>NC_140589.1:1793417062-1794032777 GCF_964204655.1 Triturus cristatus | reverse complement strand
AATTTGGTGTATACAAAACATGTAGTCATGTTCATGTGTCCTCCATGATTTGACCATATGCATTGTTGAGGAATACAGTGGAAATGCATACTTAATGTACAATTGGCATGCCTGGAATAGGTGGGCTAGGTTGGGTGGTACGTTGTACTTAGGCTTAGTTGTAACTTGATATTCTGGAATCAGAATGGAAGACTGGATTACTGTTGATAAATAGTAACTTAAGTAGTCGAACTGCGAATCCCCCGATATTACTTGTTGACCAGATGAGATTGGTCAATTTAGTTATTGCAATTGTTGTTTACATAAGTGTTTTTTGAGCGTTGTTGAAAAATATTGTATTTGTTTGACACCATCCATCAATGTTTGTCTCTTTCTTATATCTTTCCTGTTCATCAGCACCCAGGGGCAGACCAACAGGGACTGGGCAGTCGGCGGGACACACAGAAGAACACCACCAGGAGGACACCGCTGAGGGCTCCTCTGCTGGCCCCAGTAAGTCTTCTTGTTTTTAATAATATTTCTTATTCCATAACTTGTACTGCCCCATATTTTTTCCGAACTATTGTTTGTTTCCAAATGCTATTTTTTTACCACCAATTATCCTTCGATCTGTACGGTTTCAAAAATCTTATCCCTGACTCCGCTATGATGACTCTGAGTACTACTACATACTATCAGTCTGTCTGTTCTGTAGTAGCTAGTCTTGCACAGTTGGCCAGTGCCACTCTTTGTGAAAGGTTGTAATATAAAACTCATATTCACCAGTAGCTCAAGCCATTGAGTCCAATCCGTTGGGTCGTTGTCTTGTACTACTTTTACTCTTATAGATCTTGAGGCTTTGAAAATTCACAGCAACAGCCCTACCAGATTTATTCCTATTTTGATATGATACCCTATAGGACATACTACTGTTGTAGGGATCTTGCACATACTCAGACATTTGCACCTGAAAATAGGATGTTGGTGATGGTAGGTTGGACCTTCCTTGCACACCTCAATCAGAAATTCCGCACCCACCACAATTCCACTGCTTGACTATAGTACTGTCTTGTCATAACTATTAGGTCTCGGAACCCTCCCCCCAAGATACCCAACAAGTAGACAACCCAGAACATAACACACCCAATCTCTCAGTCGTGGAAGCAATTCACTGCACACCCTTACTTTAATTTGCTCACTCGTGTAAGTTAGTCCACACCAAATACCACCAAGTCTATGTAAGTTCAAAATGTTTATTTCAATTTGAGAAGGTCTGTACACTGTTTTCTTATAAATGCAGCACCAACCGGAAAATCAATAACATTAAAACAATATACATTGTTACACTTATACAGTTGGGAATTAAATCATGATAACTGAACAGTGGTGGAAGGCAGCACCACCATCCCATAGCAATTTAGTTTATATAAATTCATAAATGAAGATGTGAGTGAAGGGACCCCTCACCTTAGAAGAACCTAGTACTGATAGTTGTTGCATCATTCAGAAGCTCTGGTTCGTAGAAGGGAATCTCGCGTCTGTAATGCGAAAAATGAAATGGTGTGCGTTAGTATATTGCAACCTGCAAGCATTTCTCAGCCGTGCCAAAAAGTGTAGCATTTATGGATAAGCAATATGGACTAACAGTAACAGTAGTACACCAGTACTTTCTAAAAAAGTGGCTTGTTAATGTTTGTTGACCGCTTGTACGCAGCGCGTAGACTAGACAGTAGCAGTGTGAGGCAGGTCATGTGGGCTCAAAGGTGTCTTATACAAGAAGCTGCAAGGTAACGTCACATGTGCAAAAATAAAAGACACAAAGGTAAAAAGGTACCATGGCTAGGGTTAATTAAGCAAAGGCTACAATGATCATATATAACTATTAGGGTCTACTCTACTACTACCTGATTTGTACTAGTGATGTGTGTTAGTATTAACACATTTTTCAACCTTGCTACTGATCAATAGGGGGAAGGTGTATATGACGCCTAATAAATGTGTAATGTTTTCTAGGCGCACTACCGACCACCATTGCCGGGGCCAGCGAAGGCGACGCGGAGGGCGAGGATGCGGCAGTTGCTGCAGATAGCAACGGAGCGGTAGGGGGAGTGGCAGCACCAGTGGCAGGCAGTGGTAAGTTAGATTCATAATCCTTAACTATTGTTGAACTTGACAGTACACTCACTGCAAGGGTGTACTGTATGTATATGTATACTGTACTGTTGAGACTTAGGGCCCCATTAGGATGGCGGGCGTATTGCCCCCGCTGGGCCAGCTGTATTCGCCGCTGACACCACAGGGGCAAACCTCCCGCCATCCCTGTAGAAAAGAGTCAGACCCCCCATATGTCGACCAGGCGGAAATGGGTTCAATATGGTGGTGGTGTCTCTCTAAACACACCGCCAGCCATATAATCTGCATTTTGGAATGCCTTTGCGTGGCGGCATTGCCGTCCGCCACGGAAAGGCATGCAGACATTGCAGAGTATGCTTGGGGGCCCCCATGGAGGGTACCTACCTATGCTATGGTACCCCCCGCCTTTCAAAGCAAAACGTGACAGGCTCCGTGCGGGGCCCGTCATGTTGTGCTTGGAAAAGCAGCACAACATTTTAGCAGTGCTTTCAGCAAAGCGAACCAGAATGTAAAAAAAAACCAGGATGCGCCCGCCACTGTGCCGGGCGCATCATCCTAATTATTGTCCCCACGGGACCCCCGCCCTTTTTAGCATGAGGATGGCGGGCGGACAAAGTCCGCCCGCTATCCGATGTCGTAAGAAAGTATGAGTTGTTGGGGACGTTTGAAGAGTGAACTAGAAGACTAGAATTCCCTTTAATTGGCATAGGTCTAGGAGCCGGAGTATTGAGTAACCAATGGCCTCATCTATCTGATTTCAACTCCGCTTTGAAAGTTTTATGGAGAAGAGCACCTGGTGCACTGTTCAACTAAAAAGTGAAAGACGGGTGGAAGGAAGAAGGACGGGCGACATTTAAAATTTTATGTACTACTGTGCTTTATTTTATAGTGCTACTCTACCATGCCACAATGTGTGTAAATAATTACCTTGTCCTACTGTTTTTCTAAGAGTATATTTTACAATTGTCTTTTTTTTTTCTTTTTGATACGCAGCTACTCCGAAACTCAATCGGAAGGAGTTGGCCGCCAAGGCACGGCGCCGGAAGCTGGAGGCAATCCAGCGGGAATACCGGCGGCTGGTGGTCCTAGCCGAGGAGGAGGAGGAGACTGCGGCAGCAATTGTTCAAGCCTCCTCCTGTGCCCCGGGCCCCAGCCACCGCCCTTCAGTGGTACGGCGCCACCATCTGGCGGCTGCCCGGCGCCACCATCTGGCGGCTGCCCGCCGCCACCGTGCCATCTCCGGTGCCCCCCCCACTGTGGCTGCAACTGCCGCGGCCTTAGACGCCGCGTCGCCCGTTTAGAGGACGAGATGCGCCAGATGCGTGTCCTCCTTCAGTCCCGCCCCACCACTTAGTCCCTGTCATCCTGTTCTGCCCCTTTTTTAATTCTTGTTTGGGTGGGTGGGTGGGAACTTGTTTGGGTGTTACGGACTTCTATGGACATTGGTTGGGGTTAGGGAGGGGGGTGGGTCAGCTTTTGTGGGTTTAGTTTATTTTTGTTAGGGTAAATTAAATATATTTTTCTATGTTACATGCAATGTTGTTAATGTTTTGGAGGTGGGGTAACTGTTTTACATCACACTGTTTCCTTGCTGGTGCATGGCCGCCCATAGCCTGTGTTTGATTTCAATAATTGGCTGACTGTTTAAGACACAAACAGATAGATGCAACACACCTCACTCATTGACTGGTCCTTCTAGTACTTTCAGTCTGTCCTGTAGTCTATGCATTCTTTGGAGTGGTGTGTGAAAATGAAATCATTGACAACATGTCCATTATTAATTCTGCCTCCCCCAAACTTCTCTCTTACTGGTGCTTGATGTTTATGTCCAACTGTGGCACAGCACTGGCTGCATGGTGAAGATGGTTTCCTTTTTCATACATGTCATGATTGGGGTGGTGGTGGTGGTAGCAGCATAGTAGTAGTAGTAGACACTGGCAGGGCAGCAGCATTTGCAAAAAAGAGAAGGAGACAGTCAATCGCCTTTGAGAGACTGTTAGGAGTAGTTGAATGAAGTACAGTACAGAACTTACCGAGCAACAATAATATGCTCAAATATTTGACAAAAAAACAGAATGGTGGTAAGGAGGATAGCCTACTAGACAGAGTTACAAACTATAGTTGTGTCGAGTCACTTGACTAGGCCTAACAGTTAGTGCTGTATATGAGGAATGACAAGAAACAAATCCAATCAATGGTGGCCATTCATGCTGAGGTATATGTTCCTTTGTTAAAAAAAATTAACTCTGAAATATCCTACTCATGGGTGGCCAAGCAGAAGAAGATCATCGCTCTGCCTTGAAATTGAAGTAGTGTTGCTTTCACCACATCCGCCCCAGCAAGTGTGTGATTAAGTATTGGTGTACATTTAATTTAGTTACACCTCGACAATAAGTCACACAGCCCGGGGGAAGAGGGTTAGGGTTTGGTGAATGGATGGGAAGGGGGTTTTTGGGAAAGGTTTGACATAGAAAAACAGTATGCATACATAGACAAACAAACGACAATCATTGAAGACTACCATATCCATATGTTAAGGGAGAAAAAGGCAATGCATGCATGATGATGAGAGACCCGTATTACATACACTTCTAGTTCTTGTTCTGTTGTGCCGGCCTTAATACTTTAACAGATAGCAAATAGAAATTTTAAATATTGGTAGGGAAGAATCGTAATTACCCAGAGCAAACCTAATGATGATTGATAATAACAACTCCAAGAACACACTGTTGTAAAGATTGTATACAAGATATTAATCAAATTATTTAAAAGAAGATAATAGTGGATACTGTTACTGTCTTATCCTGGTCAAAAATGTGGACTGGATTTTTGCATCTCGGCATTCCTGTTGCTCCTCTCGTCCATCAATCTTGGGTGTGTCGCCTCGCCACTCGCCACTGCCCGGCTGGAAAAAAAAAGGTGATTGATTGGTAAGGTAATTAATATGCATTGTAATGTTTTACAAAGTTTCGGGCAAGGCCTGGCCTGTAATTGTAGATTGAAAACCAAAGGGGATATTGAGAAAGAAAGTTAAAACAAATGCACAAGTGATGGTGTAGTGCAACAAGAACACTTTCCGAGGTGGCATCTATGCATCATCTCTACTCTAGTCTGTTTCCAGCATTGACCTTCAACAGTAACAGGAGAGAGCAGGCCCACAGTGCTTAGCATTTAGCACATCCTACGTTAACACTTAAAATTCTTTTTTTTTCTCTCAAAGAGTTGGACAAACGCAAAGCACATTATCCATTCCAAACATAGCATTTTACAGTTTAAGTTAGTAAAATCAATGCACTACAGTCATCCCACCGCTACACTCTATTCAACTTCTACACAGACATTTGGGTCTGCTGTGGTTATTGTTGGTGACGTGTTTACCTTTTGGCTTTTCCGTTTATGCCACTCATGAAATGTCCTCCTGAGTCCTGACTTAATCATCATCATCTCTGATACTTTTACTGACTGACTGTGAAGATCGGCCTGCAGTATAAGTAAAGTTTTTATGACACAACAAGAGTAGAAATATAAATATTACTGACTTGAGTCATTCTTTATTGTGTACAGAAAGATAGATTACTAGAACACATTGACATCACTTTGTGCACAACAAACAAACAACGCAAACACAAAGACCAATAGCTTAGAGTCAGGTGTCCAATGCATGCCATTAATTGCCATCATTACCTGTTCCTTCTCATCTTAAGTTAACGGGCCGTCTATTTCCCCATCATCATGATGGACGGTGCTGTTGTGTCACTCATACTCATTGCGCAGATTGAGTGAGTCCCCTTCCTGTATTGAATTAAAAGCAATGGGTCACCAAGCTGCAGGAGAAGTACCAATTTCTTATTTGCAAGAAGGGGGAAATTAGTGTGTTCTGTAGAAAGTTGATTTGTGGCAGTGCACAATTACATAAATTCATGCACAATAAACACAACAAAATCTAAATCATTCAGTCTGCGACTCTGCGTCCAATGCATGGCATCAATCATTACCTGTTTCTTCTCATCTTAAGTTAACGGGCCGTCTATTTCGCCATCATCATGATGGACGGTGCTGTTGTGTCAATTATACTCATTGCGCAGATTGAGTGAGTCCCCTTCTTGTATTGAATTAAAAGCAATGGGTCACCAAGCTGCAGGAGAAGTACCAATTTCTTATTTGCAAGAAGGGGGAAATTAGTGTGTTCTGTAGAAAGTTGATTAGTGGCAGTGCACAATTACATAAATTCATGCACAACAAACACAACAAAATCTAAATCATTCAGTCTGCGACTCTGCGTCCAATGCATGGCATCAATCATTACCTGTTCCTTTTCATCTTAAGTTAACGGGCCGTCTATTTCACCATCATCATGATGGACGGTGCTGTTGTGTCAATCATACTCATTGCGCAGATTGAGTGAGTCCCCTTCTTGTATTGAATTAAAAGCAATGGGTCACCAAGCTGCAGGAGAAGTACCAATTTCTTATTTGCAAGAAGGGGGAAATTAGTGTGTTCTGTAGAAAGTTGATTAGTGGCAGTGCACAATTACATAAATTCATGCACAACAAACACAACAAAATCTAAATCATTCAGTCTGCGACTCTGCGTCCAATGCATGGCATCAATCATTACCTGTTCCTTCTCATCTTAAGTTAACGGGCCGTCTATTTCACCATCATCATGATGGACGGTGCTTTTGTGTCAATCATACTCATTGCGCAGATTGAGTGAGTCCCCTTCCTGTATTGAATTAAAAGCAATGGGTCACCAAGCTGCAGGAGAAGTACCAATTTCTTATTTGCAAGAAGGGGGAAATTAGTGTGTTCTGTAGAAAGTTGATTAGTGGCAGTGCACAATTACATAAATTCCTGCACAACAAACACAACAAAATCTAAATCATTCAGTTTGAGACTCTGCGTCCAATGCATGGCATCAATCATTACCTGTTCCTTCTCATCTTAAGTTAACGGGCCGTCTATTTCGCCATCATCATGATGGACGGTGCTGTTGTGTCAATCATACTCATTGCGCAGATTGAGTGAGTCCCCTTCCTGTATTGAATTAAAAGCAATGGGTCACCAAGCTGCAGGAGAAGTACCAATTTCTTATTTGCAAGAAGGGGGAAATTAGTGTGTTCTGTAGAAAGTTGATTAGTGGCAGTGCACAATTACATAAATTCATGCACAACAAACACAACAAAATCTAAATCATTCAGTCTGCGACTCTGCGTCCAATGCATGGCATCAATCATTACCTGTTCCTTCTCATCTTAAGTTAATGGGCCGTCTATTTCGCCATCATCATGATGGACGGTGCTGTTGTGTCAATCATACTCATTGCGCAGATTGAGTGAGTCCCCTTCCTGTATTGAATTAAAAGCAATGGGTCACCAAGCTGCAGGAGAAGTACCAATTTCTTATTTGCAAGAAGGGGGAAATTAGTTTGTTCTGTAGAAAGTTGATTAGTGGCAGTGCACAATTACATAAATTCATGCACAACAAACACAACAAAATCTAAATCATTCAGTCTGCGACTCTGCGTCCAATGCATGGCATCAATCATTACCTGTTCCATCTTATTTTCAGTTAATGGCCAGTCTCTCTCGGCTCTGAAAGGAGGATAGCTATAGTAGTCATCTGATTCATGGTCCACTTCTTTTGGAAGGACTAGGAAAGTTTGAATGTGTTGTTACCATCATCCAATCATCATTCATGAGGGAAATGGAATTGAGCAGGAGATTCAGTATGATGGAGCGGAGGAGCTGGATTCGGAGGACTGTACTGTCAAATAGCAGACACCTGAAACTTGTATATTAAATTAGAAGAGTAGAAGACCGTGGTAATGGATTTGTTGTGATTCACAAGTTTATAACCGGAACAACAGACACATAAACAAAGGGGGAAAAAAGGGAGCTAGACAGTAAGTGCAAGCCTAATTGTCAGGGAAGTATAGCTCGTCCTCAAACTCTGGGGGTTCAGCCAGTAGTAGGTAATCATCTGACACAATACTTTCGTCACCTGAGCCGCTGTCCTCATCTTCCTCCGTTGATTCATGTATTGTGTAATTCGGTGGTATGAAGTGCTGATTCATTTTGATCATTGTTAACCTCTCCACGTTTTTTGGAGATAGACTGGTCCTTCTCAATGTTACAATGGAACCAGCAGCACTGAAAACACGTTCGGAAGAGACACTTGCGACAGGGCAAGCCAGATAGCTTATCGCCAGCCTGCTGAGCTGTGGCCATTCAGACCTTTTCCTATACCAATACTGCAATGGGTTTTGATCAGCGTACACCTCTGTTGGGTCGTCCAGATAGGCCTGGACCATCCGCTCAATGTTCAGGGTTGCTGCTGGTAAGCTGTTGTGCTGTTTTTTCTGTGCATCAGCACTGTGCTTACAAAGGCCCATCTTTATATACCAATCCTGTAATGATAATGATTGTACTCGGGCTAATGATCCAGTTATTGTTTCTGTAGTCGATAGACGGTGAGTGTTGTGATTGTGAGCCAACCGCACTGCCCTCAGCCGACGAAGTTGCACTTGATTCTGCATGGCCTGCTTCAGTATCAGTACTTCTTGTGGGTTGATCTTGCGGGCTTTTAATTAGCAGCCATTCATTTTCCAACTTACTGGCTGCTTCAGCTATACAACTTTTGTAGCGGGCAACATCATTGTCGGAAAAAGCAAGGAATGTCTTCAGTAGTCCCAATTTTGCACGTGGATCCAGAATTATGGCACAAATGTCATGTTCTTGTGACAAAATTTTATTTTGTAACCTTACATTTTCAGTTAAGCGCCGGGATAAGCTCTCCACCAAGTCATGGGCTTGCCTTCTGTCCTCTACACCTTTGTATGATTCAGACACATTATTCAGCTCATACTCTAGCATTTGCAATAATGGGATAGCTTGGCCCATTGTACAGTCCTCCTTGCTGACTTCACGTGTGAAGACCTCAAAAGGAGAAAGCATCTCAGTCAGGCATTTAATTAGGCTCCATTGCTCCATGTCAAGGATCATGCCTTTAACAGTAGCACTAGCATCCCCTCTTCTTTTCCAGACATATTCATGGAGTGACATGTGCTGTTCGTACAGACGATCAAGCATGTAATACGTTGAGTTCCAACGTGTTGCCACCTCCTGGATGAGTGCCTTGACTGGCATCCTAAGTTCACGTTGGATGATCCTCAGCTGCTTCCGAGCTTTAAAAGAATGGCTGAAATGAGTGCATATTCTTCGGCAGATGGCCAGTAAATTGCTGACTATGGGTTCTTTTTTCAGAAAGTCTTGAACTATAATGTTTATGCAGTGCGCCAAACACGGAACCCTGAAATAGGAACCAAGTTCCATGGCCTTAAGTACATTACTGCCATTGTCTGTGGCAACAAAACCAATATGAAGCCCTCTGGGCCACAGCCATTCCAAAACCTTGGTGTGAAACTCGTGTAAAATGTTTTGAGCCGTATGAGATTTCTGGCGAACATGGCTACAGTTGCATGTTTCCAAGTACCTTCAAAAATCGCAGCTGTGTCAACAACACCTCGTGCAGATAGTTTATCTTTAACCCCCACAAAAGAGATCCAGTGTGCAGTGATACACATGTAATCTGTGGCTTGGCAACTGCTCCACATGTCTGTTGTTAGGTGGATATTGTGCACAGCACTCTTCTGCAAAGCGTGTCCAACCAATTCCAGCACATCATGATGTAGTGCCGGAACAGCAATTCTTGCGAAATAGGACCGGCTGGGAACTTTCCATTTTGGGCAGATGGCAGACACAAATTCAAGGAAACCCACCCCTTCCAAAAATGAAAAAGGAAGAAGGTCCAGTGCTAACATTTTAGCCAGCTTCGCATTGTACAATCGTGCCGTTGGGTGGTTGCGTTGGAACTGCCCCTCCAACCTAAACATGCTCTCAATGGTAGGCTGGCTTACTTTCCTTAGTGGTGCTGTTTTCATTAACCCACTACGGCTCAACGACACAGATTGTCTAATTGAGGTACTCGCCGGTCGCCGGTCGCCTTGGTGTCTCACCCAGACTCTGAGTATGGCTCTTACTGCGGTGCCACTCTGATGTTACTGAGGAGGATGTGGGCGTTACTGCACTACTGGGGACAGGGCTAGAAATGCCTCCCTCTTCTTCACCTGCCACCACAATAATATCGCTCTCTGATTCATACCGACCAACTTCAATGGGTTGAGTTTTTCTACTTTCTTTTAACTTAAGTAGGTGATCCTCCCACACGATAGTGTGGTGTATTTTTAGATGACTTGCTTGTCCTCCGGTACCATAGTTTGTACCAAGCTTACCACGCCGAACACCTTGCTGACAAATTGAGCATATAGCAACGTTCTCCTCCTTGACGCTAACAGAAAAGAAGTGCCAAACTGGGGAGGAGAACTTTCTGGCACTGCTGGATGTGCCACTTTCAACACCAGATGAACTAGAGGGGGTGTTTGAAAATGTGTGCCCCTGTGCACCTACACTGTGACTTTTACTACCACTACCTACTGAGATGGTTGAGCTGGATGTAGGTCCCTGCCGGGCCTTAGAAAATATGGCAGCTGGAGGTAGTGGTGGTGTAGCCTGTGTTGGTGAGATCCGTGCTACATCCCGCTCAGTAGCAGCCTTTCTGGATAGGGTGAGAATGTTGGTCTCCAATCCCTTTGGGGCGGAAGTAATGTGCGTGATGACTGGCTCGTCTTCATCAACATCATCACCCCCCTCTTCTACATCTACCTCCATAACTCTAAGTTTTTCTGGGACCTTCCTTTTCAGAAGCATTGTCTTGTGGCGTATATCACTCTCAGACCGAGCTGGTGGGACCCAAGTGTCATCACGATCATCAGAAGCGGGGCTTGAAGAAGAAGATGATGGCCTAAGCCTCCTTTTCCTTGCTGGTGGTCTGGAAGACAATAGATCTTCTGAAACAGTGGTTTGACTTTGCTCCACTTTGTCTGCAGGAAGCTCGATTTCCTGAAATGCCCCTACGTCAGGAGCAACAACTACTATGGTGGGCTGTTGCGGCAGCTGCTGCTGTTCTTGTTGCGGCGGCTGCTGCTGTTCTTGTTGCGGCGGCTGCTGCTGTTCTTGTTGCGGCGGCTGCACACTGATCTGCTGAGTTTGCGCCTGCGTTGAACTTGATTGTGTACTACTTTGCGCTAATGAAATTTCTTCAACATCGCTGCTCGTTTGTAGACTGGCTACCTCTGCGACACTAAAGCCCTTGGGCCTAGGTTGGTGGGGTTGGACTGCTGAACTGCTCCCAGCTTGGTTCCCGGACAACGCTTTGGTGCCAAAAATACATTGGCCGCACACCACCAGTCGTGGTTAATGGCACTTCCTTTTTCTGTTCCTTCTTCTCACCGGCAACTTTCTTGGTACTGGACCTGGTACCTTTCTTTGGGGCCATCTTCTTCAGATGTCAGGCAGGATGCAGATGCACAACAAGTTCTGGTCACACGTGGACGTGATGCACAGCAGGACTTGTGTCTGGCTGGCAGTACAACGGGTAGCCGGGTGATGCTGATGACACCTCCTACTCTGTCTTTTGTGCACCTAAAAGCAAATAAGACAGGAGAAGAACATCAGTGAAATGTTGCATTTGTTGTTGTGGTTCAGTTACTTAGTACTGTACTAGTGCAAACAAAAGATAGTCTAGCCATTTATGACTTTTCTTTTTAACTAGAGCTATGTTATACTACTGTGTACAGCCACACACTACACTCTCAGGAAGGATAGGAAAGTTAATAATAACCACCAAAATAAAAATGTAATGAAAGTGGGGTGGACCATTAAATTATTTGAGCATCCCAGCATCCATGGAGCTGCTGTTGGCAAAGGGGGTGGATGGATGGAAGCAGTAAGCCAAATAGCCAATAGGAAAACCATGCAGGCCTATGGCAAAAGCAGGACACTAATAACTCACAGTCAAAACACCAAAAAAGGCCACCACCCACATGGACACTCACAAATCACAAACAAGCTGGGGGCCTGGGAAACACCAGGAGCTGACAAAAGGCCTATAAAAGCCAGGTAAAGGATGCATGCTAAAGCACACTGCTCTGCCTTTTTAATGCAACAAAATGGAAATACGAACATTCACAGGTCCCAAAAAGGTCTGCAGGGTGCATGCATTGCACACCAACACACCAGACACATACAACAAAAGCATGTCTTTAAGACAACCAACATCAGAAAGGCCACCCCAAAAAACACACTTCCCCAACTCAATCCAATGCCATCCATGCCCTAAATGATGTCTAAATTCAACAGATCACACAGAAAACACTTGATTAATAAAGCTGTGGATACCTGCTCTGATCCTAGTGGATGAAAAAGCAGGCCTGTTGGCAGACAAGGCCAGGCAAGCATGCAGGCCTAGGCTTCAAAATGGCCACCAGCCACATGGCCAGGCCCAACAACATCACAAAGGCCACCCCCAAAAAACACACTTCCCCAACTCAATCCAATGCCATCCATGCCCTAAATGATGTCTAAATTCTACAGACCACACAGAAAACACAAGATTAATAAAGCTGTGGCTACCTGCTCTGATCCTAGTGGATGAAAAAGCAGGCCTGTTGGCAGACAAGGCCAGGCAAGCTTGCAGCCCTAGGCTTCAAAATGGCCACCAGCCACATGGCCAGGCCCAACAACATCACAAAGGCCACCCCAAAAAACACACTTCCCCAACTCAATCCAATGCCATCCATGCCCTAAATGATGTCTAAATTTCAACAGATCACTCAGAAAACACTTGATTAATAAAGCTGTGGCTACCTGCTCTGATCCTAGTGGATGAAAAAGCAGGCCTGTTGGCA
The DNA here is from genome assembly GCF_964204655.1 of Triturus cristatus. NCBI lineage: Eukaryota > Metazoa > Chordata > Amphibia > Caudata > Salamandridae > Triturus > Triturus cristatus. The sequence continues at coordinate 1,794,019,859 of NC_140589.1, read as the reverse complement.
GACAAGGCCAGGCAAGCTTGCAGGCCTAGGCTTCAAAATGGCCACCAGCCACATGGCCAGGCCCAACAACTTCACAAAGGCCACCCCCAAAAAGCACACTTCCCCAACTCAATCCAATGCCATCCATGCCCTAAATGTGCTTGAAAATGAAATACATTCAAAGAACAACAAAAGGAACAGTTGCTTCATCATGCACACACACACCCATGAGGCCATGCCCATGGCTAGCTCGGGCCTACTACTACTACTACCCAAAAAATAAAAAAATAAAAGGAATGATGATAATTGATTATCAAAAATAAATTGTAGTTACAACAACTGCAATGCCCACAATCAAACAAACACAACAACCACTTACTTGTAAAATATCCTATTCCAAAAATCCTCAAATCCAATTGCAATGATGCAGCAGACAAAAAGAGTGATCTTTCCAGCTCCAAATCCAAAGGCAGAATGAGCAGGAGATGGACAAAGCACTGGGAGGAGCCTGCTGGACAGGAACAGGAAGTTGGAGATTCTGTGTCACTTCCTCCCTCTCTCCACCTTTTAAAAAAAGGACTCCTTGCACAAAAAAGGACAGCCAAATGTCAATGTAAGGAGTTGTTTTCATCCAAAATCAGAATTTGCAGAAGGTTTCATGCTGCTGGAGCTGATATTCCTGTCCAAAATGAAAATTTTACATGTTGAGTTCTCAAGCTTCACATTACTTCCGCCGGCGTGTCGAAAATGACATGATCGCGTTCTCTTTGTCCCTGTCGCGTTGGATATGACGTGTTCGGGGTCTCTTTCTCCTGTTCGCGTTCGATTAGACGTGCCCGCGTCCTCACCCTCTGGCTCGCGATGTAGAATGACGTGTTCGAGATCTCAATCTTCTCATACTCGTGCGGTGCATGTTCGCGAGAAGAAAGACGTGATCGCGCGACAAATGACGTGATCGCGTGACAAATGACGTTAATGCGGCCGCGAACTGTCGCGAGACAGCGCAAAATGGCTACCAACAATCCAACATCTCGCGGAGAACGCGACCGGGTCGGGAAAACTTGTCGGCGAACGCGGGGATTCAGGTAAGGCGATCGCGCGAACGCGAGAATGTATTTTTTTACAGCGCGAGCAAGAAACAAATTATCGCTAAGCTGCGGAATGCGGAAATTTTGACATTTTCGCGCTTTCCGCGGAACGCGATAATGCCAAAATATCGCAATTTCCACGAATGGAACGGAATTTTGGCCCAGATCTACTTATTATTATACAACGGTTGAAGAAGACACCCTTTACTTAGCATTAGCAGCGTGATTAGAGTAACCAATGGCCTCTTCGATTTGACTCCAAAATCAGCTGTGTGAAGGTTTAATGGAGAAGACAAACTCAGATCAGATGACCTTGATGGATGTGTTGAACAAAGAGGGAAAGAACTAAGGGTGGAAGGACGGGCGAGATAAATAGTATGACTGACTGGCAGAGAAGGATATGTTGTTGGAAGCATGCATAGGTGGCTGATAGTAATCAGATCAGATGCAAGGGTTGTTGAAAGATGGGTGGAAGATGAAAGAATGCCTGCCTGGGTGGGCGACAAAGTATGGGTGGATAGTGCTAGATAGCGAAAATCAGTGTTGTTTGGTTCAAATTCAAACTCAAAGCCAAGGCAAGCAAGGAAGGAGCGGAAGCATGGGTGGTTGTTGGTGAAACCAACTAAGTATGAGAGATATAAAAAAGAAGGATAAACATTTACTTGAATGGATGTATTCCTGGATGTACTATAGACAGTATAGGATTGGAAAGTGTCACTGGAGATTCTTACTTTGAAGAAAATGTAAAAGAAACTGCGTGACAGTAGCAAAGCCTAGGGGAATATAGGTAGTTTTATCAGAATACAGTACACTTGCAGTAGTTTGCAAGCACGTCATATATATTTATATATATATACATTATCAAGCGGAAGCCCCTTCCTCCCACACTGGGGACCACTCCCTACCTATTATTATTAATGTATTTTAAAATTGTGGCAGCCAGCCTGCAAAGGGTGGCCTATCTGTTGTTTATGGTTATGGGTTACACAATCAATGAAAGCAAAGTACCCTCTGCAGTAGCGGTTGGTGGTGGGAGTGTTTGTGGGCGGTTACATGGGGAGGGGACGGGTGGGTGGCACTCGCGAGTAAACTGTGTATTACGGCCAAATACAGGTAATCAACATAAAAATAAATAACATTATTTTCAATGTGCGCGCTGCACCGCCGAATGCGATGCAGTGCGTGCAACAATTTTTTTTTTTTAATGTATTGTTTAATTACCTGTGATTGTCCTTAATCCATAGTTTACTATCCCCACCCTGCACCTTCCCACGTCACTGACTCACCGCCCGGCCGCACTCCCACCACTGACCGCTACTGGCCTGATGTCGTATCGTATTGGCATCTATAATATGAATTTAAGCAATGATCATTGGATCAGATAAATAATCAGCCTTTTTGTAGTACCCATGGCAGGGTGTAAGTGAAATTGTGCATGCCATTTGCCCCCATGTAACAGAGTATGGCCAGTGCCAACGGCCGTAAGGCGTCATACAAAAATATGAGCTTCCCCACCTGCAGACAGTAGTAGTAAATAAAACTAACGTGAGTCTGCATCATGTGGCTCATATCTGTTTCTCTTGGGTGCAAGCTTAGCTGACTGAGCTGGCATGCCGGCTACAACAAGGTTATGTAATTGGGCTAAACTACAGATAACAACAACACGACTGGTGTACCGGAGTACATAGTACGATTATATTTATAATGTCGGAAACTCCCACAAATGTTAGAGTCCAAGGAAGTAGGAGTAGAGATACTTACCACCAAATCACAAATGTTATGAACTGTGCTTGCTAGTGATACTGTGACACTATGTGTTGAATGATTTCATTGTTAAGAGTATTGGCTACAACATGTTCTTTTTCTTTCTTGATTCTAGATACTCCTTCCACACCAACAAAACCATCTCGGAAAGAGTTGGCCGCTAGGGCCCGGCGCCGGAAACTGGAGGCCATCTGTGAACATTATCGCCGGCTGGTGGCTCAGGCGGAGGAGGAGGCGGCTGCAGCTGCAGCCTCCTCCAATGCCCCGGGCCTCAGTCAGGCCCTGCCTCCACTTTCACGGCGCCGTGGTCCGGCAGCCGGCCGCCGGCGCCCATCTATTTCAAGCACTGCTGCCCCCCACCCTGCATGTAACGGCAGGGCATTTCGCCGCCAGCTGCTCCGCCGGATGGCCCGCTTGGAGGAGAACCTGGAGGAGCGGGTAAAGATCCTGGTGGATAAACACCTCAAGGCCCGCCGACGATAGAGGACCTCGTCATTTGCCCCTTTTTTAATTCCTTTTGTTGGTGGGTGGGTTTGTGGGCGTTGGGGATTTTTCCGGACATTTGAGACTCGCAACTTTCGTTTTGGACATTGGTTGGGGCTAGGGAGGGGGGTGGGTTAGGTCAGAGTGGGATAGTTTATTTTTGTTAGGGGTATTAAATATATACTATTATTTACTTATACGATGTTAATGTTTTGTGGTGGGTTACAGTTTTCCGAATTCAATCTAAGTTACATGGTTGTTTACTTTGTTTCCGTGCTGCTGCATGCCCACAGCCAGTGTTTGATTTAAAAGATCTGTCGATTTTGTAACACACAAACCGATAGATGCAGTACCCCTCACTGAGTTATTTTAATTGTCATAATAGTACTGTCAGTCTCTCCTCCTAGTCCATACCTCCCACAAAACTTATCTTACCTGCAATTGATGATGAAGTTCGGCACACTGATGGCTGCATGGTTGGTTTCCCAAATTAACAGACAAGATGCCATTATTGTGGTGGTAGTAGTAGACACTGGCAATAGCATTTGAAAAAAGAAAGAGAAAGTCACTTGACTGAGAGACTGTGGGAGGAGTAGTAGAACAGAACACAAAGTAAACTACAGCATGGGTGGGCTAGCAGAGGAAGATCCTTGCACAGCCTCAGTTGAAATTCAATTAGTGTTGCTTTCACCACATCTGCCCCAGCAAGCGTGTGATCAATTGGTGTACATAATGTAGTCATCACATCACACCTCAATATAAATCACACAGCCCGGGGGAAGAGGGTTAGGGATTGATGAATGGATGGGAAGTGGGGTTTTGGGAAAGGTTTGAGAAAGAAAAACAGACAGTATGCATGGACACAACAAAAGTAAAACACAATATTGTAAGACGACCATGATCCATTGTCAAAGAAATCAAAGTATAAAGTGAGAAAAAGCAAATGCATGCATGGTGAGGAAGAGAACTTGATGGTAATGATAATGAGTTGTACTTACTATACCTATTACCCAATGAGACAGTACAGTCAGGGAAGAAATTGAAATTTGCCTTGCCTGTCTGCCGCCCTCAGAGCTCAGACCGAACCCAATTACATGCTGTACCGGGCTTACTTTTATTTTTCAAGCAAGCAAAGGAAATTAAAAAATAGTTGTAGGGATCAATTACCAAACAAACCACAAGACACAGTCGTAATGATTGAAGAGAAAAAAGCAATCAAATAAATTTAAAGACGAATGATGACTGATACTAAAGTTACTGTATTATCCTGGTCCAAATGTGGAGTTGCATCATTATCGTCATTCCTCTTGGTCCTCCCTTCCATGGACACTTCGCACATCAATCTTGGGTACCACTGCCTGCCTGATGCGGATTGGAAAGGTAAGTGTGAGTCGTTTCTCCCACTATAGCACAGGTTAAAGGCCGGCCTGTAAGTGTAGATGGAAAAACAAACGGGGTATTAAAAATTACTGCATTTAAAACAATAAACTCAATTACAGTGGAGTGCAAGACGAGAAGACAACACTCTGGAGAGAACACTTTCAGACTGAGGCAGCTTGGATAGGATACATAAGTGTCTACTCTACAGCATTAAGGTACAATGACAACGGGACAGTACTCAGGAGCCAGCACAGCCACAGAACAGGAGAACCGCGGCACAGGCCAGGCACCCTACCCCTTACTTACATTTTGAGCGAGCCAGAGAAATGCCATATGCACTGCAGCAACCGAGCATTTTCCAAATGAAGTGACTAAATCAATGCGCCACTGTCCCTCATACCACTACATGGACATATAGCCTAGGTCTGTGCTGTGGTTCTTGTTCAAACTGTTTACCTTTTAAGTCAGCCCATGAAACGCAGTTATTCCATCAATATTCTCAGATCCAACTGACTGTGTACAAAGATAGTATGCTCAGCAGCATCATGATGATGACCGTGTGGTACGTCTTCTCCAACACCAACTCAGTCTGTAGTGACTGATTAAGTTTAGAATATATTGCATATTACTAAATTGCAATGGATATTGGCCGGCACCTGCAATGGTAGTAGTACAATGTGGCTATTATTAAACAACAAGGAAACATTAACTGTCACCACACCAGAGTCACTTTTACTTTGTCTATAAACTAGTATAGCTCTACTTCATGCACAATTATTCTTAGTCAGCCAGCATCCAATGCAATGCATGCCACCATCATTCACAATAATCACTCATTACCTGTCTTGGTGTTCTCTTTGGCTGTCTGATCTGATGCCTGCCTAGCCTTCTGCCAGTCAGTGATGAGTTTCGTTCGGCTTGGAAACAAAATGGAATATAGCTGGAGTCACGTTTCACTTCTTATGGAGGGACTGTTAGAGGCAACATGTATTGTACTATTCTCCATCTCCATCCAATGTCTGGCTTGCTTGAAATGTACTTAGGGAGAGTAAGGAAGATGGAGCAGGACCCTGAGGAGTGGAGTGGACAGTTATGCAGAGACGTGCAACTCCAATAGGGAAATAAAAAGAGGAGACTGTTGATGGATTTGTTGTGATTAGATTTTGAACCAGAAAAACAGATACACACAGTCCCACACAAATAAAGGAAGGGAGAACAATTTGAAAGCCTAGTTGTCAGGGAAGAGGAGATCGTCCTCAAACTCTGGTGGTTCAGACAGAAGTACGTCTAACAACCCACTACTTATGTCATCGAAGTAGCTCTCCTCTTCCTGCTGTGATTCACGTATTTTGTACTCCGGTGGTTTAAAGTGTTGATTCATTTTGATCAAGGTTAACCTCTCAACGCTTTTGGGCGAGAGACTGGTCCTTTTGACAGTAACAATGGCACCAGCAGCACTGAAAACACGCTCTGAAGAGACACTTGCAACAGGGCAAGCCACATACTTTATCGCCAGCCTGCTGAGCACTGGCCATTGGCTTCTTTTCCCATACCAATACACCAATGGGCTTTGCTCCATGAAGACCTTCTGTTGTGTCATCTAGATAGGCCTGAACCATCCGCTCAATGTTCAGGGGTGCTTCGATTTCCTGGGTCTCTTTTGCCTTTGCATCAGTCATGGAAGTACAATACCCATTCCGTAGAAACCAATCACCTGCCGTTTTTTTAAATGTGCCTGATGATCCTGTTGGTGCTGTTGATGTTATTGCTGACAGTGTTGTTGACTGCTGGGTGGCAAACGCACTGCTCTTGGCCTCTGAAGTAGAACTTGGCTCTGGGTGCCCTGCAGTACTTTTTCTGCCCTGGGGGGCGGGCCTCTAATTAAGATCCTTTCGTTTTCAAACTCAGTGGCTTCCTCAGCTATCAAAGTTTTGTACTGGGCAACATTCACTTCTGAAAAAGGAATTACTTCATTACTGCGCATCAATAATTTGTAACGTGGATCCAAAATTGAGGCAGTAATGTAATGTGGATGTGACACAATGTTATTTTGAATCCTTGTATTGTGAGATAAGCAAGCGGATAAGGTGTCTGCCAAATGATATGCGTCTACTTTGTCATCCAGACCTGCATACATTTCTGACACCTCCTTCAGCTCTTGCTCTAGCATGTACAACAATGGGATAGCTTGGCCCATAGTACAGTCCTCCCTGCTCACTTCACGCGTGAAGACCTCAAAAGGAAGTAGCATCTCTGTCAGGCATTTGACGAGGTCCCATTGGGCCATCTCAACTCTCATGCCTTTCACAGTAGGATCCCCTGACCTTTTCATGACATAAGCATTAAGTGGTATGTACTGCTCAAACAGACGCTCAAGCATGTAATACGTTGAGTTCCAACGTGTTGGCACCTCCTGGATGAGTGCTTTGACTGGCATTTTATGCTCACGCTGAATGACCCTCAGCTGCTTCCGGGCTTTAAAAGAATGGTTGAAATGTGTGCATATTCTTCTGCAGGTGGTCAGTAAGCTGCTGACTTTGCTTTCATTTTTCAGAAAGTCTTAAACAACAATGTTAATGCAGTGTGCCAAACATGGCACCCTGAAATAGCCACCATCTTTCATGGCCCTAACTACATTACTGCCATTGTCCGTGGGAACAAAACCAATGGTAAGCCCTCTTGGTCGCAGCCACTCAAACACCTTGCTGTTAAACTCATCGAAAATGTTTGCAGCAGTATGAGATTTCTCCATAGCAAACATGGCTACAGTTGCATGTTTGCGAGTGTCTTTAAAAATCTCAGCGGTGTCAACAACACCGCCAGATATCTTATCTTTAACACCCGAAAAAGAGACCCAGTGTGCAGTGTTGCAATCACTGGCTTGGCAACTGGTCCACATGTCTGTTGTCAGGTGTATACTCTGAACAGCACTCTTTTTTAAGGCTTTTCCAAGCAATTCCAGCATGTCGTGATGTAGTGCTGGAACAGCAACTCTTGCGAAATAGTAGCGGCTGGGAACTTTCCATTTTGGGCAGATGGTGGTCACAAACTCAAGAAAACCCACCCCTTCAACAAAAGAAAAAGGGAGAAGGTCCAGTGCTAACATTTTTGCCAGCTTTGCATTGTACAAACGTGCTATTGGGTGGTTGCATTCGTACTGCCCCTCCGGCCTACTAAACATGCTAAGAATGGTAGGCTGCATGGTATTCCTTCCTGTGGTCAACGCCGCACTTTTTGGGCCAGCAGTACTCCTTGGTGTCTCAGGCTGACTCTTACTCTTGTGCCAATGAGATGTGGCTGAGGATGTGGGCGTTACTACTGCAGTGCTGGGGACAGGGCTACTTTGTGTACCACTACCACAGAGAACGTCTCCCTCTTCTTCCTGTTCCACCGGGAGCGGACTTTCTACTCGTTTATGCCCAACAGCAATGGTTCCAGTTTTGAAGCGACTAAGGTGCTCCTCCCACTGGATTGCGTGGTGTTTTTTCAGATGGGTCATTTGGCCTCCGGTACCATAGTTTGTACCAAGCTTACCACGACTAACAGAGGTATGACAAACGGAGCAAATAGCAATGTTCTCCTCCTTTCCGCTAACTGTAAAGAAGTCCCACACTGGGGAGCTTAACTGTTGTCTCCTGCTGGAGGTGCCACTCCCACTTCCAATACTGGAGGGTGTGTGTTGAATTTGACTCTGTGCAGGACCACTACCTACTTCTGCTGAGGTGGTGCTTGTGCTGGATGTAGGACGCTGCCGGCCCTTTGCTAATGTAAATATGGAAGCTGGAGGTCGTGTTGGTGTTACCTGTGTTGGAGGTATGCGTGCTACATCCCTCGCAGCCATTTTGGATAGTGTAAAAATGTTGGTCTCCATCTCCTCAGGCCCGGGAGTGATGTTTGTGATGACTGGCTCATCATCATCATCATCATCATCATCATCCTGCTCTTCTACATCAACATCCATAAGTGTAAGGCTTTCTGGAACCTTCCTGTTCCCATGCCTGCTCTTGTGATGTGTTTCCCTCTCAGACTCAGTTTGTGGCTTCCAAGTGGCATCTAGATCATCAGAAGGGGGGCTTGGTGAAGTACTTGATGTACTAACCCTCCTTTTCCTTGCTGGGGATTTGGATGCCAATGGAACTTCTAAAGGAGTGGCTTCCTCTTCTTCCTCTTCATGAGGCTCAATTTCCTGAACTGCCCCTACTTCGGGAGGAACAACAGCTACTATTGTGGGCGGTGGCTGCGGCTGTTGACCACTTATCTGCTGTGTTGATGATGTTCCCTCCTGCGTTGATTGTGTACTACTTTGAGATAGCGATAAGTTTAGTTCAGGCTCAACATCACTGCTTTCCACCATAAGGCTGGCTACCTCTTCCACACTCATCTGCTTGGGCCTGGGTTGGTGGGTTGGGCCCACTGATGTGGAGGTGCTGCCCCCAGCTTGGCCCCCCGACACCGCTGCTGCAGGCGTCATTTTTGGTGTACCAAAAAAGGTTTTGGGAGGCACACCAGACTTAAGTAACACTTCCTTCTTCTTCTGTTCCTTCTTCTCCATGGCAACTTTCTTGGTACCGGAGGACCTGCTACCTGCTTTCTTTGGGGGCATCTTCAACAGATGTCAAAACAGCACTCAGTAGCACAAGTTGCAGAGATGCCTGGTCAGGTCACTCACACGTCATGTCACGTTGTGTACAGCAGCAGGACGTCGGTCTGGCACCACAACAGTGGATGATGATGACACACCTCCTCTGTCTTTTGTGCACCTAAAAGCAAAAAAGCCAGAAGAACATCAGTCAAAAGATCCATAATATAATATATAACTTATTAGTGTCTGGTGGGTGGTCATCTAAATTATTAAACTAGGCCACAAGCTTGGAGGCCTATGCAAAAAGCACAATGCCGCCACACACATGCACAGGCCACCCACCACAAATAACCAAAAAGAGATTACAAAGGCCAGGAACAGGAAGTTTTAGTGTAACAAACTGTAAATTTAAATAACGCACCAAAGATTTGAGGCTGACTACCTCTGAGCCTACTGGCAGACTAGGCCACAAGCTTGGAACAGAATGGCAAAAGCAAGCACACTGCTTCGATGGCTCCACAAAATGGCCACCACACACCCACAACAACAAGAAATGGAAGACAGTCAATGTGTCAATGTACGCCTATGGCAAAAGCACAATGCTTGCCTTCCTAAAATGGCCGCCACACACATGCACAGACCAGCCACCACAAATAACCAAAAAGTGATAACAAAGGACAGGAACAGGAAGTTTTAGTGTCTGTGGAACTTACTTCCTCTCATAAAAATATTTTGAAAAAAATTAAAGCTTCTCCGTGCTCCAAACCTACAGCTCAATGACAACCTGAGGAGTATTTTTTAGCAGAAATGCACAAAAAAGCGTTTTCAAGAAAGATCTATGTTGCTCGCGAAATATTGTTTGCCAGATTGCAAAAGCTGCGTGTTCGGGATCACGAACTGTACAAAAATGCTTTATCGCCTGCGCGAACACGCATATTGCGAGCGCGAAAATGACGAAAACTGTAAGTCCGCGTTGTCGCGCTGTGCAGAGTTACCAAAAGTACGCGAGCTGAATCCCTAGGCTTACATACTGGCTAAAAAGCCCTATTTATTTAACACACACCCAAAAAATGCTATTCCACCCCAAAAAACACCTTTTGCAATAAAATCCAAAGCCATCCATGGTGTAAAAGAAAATCAACAGACAACACAAACTGTAAATTTAAATAACGCACCAAAGATTTGAGGCTGACTACCTCTGGGCCTACTGGCAGACTAGGCCACAAGCTTGGAACACTCAATGTAAGCCTATGGCAAAAGCACAATGCCTGCCTTAACAAAATGGCCGCCACACACATGGCTAGGAGGACACAACAACAAGCATAATCCAAGGGGAACAAAGAAAAGAAATACAGGCCTTTATGGAAAAAGAAGCACACACTACTAAACTACCACCACAAAATCGCCACAAGCCACATGGGCACTCACAGTCACAACAGGCCATGGAAAACAATGAACTGAAGCAGGACTATAATATATGACCGGACAAAGAAGGCCTGCTAAACAACACAGCTTTAATACACAAATGAAAATGAACAGGGCTACGAAAGGATTGGAAAGAAGTTACACATCAAGCACACACATCCCACAAAGGTATTTCACACACACACCAACAGAGAAATACACCACAGCCACATTTAGCATTTCAAATAATCCATAGTACAAATCTGGTGGCGCTCGCGAACGGACAGAAAAGCAAGTTGGCGATCGTAGAATCACGGTAATACGTTACCGCACGCGCGAGAATGAATATTGAGCGCGCGAGGAAGCAAAACTACTACGCTACGTGCTAGATTGCGTAGCAATCTGCAACTTCGCGCTCTATGCGAATCGCGAAGTTGCCTAAACTTCGCAAGCTCCGCAAACGGAGCGTGGTTCAACGCCCAGGCTTAATTACATTCCTGCCTCAATTTTGGATTCACGTTACAAATTATTGCTGCGCAGTAATGAAGTAATTGCTTTTTCAGAAGTGAATGTTGCCCAGTACAAAACTTTGATAGCTGAGGAAGCCACTGAGTTTGAAAACGAAAGGATCTTAATTAGAGGCCCGCCCCCCCCAGGGCAGAAAAAGTACTGCAGGGCACCCAGAGCCAAGTTCTACTTCAGAGGCCAAGAGTAGTGCGTTTGCCTCCCAGCAGTCAACAACACTGCCAGCAATAACATCAACAGCGCCAACAGGATCATCAGGCACATTTAAAAAAACGGCAGGTGATTGGTTTCTACGGAAAGGGTATTTTACGTCCATGACTGATGCAAAGGCAAAAGAGGCCCAGGAAATCGGAGCACCCCTGAACATTGAGCGGATGGTTCAGGCCTATCTAGATGACACAACAGAGGTCTTCCTGGAGCAAAGCCCATTGGTGTATTGGTATGGGAAAAGAAGTCAATGGCCAGTGCTCAGCAGGCTGGCGATAAAGTATGTGGCTTGCCCTGTTGCAAGAGTACAAAATACGTGAATCACAGCAGGAAGAGGAGAGCTACTTCGATGACATAAGTAGTGAGTTGTTAGACGTACTTCTGTCTGAACAACCAGAGTTTGAGGACGAGCTCCTCTTCCCTGACAACTAGGCTTTCAAATTGTTCTCCCTTCCTTTATTTGTGTGTGACTGTGTGTATCTGTTTTTCTGGTTCAAAATCTAATCACAACAAATCCATCAACAGTCTCCTCTTTTTATTTCCCTATTGGAGTTGCACGTCTGTGCATAACTGTCCACTCCACTCCTCAGGGTCCTGCTCCATCTTCCTTACTCTCCCTAAGTACATTTCAAGCAAGCCAGACATTGGATGGAGATGGAGAATAGTACAAAACATGTTGCCTCTAACAGTCCCTCCATAAGAAGTGACACGTGACTCCAGCTATATTCCATTTTGTTTCCAAGCCGAAAGAAACTCATCACTGACTGGCAGAAGGCGAGACAGGAATCAGATCAGACAGCCAAAGAGAACACCAAGATAGGTAATGAGTGATTATTGTGAATGAAGGTGGCATGCATTGCATTGGATGCTGGCTGACTACGAATAATTGTGCATGAAGTAGAACTATACTAGTTCATAGACAAAGTAAAAGTGACTCTGGTGTGGTGACAGTTAATGTTTCCTTGTTGTTTAATAATAGCCACATTGTACTACTACCATTGCAGGTGCCGGCCAATATGCGTTGCAATTTAGTAATATGGAATATATTCTAAACGTAATCAGTCACTACAGACTGAGTTGGTGTTGGAGAAGACGTACCACACGGTCATCATCATGATGCTGCTGAGCATACTATCTTTGCACACAGTCAGTTGGATATGAGAAAATTGATGGAATAACTGCGTTTCATGGGCTGACTTAAAACGTAAACAGTTTGAACAAGAACCACAGCACAGACCTAGGCTAGATGTCCGTGTAGTGGTGTGGACTGGAGTACAGTGTAGTGGTATGAGGGACAGTGGCGCATTGATTTAGTCACTTCATTTGGAAAATGCTCGGTTGCTGCAGTGCATATGACATTTCTCTGGCTCGCTCAAAATGTAAGTAAGGGGTAGGGTGCCTGGCCTGTGCCGCGGTTCTCCTGTTCTGTGGCTGTGCTGGCTCCTGAGTACTGTCCCGTTGTTGTTGTACATTAATGCTGTAGAGTAGAAACTTATGTATCCTATCCAAGCTGCCTTAGTCTGAAAGTATTCTCTCCAGAGTTTTGTCTTCTCGTCTTGCACTCCACTGTAATTGAGTTTATTGTTTTAAATGCAGTAATTTTTCAATACCCCGTTTGTTTTTCCATCTACACTTACAGGCCGGCCTTTAACCTGTGCTATAGTGGGAGAAACGACTCACACTTACCTTACCAATCCGCATCAGGCAGGCAGTGGTACCCAAGATTGATGTGCGGAGTGTCTATGGAAGGGAGGACCAAGAGGAATGACGATAATGATGCCACTCCACATTTGGACCAGGATAATACAGTAACTTTAGTATCATTCATCATTCGTCTTTACATTTATTTGATTGCTTTTTTCTCTTCAATCATTACGACTGTGTCTTGTGGTTTGTTTGGTAATTGATCCCTACAACTATTTTTTAATTTCCTTTGCTTGCTTGAAATATAAAAGTAAGCCCGGTACAGCATGTAATTGGGTTCGGTCTGAGCTCTGAGGGCGGCAGACAGGCAAGGCAAATTTCAATTTCTTCCCTGACTGTACTGTCTCATTGGGTAATAGGTATAGTAAGTACAACTATTATCATTACCATCAAGTTCTCTTCCTCAGCATGCATGCATTTGCTTTTTCTCACTTTATACTTTGATTTCTTTGATAATGGATCATGGTCGTCTTACAAGATTGTGTTTTACTTTTGTTGTGTCCATGCATACTGTCTGTTTTTCTTTCTCAAACCTTTCCCAAAACCCCACTTCCCATCCATTCATCAATCCCTAACCCTCTTCCCCCGGGCTGTGTGATTTATATTGAGGTGTGATGTGATGACTACATTATGTACACCAATTGATCACACGCTTGCTGGGGCAGATGTGGTGAAAGCAACATTAATTGAATTTCAACTGAGGCTGTGCAAGGATCTTCTTCTGCTAGCCCACCCATGCTGTAGTTTACTTTGTGTTCTGTTCTACTACTCCTCCCGCAGTCTCTCAGTCAAGTGACTTTCTCTTTCTTTTTTCAAATGCTATTGCCAGTGTCTACTACTACCACCACAATAATGGCATCTTGTCCATGAATTTGGGAAACCAACCATGCAGCCATCAGTGTGCCGAACTTCATCATCAATTGCAGGTAAGATAAGTTTTGTGGGAGGTATGGACTAGGAGGAGAGACTGACAGTACTATTATGACAATTGAAATAACTCAGTGAGGGGTACTGCATCTATCGGTTTGTGTGTTACAAAATCGGCAGATCTTTTAAATCAAACACTGGCTGTGGGCATGCAGCAGCACGGAAACAAAGTAAACAACCATGTAACTTAGATTGAATTCGGAAAACTGTAACCCACCACAAAACATTAACATCGTATAAGTAAATAATAGTATATATTTAATACCCCTAACAAAAATAAACTATCCCACTCTGACCTAAACCACCACCCTCCCTAACCCCAACCAATGTCCAAAACGAAAGTTGCGAGTCCCAAATGTCCGGAAAAATCCCCAACGCCCACAAACCCACCCACCAACAAAAGGAATTAAAAAAGGGGCAAATGACGAGGTCCTCTATCGTCGGCGGGCCTTGAGGTGATTATCCACCAGGATCTTTACCCGCTCCTCCAGGTTCTCCTCCAAGCGGGCCATCCGGACGAGCAGCTGGCGGCGAAATGCCCTGCAGTTACATGCAGGGTGGGGGCAGCAGTCCTTGAAATAGATGGGCGCCGGCGGCCTGCTGCCGGACCACGGCGCCATGAAAGTAGAGGCAGGGCCATCTCCCATACCGCCCTAAAACTGCTCCAGACCTTTTTGCAGGCACGCATTCACCAAATCCAATGGGACGTGCTTCTGTCCGAGGAATTCCTCCTGCCCTGCGGAGTTCCCCAGGGGTCGGCTCTGTCACCAACCCTTTTTAATCTGTATGTCACACCCCTAGCTGCATTGATTAAATCCCACGGCCTACATTTAGTTTCGTACGCTGACGACACACAAATGGTGATCTCAATGGCTCAGACTGTAGAAGCCACTGCCACCAGTTTCAGAAACTGTCTGTCAGACATTAAGGCATGGATGAACTCTCACTTCCTCAAACTCAACACCGAAAAAACGGAGGTTATTGAGTTTGGCCAAAAACCTTCCGTCTGGAGCGATCTCTGGTGGCCCCCAGAAGCAGGCGTATGTCCCACCCTGGGAAACAAGGTCAGAAACCTTGGTTTCATAATGGACAAGGACCTCTCTTGCACAGCCCAAATCAACCAGGTAACTTCGTCCTGTTTCTTCACACTGAAGGTCCTTAGAAAAATCTTGCCTTACATCCCCTTCGCCCTGAGGAAAACAGTCGTGGGTGCTCTGATTATGTCTAAGGTAGACTACTGTAATGCCCTATACATAGGTGCCGGCGAAAAACAACTTAACCGACTCCAGTCCATTCAAAACGCGGTGGCCAGAGTTCTGCTTAATCTTCCTAAACGACACCCCACCTCAAAAGCAATAAGTGAACTACACTGGCTTCCAGTTAGGAAAATAATCCAATTCAAGGCCTTGTGCCTAGACCACAAATCCCTATATGGACAGACCTCTAAACAGCTCTCCAACCTTCTCTCCCCATATGTTCCGGAGCGCTTACTTTGATCCAGCTCCCAAAATCTACTTCACATCCCTAGGATCAAGAGAGTCCGTTGGGGCGGCATATCCTTTTCCTATCAAGTCCCAAAGCTCTGGAACAGTCTACCATCCTCACTACGCTCCGAAAAGAGCATAGCCAAATTTAGGAAAGAGCTGAAGACCTGGCTCTTTGTGCTGCCCTAAACTCTGCCACCTCTATCTCTCCGTCTCACAGCGCCAAGACGCCTCGGCATAAGAGCGCTCTAAAAATAATTCAGTCAGTCAGTCAGGGCCTGACTGGGGCCCGGGGCATTGGAGGAGGCTGCAGCTGCAGCCGCCTCCTCCTCCTCCTCCGCCTGAGCCACCAGCCGGCGATAATGTTCACAGATGGTCTCCAGTTTCCGGCGCCGGGCCCTAGCGGCCAACTCCTGCCGAGGTGGTTTTGTTGGTGTGGAAGGAGTATCTAGAATCAAGAAAGAAAAAGAACATGTTGTAGCCAATACTCTTAACACTGAAATCATTCAACACATAGTGTCACAGTATCACTAGCAAGCACAGTTCATAACATTTGTGATTTGGTGGTAAGTATCTCTACTCCTACTTCCTTGGACTCTAACATTTGTGGGAGTTTCCGACATTATAAATATAATCGTACTATGTACTCCGGTACACCAGTCGTGTTGTTGTTATCTGTAGTTTAGCCCAATTACATAACCTTGTTGTAGCCGGCATGCCAGCTCAGTCAGCTAAGCTTGCACCCAAGAGAAACAAATATGAGCCACATGATGCAGACTCAGGTTAGTTTTATTTACTACTACTGTCTGCAGGTGGGGAAGCTCATATTTTTGTATGACACCTTACGGCCGTTGGCACTGGCCATACTCTGTTACATGGGGGCAAATGGCATGCACAATTTCACTTACACCCTGCCATGGGTATTACAAAAAGGCTGATTATTTATCTGAT
The DNA here is from genome assembly GCF_964204655.1 of Triturus cristatus. Classification (NCBI taxonomy): domain Eukaryota; kingdom Metazoa; phylum Chordata; class Amphibia; order Caudata; family Salamandridae; genus Triturus; species Triturus cristatus. The sequence continues at coordinate 1,794,003,381 of NC_140589.1, read as the reverse complement.
CTAATGATCATTGCTTAAATTCATATTATAGATGCTAATACGATATGACATCAGGCCAGTAGCGGTCAGTGGTGGGAGTGCTGCCGGGCAGTGAGTCGGTGACGTGGGAAGGTGCAGGGTGGGGATAGTAAACTATGGATTAAGGACAATCACAGGTAATTAAACAATACATAAAAAAAAAATGGTTGCACGCACTGCATCACGTTCGGCGGTGCAGCACGCACATTGAAAATAATGTTATTTATTTTTATGTTGATTACCTGTATTTGGCTGTAATACACAGTTTACTCGCCAGTGCCACCCACCCGTCCCCTCCCCATGTCACCGCCCGCAAACACTCCCACCACCAACCGCTACTGCAGAGGGTACTTTGCTTTCATTGATTGTGTAACCAATAACCATCACAACAGATAGGCCACCCTTTGCAGGCTGGCTGACACAATTCGAAAATACATTAATAATAATAGGTAGGGAGTGGTCCCCAGAGTGGGAGGAAGGGGCTTCCGCTTGATAATGTATATATATATAAATATATATGACATGCTTGCAAACTACTGCAAGTGTACTGTATTCTGATAATACTACCTATATTTCCCTAGGCTTTGCTACTGTCGCGCAGTTTCTTTTACATTTTCTTCAAAGTAAGAATCTCCAGTGACACTTTCCAATCCTATACTGTCTATAGTACATCCAGGAATACATCCATTCAAGTAAACGTTTATCCTTCTTTTTTATATCTCTCATACTTAGTTGGTTTCACCAACAACCACCCATGCTTCCGCTCCTTCCTTGCTTGCCTTGGCTTTGAGTTTGAATTTGAACCAAACAACTCTGATTTTTGCTATCTAGCACTATCCACCCATACTTTGTCGCCCACCCAGGCAGGCATTCTTTCACCTTCCACCCATCCTTCAACAACCCTTGCATCTGATCTGATTACTATCAGCCACCTATGCATGCTTCCAACAACATATCCTTTTCTGCCAGTCAGTCATATTATTTATCTCGCCCGTTCTTCCACCCTTAGTTCTTTCCCTCTTTGTTCAACACATCCATCAAGGTCATCTGATCTGAGTTTGTCTTCTCCATAAAACCTTCACACAGCTGATTTTGGAGTCAAATCGAAGAGGCCATTGGTTACTCTAATCACGCTGAGTAAAGGGTGTCTTCTTCAACCGTTGTATAATAATAAGTCGCACAGTACAGTGAAATAGTGAACACACTTCCATCTAGTAGTAATGTCAAGAATTAATGAATATAACTTACCGCCGCCGGCCACTGCTGCTGCATCCCCCCCTGTCTCGTCTGCAGGTGCCGCCAGTTCGCCTGCCCCCTCCGGAATGGCCGCATCGCTGGCCCCGACGGCACTGGTGGATGGTAGTGTGCCTATAAAAAAACATCACACATTTTTAGATGCCTGGAAACCTCCATCTATTTTAAGTGTTGTTCACTTGGAACATTGAAAAAAAAGTTAATACAACATACATCAGCACTAGATAGTATGTACAGTCAGTAGACAGACACTAGTGGTGATATGGTTCCACTTCCTAGGGTCATCTAGTTCTACTCTACTCTTTTGAAAGTTAGCCTGAGCCATGTGTAACCCTTTTAGACTCATCATGTCGACTACTACTCTTTTGGCGCATATTTAATTATACCTGCAAGCTTAGTGAGATGTGCAGTAGAGTAAATGCCTTTGAGGCCACTTGACTGTTGCGTACAAGTGACGAGGTCGGAAAAAAACACACTTATTGAGTTTGTTTAGTTCATATTGCTTAGCCATCACATGCATGTTACAATTTTTGCCATGACTGCAAAATGCTTCCATTCACCAGTATCCTATCTAACGGCTAACTCGCAGCATTTTTCTCATATAATAGGTGGATGATTCCCTTCTACAAACCAGAGATTTACAGAACATATTATGATGCAAGATTATGTAACCAGTATTTCTACGTTCTACGGTGAGGGGTCTTCCAGAATTCTAAAGATCTTGGCTCTTGTTCTTGTTGTCATGTACTTGTAAATGTTTACTGTTTTAATGTTAGGCTTTTTGCTGGCTTATTGACTATGGCTGTAGTAAAATAAATTTCATATTAACGATGTACAGAGTTTGATACTTGTTTCAAATAAACCTTTTGAACTTACACATAGACTCTGTGGTATTTGGTGTGGTGGGGTGGACTTACACAAGTGAGTGTGCAAAATGGTATTCTTATGTTCTGGGTTGTCTGTCTCAGTCATCATCAACATTTTGTATCTTCTTCGTGGGGGGGTTCGGGAGTTGGACCCTAATGTGAAACACTATAGCTAGTCGGTCAGGGGATCCTGGGTTCTTCGGACTGAGGTGTGATCAGTAAGGTCCAACCTCCCATCAGCATCATCCTATTTTGTTGTGCATAGTTCTGTATGTGGATCTGCAGAATCACTAGACAATAGTAGTATCATGTACTATCCAATCAAAAATACTAGTCAAATATCTGGTTGGCCATTTTGTTTGTGGTAATTGTCAAAACCTCAACATTGAGAAGACTTGAAGAGGACAACCCAAAGGACAGGACACAGTGGCTAGAGCTATTGGTCAATCAGAGTTTTATTATTCCAAAAAAAACCTTCTATAAAGAGTGGGCAGCTGTGCAAGCTTCGCTACAGACAGAGTAATATAATAGTAATAGTAGTAGTAGTACAGAGAGTCATAGCAGAGGCAGTTAGAAGCAACTTAGTTAGAGGCAGGGATAAACAGAATTTGGAAACAGATAGTCAAGGTCAAAGAAGTAAGCTTTTGTAAAAATAGAATTAGAAAGTGGAACCATAATTTATAGTTCGGAAAAAAAGATGCAGTAAAAGTTAGGGAAATATAAATGTGTATATAACCACTGGAGGACTTACTGGGGCCAGCAGCAGGAGCCTCGGTAGAGGAGCGGTCCTCCTGTGGGTCCCCCGCCGACTCCGACCCCGTCTTCTTGCCCCTGGGTGGTGCTGATGATCATGTAAAATATAATAAAGAAAGAGACAAACATTAATGAGTGCTGTGAAAGAAATAATAATAAATCATTGGGAAAAATAAGTCAAAAAAGATTTTAGGAAACAACTATTGCAATAAAATTGAACTATCTAATCAGATGGATCAACTACTGGCTTCTTCCTGCATTCACGGATCGTCTACTTATTTATGAACACTCCAGTGTTCCATAATCATTCTGATTACAAATACTAACGAAGCCTAGTAAGTACCACCTGACCTACACCACCTATTCCAGACGGGCCAATTGTTCACTAAGTCTGCATTTCCATTTTTTTTCTGCCATCAAATGCATAGATGAGATGGAGGACACATGCATACATTAGTGCATACATAGAAGATACAACAAATTGTGGGTTGTTGCATGATTCTGATCTAGTTCTGCTACTGACTGACCATGCTAAGCCTACCACTCACTAAACAAAGTACAAAAGGTTTGACGGAGGACTGGGGTAAGCAGCACTCAGTGACAGAGGAGGCATCACGCAAACCGCATAAAACTATTATTAACTAATACTAACAAACTAAACCTAGTATCCAATATCCATCCACCACTATTTCACAGTAGGAAAATGGAAGGACTAGAGTCTCTCTAACAAATCGGATTACCTAACTTCAGTTCTGTAAAATAAACTCTTATATAATCAGCATCAGCACAAGCTAGCGCAAACTAAGTTGCAAACAAGTAAGAGTACCACCGAGCACCTGGGTCCTTAAATCAAAGAACATTTTGCTTTTTGGAACTTAATTTACCAGCAACGCTTTGCACGCAGCAGTAATCTTGTTGTTCATCAAATTTAATATACACAATAAGTTACTCACCAAGCCCGACGACCTCGACACCTTGCAGGTCCAACAGGTCCTGCTCCCGGTCCAGGATGTTGGACCATCGGTGGGCTAGTTGATTGTGGGTGCGCTGGACCCCAGAGCACCAGAACACGGCCCGGCGCACCTTCGCCCACCGACGGTGCCGCTCCTGGGTAGCGTAGCCGGAGCCGGGCCTGCCACCTGCTGCCAAGGTCAAGGGGAGGTGGCGCTGGATGAAAAAAACAAGGGCAGCCACCTCCTCCTCCCCAAATAGTTGCCGGGCCTGCACCCCTGAAGGACGCATTCTGCCGCAAGGCAGGCGGGCCTTCTGTGCTCCTGCAGGTCCCTTGCCCTTGCCACTGGGACTTGCTGTGCCCTTGACCATGGCTCTGGGGTGGGTGGGAGGCGGAAAATAAATGTTTGAAGGAGAAAAAAAAGTTAGGGGGAAGAAGATAGAAAGAACTTTCCAAAAGTAACAAAAACACAGTAAAAGTAGAAATAAAATGGAAAATATAAACTTAGGCAAAGAGAGAGATATATAATAATTTAAAAAAGTCAGAAAAAATGTTTTAAAGACAAAGGATGGCAAAGATAAAGGGAGGATACAAAAGTAGGCCCAGAACCATAGCATAGAGTGAAAAACAAGATGGCCGCGCCCATTCGCGACCGCGTGTGTAAGTTTGCGTGATATTTCTCGCGAACATGTACTATTCATTGCGAACAAGTAAAATGCGCTCCCGAACACGTCAATGCACATCGCGAACACGCTATCCGCGACCCGGAACAGGAAATAAGGCCTCGCGAGCGGGCGGGACAATAGAAAAACAAGATGGCCGCGCCCATTGGCGACCGGATGGGTAAGGTCGCAAGATATATCCCCCGAGCATGCACACAGCTCCCCGAACATGCTTACCGCGCTCGCGAACAAGAAAAAGCCTTCGCGAACAGGTTGCCACAAGCAACTACGCAAGCTCGCGAAGCTATGCGAAGGTCGCGTAGTGCAATGACATCTTCGCGAAGCTTCGCAAAGCTACGCCCAGGGTTAATCTCGACCAGGCTTGAGTCAACAACCACCTCTGTATGACGCTTTTGATAAAAGTAGGCCATTTGAGTGGCATTTTCAGTTACATGCTTGATTTTCTTAAAACTTTGCTCATATTCGTGTGACCAGTAGGATGAAGCATTTATTTTTGTTAAGGAAGCAGTTACAGTGGCAAAGTCACATATGTATCTGGAATGTGACTCGTTACGACGCGAGTCATTACATCGCGTGGCATTACAATGCGGTTGTTACAACGACCACGTTGTTACCATGCAATGCCATTACTACTCAAGTCATTACATCGACTTGCAGTAGAAGGCGCGCTGACACTAGAAATGTATAATTTACTTTTCCAACTCCAGCCTACGCAACAGTAGGGAAGGTGTTGGAATAGTAAACTATACTGTTCCTAATGTGAGCGCGCCATCTACTGCAAGTCGATGTAATGACATTGTAAGGTAACAACGCGATCTTTGTGACAACTGTGTTGCAATGGCATCGCAGTGTGATGACCGCGAAATAAAGGTCACTACCCATTTATCCGGAACAGTAACTGTCCATGCTAAGGAATGAATGTAACATGGTAACATCTTGTCGGGGATCGGTGGCTAACAAAACTTGCACTTTACCTGGATCTGGCGCCATGCCCTGTCAGAAAAGATATCGCCAAAGAATTTGAGTTTTGTTTTGTGAAAATCACATTTCCCAGCATTCAAAGTTAAACATGCATCAGCGTTGAAATGACACACTTGTGTAAGAGCGTTATCGTGTTCCTTTTGGGATGCTCTGAAAACCAATATCTCATCAATGTAATTGAAAGCATTCACGACAGGTTGTATTGTGCGTCAAATGTCATCTTGAAAAGGTTCTGCAACTGATGACACAAAGACTCCTAATCATTTATATCTGAACAAACCAATAGGTGGCAATGTACCTGCAATTTTCTTTGAATTGCAATTGATACTATTCTTTGTTCAGATCAAGGCGATAGAAGACTTTAGGGCCATTTAAGTGTGTGATCATGTCGGCAATGTACGAAGCAGGATGTTTTTCTCTTTCAACTGCCTTGTTAACTTGACACATATTAACACAGATGGTACCTCACTGTCCTTTTTGGGCACTACCACTATGGGTGAAACCCATGGAGTTGGACCAGTAGATCGCTCAATGATATCATGCTTTAGTAATGTCTTAATCTCTTTCTTAACAGCTTCTTGTAGACGACATGCTAAACGTCTATCTCTTTGAGCAACAGGACGAGCTTCCTCATCGATATATTGTTGTACTTTCATGGTCTTGAGTTTTACTAATCCATGAAACGACAGGAACTGAATCACTATTTCTTGATGAGCCTTAATATTTAGTTTTCAGATTTTAGGCCCATATCCACAGCACTATTGAAACAGAACAAACAGGCACATAACGCAGTACCTTGAAGTAAGTGAATGGGTGCTTGTTCTTTTGTATTTTTGTGTCTCATGGTTGCTACAAATGAACCTTGCACTTTTAATAGCGTTGATGCAGCCCATGCATACACTTTAGTGGAGTGAGACGAGGCAATGGAGACAAATTCATTGTATTTCTCCTCAGGCATATTGTTTATCGACGCCCCACTGTCAATAATAAAAGGTATGGAGCAACCATCTACTTTTAGTGTAATTTTCGGACAGTGTTTAAAAAATGTCTGTGATTCTCCATGTCACCTTTTATTTGACTCATATTCTTCTTTGCATGAGGTCAGTCTGGCATACAAACATTTTTCTGAGGTAGACATCATTCATCCGTCTTCCTCACAGTCACTTGACAATGGAACTGAAGAACTCTTGGACAAAGATTTAGATGATGATCAATTTCTTTTAGTGTCGATTTGCCTCAACTGATGTTGTCTCTTGGCCTTGTGGGCATGCATAGAACGTCGCTTCAGGAACATTTGGGTGTCCATTTTGTTTTCTCGTTGTGGCGCACTTAGCTTTTCCTTCACCTTGCAAACTGAAATGGGTCTCTTTCCTATACCCTTTGCATACTTGTCCAAAAGCAGGGCATTTACCTTCTTGTGGAAATGAAAATTCACATCTAAAGTGCTGCTTCTTTTTTCTCAAAGACATCACATTTTGTATCCTTTATACTTGTATTTCTGCTTACTCACTCAGGGCACCTCTGGCTTCCATGTCAGTGGCTTGTCAAGCAGCACGTTCCTCAGCTCTGGCAGCCATGAGAACTCACTCCAGACTAAGGGTTTCTCTCAGCATTCGTCATCTCAATTAACTTGACAGACATTTGTCAAAACCCTTAAGACCTATAGCTTCTTCATCATTGAATTAATTGAACTTACAGTGTTTAATGAGTCTCTCAATACATTTGTCAATTGTTTCACCAGCTTTCTGTTATTCCTGACTGAAAATGTATCCTTTGTAATCAACATTCAGTATTGGATTGAACTTGAAATGTAATGCTTCTTTAACTTGACAGAATGTGACTTCATCAGTTTGCAGCAGTTTCTTTATTACATCTTTTACTCCTTCACCGGCCAAATTTTAGAGGTATTTGACAACGTTTTTGTTATCTGTTTCTTCCAGTGCATCAATGAAATCATTGAATGTTTCTATCCAGGCAGTCCATCTTTCACCAATCTTGGCCGTATATAATGGAAGAGGTGATTTCATGATGGCAGCAGTGTTATAACCAGCTGTGTTACTTAATGATGAGAGTGGAGCCCACTCCAGCATTGTTAGCTACCCACTTGGATCTGCACCTTTGTTGAGCACTAGCCGCGTGCTAACATTTGGGTCATTTCACCTGCTCTCTGTTTGTGTGGCACTGTCTTTCCCTTTGGCTGTGAGTGGCGGCTTTGTTTCTCGCACAGGGTCTTCACCACTCTCACCTTTTAGTACTGTACCTGTTTTTTTGCATTTTTCTGCTTCTAACCACAGCGTTCTCTTGCACCTGGCTGTCGCCACTCGTTGCACTTTCCGTACTTGCTTGTCGCTGCCTTTAGGGTTTCCCTGTACCTGATTGTTTTCACCTTTAGGGTTATCATTTTGTATGACTTATAGCTCAGTGTTGAATTGTGGCGCAGTACTTTCTTCAAGGCCTTACGAGCAGGTATCTGGCCAGCAATGAGTGAACCTCTCAATGAGGCTTTCATTATCTTCAAAAGCTTCAAGCTGGTTAGAGTGGCACTTTGACTCCATGTACGCCAAACGTCAATCTTCATTACGACTGAGATATGTGTGGCACGCATGATCAGTTTGCTGAACCACGGCAAACTCTCTGGAAGAGCACTGTCGATCTTCGGGTTAAAGTCACCTGTTGTAGCATCCTAGCCAGTCAGGGTTCTCATAAATGAATATGCCAAAAATGGAGCTTAGTTGTGCAAGTCTTTATTGCTTTGTGTGTAACTGTGAACCCAACATTCTAAACATTAACTCTATTCACCAAACAAGAACACAGTTTCACGGAGTCCATCAGGAACCAAAAGGGTCCCGTCAGCGCTAACTCACTAGACACTAGACGCGGCAGCTTAGAAAATTAAACAATATTAAGAGATTGATAAAGTGCATATAAATAAAAAAGCAAAATGTAGAAAATACATTTTTTAAATGTTCTGTAAGGTGAAAGAATTTTAAATTGAAGGAAAACAAATCTGTATCTTCAGATTGATTTGTGGGAGCAGTGCAAGTACATCAAACAGATTATAGTAGGGACAATGAGTCGCTTAAATTGAATTTGGAAACATTCCATTGTTGCATTATAATTAATATGTTCTGTGACAAATGCTTGTTTCTGTATTTTTTGTGTGTTGATTTGTGGTTCAAATCAGAGAAAATGTTTGGACTGGAGTCCCTGGCTTCCAGTAATAACTTAGTGGGGGTTCCCGGATTCCTATAATGATACAGTTGGTGTGTATGAGTATCAGTAATGATTAAGTGGGGGTCCTCAGAAGTCAAAAGTTAAAGAGCCACTGTATTAGATGACACACATTCATTTTGGAGATAAAACATCAAGCAAATTTAGGACACCATCTTGTGGCAATGAGAAGTTACTCCAAATTAACTGAAAAATATTATTTTAGGTGTAAGCAGTATGAATGCTCCAACAGGAAGCTTCTATTTTGAATGAAAAGCTCAAAACCCTGTTCCTACGTATTCTTTTAGAATCACTGAGATGGAAATATCTGAATCCACCCTAGGCTGCCACATCTTTTAGGAATGAACAGGTGCTCTCAGAATGGTGCCAAAATATTGTTTTGAGAGCCCTCCAGTCTGTTAACATAATTCATGCAAAAACAACACTTCTTCTAAGAACTGGATTTCATGAATATTTTCCATGGCATCCTGTGATCTATCCCTGGGGCAAACAGGCACTTGACGCAGTACCTTGAAGTAAGTGAAAGGGAGTTGTACTTTTGTCTTTTTGTGTCTCATGGTTGCTACAAATGAACCTTGAATCTTTAATGGCGTTGATGCAGCCCATGCACATACTTTAGTGGAGTGAGACGAGGAAATGGAGACAAATTCATTGTATTTCTCCTCCGCCATAATGTTTATCGATGCACCACTGTCAATAATAAAAGGTATAGAGCAACCATTTACTTTTAGTGTAATTTTCAGACAGTGTTTGAAAAATGTTTGCGATTTTACTTGTCACCTTTTCATTGACTCGTATTCTCCTTTGCATCTGTGTTCCTCACTGTCTCTTGACAATGAAACTGAAGAACTCTTGGACAAAGATTTAGATGACGATAAACTTCTGTTAGTGTTGATTTGCCTCAACTGATGTTGCCTCTTGGCCTTGTGGGCATGCACAGAACATCACTTCTGGAACATTTGGGTGTCCATTTGGTTTTCTCGTTATGGCGCACTTAGCTTTTCCTTCACCTTGCAAACCGAAATGGTTCTCTTTCCCACAGCTTTTGCATACTTGTCCAAATGCAGGGCAGGTACCCTCTTGTGGAAACGAAAATTCACATCTAAAGCACAGCTTCTTTATCCTCAAAGACGTCACTTTGTATCCTATAGATTTGTATTTCTGCTTACTCACTCAGTGCACCTCTGGCCTCCATGTCAGCGGCTTGTTGAGCAGCACGTTCCTCAGCTTTGGCAGCCATGAGAGCTCACTCCAAACTAAGGGTTTCTCTCAGCATTCGTCATTTCAATTAACTTGACAGACATCTGTCGATAACTCAGAGATGTATAGCTTCTTTATTATTGAATTCATTTATCACACAGTGTTTGATGAGCTATCAAGTCTCTCAATAAATGTGTCAATTTTTTCACAAGCTTTCTGTTATTCCTGACTGAAAATATAGTGTTTGTGATCGACATTCAGTATTGGATTGAACTTGAAATCGAATGCTTCTTGAACTTGACAGTATGTGACTTCATCAGTTTGCAGCAGTTTCTTTATTACCTCTTTTACTCCTTCACTGGCAAGAATTTTGAGGTATTTGACAAATATTTTGTTTTCTGTTTCTTCCAGTGCATCAATGAATCATTGAATGGATCTGCACCTTCGTTGAGCACTAACCATGTGTGGCACTTTATTTCTCTTTGGCAGTGAGTGGTGGCTTTGTTTCTTGCACAGAGTCTTCACCACTCTCACGTTTTAGTACTGGACCTGTTTTTTTGCGTTTTTCTCCTTCTAACCACAAAGTTCTCTTGCACTTGGCTATCGCCACTCGTTGCACTTTCCGTAATTGGTTGTTGTTGCCTTTAGGGATTCTCTGTACCTGATTGTTTTCGCCTTTAGTGTTATCGTTTTGTATGACTTATAGCTCAGTGTTGAATTGTAGCGCAGTACTTTCTTCATGGCTTACGAGCAGGTATCTGGCCAGCAATGAGTAAACTTCTCAGTGAGGCTTTCAATATCTTCAAAAGCTACAAGCTGGTTGGAGTGGCGCTTTGACTCCACATATGCCAAAGTCAATCTTCATTAAGACCGAGGTATGTGTGGCACGCATGATCAGTTTGCTGAACCATGGCAAATTCTCTGGAAAAGCACTGTCTATCCTCAGGTTAAAGTCACCAGTTGTAGCATCCTAGCCATCCTGGGTACTCATAAAGGAATATGCCACAAATGGAGCTTAGTTGTGCACGTCTTTATTGCTTTGTGTGTAACTGTGAACCCAACATTCTAAACATTAACTCTTTTCACCAAACAGGAACACAGTTCCACGGAGTCCATCAGGAACCAAAAGGGTCCCCTCATTGCTAACTCACAAGACTCTACACGCGGCTGCTTAGCAAATTAAATAATATTAACCCTTGCTCCTGTGCTCATGATAAAACCATTCTGTCAAGAGCACATGCTAAAAAAATCCCTCTGCTGCAGAGAGCAGAGGGATTTCCCTTTTTGTTTTTGCCTAGGGAGGTGGGGAAGAGCTTTCCCAAACTCCCCAGGCCTATTTTGTAATTTTCTTGCAATGACGATCGCGCACATGGTGCGCTATCATCATTGCAACAAAAACAAACCTGAAACTTAGTTTGAGTTTCACTGTTTCGGTGCTTGTGGGGCTATCTCAGCCTCCCGATTACCAAAACAGTTGGGCGAGGTATCGTTGGAAAGGGAAGAATCTCCCCTTTCCAATGGGTTTCTTCCATAGTGGATCCTGCTTGGCGATCCTCCCAGGAGGGCGATTTCCAAGCAGAGATCCACCCGCTAGCACCAGGGAGGGGTGAGCGGCCTCTTGGGTGAGGCCTTTGCTCCCTACATACATTTTGGACACAAACAGTCTTTCTTTTCCCCCGGGGAGCAGATGGGGGCAGTAGCCGTGGATATTTGGTGCGTTTTCTGGTGACACCGACGGCCTACAACAGCACATGGATATCCCACGCAACCCCCCACCAGGACCCGGACAGCCAAGCTACTCAGAGGAGAACACCCAGTCTGCAACAGACCAAACAGCAGGAAGCACCCGCAAGCACAGCTGGCTCACGACACTTCACCCACCCACACATCGCACCCCAATGCCATGTTCCTGCATGCCAAAAGGAGGTGGCCCAACAGGTGTGGGTGGGGGCCGAACCCATGCAATATGAACCAGGACACATACGTAGGTGTCCATCACCCTTCGGGGGCCACCAACACCCCACTAAGGAGACCCACACTGACATAGAGAAACATGCATTTGCACATTCACAGTACAGAACCACGGGCAGCGGCACTCAAATTCTAGTCACACACCCATTTTGGCTCTGCGTACAACGGCCATGGCCACTCCCATTACAAATTGAGTGGGTGACGACAAAGCTACATGTCCAAGCTCCAACCCGCTGCCTGCGGTGACACGTTTGCATTCGATGTACACAGCACAATGTAATGGCGTCGGGCCCAGGGCCCTCAGGCATACAACAAGACCAAAGGAACACATGCAGATACCATGTTGAACTGGCTACGGGCACATGCACCCAGCCCCTTTATTGGCAGGACCACATGTACAGTGACGCCTGTGCTGGATGTGTGTGGGGTGGTTGGTGCTGTCAACCACTTGAACATTAGACACCAGTGCAGCGGAAACAGAAAACACATGCATAAAAGAGTCAACTGCTGAGCAACATGGTGGAAGCCGGAGAAAGTACAGAGGACAGCCAACATGCAAACAGAAGTGTCCAAGAGTTGCAGTGCACTGGGGATGGGACACTAGAGATGAGCACACCCATGTGAAGAAAACGTTTCGGATCGTGTCCCCCAGACAGACACCTGATGCAGATGCAGTGGGGTGTGTCATACCTGCATCATCTTCCCCATCAACATCTCAGGGCCCTCACACTGTTTGAGGTGACATAGCTGCACAACCTCTCCACAGCTCATTACTCAATCAGTAACGGACAATGGCTTGCGGTACACTGAGTCACTGGCACCTGGAGTGCTGCTGAACAGGGTATCAGGCTGATGACGGCCTCCACGACAGGTGTGAGCAACTCCGCAAGTCTGTCAGGACCACCGTTTCGACTCTGGCAGATGGCTGTTGGAGGTGGTCCTTGCGGTGGTGGCATGTGCCTCCTGCGGTGATGCCACGTCTGGGTCGGTCAGGACTCGATTTGGTGTGTGAGCCCTGGTGGGACATTGCTGGGCCCGGAGGCTGTGTACAGCACAGGGCCACAGAGACATGGTGTTGATTACCACAAGGCTAACACTTCAGGGACCATCCAATATCTCAGAACAAAGGGTCCCGGACCTGACTAGCACAGAGTTAGTGGCCCCGGATGAACAGCGGCCGGCACAGGTACCCAGCCACAGGACGGTGACTTGCGGTGCAGTCAGATGGGCCATACGACCTGAGCGGGTCACCATCAATGTCCGTGGTGTATGTTGCGGAGGGTATCGGGGACAGTGAAAGGTGTCCTCCAGGGCATGACGCCGAAAGGTTTGATTTTATCCAGAAGCAGCAAATGGAGGAGTGGAATACGACAGCCTTGTTGCCACCACCAATTAGGTATCAGCTACATGAGGATGAAAACTGCCCCCTAGTCCATAGGCTCAGACGCCACCAAAGTTCGACCAGAGAGTGTCCATGATTGTCGGGGAACAGACTTAGTGGCGCCGGGGCTGAGAGGGGATGCTGTCTGCGATGATGCCAGTATGCTGTACAAACTCAGCCATTGCAATATGAAGCCTCTGCGACCTACTGAACAGCAGTGTAGGTCCGAGGCGGCGGTCAGCAGTGGCACACAGCCATATGTCGTTGCCTGGCGTGGCACAGAATTAGTGACACAAGGGCAGTTGTCGGTAGTGTTCGAACACCTCCGTAACGATGATCTTGTTCCCTCCGCACTGCAATGCGTCATCCTATTACGCCTCTTTGTGCGTGTGATGACATGTATTCTGCCTTTTAAGTGACTGATGTTCAGTTCAAGTGTGTGACCTGCCTGACCGTGGTGTAGGCCTGAGGCAGCGGTCAGCACGGCCCATTCACCGAGTGTCGCCAGCATAGGTTGGATGGCCTCACCGGACTGCGTAGTTCAGGTTCAGTGACACCACGTGTCGCCGACTGGCGTTGAACAGGGTTAATGGCACCACGTGTCGCTGGCTGGCGTTGAATAGGGTTAGTGGCACCACGTGTCACAAGAAGCCAATATGGAACTATGCCTCACTGATCGAAGGGAGACTGGTGTCCCGGATTTGGGGTCACTGCCATGCATGACTCAGGACACAGTTTCACACATGGGACCTACTGGGCCGAGTGGGCCTGAGGCGGCAGTAGTGTACGTCAATGAAAAAGTACTCAAGCGGGCCCGTGTCATGGAGGCCGTGATGGTCTGAGGAGGTTGCAAAGGTCGCGGGACTCGGGCCTGGAGCTTGAGCCGTATGAAATGTGAGACAAATGTGTTTTTTTTTTACAGAATTTGAGGTTCGCAAGGGATTCTGGGTAACAGAACCTGGTGAGAGCCAGACAAGTCACTCCATCTTGGATTTCCCTTGGTGTCTAGTTTTTAAAAATGTATAGGCTTGCTATGTTTCCCTGGGTGCCGGCAGAGCTAGGATTCAAAATCTACAGCTAGGCACTTTGCAAAAAAGGGTCCATTTTCAATGTGAAAATGTGGTGTGTCCACGTTGCGTTAAGGCCATTTCCTGTCGCGGGAACTAGGCCTACCCACACAAGTGAGGTACTATTTTTCTTGAAATGCTATGGGGAATGCGAGGTTGGTGGAATTTTGTGGATCCACACAGATTCCGGAACTTTCCACCACAGAAATGTGAGGAAAATGTGCTTTTTTGACCAATTTTGAGGTTTGCAAGATATTCTGGGTAACAGAAGCTGGTGAGAGGCAGACAAGACACCCTATCCTGGATTCCCCAGGGTGTGTAGTTTTGAAAAATGTATAGGTTTGCTAGGTTTGCCTAGGTGGCGGCAGAGCTAGGGTTCACAAGCTACAGCTAGGCACTTTGCTAAAAAGGGGTCAGTTTTCACTGTGAAAATGTGGTGTATCGACGTTGCGTTTTGGGCCGTTTCCTGGCGCGTGCACTAGGCCTACCCACACAAGTGAGGTACCATTTTTCTCGAAAGACTTTGGGGAATGCGGGGTGGGTGGAATGTTGTGGATCCACGCAGATTCCAGAACTTTCCACCACAGAAATGTGAGGAAAATGTGTGCTTTTTTCTTACAAATGTGGAGGTTTGCAAGGGATTCTGGGTAACAGAACCTGATGAGAGCCAGACAAGTCACCCCATCCTAGATTTCCCTGGTTGTCTAGTTTTAAAAAATGTATAGGTTTGCTAGGTTTCCCTAGGTGCCAATAGAGCTAGGGTTCAAAATCTAAAGCTAGCCACTTTGCAAAAAAAATGGTCCGTTTTCACTGTGGAAATGTGGTGTGTCCACGTTACGTTTTAAGCTGTTTCCGTTCCCCAGGCACTAGGCCTACCCACACAAGTGAGCTCCATTTCTCTTGGAAGACTTTCCACCACAGAAATGTGAGGAAAATGTGTTTTTTGGACAAAGTTTGAGGTTTGCAAGGGATTCTGGATAACAGAATCTGGTGAGTCACCCCATCCTGGATTCCCCTGTGTCTAGTTTTCAAAAATGTATAGGTTTGCTAGGTTTCCCAAGGTGACGGCAGAGCTAGGATTCAAAATCAACAGCTAGGCACTTTGCAAAAATAGGGTCCGTTTTCACTGTGAAAATGTGGTGTGTCCTCTTTGCGTTTTGGGCCTTTTCCTGTGGCGGCCACTACACCTACCCACACAAGTGAGGTATCATTTTTATCAGGAGGCTAGGGGAAAACAAAATTGTGGAGCAGCTGTTATTACCTGTTGACTTTCAATGCATGTCTGCCTTCAAAATGGTAGACAATGTGTAAAAAAGAAGTCACTTTGAAAAATGACCTATAATTCACATGCTGGTATGGGTACCCACAAATTTGTAGATGTGCAAATAGCTACTGTTTCTACACTTTATATTTTGTTCTCACTTCAGAAATACATAGGTGACTTTCATACCAATTTTTCTTTGTTTATATGTTTCCAAATCAATTGCTATATACCTGGTACACAATAAAAAAACATTGCAAGACGCTGCTCAGTTATTGGCTCTGGGTTCCTAGGGTTCTTGGTGAACCTACAAGTCCAATATATCCCCTCTACCAGAAGGGCCCAACAAATGTAACAGTGTATTGTTTTTAAACATCTGTCATACTTAGTAGAAGTGACAGGTGAAAACGTTGGCACAAATGGCTGTTTTTTGTAACTAATTTTCAATTTTTTTCTATTGTCAACTGTTAGTTTCTATACAAAAACCTTGAAGGATCTTCACAAATGACCCCTTGCTGAATTCAAAATGTTGTCTACTTTCCAGAAATGTATAGCTTTCCAGGATCCATCATTGCTTTCATACCCATTTTTACCACTAACTAGAAGGAGGTTAAAAAATTTAAAAAATAGGCTATGTCCCAGAAAAATGGCAAAACTGTGTAACAAATGTTGGTTTTCTGAAAAATGTCTGCTTGTCCCTGAAAGCTAGGATGATTGTGATCTCAGCACCACTACCCCTTTGTTGATACCATTTGCAGGGAAAAAAACAGACGTTTTCATCTGTAGCACTTTTTTTGCTGTATTGCTGGGTCCCCTCCACAAACCCTGGGTACCTTCCAAATCCCTGTGATGTTGGAAGAAAAGGACGCACATTTGGCGTGGATACCTTATCTGGTCAAAAAGTTACAGGGGCCTAAGCGTGAACTACCCCAAATAGCAAAAAAAGGCTTAGCACGGGGGGTGGTGTCCTAGCAGCGACGGGGTTAAGAGATTGATAAAGTGCATATAAAGAAAGAAGCAAAATGTTAAAAATACATTTTTTAAATGTTCTGTAAGGTGAAAGAATTTTAAAATGAAGGATTGATTTTTGGGAGCAGTGCGAGTATATCAAACAGAATATAGTGGGGACAATGAGTGGCTTTAATTGAATTTAAGAAACATTACATCATTGCATTATAATTAATATGTTGTGTGACAAAAGCTTATTTCTGTATTTTTTGTGCGTTGTTCTGTGGTTCAAATCAGAGAAAATGCATAGACTGGAGTCCCTGGCTTCCAGTAATAACTTAGTGGGGGTTCCCGGATTCCTATAATGATACAGTGGAGTGCCTGAGTATCAGTAATGATTACGTGGGGGTCCTCTGAAGTCAAAATGTTAAGAACCGCTGTATTAGATGACACACATTCATTTTGCAGATAAGACATCAAGCAAATTTAGGACACCACCTGGTGGCAATGAGAAGTTACTCCAAAATTACTGAAAAATATTATTTTAAGTGTAAGCGGAATAAATGCTCCAACAGGAAACTTCTATTTTGATTGAAAAGCTGGAAACCCTGTTCCTACATATTCTTTTAGAATCACTGAGATGGAAATATCTGAATCCAACCTTAGCTGCCACATCCTTTAGGAATGAACAGGTGCTCTCAGAATGGTGACAAAATATTGTTTTGAGAGCCCTCCAGTCTGTTAACATAATTCATGCAAAAACAACACTCCTTCTAAGAACTGGATTTCATGAATATTTTCCATGGCATCCTGTGATCTATCCCTGGGGCAAGTATTAAAGGTTTCTTTGCACAATCAGGAAATTGCCAAACAGGATCTATGGTAACTATATAACCTTCAGTAACCCAACAGCACCAAACCATCAGAACAGAATCTTTCTGAAGGAACAAGACATCTCGCCACTAACCCGGCTATCAAACGGTGAGTAGTAACGTGTAAAAAGTTATTTGTGAAATACTGGTGTGTGGATTGTTGAGGATTATATATTTATTGGATTTTTGGTAGAATTTGTTTAATGCTGCTCAGTACTCAGAACATTTGAGAAAGTGGATGGGCTCAATGTTTTTTTAAATAAAAGATGTATAGCCCAAATAGGAAATGTCTTAGATTGTGTTAAAACTTTTAACAATACTCAGATTTAATATGAAGTATACATAAAAGTGATGAATAGAATGCTTGAATTAATCTCAGCCCCTGGTAATTACTCAGCCGTATCCCAGTCCATCGTTATTTTGCACACCCTTTGCCAGGTCCTGCCTGTCAGGTCCTCCCTGAAATGCAACACAAGAAACCCAATTAGTACCAGTGATCAATAGTCGCTAAGATTAATTCAAGAATTTCATCACTTATTTGTATTATTTAGTTTGTTAATCTAAGTGGGACGGCTATACTCAGACATGGTTCCTGTGCACACTGTATCACTGGAACCAAGCTATACCTATATGATGATTCCTAATCAGAGCAAAACCGGTCCTGGGCTGCTTGTGTTCCATTTCAAGAAGGACCGCCCTGGCTTTTCAGGCTTGACTGTTCCCACTGGAGCAGAGTCAATACTGATTTGCATATTACCAAGTCCAAACTGAGGTGGCATGGTGTGCAGAATAATGATGGATTGGCATATTGCCCAAAGTAACAAATTAATTCAAGCATTCCAACCATCATTTAAAATGAGGCAGTTTAATTTCTCTTTATTTTTTAAATTGCCTTTAATTAACGCACCATTTGGCGCACATACTTTTTTACTCCATTTCCCATGTTTGAGCCTGGGGACATACAGTACATGCAATTATTACTCAATGTAAGCTTTTATCAACACTCTCATGATTAAATACATCAGTTCCATGAACTTAGGGCCTGATTTAGATCTTGGCGTGCGGGTTACTTCGTCACAACGGTGACGGATATCCCGTCCGCCGAAATATAAATCCCATTATATCCTGTGGTATTTTTATTTTGTCTGATGGGATATCCGTCACGGTTGTGACAGAGTAACCCATCCCCCAGGATGAAAATCAGGCCCATAGACATGTTCTGGATGGTTGCACTCTGTCTAATTCAAAAACATAAATCAACACTTAAGTATAAATGTAAGAACCTATAGGTTATTACGTTTCAAGGGATATGTATATGTAATGCTTAACTTAGTCACTTAGAGAAGCTAGCTATTTCCTGCAAAGCTTAGGTCGAATGTACCACGTTAGCCAAATGCAGGAGCCAAATGCAGGAGCATTTGTTCAAAGAATCATCTATTTACAAATGTAGTTGTACGCTTCACAAAGTCCTTTTCTCCGTGAAAGAAAACAATTGATGGCATAACATTAGCACAGCCAAGCGTTAATTTATCAAGGACTGTAGTCCTCAGAGTGAGCACTCAAAGTGCTAATGTAAGACATAGTCTCCCCAACAGTTTGAGGGTTTCTGATGTCTTAAATATTTTAGGAGGTGGAACAGAGCTAATTTATCCAATTTGGACGGTGGTAAAGTACAAAAACCTACACTACACATAACCACCACACCAAAATACCACACAACAAATATGCACCCACATTCTTATCACACACAGTCACCTCTGGAAATCTGCTTCCATAATACAGTGGTAAAAGGTGCTTACACCAAGCATTGCCTTACCACAAGGGATGTCAAATAGTGAAAGTGAAGCAGGCACAGCAGTATTATTTAAGAAATGTTTCTGCCACAGTTTTGGGATGATTGGTATCTTTAATAGCTGGAGACCTGGAACAGTGGTATTTTACCAACTCAGACAGTGGTAAATGGTTGCTTGTCACTGGAACTTTAAGAAATGTCCTACTTGTGGCTTGAAGTGTAGCAGTATTTGTTGAGATCTGTAAAGTGATTACAGACCACATAGAACCAAGTCATACATAAAATATAAATAATAACTGTTAGAGTCGGGGATCTCTGGTTGGCGCAAGGTTGCCCTTGTGTCAAGCAGGAACCCTCTCCTCCACGTCAGGGCGCAGGATAACCCCTCGCGAATGACCCTTGCTCACCCTCTAGGTGCGTGGCGTGAGCAGCCAAGGCGATTCCCCAGGCGTTGTTGGTTAAGCACTTACAATCATACACACAGTAAATACATCAATCCCCCCAGAAACGGACACCAGACTTGGATATATATAAAAATACGATTCTTTATGTAAAAATAAGGTATATATATCTCAGCAGACTTATCACAAGACCAATAACGTTTTTGCTATGCCACCAGGTTGTACAGCGGTCAAATGATCGTTGTTCGTAGCTTCAAATGGATAGTTCGTAGTCTCTTTACTTGTAGTTCCAGTACTCACAGAGATCGGTTCCTGCGAACGGGGAAATAAGGCGTTGCGGGCCCCGAGCCCGATACTGGAACTTCTTTCGTGATGTGGAGAGCCGGCACAGGTCGGTGCGACTCTCAGCTTGGGAAGTGTTCTTGGGTCCTCAATCAGCAGGTGTGGGCACGTAGGCAGGCGCGGCCAGCGACCCTTTAGCACGGCGGTGCAGGAGGGTCTCCACAGCGGGGGCGGCGCGGCCTGAGATGTCCGGGGATAGCGAAGCGGGGTCACAGGGCACGGTCAGTGCAGCTGGATGACCCGGCGTAGATCACAGTCGTCGGACGGCTTCCGGCAGGAGGGGTGATAGCGCGGTCAGCGCGCTCGAGTAGCAGGCGGTGACAGGGATGCAGGCGGCCTGGCCCGGGGACAGAGAGCGGCTCGGGACGGAGCGGGGCTCTCACGGGTTTGAGGCAGGCGAGCTTCTGAGTGTCACGGCCCTAGGAGGGGCGATGAGGGGCGCAGTCTCTTTTCCAGCGGGATGCCCACACGGCTCGAATTGGAGGATGAGCAAGAAGCACAGAGAACCCACTGTTCCTGGGGTTCAGTTCAGGGGGCAAGCTCGGATCAAGCCCTTGGAGAATGTTCAAGCACAAAGTAGCAAAGTCTTTTCAGTAAGTCTCTTCCTCTCCTTTCTCAGCAAGGCAAGCAGCAGGCCAGCTCCTCCGGCGTCTTCTTCTCCTTCTAGTCGGGCAGAGGTTCTTTGTGGTAAACAGGATTCTGATTTCTTAGGAGCCAGGCTCCTACTTTTATACCATGATTCTTTTGTTCTTTAGCGCCAGGGGGCCTAGGCCTGGCTCAGTCCAGTTCTGGAGCACTTTGTTATGGTGACTCTGCTCTTTCCTTTCAGCAGCAGGGCAGAGAC
Source organism: Triturus cristatus (assembly GCF_964204655.1). Classification (NCBI taxonomy): domain Eukaryota; kingdom Metazoa; phylum Chordata; class Amphibia; order Caudata; family Salamandridae; genus Triturus; species Triturus cristatus. The sequence goes on along the minus strand of NC_140589.1, from coordinate 1,793,982,564 downwards.
ATCAGCCGCCCCACAGGGGGTGGCGCCGGCTTTGTGGTGGCAGAGCACAGGTCTATTCAAGAGTCAAGGTGTACTCCTCCCACCCATCCAGGTGTCATCTCTCTACCCACCACCTGGCAGCCAACCTGTCTCTGGGGATCCCCCAACCCTGCTCCTTACTGTTGCCAGGCAGAACACACACACACAGCAGAGGCGGACTGAGATGGTCAGGTCAGTAAATACTAACTTTCTAAAGTATTGAAATAAACTTGACTACAAGAAGTATTTTATTATTCTGAGTTCAGGCATACTAAACTTGACACTTCTACCATGCTCTCTGAGTCCACTGGGGTCACGGCGTTGGCGTGATCCCGGCAGCCCATTCTGGCCTATGGAGAGCAGGTAGCCTTCAATAGTGAAGAACGGAAATGGCTGTAATTCACTACTAAGACATGCCACACACATCAGGGCATGCCCTACCTTATGCCTACAATGCACCCTGCCCTTGGGCCTACCAGAGGGGTGGCTAATATGTAGGTAAGGGAAGGTTTAGGGACTGGCAAGTGGGGGCACTTGCGCAGTCAGCGCGACGGTCCCGGACCGCGCACAGGGTCTGCGGTGGCAGACCCTAGACACACTTTACAAGGCCGCTTCCGTGGGTGGCGCAACCAGCGCTGCAAGCCCACCAGCAGCATTGGCATTCACAAGCCCTGTCACCCCTGGTGCACTTTACTGGGGACTGACAGTGAATCCAATAAACCAATCATGAACATCAATTACAGGTACACTTTACCTAGGGAGCACTTGCACTGCGGCACGGATTAGCCGGGGCGCAGTGCCCTGAGCGGACAACACCAGCAAAAACAATCGAGGCACACCATCAAAAAGTGGAAGGGAAACTCACGCCAAGGTGGCAGGTCTAACAATAACAATAATAGTAAAAGTAATTCCAATGTCTATAATGCTAATAATATTGATCCTAATACTATTACTACTACTGCTACTTTTACTAATTATAATAATAACAACAATAATAAAGAGACTTTTGAAAAACAACATTTTATAACAGGAGCAGAACTCAAGGCAAATCCATGAAAGGCACTGAAGTCTCTAAGCTTTTATAGATACTTCAGTGATACTATCTAAACTAAAAAGAATTGTGAATTTTGCAGCAAGGTATGAAAATAACTTTTGGGAAACATTTTCGAGAGGGTGCTAACTTGTTTATGAAATATTGTGATTTATACCCTAGGGGGTGATTTGAAACAAGTGCATAATTAGTCCAAGGGCACGCATAGGGCCCTATTCACAGGCAAAGATAGAAAAGGAGAGTCAGGTCTCTGTTTGAGTGTATTTTTCAATGTTTTACCTTTTTATAAATATTCACAGAAGTAGTCCTCAAAAGCTGATCTATGTGCATGTTTCTAGGTGTATTCCAGGAATGTCAAGTGACTGCTACCCCTATGTAGAATTCTCCATTGAAGTGGAGTATGCAAATAGTGAATGCAGCCATGTGGGACAACTCACACATGTCCTCTGCAGGGAAAAAGTTCCCCTTTGGAGAATCCTCTTTCCCGTCACTTCCACTAAATTCGGATGTAATCTGTGCTCCATACCTTCCTGGAAGGGGAATCATGTCAAACCTATTCTGGAGTAAATCTTTGATCATAAACACACTTAGGATTAGAGGGGATCTGAGGAAGCCAGAGGGTACTAATCCCTCAAAAAGAACAATTCTTATCACACAAAGTACTCCCGGCTATACGTGAAAAAGAGAAGAAGAAAATAGAGGTAGTGTAATGTTTATGTGATCTAGGGATTTATCGGTTTAATCCCTAGCACTCTTCCTTTTTTATCGTGTCCTTGTGACCACCCAATAAAAGTCTGTTGATCCAGAGAGGCACTTTTAAATCACTCACTAATTTTTCTTTGCACTCTGCCCCTCGTTCACCTATACTTTTATATGCTCAACTTTGAGAAAACACCTCAGCTCCTACCCTCGGGGAGCCGTAGCCCACACCACGCTGTGAGGAGGGAATCCATATGATGAAGCTTGTCACCCAACGGTGTGTGAGGGTTCCTGTCCTGAAGGAAATTTCTCCTTCCATCTTTTCCATAAACAATACACTACCTCTATATTCTTCTTCACTTTTTCACGCATAGCCCGGCGTACTTTGTGTGATAAGAGGAGTAAATCTTTAACCATTACTGAGATGGAAAGGAGTCCGTTTGGGGTTTGAGAATGAACATAAATGTAAATATTTACGTGCATCCTACACTTTCAAGGTAAACTGGATTCTCCCAGATAAAATATAGGTAAAATGGGCTGCTTAGTGGATTGGAAACCTAGTCCTTTTTAAAGTGCCCATAATTCGAGACCTGGTATTGCATGGCTCAGTGACAGCAAACAGTTCTATAAATACTTTGCTCATGTAGTAAGAGAAATGCAAGCCTGAAATAAGTTGTAAAAGTTCCTGAAAGTCTCTTACAACACATGACATTGTGGGCCCTATTACATACTGTCTAGTACCCAGAATGTGGCATCACAACAGAAGTATTGCAGGACTGTCATTTGAACTTTACACTTTGACGTTACAAAAGTATCTTTGCATTTGCTGTAACACTGCTCACCGTTGGGGATCCTATGGGGGTTCACTCACTGAAGGGAGTTTCCTGTTTTACATGATGGCAAGCTTCATGCAAAACATGCACTTCCTTGGGCACAAACCTCACCATGTGACATTTACCCAGAAAAGAGAAAATTACTTTGGGTTGGACATAATTTGTCTCCCTACCAGTGGCTTTAGAATGGGTCTGTGAGGGGAAACTTAAGATTTCACCTCCTGCCACTGAGCCCTAAGGATACTGTCGCTCTGATATATGAAACTCTGTTTACAAACCAGAAGATTTAAATTGCAAACAGGGCTGTGTTTTGCGATGCTGCTGATATAGTAATCAGGAGCACTAAAGTGTATATGGGTAGACGTTTGCAAAACCTTAAGCCTTGTGAAAATGTAATCGACAAGATGCATCTTGTGTCCTCTCTGAATGGCTGCAAATGCAGAACTGTTGTTTTGCAAGGGACAGCATACCTCTGTCCCTGACTTCACATTCTCTGTCTGGAATCACATTGTTTTGTTTGAAAATTAGCCTTTGCTCTTTCAAGGAACATGAGTTGCTTTCAATAAAACAATTACTTCAGACAGGAAAGATATCTGGGGCCTAAGTGACTCTCAAATATGAGGTAGATGCCTCCTTGATACTATTTGCAATTCTGAAAGAGTTGCAAAATTTGTTTTATTAGTTGGAAACACTGGCCCTTAAATAAGCAGGCTTAGAGCCTCCAGCACAGATTCAGATTGTAATGCCCCTAGGTGTTTCACCTTGATCTGCATGGCAATATACCAGTCACTCAAGGGGCAAGAAGGACCTCACCAGTTTGAATGCAGTCAACGAATAAACCCACTCAAGTCAAGTCAAGTCAAAATACACTTTATTCGATTTTTAAAATCATAAAAGCCATACAACAACAATATATACATTTTAAAAATAAATAGCTCATGATTTAATAGGTCAAGACACAATCATCATATACAAAAATATACAGAGATACGAGTGGAGAGTGCAAGGTAAGGCAAAAATGATATGGTCTCACTTCCCAGTTTTCCCAGTTCATGCCACCTCGATAGCGGGCAAAACCCTATTTTTTTAATTCTCTGCGCTGCTACCAAAAAACTAGCCACAGAAAATATAGTGCGAGTACTACCAAGAAACTGCAGAAAAACTAGTGCTGGCCTAACTTGAACAAACCCAGCTTCTTTTAAAATAGGTAACAGGAACTTGTTCCTGGGGACCCTATAAAAACTACAAAACATCATAAAGTGCATAGTGTCCTGAGTGGAAAAATCGTCACATTTACATGGCGGACCCCTTTCCGGTTTGCTCCACGTCTGATAACAGCCTAGGATATAGGGGATTAAATTGAATCTAAATTTAAATAACAGATGTCTATTGAAGGGCTTTGTTACGAGAGTGAGATAAGGCTCCAAGGACGGAGAAGATAACAACATATAGTATGATCTGACTGTTGTTTTTGTCAGTTCATGTTCCTCGCGAGCCAATCTCGCCTTATCCATAAAGTTTTTTTTAATCCAATTAATATCCTCTTTCCTGATAGAAGACGGCAAATTGAATAGATTGGGGTGACCTAATTTGGCAAAAGTAATTCTCACATACTCCAAACACGGGATTTTATTCATGTGATCCAGGGACATGGCATCCTGCAGGATAGCGTGGTTAAGAGATAGTTCGTGGTTTAGCCATCTCTTCAACCAACATATTAGGGGTGCCAGACCAAGCTTATCTGTTACGTAGTCTAAACCCACCTCCCTATGAATCGAGAAGGTAGGAGTAGACTGGGGAACAGAAAGAAGATGTCTTAAAAACTTATTTTCCACTCGTTGTAGAGTTTCCTGAGTAACATACCCCCATAGTGATGAACCATATATGGCTATGGAGATGCACTTAGCATTATATATTTTTAAAAGGGCCTCCATGGGCCTTGCCCCCAGCCTGTTTGCAAACCCCAGAAGGGCCGATGTAGCTCTCGCCATTGAGATATTCTTTACCTTAATCTGGGATCCCCAGGTACCCCTCTCATCGAATGTTACCCCCAGATAGGGAAAAGATGCAACCCTGGACACTGCCTCGCCCTTACAAAAAAGGAAATGTTTTTGCCCTTCTCACTGTGGCGAGTCGCCACCATGGTATGGGACTTATTGGCATTAATTTTCAGATCTAACTGGTCCATGAATGCCCCAAATGAATCCAACAAACGCTGGAGGGCCACCCCGGTGCGTGCTAACAGGACTGCATCGTCTGCGTATAGGAGAGCAGGTATTCTTATCTCTCCTACACGTGGCACATCCCCCTCTGCGGCCTCAAGATGTTTGCCAAGGCCGTTTATATAGACGGTAAAAAGGAGGGGGGCCAAGATGCAGCCCTGCCGCACCCCTCTATCCGATTTGAAATGGCTGGTGCATCTTCCTTCTTTTGTAACCCTTACTTTTGCAAAGAGTTCCTGGTGGAGTGATGCCATAAAATTCACAAGTGGCTTTTCAACCCCTAGTTCTAATAAGGCAGCCCACAATTTCGACCTGTTCACTAAGTCGAAAGCCGAGGAGAGGTCCATGAACGCCAGGAACAAGGACCCCTCCTTGGCAACTGTGTATTTCGATATTAACAGGTGGAGGTTTAAGCACTGGTCCACAGTGCCCCTCTTTTCCCTGAAGCCATATTGTACATTTGAGAGACCTCCCCTCCTCTCGATGTTTTCTCTAAGTTGATAGAGTAAGACTCTGCCTAAGATCTTAATGGCAGAGTCTAGGAGGGAAATAGGCCTATAGCACCCCGGGTCATCGCGCTGGCCCTTCTTAAAAATTGGCACGATGACTGATGTGGCCCAACTGCTAGGAAAGATGTTACTGTTAGCAACTGTGAAAACATGGCTCAAAACCCCTGCCCAGAGTTTTGGCGAATGCATATAAAAGTCACCCGGGACCCCATCCGGCCCAGGGGCTTTATTTTTAGATGTCTCCACAATTGCCCTCTCCACCTCAGCTGGAGTAAAAACTAACGGGGCACACTCTGAGAGCTCCCACCCATTGTTAAAGGAGCCCAGGTCACTAGCGCCATAAACTTTACTAAAATGGTTAAGCCATTTTTCATCTGGGATAACACAATCCATTGCTTTATTATCTACATCGGAGAAAAAGGATTGATTCACAGTGGCCCAAAACTGAGAGCTATTGTGCAAAACATCGCTTGATATTTATTTCTCCCACGCCATCTGTTTTATGGCTTGCTTTCTCCCCATAATAGTGGCCTTATATTCCTTTCTTGCCTTAGCGATCTCGGTCCTAACTCTCGGGTTTATTTTCAGAGCCGTCATTAACGCCTTATGGGCTTTGGAGCACTTAGCATTAAACCACCTATGCTGTTTTTCCAACCCTTTGGGTGCATTTAACTGTTAGAGCAACGGACACTTGCGCACAAATACTTTCAAATGCCCCCATAACTTCATGTGCTGGGGCACCCTCCTTCTGACATATCCCAATAAGCCCCTCTATTTTAGGCATTAAATCCTGCATGAAATTTCCAGGCACCACATTCGCCCATCTAAGCCTTCTTCCTTGGTCTATAGGGCATAGGGCTGGTCCCGGATTGCAAGGACGAGACTTGGTGCCCAGCCATTCATCCCATATTACCACAAGCAAAACAGGGTTGTGGTTACCATGGGTTGATACTATTGCCCCATAAGACACCACTCTGGGTAAAAAGCCTACGCTCAAAAAAATGTAATCAAGTATAGTACCAGGGATTGATCCTTTATAGGTGACAGTTCTTTCACCCTATCGGGTTCATACAAGTTATGATTAGCAAGCAACTCCTCAAGGGCTTCTCCCCCCTTGGAGTGCTCGAAGTGGGATATCTGAAAGGCCATCATGTCCTCCTGCTCTCTTACCATACACAGATCGCTACATGGATGGACGTTAAAATCACCTAATAAAACCAGGTCATGATTTGTGTAATTATTTTGACTAAATGTAGAGAGGAAAATGTCCAGGCAATCTAAATGGCCTGTTTCCGTATCTCTATCCCAAGAATTATAAAAATTGATTATAAAAAAATTGTAGTCCGGTGAAACGGCCCATTCTACAATTAAAAGGTTTAATGAACCACTTTGAACCTGCCTAAGTATACCTTTCAGATTCGAAGAAAAAAGGGACATAAGGCCACCCTTAGCCCTACCAGACCTACTAGGGACAGCCGGGATAGCAAAGGTAGTAAAGCCATCTACCCAGAAATTAGAGGAGGTGTCCCAAGTTTCCTGGCACGCTATGATGTCATGTGCACTGATAAAATCGATCCAGTCTACATCTCCCCTCTTAGATCTTGCCCCTGCGATATTCCAACTGATCAATTTACATACACTCTTGCTTGGTTCTCTCGGACACAATACACAGCCGGAATGTAGGGAAGAGCTCCATCACACTGTCAGGGTGTGGCATTTGAACCACAATTTCCCATGGGCATTCTCAGGAGCACCCATGCTCACTTGTGTTTATATGGCCACAACTAGGATGTGTTTTATGTCTTAAAGGTGCACAGTCAGGAGTTTGCACCTTGGGGAGGTCTATGGTGTTGCTAGTTATTCCAGTTCAAAGAATGGTGAAACCATGCACATTAATGGCCCAACAGAAGAAACATAAAAAAATGTAACTTGATGATTTTCAAATAGTAAACAAACTGTTGATCTCCTTTTCAGAAATGAATATGCTACTGCTAGCAGTGATTCTGGCTTTGGGACTGCATTGCTCTACTGCACAGGTAAGAAAAATAAATACTATTTAAGGTGTGATCAAAGAAAAGGAAACACTTCAGAGCACATAAACTCACTGAACTAATCACAAAGCTACAACTAAGCAGAGTTCTGCGTTGTTTAGGGATATATCTGGTGTTTCTAGTTTTCAGACCTGGTATTTCAGATAAAACAACCCCAAAGGATTGTTTTAGCTTTTTAGGAACAACTGAAAAGCACTGACATTCACTGTATTTGTAATCTTTGGTACTATCTGTTCTCAAAACAGTATTAGTGCAGGCCTTTTTCTAAGCATCTTTCTGTGATGGATGCTGCTCCAATGATCTACTTTGGCCATTGCAAATCACTTAGAATGCCATTGTGACCATCCACAAGGTGCCTGGACCTCCATGCCCTACTTCCTTTCCAAATTGTAAGTCTTGGTCACCTCATATGGCTTTAGTTCGCTGTTCACTTCATGTTTCTGGATGGTTGTTCACAGCTGAACTCAGAGCAAACCCTCAATCTAAGTCAAGGGGCACTATCATTATTATAGAGTTTTACTTTCTGAAACTCAGATATCAGGATTGTGGAAAACAAACATCATTGTGCTTATTGATGCCTTCAGAATCAATGTCCTTCAATAAAGAGCTGCACCAAAGACACCTGTTCTTAGTTTGACACTGTTTTAGTGTTAAAATAACAATTGATGGACAGAATGCAGAACAATGTCATACATTCACCCCAGTACAGAGATCTGGGCCTAAATCCATCGTTTTTTTGCTCACCATGCCATTCCAGTTTGAACCCAGCCATATGCAAATCAGTCTTGACCCTGTGCCCCATGGGAACAGTCCAGCCCGAACTGCCAAGCCAGGTCCTCCCTGGACTGGAAACAAGCATCCTAGGACCGGTTTCGGGCTTTCAGCCCTCGTCAGCCAGGATAGCTTGATTCCAGTGGCATGGAGAGCAAGGGACTCACGTCTGAGCATACCCTTCCCACTCGGGGTGACAAATGCAAAAATAACAATTGATGGACAGAATGCAGAACAATGTCATACATTCACCCCAGTACAGAGATCTGGGCCTAAATCCATCGTTTTTTTGCTCACCATGCCATTCCAGTTTGAACCCAGCCATATGCAAATCAGTCTTGACCCTGTGCCCCATGGGAACAGTCCAGCCCGAACTGCCAAGCCAGGTCCTCCCTGGACTGGAAACAAGCATCCTAGGACCGGTTTCGGGCTTTCAGCCCTCGTCAGCCAGGATAGCTTGATTCCAGTGGCATGGAGAGCAAGGGACTCACGTCTGAGCATACCCTTCCCACTCGGGGTGACAAATGCAAAAATAACAATTGATGGACAGAATGCAGAACAATGTCATACATTCACCCCAGTACAGAGATCTGGGCCTAAATCCATCGTTTTTTTGCTCACCATGCCATTCCAGTTTGAACCCAGCCATATGCAAATCAGTCTTGACCCTGTGCCCCATGGGAACAGTCCAGCCTGAACTGCCAAGCCAGGTCCTCCCTGGACTGGAAACAAGCATCCTAGGACCAGTTTCGGGCTTTCAGCCCTCGTCAGCCAGGATAGCTTGATTCCAGTGGCATGGAGAGCAAGGGACTCACGTCTGAGCATACCCTTCCCACTCGGGTTGACAAATGCAAAAATAACAATTGATGGACAGAATGCAGAACAATGTCATACATTCACCCCAGTACAGAGATCTGGGCCTAAATCCATCGTTTTTTTGCTCACCATGCCATTCCAGTTTGAACCCAGCCATATGCAAATCAGTCTTGACCCTGTGCCCCATGGGAACAGTCCAGCCCGAACTGCCAAGCCAGGTCCTCCCTGGACTGGAAGCAAGCATCCTAGGACCGGTTTCGGGCTTTCAGCCCTCGTCAGCCAGGATAGCTTGATTCCAGTGGCATGGAGAGCAAGGGACTCACGTCTGAGCATACCCTTCCCACTCGGGGTAACAAATGCAAAAATAACAATTGATGGACAGAATGCAGAACAATGTCATACATTCACCCCAGTACAGAGATCTGGGCCTAAATCCATCGTTTTTTTGCTCACCATGCCATTCCAGTTTGAACCCAGCCATATGCAAATCAGTATTGACCCTGTGCCCCATGGGAACAATCCAGCCCGAACTGCCAAGCCAGGTCCTCCCTGGACTGGAAACAAGCATCCTAGGACCGGTTTCGGGCTTTCAGCCCTCGTCAGCCAGGATAGCTTGATTCCAGTGGCATGGAGAGCAAGGGACTCACGTCTGAGCATACCCTTCCCACTCGGGGTGACAAATGCAAAAATAACAATTGATGGACAGAATGCAGAACAATGTCATACATTCACCCCAGTACAGAGATCTGGGCCTAAATCCATCGTTTTTTTGCTCACCATGCCATTCCAGTTTGAACCCAGCCATATGCAAATCAGTCTTGACCCTGTGCCCCATGGGAACAGTCCAGCCCGAACTGCCAAGCCAGGTCCTCCCTGGACTGGAAACAAGCATCCTAGGACCGGTTTCGGGCTTTCAGCCCTCGTCAGCCAGGATAGCTTGATTCCAGTGGCATGGAGAGTGTGTACTGTTTTAGTGTTAAACACATGCCAATGCTTTGATTCATACTGGAGGGTCAAGCACCTTATCACAAATATCTCCTGTGTCCCATGCGGATGCCTCAAAGGGTTCTGTATGCCAGTTAACTGAAATGTATGCACTGCCTTTGGTGAATACATTTACTCAGAAAATCCACAAGTTAGAGTACAAGAAAAAAAAAGAGGCAAGAATTGCTCGGCATTTCATAGTACATGCTGCTGACCCCATAATTTCAACCAGAGCAATGGCACAGGCACCTTCTGAGCGTATGCAGCGCCATGAAGTTTCCATCTTGACTGCTTTTGTATACACAAGAACTGCTTGTAATAATGAAATAGGGTGAATTCGGCAGCAATAGTACATTTATTACCACTGTAATTTCTTGGTGTCTCAAGATAAAAACCAAGGCAGGGTGACACTGACCTGCAATAACAAAATACTAAGCACCCACAATATATATTTAAAATAGAAACTTTGCCTTTTTTCTGAAAAATAGAGCAGCAGGAAGATGGTTAAATATCCACCAATAACATTTTATCTGCAGCAATAACATGTTAATGAGGTGCAAATACTTCTCAATCCATGCACATCCTTGACATTGGGTTGGAGCTGGGAAAATGAGCTTGAATAAAAGAGAAATGAGACAGGCAGGGAGGTGAAATAAATAATGAAAGGTCACCAGCGTTAGAAGCTGAAAGGAAGTGACAAAAGGAATAAATGAGGGAAGAAATTAAATAGAGGCAAAATCCTTTATAAACACTGAAAAAATATAACTCTGATTGTGTACAGAGCAAAAAGAGCATACACTGATAACCACTGTTTTTTGCAGCTTTGAAAACATTGGAAAACACTGATAAAACTCAGGGAAATTCACAACAGAAACTAAAAAGTGGAAAGCCTAAATATATTTGTCAATTTTTGTTATAGAAATATTATAAATATATAGTATTAAGTAATTCCATAACAAAAAAAATATATATAGAGATATTACCTACTGGCGGTCGCCAGTAGGTAGTTATAGTTAGGACGTATAATCCATAGGAAAATCATAACATTCTATTCCCAATAACTTTGGCGCCGGTTGTTGAATCTTCGCAAAATTTTCAAAACTAATGGCCCATTGCGGTCCGCTCCTATCCAGAAAGTTTGGGGGTGATTCATCAAGCGGGGCCGAGAAAAAAGGGGGTCCCAAAACACATTTTCCCCATGTTATTTCCCATAGGAAATTTTAGACACGGCTACAGCCCGAACTGCTGAACGGAATTACACCAAATTTTGCAAAAAGGTAGCCCTTGGTTCAGAAAGCGCCCTTTTTGTAAATGGTGTAAATCTGTTCAGTAGTTCCTGAGAAATTCAAAAAAGAGTGGTGAAAAATCATTTTCCCATAGTAAACTTTAGATACTGTTATAGCAAAAACTGCTGAACGGAATTACACCAAATTTGGCAAAAAGGTACTGCTTGGCTCAGAAAGCGACCTTCTTAAAAATGGTGTAAATCCGTTCAGCAGTTTTTGAGAAATTAAGAAATAAAAATAGTGATATCTAGAGACACAGAGGATCCCCGCACCCTCCCGATCACGATCTTAATGCTAATTGGCTATCAACAGTCCAAACCAGAAAGTGTTGGCAGCCATCTTGTGCCTCGGTAGAACCGAGGAATAAGAAAAGAGAAAAACAAACGCTCAAAACACGAAAAGGGTACAGGGTAGAAACACCCTGACCCCCTAGGCCTGCTCAGGGGGTCCCACAAGGACCCCAGCCCCAGAAAAAGCATTTTTTTTTATTTCGGGGAACTACGTGGAGCATCATTTAATTGAGGCCCCCGGGTGGGCCAGGTCCCGGGGGCATTTGCTAAAAATGTTTGCAGGGGCTAGCGGGGGCCCCCGCAGTCCCAGGGACCGTGACCCCCCCCCGGGGCTTGATTACAGAGTTGCGGGGGCCAACTAGCCCACCAGGTACTCCCAGTAAGCGCCATGGAGCTGCGTTGCAGAGTGTTGTAAAAAGGGGCGTTACCTCTGAACACTTCTCTGCAACGCAGTTCCCTGGCACATACTGGAGGTACCTGGTGGGCTAGTTGGCTCCCAGGGAGCCTCAGGATTGAAGAGGAATTAATTCCCCAACTTAAAACGGGCCACAGGGCGTGTTTGCAGACATGTCACCTCAGGCCCCACCCCCTTCCTTCACAATTGTGCAAACCCACCCCCTGGCGAGTTGTAAGTTGGAGAATTAATTCCACTTCAATCCTGAGGGCCCCTGGGGGCCAACTAGCCCACCATGTGCTTCCAGTACGCACCACTGCGCTGCGTTGCAAAGAGGTGGTCCAGGCAGTGCCCCTTTTTCCACCTCTCTGCAATGCATCTCTGTGGCGCTTACTGGAGGTACCTAGTGGGCTAGTTGGACCCTAGGGACCCTCAGGATTCAAGGGAACTTAATCTCCCAACTTAAAACGGCCACAGGGCGTGTTTACACAGTGGTGAAGGGAGGGGACCGGGCCTGAGGTGACGTGTGCAAACATGCCCTGTGGCGCATTTTAAGTTGGGGAAATAATTCCCCTTCAACCATGAGGGCCCCTGGGAGCCAACTAGCCCATCAGGTGCTTCCAGTAAGCGCCACTGCGCTGCGTTGTAGAGAGGTGGTCCAGGCCATGCCCCTTTTTACACCTCTCTGCAACGCAGCACTGTGGCGCTTACTGGAAGCACCTAGTAGGCTAGTTGGACCCTAGGGACCCTCAGGATTCAAGGGGACTTAATCTCCCAACTTAAAATGGCCACAGGGTGTGTTTACACAGTGGTGAAGGGAGGGGGCTGGGCCTGAGGTGACATGAGCAAACACACCCTGTGGCGCCTTTTAAGTTGGGGAATTAAGTCCCCTCTGATCCCAAGAGTCCCTGGGTCCAACTAGCCCAAAAGGTATCTCCAGTAAGCGCCACAGACCTGCGTTGCAGAGAGGTGGTCCAGGCAAAGCCCCTTTTTACACCTCTCTGCAACGCAGCTCTGTGGCGCTTACTGGAGGTACCTGGTGGGCTAGTTGGACCCCAGGGACCCTCAGGATTCGAGGGGACTTAATCCTCTAACTTAAAACATGCCATGGGGCGTGTTTACACAGTGGTGAAGGGAGGGGGTGGGGCCTGAGGTAACGTGTGCAAACACACCTTGTGGGGCATTGTCAGTTGGGGAATTCATTCTCCTTCAATCCTGAGGGCCCCTAGGGGCCAACTAGCCCACCTGGTACCTCCAGTAAGCGTCACAGACCTGCGTTGCAGAGAGGTGGTCCAGACAAAGCCCCTTTCTACACCTCTCTGCAACGCAGCTCTGTGGCGCTTACTGGAGGTACCTGGTGGGCTAGTTGGACCCCACAGACACTCAGGATTTGTGGGGACTTAATCCCCCAACTTAAAATGTGCCATAGGGTGTGTTTACACAGTGGTGAAGCGAAGGGGCGGGGCCTGAGTAGACGTGTGTAAAGACACCCTGTGGCACATTTTAAGATGGGAAATTATTTCCTCTTCAACCCTCAGGGCCCCTGATGGCCAACTAGCCCACCAGGTGCTTCCAGTAAGTGCCACTGCGCTGCGCTGCAGAGAGGTGGCCCAGGCCAAGCACTTTTTACACCTCTCTGCAACGCAGCTCTGTGGCGCTTACTGGAGGTACCTGGTGGGCTAGTTGGACCCCAGGGACCCTCAGGATTCAAGGGGACTTTATCCCCCAACTTAAAATGTGCCACATGTCACCTCAGGCCCCCCCTTCACGACTGTGCAAACCCGCCTTGTGGCACATTTTAATAGGTCGTTTTAATCCCCCTGCCCTATCATGTACTAGGGTGTTACAGAGGAGGTCATGCTAATCACAGGGGTACCCCAACGCATAGTGTTCCCTAGAGTATGTAGGTGTTTTCACTGTATTCTAAGTGTCATAGCCCTGGCTCTAGGCCTGGTTAGTCAGTCAGTTACCACCAGTACCCGTTTGAAAAAGTTGTGGGCACAGGATGATTTTGCAACAAGGCCTCTCTCTGCTCCTCTGTTGGTTCTTTCTGCACGTCTTGCTTCTTCCTGCAATTTTCTTTGTCTTTGTGGACTTCTGTTGCCTCTTTCTGCATTTCTTTTGCTTCTTTCTGTGCGTTTTTTCTTCTTTCTTCACATGTCCTACCTCTGTAGGCATAGTTAGAAACTAGCATTTAGAAAACCTATGAAATTCACTGAAAAAAACCATAGGTTTCAGGCATGTTATAGTTAGAAATTAGCATTTAAAAAAACGTAGAAATTCACAAAAAAACATAGGTTTTAGGGAAAGTTATAGTTAGTTGGACATTTCACTTGTACAAAACTATAGAAATTTGCGCCTTATAGTTATAGTTAGTTCAGCTAACTATAACTCGCGCCCCCGCAATGCACTGCTGATGACATCACATATTGCTTCACTGATGACATCACAGATGACATCTCAAATGACTTCACTGACAACAGCACTGATGACATCATCCATGTGATAAATTGATGCATCGTCTCACACCCTAATATAACCTTTGATACACTCACTCTAAATTACAGACTGCCATTCTCAAAACCATAGACACTCCAACACCAATAACTACATACCCACTCACTGATTCTTAGGTTTACACACACATCCACTCACTCACCCGTACAATCACTCATACTTATGGTCACTCAGTACAAGACTATCATATGCACTCATACACCTATATAGAAACTCACACACCACCACTCATCCATGGAGGTACTCACACACCTAGTCAGTCATGCAAATAATTAATCACACTGCCATTTACTCACGTATACAGTATACACACACCAGCTCACTTACCCATACAAATACTAGCACATACTTACGCTCTTATACAATCACTGGTACAAGGACAGACTCATCCATACAGCCACTCTCACAATCACACACTCTCACTTATAGCCATTTATATACTCCAACACACATATATACTGACTTTCACATATGTAGTTACTAACACATATACAACTGAGATATACATTCACTCAGTAACACACCCATACACACACTCACCCACCCATACAGTCCATCACTGATAAACTCTTGAAACCATGCACCCAGTGAATCACCCACTCACACACCTATGTACAGAGTCACACACACCCCACCCACACAAACACTCAGGCACCCATAGAGATACTCAGACAACCAATCAATAACCCATATAGACACTCAAATAGCTATTCGCAGTCGCTTACACACCAACAGACAGATGGATACAGACATTCACACAGTTTACTCACTAACCAATGCATTCAGTAAGATAAGTTTAATCACTCACTTATAGAGTCAGTCACGCACCTACTAAATCATCCATTCAGACACTTATACACCCACTCATTCTTCAATACGCCTTTCCCTATATATATTAAACATATCGAAATTTTACAGAAAGACACAATCACTGGATGATGTCATCAGTGATGTCATTTGAGATGTCATCAGTGATGTCACTGACCATGTCATGAGTGATGTAATATGTGACGTCATCAGCAGTGCATTGCGGGGGCACGAGTTATAGTTAGCTGAACTAACTATAACGGGGGAATTTCTATGGTTTTGTACGAGTGAAATATGCAACTAACTATAACTTTCCCTAAAACCTATTGTTTTTTCAGTGAATTTCTAAGGTTTTTTAAACGCTAATTTCTAACTATAACATGCCTGAAACCCATGGTTTTTCAATGAATATATATAGTATTTCTTTACCAGAAGCTAGGCTAAAAGCCAACGAAGCACTGTACAGGATCAAAGAGAAGTATAAAGTAATCGAGTTACAGGAGAAGTATCTGGCATGTGGATGGTTAATGCATTGTGATTAAGGGCCTGATTACGAGTTTGGCAGACTGGTTACTCCATCACAAACATCACAGATATCCCATCCGCCGTATTACGAGTTCCAATATATTTCATTGGATATAATGGAACTCGTAATACGGAGGACAGAATATCTGTCACATTTGTGATGGAGCAACCCGTACTCCAAAATCGTAATCAGGCCCTTAGTGTTTTTTAAAGAATTGAGCTTTCAAATCTTTCAAAAATTGGAGCAGCTTAGGGGCAGGCCAGGTGGATTTGGGGATGTTGTTACTGATCCTGGGTACATAGATGGAAAAGGCCTTCTGGGTTGTTTTTTCTCTTTTTACACTTCATAATTTGCAATCTCATGGTGTCTTGGATGTGGGTGTGCCTGTGCCTAGAGTCACTAAAGATGATGAGCGTGTCTGCAAGATAAGCAGTGGTGCCAGTTGTGATGGCCTTTTAAATGATGTAGCTAGTTTTGAAGATGGTGCAGGCCAACAAAGGAAGCAGTTGGAGCTCCATCAGGATGGGGAAGGACTTGATTATATTTGTCCAGGCCTTGGATGAGACATTCTGTGCCCTGTAGAATGTCTTTAAGGGTTGCTATTGTGGTGTCTGCGAGGGCATGATGATGATATACATATAAAAAAAGATCAGGCACGGATTACATATTCAGAGCACTGTCTTTGTATGCACTGGATTGCCTCTCTAACTCAATGCACTTGGAGCAGACCAGAACAGCTTGCTCTGTTGCGCTAAAAAATAAATTGTTCTCAGGGCTAGTGCAAACA
The DNA here is from genome assembly GCF_964204655.1 of Triturus cristatus. NCBI lineage: Eukaryota > Metazoa > Chordata > Amphibia > Caudata > Salamandridae > Triturus > Triturus cristatus. The sequence goes on along the minus strand of NC_140589.1, from coordinate 1,793,966,003 downwards.
TTGACAGTTCGTGCCTGTGCTAAGGTGAGCTTGTTCGTGGGAGGCAGAGTCTGGTTTGAAACCAGAACTCTGACTTTCAGTGGAGACAGATGAGCTCCTGTTTGAAGAGGGGGTTGGTATCCACCCATCTAGAAGGGTATTTGAAAATCTCTCTTGTGGCAGCCCATCCCTTCCTTAGGATGTCCATCGGGTGCACACTGATCGTGTGCCAACCCTAAGTGCCGCTCAGTCAGCACACCTTCCAACACCTTCTTTGCCTCTCGTTCCGTGTCTGAATTGTGGTGCAAAAAGTAAATGGGGGAACACCCCATTGTAGTAACTCTTTTTCAATATGTGTGCCAGTGTGATTCATATTATAGAAGGGGCAAAGCAAGTGTCTGTGGAACCTCCTATAATGCAAAAGTATCCGAGGCACAAAATTAGGGTGCCAATGTGAGTTGTAGCCCTCAGCACTTTCTCTGTTTGATGGATTTGTGCAGATGAACTGATCTTAGGTTTGTCTTTTTTATGTTCATTGAGTCGCTTTTCCCAATGGTGCAATAACCGTAGGTCTTAGCCTGCCTCATACATGCTAGCAGCACAGTTTTACAGCTTCTGCAAGTGGGCTCTATGTATCCTGCTGGACTGTAATACTTTTTTGGGCCTCTCTGTCTCTGCCTTGTTGTTTTCTTTCTTGCTCTTGGCATTCTCTGAGCCTCTGTAAAATGTATCAAGCCTAGCTCAAATTAGGAGTCGCATACACAGAAACAGGCATGCTTGTGTCAGGGTTACTATTGTTATGCAGACTTTGACCTCATTAAGTGGTCACAGTCAGAATCTATTTAAGGAATGGTCCAACTGATCATGGCAAAGTAAACAAACATCTCTACACCCAAGGATTCCTTGCAACAATATTTTAAATAGTACGCTACCAGGGTTTCTTTTTAAGGATCCTGGTCAATAGCCATTAGGGTATGGTCCCTCCGAGGTATCAGCTATTCAATTCATAGAACCCTAACCGCTAGCGCTGTGCTAGACTTCAGTAGTAGCATGAAGTTCAACCCCGGAGTATCCTGCAGGCAGTACTTAATTTCATTGCTGCAGCATTAATCCCCTGTCCCTCTTTATATTAAACCTGTTAAAGATATAGCTTGCCCCTTCCTGAATATTGTGTGTCCATCTCACTTTTTAGGCCACTTGATGATGGAGCAGACGAGAGACCTCTTCCTCAGAGGCACAATCAGGACTCAGCGGTTTGCGTCTATTTAAAAACAACCTGCAATAAATGAGCAAAAACATATTATAACCTTAAAGTTGATGTAGCAGTCTCTACCTGCCATTGAAGGAGTGCTCCAGCGTTATCAAGGGAGTGGGCCTTTAATGGCCGATAGAGCCCGCTACGGAGGCCTCCAAAACTATGAGAACATTCTGCCCCTAGAGGGCAGAATGTTTTAATTTGTAAAACAAAGGCCTCATAGAGTCCTTTGGGGTTGAAATCCCCTCAGGCTCCATGAGGCCTTTGTTCGCAGCATCATTGGAATGTTGATGCTCCGGGCTTCTATGAGCCATTAGAAGCCCAGAGCACTCCATTGTCTTCGAAGAAGCGATCAACATTCCAATGTTCTAATGTAGGCAGGAACCTAGATGAATGGACAAACAGGACGAATAGAGAAAAGGAAATAGATGGGCAAGGCAAGCATACTGTGAAGACCCCGGGAGTAACTTAGACAAACCAATACCTACTCACTCTCTGCTAAGCACTCAAAAATGAAAGCAGTACACACCTCTCTGTCCTTGGCGTAAAAACAATATTTACAGCATCAGTACAATAAATTGCAAATGAGAACACCACCTTAAAATACTCCTGTTACCATTAACTGCACAGTCAAGAATGGCTTGATAGTTGCACTCGTGCTTCTCAATGCAGCTAGTCATGTTTCATTTGGAAACCCACAGAACATTGCCAGATAAAGAAATAAACGTACAAATAGCCAAATATATACATCGATAGACATCTTTCACATGAGGGAGTATGGCCAATTATAAACTGGCTTGCAAACCACTGTTCATATTATGTGGTACGTAAGACTTTGTAAAAAATACTGCCCGTGATAAGGGATTTGTAGCACTGACAGAGTGGATGCCCACAAAGCCACCATTGTCTTGTTTTGATTGGACCAGATTTTGAGCCTTATGTCTCCACAACCTGTGAGTGAACTTTAAAGGGGCCAACCTGTGAAAGATGTCAAAGCCCAAACAGACATCATCAAACAAAGGAACATTCTGCAATGCCTATTGTTGGTAATATCCAGAAATGCAGGACTGGATAAGGGGAACTGTATTTCTTCTGTACACTTTATGTGGTTGACAAAACCTCATCTCAGCATACTAAACTGTATGCATGCTGTTCTCACTGCATGTTTCAACAGTGCATGCTATTTGGAAGCATAAGATCAATTATTTACATTGATTATATTTTCAGAGCTTTGTTCCTGGACTGGAAACTGATAATGCTGGCATTCAAAAGGCGATTTGCGACAAACACAATGAATTGAGGCAAAGCGTTGTCCCACCTGCCAGCGACATGCAAAAAATGGTGAGATACATTTTACATTCAATATTTAAATTAACAAATAGGGATGAAATGTTAATTTCATGGATGTAAAGGAAAATATATTCACCTTGAGTATTTCTAACCTTATAGCAAATGAAATTCTTAATGTCCCTAGTGCATATCTCTAAAGGAGGCTGTTTGATATATTTATTGTAAGCGTTAGACATTTATACAATCCTACATTGAACGTGGATACCCATGCATGCCTGTTCATCTAATATTCTGAGAACACCAAAACCTGTTCTAGCTATACCACAACCAGTAGAGAAAGATTTCTGGTTGGGTAATGGAAAATCCTTTAATTTGGTGGAAGTGACAAATTCTATGTCTGAAGATTCCCCTTGAGTGAAAAATCCACCACATGGAATTAAATATGCCAAACCTTTGCTCTAGCATATTGTCTATCAAATGAAAATCTTCTCTTATTCAGGCCCTTCTTATCAAATGAAAGTGGTTCCCAGGGGTTAAACATATGTCGGTAGATAAGCCAAACTTCAACTTACCCCTGTGTCGTCAGACCCCACGCCAGACACTGAATGCCCCAAAATACTCCTCTTATCTTTATTTGACCTAAAAAGTTATAAAAGTACAGATTCAAAATGAAATACATTCATCATTAAAATATGTATCATTTGACATATTGTATGCAAAACAGTAAAAAATTCATAAACCTTTTCAAGTAGAAACCTTGTCACCATATATTACAATTGGAAAAAAAACTTAAGGTTTCAGTATAGTTCATCCTGTTGTTAGTGGTCTGCTTTGCCATGAAACTTTCTTGTCTCCAAAGCACTTTGAATAACACTAATTGCAGCTAGACAGCACTTTTCTGATAGAAGTTGCTTTAGTGCCTTCAGTTCTGACCTGCATTGTTTAATGTTAAATGATCTTCAAAGTCAGAAATAGATTATGTTTCCAAGCAGCAGAAAATAATGTGCCAAAATAAAAAACAGAGCAATGTCCTTTGCTTTGAAGGGTCATTGAATTGCCATAGCGTGCGGTTTCTAGAGGTGTGGACACTACAAGGAAACAAAACAAGGTGGTGTATGTTGTTCAGTCTGAGACGTGTCATGTAAAACCTATGCTGAGGATTTTTTACAAAAAGGAGATAGGTTTCTCGTCCCTTAAATGTCAGTAAATCACTGTGAGAGAGCACAGATGTTTTTCACAACCCCGGGCTCACATTTTCACTATGATTGAGATACAGCTGTTTAACCTTCTCTTTGGTTTAGGCCCCATAGATTCCGGGTCTGAAAAGAGCACTGGAACTCCCAAGATCTAAAAAAATTCTTTTATGCAACCCAACAACAGGGACAAACATTCTATTAGCACAGCTTGTGAAAAGTTTGCCCCCTGAATAGCACATATAGAGATCTCCAATAAAAGAGATTGGATTTTAATTTAATCCATGAGATGAGGAAGACCCTGCTCACTGTAGTAGACAAAGGTGGACCACCCACCAGGAACCGAGAGCAACCATTTCCAAAAATTGTTTTCCGCTCTCTGCAGGAGCTCAATCCCTGAGTGCCCCAGAACCCTGCTCCTTACAATACCAGAGATTCACATTTACTAATATGAGTGGGTAGCTTTTCTTTTATCAGCTTGTTCCTCACTTTGAAAGCAAATCTAAAAAGGGACGCAATCGATCTACAAAACTGCTGATGCCATAAGGTGTAAAAGTTACCCCATTTAAGAGAAGAATGGAATGGGACTACCAGATTAGTGAAGATTTGCACCTGCCTAACATGAGTCTTGTCAATATAACAGGCACGCTTTCTTGCGTTTTTTGTTCCACATATCATTGTGCATGACTTAGTTAGATTAGTGGTTAAATCCTGGTCCCTCGGAAAACCTGTAAACCATCCTGAAAGCTCTGGAGACCATTGGCAGTTCTAGTCAATAGGACTGAAGCATCCACATATTTTAGGACAGGAATTGGGAGATTGGAGTACAACTTTCCCAATGCTCACCAGATATTTCTCAAGCTGGTTAATTCACAGTGTGAATAGAAGTTCTGCCAGCACACAGCCTTAGCGCACCCCTTTTTCAGATTTAACAGGTCCCATGCTGTGACATCAGTGTGCATGGCTCAAAGTTGGAAAATGTCATACTCCTTCACCTCCATGATGAATCAGATCTTTGATCTGCTGACTGTATCAAAGGTGCAGTTCAGACCTATAAATGCCAAGTATACCCCACCTCCCTCTGCTTTTGTGTATTTTCTAATCAGAGTATAATTATAAATTGAGATAATGTTCAAAAGTCTGCATCCCCTGGCAAAAGTCAAGCTGGACCTCTGGAGGAATTAAATTGTCTGTGTCTCAAGATTCCAGTCTGGCTATGAATACTCTCTCTAAACTCATTATAGTCCATTTAAGCTAGCAGATTGACCAATAGTAGGTGTGAGCGCCCCTGTTACCTTTTCTATTTACAAATTGGGATAATCGTGGTCTTGGACTAGAATGGGGGGATTCCATTTGCCATGGCAGCCCTAACAAAATTTGTTAACATCAGGGCTCACAAAGGAATGTTATGTTTGGGAAGCCATTTGTTCCAGGAGCTATTCCAATGGTGTTTTTTTACGGTAAGAACAATCACAGAAACCTCAATGAGAGGGTTTAAAATGGTTGTAAGATGTATCTTCCAGGGCACCCTTAAACCCATCTTCATGAGATGCAGCGTAGACCTTGATAAAATGGTCCATCCAGATAACTTTAAGCATCTACATTTAATGACTGCAGTCCTTTAAAAGGAGGGGGTTGACAATCTTCCAGAATGCCCACTATCCCTGCTTTTGCTTGCGGTCATTAAATAATTGCAAGCTTTTTCGTTGATATCACTCTTTCTACAATCCAGTACCTCCTTATGCAATCTCCTGAAACCTCGTACTTCATTGCTCACACATAGCTTTTCTAGGGCTACCTTTACAGTTTTGTAAGCTGATAAACATGAGCTATCAAACCACTGAGGTGTTTTTGGGCCAAGTGCGGTACTTATATGTCATCAAATTTGTTAGGGAGGTGTATATGGATGCAAACGAGTTTAAAATCCTTCAGGTTCTTCCCTGATGTGTAAACAAGAAACATAGGCTTTAGAATTTGAATGAAACAGGTCCAGAGGTAGATGAGTTAGTGCTATTTTACTCCAACGTTTGTTCGGTATGCAATTTATTTCTGCCCCTTCATCTTTCCTTTGCTGGTGACAAACCATGTTCATCCTTTCTTCTGCCACACTAATCTCCCTAATAATTGCCCCCATGGTGCTTCTGCGGTAGCTGCTGATGGATGCTGAAGCCTTAGTAGGTTTTCCTTTCCCCTTGGATGTTTGTAGATTACCTCTTCCCATTCTTGTGCCAAGTCAAAAATCCCACATGCTTTCTATGAATATTAAGGATCGGTACTGAGGGAGGGCCCAAAACAGATTCTTTCAGCCTCAGACTGGCATGTCCCACGTGCGTCTGGGAGTGATGACCACACTTTACAAGGACATTTGCCCCTACTCCTTAGGGGCAGAGTGGGAAACTAGACCATGTAGTCTGCCAAAGCAGACTCCTTGTCTCACTCATTGCGAGAGCAGTGATCACGCTTTCAAGCCTTTTTCTCAAGGAAAGTCTACTTTATTGGCAAAAAGGGGGCTCCTTTAGTCGCTCTAGTCAATCTACTTATTTTAGGGCACTTGTTCAGTTTAATCCCCTGTACAACCATATTACTACCACAGTTGTCATGCCATGCATCCTCCCCAGCCCAGGCTCCCAGTGGAGGACAGACTCAGTGGCGACGAAGTTGTAACTAAGGCTCAGGGGAGTGATACTAGGTCCAACTAGGTTCAACAGAAAGTGTAGGAATCCTTAATTAATTTGGCAGTGGCTGTGGTATAGTCCACAGATGTCCCTTCCTCCTGCAGGCTAAATGGAGACCGTGCTACTAGAAGTAGTAGGATAGGAGGCTCCACGAGCACTGAAATTACCCTCTACAACATCCGGGCCATAAAACCACGAGCTCGAGGCTTATGACGCAACAAGGAATAGAAGGAACAAAACGCCAAATTCTGTGCTCTGAGGCTGGCCAGGTGTCGGGAATTGGGTAATCCAACTTGAGAGAATCAAACGGTGTCAGATGCTAGACGCTGATATGATGCGGGTAGGTATGAGCACTGATTTAAGTGGCACATGTAATGTGAAGGAATATTCAAAAATACTCAAAATACATTGTTTTAGTTATGGGAGCATCACTCTCTGAGCTCTAGCCCTTTCAATATGGCCCTTCTTGAGGAACACACATTGACAGGCCTAAGCTCATCTCTGGACATCAATCTAGTAGGCAGTGGGGCAATGTTTTGCAGCTTCTCCACACAGGAAATCCCCACTAGGCAGCAATCAGTTTTCTGTATACATCAACCCTCGACCTGAGGACAGAAATTGCTGAGCCAGATGCATGGCTAATGACAATCAGAGTGATTTCTCCACCTTTTTGAGCTTAGAGACATGGTAGGTGATTCCAGGTCATAGTTGTCTGCTCTGCCAGATCACAAAAGTAATAAAGACCAAAATATATAAGCAAGTTGTCTGCTCTACCACAGCCCAACAAGAAACAGTGCTGGTGGCATTGGTGCAATGTCAAGAAGTCCCTGTAGACCTTGCATTTTGGGCTGGGTCCAGGACTAATACGTTTAGCCCCAGTCCTGTCTGCAGCTGCAACAATGAGCTGAAACATGGATGTGTGGGATGCAATCCGAGAAATTGCCAGAAATTCAGATTTATTAAAACGTTTCCAATAATCATGTTAAGAAGTCAGTGAAGCTAGAGCACTGGCTGACATTCTTTAAGTGGAAGAGAAAGGCATTAGAGATTCACTTGGATATTTTGGAAGAGACCCCTCAATTTAATGGTAAGCTCTGCATGTTAAAATGGTCGCAGAAGGAGATATCTCTTTCCCTGTACCCAAGTGTTTTGAGCAGCAAGATTTAAATCCATCTAAAGGTCTAGTAGAAAAATGATACTTGTAATGTATTGCACCATCATAATTGTTTCTGTCTGAGTTCTAAAAGATTTATGGTATGTTATGTACCTGAAGTTGTGTTATGACTCATTGAGGTACTGTAGCAATGACTCCATGAATTCACTGTAGCTGGACAGGAAGGAGACATCTGAGAACACATGCGTCAATCTTTCCAATCTTTGATCAGAAATGTTGGTAGGCCTAGGTAAACATTGGACTCCATTTACCAAAAAAGGGGAGTTCAGGACTATGCCATTAAATCTGCAACAGACAGTCACTGATTCACAGTAGCTGTTTGGAAATAGTTTTGTGTATTCTATGTAGGCCAATGTAAAAGCAAATATTTTACATGCACTGATACGTAAATGCAACACTGTAGTTCAATTGAACTTTACAGCTTTGTCTTTTTTCTTCATGTTGAAAATATATTTCCATGTGGAGTAACCTCTTTCCGTACTTCCAGCCCATTTTTGGGTGTGTTCTTTTAAAGTTGTAAATCAAGGAACTTGTGCCCCTAAGTTAAATTTAGGTGTCCAAATGTGTTTGTGACTTAGCCCCACAGTTTGAATCTTCTTCTTCACATAGTAATGTAATTGGGGATGGTCCTTTAATTGCTTCTCCCCACGTAGCAATGTAATTGAGGACCCACCCGGGATCGTATCTTCTACTAACCTCTTGAATGCTGGTAAGCCCGCCCTTTGTAATATCGTTTCATGGAATATTGCGGGTATCTCCTCCAAATTAGGCAGCCACCAATGGTGGGATTTTCTTTCAAGGTATGAGGTTATGTGCTGCCAAGAAACATTGACCAAGGAGGCCACTCATCTAAATGGGTTCAGGATGTTTCACACCCCAGCATTTGTTGGTCTGTTTGGTAAGGGTAAGGTTGGATAAGCACATACATATCGTGCACTATGAATGTAAAAAACATAACAATGCTTGCTAGTGAACATTATTTCCAACCAGTTAATTTGGACATCAACGCTAAACACTCTATTGTCTTGACTAACTTTTATATTAACATGCCTACAGAGCAAATAGGAACTGTTGTTCATAACATGTTGCAATTGTTGAAATCTGTGGGTAGCAATTTGGTAAGAGACATGACGTTAATATTAGTAGGGGATTTTAATCGCGCGCTATGTGCCAATGCTGGGAAGAATTTATGCGGAGCCCTAAATGAAGAAGGGGCATGCATTTCACACTTCCGGCATTCAACTTTAGGGGAGAATTTTAATGAATTAATCTTTAGCCTTGACTTAAACTTTGTTAATGAACTATGCCCAGCACCCATCCCCATGCCCTGGACATTTAATGGTAGAGGGTTTTTTTTCTACTATTGATTATGTTTTAATATCTAGTTGTCAGGCACACTGGTTACACTCCTTCTATGTCTCAGACAATTCTCTTCGTGACCATTTCCCTCTATGCTTGGCTATCAAACTACCTTCTAGCAAAATTAACGTGTCTAACAATAAGGATCAATTGTTAGAAAATCTAGCCATTGGGAGTGTTAATGGGTTTTCCCTGTGCTGGAATATGATAGATCAAGAAGCACTAATTACGACAGTGGTGAATAAGTGTAAGCTTGCTATAGAGACATGCCTGAGTGAAACAGCCGCTCCAGTCCACATCTTAGCGTCGTTCTCCATGATTTCCAATGCAGTAAGAGAGTCCCCCCTCAGACGGAAAAGTAATAATAGGAATCCAAAGGGATGGTTTGACTCGAGGTGTACTCAAGCCTATTCGCACCTAAAAAAAGAGCTGCATTAGATCCCGAGAAATCTGACTATGATAAGGTTGGCCAGAGCAATCAGGGACAGATAAACCACTCTGAAAAAGGAGGCGTGGGAGGCATTACACACAGCCTCTTTGGCTAAAGACAGTGCAGCATTTGGGAGAGCAGTCAAGGCACCATTCCTGCATGGTGAGAATGGCCCTTCCCTCGAAATTGCAATTAGGGAGGAACAATGGATTAACCATTTCTCACAAGTATATAATGGTGAGGTAAACTCGGTTGAGATGGATAAATATGTATGGGAGGATTACATTTTGGAGGCCTTACCCCAGCATCACGACCTACTATTTACTCTGGATGAGGTGGGGCAGGCACTTTCTGTTAGAAAGAGTGGTAAGGCTCCTGGACCAGATGGAAGCCTTGTAGACTTGTTTAAAGCAAATACTTCTCTGCTATAGTTCAGGTGCTTACTGCTAGCTGCAGCATTGCTTACCTGGGATGAATCCACGATTGTGCCCATTTTTAAAAAGGGGGATAGACAGGATCCAGGGTGCTACAGGCCAATATCCCTACTAGATGCAATAACCAAAGTAGCGGGCAGAATAATTTTAGAAGGCGTCCAGGATTAGGCCAAGGAGAACTCTGTTTTATCTGACCTGCAATACGGCTTTTGTTCCGGATTGGGGACGGTGGAGCAGGGTTTAAATGTGTCCATCCTGGTGGGGAAATACACGAGGGCTAAGAAGGTGACCCTGTTTTTAGCATTTGTTGACCTCACAGCCGCGTTTGACTGCATGGTTCACAGTAAGCTCTGGTCAATTTTAGAAGATATTGGAGTTGATGTTCAGATTATTTTTTTTTTAAATGTTTTGATTGCGATGCCAAGGCACGCGTGCGTTGTGGTTTGAAGGGCGAGTGCTCGGCTGCTTTCCCGATCAGGAGCGGAGTCAGGCAAGGCTGTGTCCTGGCCCCGTTCCTTTTAACCTTTATATCAATGGATTGGGGGAGGCCCTTCTTAAAGATAACCGCTGCTCCCCTCAAGTGGCCAGATGCCCAATACCTGCACTCTTGTTTGCGGACGACGCAGTGCTGATGTCCCGCACACAAGTAGGTCTCCAAAGAGTGCTGATAGTTTTTCTATATGTATGAATGATCTTGGTCTAAGCATAAATTCTTCCAAGACTTTCATTATGCGTTGTGGCCCTGGCATCAAGAAACCTAGAGACATGTTTGTGTCAGGACAGAAGATTGGGGTAGCCAAGAGTTTTTCATATCTGGGTATTTTGTTTGCCCAAACGATAACTGGGCTCATAAAGATGCAGCTAAAAAATTAGTACTCCTACAAACAACATCCGCCCTCACTACCCTTGCTAGGAAACTGGGCAAAAGACCACCAGTGGAGCTTATCGCTATGTATGAGGCAAAGTGTGTTTCAGCTGTAGTTTGTGGGGCAGGAGTCTGGGGGTTTACTGACATGCTCTCTACCCAACGTGCAGAAAATTCTTTCCTACGATACATTCTAACCATCCCTAATGGTACTTCAGCTTGTATATGCCATGCGGAGTTGGGGCTCCCCATCATCTCTGATTTAATAAAACTTGAGCCCGTGCTATTATGGCATAGGCTCTGGAGCAAAGAAGAGGCAAAACTGAACAGAGATATCGTTTTGGATACCCTGAAACTAGAAAGGGCTTCGAGGATCCCATGGATAAGATATGTCCGTAATTCTTTTTAAGATCTGGGCTATCTATAGTATTTTACTAACCCTAGTACCATTCGGTCAATAACCAGGAAGAAATTAAGAAAAGAGGGTATTTTGCTGTTGGACTCCATTAGAATGTCAGCGGAGATATTAAAACCCACAGTCCTGCACAACCAAATGATTTTAACTTCTTTTAACATCCAACCCTATTTAACCTTTGTACCAGGAGCGCATGACAGGTTCCTTTTAACCTGATTCAGGATGATTTTTTGACAGATTAGTCACCTATCCTAAGATGAACAATTGGGCTCAAGACCTCCAACCATGTCCCTGCGATAACACTTCTGCCCAATCCACGATTCATGTTGTTCTTTTTTGTAAATTTTATTCCTACGTCAGGAGTATTTATTTAGTACCTGTCTTAAAGTGGTTCGGCCTTCGACAGTGTCGACCAGGTTTTTTGGCATCACAACACTTGGACAACGAGCATAGTGTTTTTAGGATAGCAATTTTCTTGGGAAAGTGCTGAGTCAAAGGAAATGTATGCTCATTTAATGCCATATGAAAGAGGCCTATGCTAGCTTACCCCGTCCTAATTAATATTCTTATTGAATTGCGTGTAACGAAGAAATGCATTTTGTCTTTCCGCAATGTGTTTTTAAGACTGTTAGGTATGAGGAAAGTGATGAGATAAAGGAAATATATTCCCGCTTAATTGTTTTATATGAAAGAGGGCTATGTTAGTTTAATAGTGTTTTAACTAATATCTTAACTGAACTATTATTGTATGTAGTGAAATTTTTATTTTTAACTTGCTTTTATGATTGTCTGATATCACAATCGAATAAAGCCTTCTTTTGATTTTTGATTTGATTTGAATAGTCCAAGTGTGACAACAGGAAATGTAGCCAGCAAGACAAGGACTCTATAGAAAAACAAGCAGCTGTTTGAAAGCAGAGACTTGCCATGCATCATAGATGTATTTGAGTCCACTGTTCATCATGACTGGCAGCACAAACAATGAAATAGCACTCTGTGGCTTTTGCCATGTCTTTTTCTTGCAAGCTTTGTTAAGTTCTACTGGAAACTTTTCAACTTTGAAAAGGTACAATCTATGATGTTGCAGAAGGAGAACCAGCACAGACAATTCTGTATTCATGTTGCATTGTATATAAGAAACTCTGCAAAAGTAAACCTACAGATACAAATTATGCATACATTCTCCATAGCGACTATCATAGAAATTACCTAGCAAGGCAGAGAAAATAATGGCACAGACAAGCTTAAAATAGGAATGCTTGCAACACTTCTAAATAGAGAAAATGGACGGTCTCAAAGCTTTTTTGCAAAGAAAAAAACATTGGCAAAGCTAGGTATAAGCCATATGTTTTGGATCTGCCAATCCAATGCTTGTTAGAAATGCATTTGTCAAACTAGCACAGGATACATGTGCTATAATCCTATTGCAATTTTATTGCCAATATTACACCAGCCCAATAAACAATCACGTTGCCACTAATATATGTAAGGATTTGGTTCCTCCTTAGCGTTTGTGCTGCCAGTCATTTTAACCCATTACCACACACTCATTGACTCACTGTAAAATTGTAAAAAATTGTAAATTGATACTTGTATAGCGCTCTACTCACCCGCAAGGGTCTCAAGGTGCTTGTACGAATACCACTGTGGAACCCATCCTGGCTTTCCCTGTGAGGCGTCCACTCCTGGGCACCCCCAAGGTGGAGGCCAGGCATCCTTAGCGTTGTGGGGGCCGTTGTGGAGATTAAGCTAGCTATTGCCCAGAGTTGCAGAGTAGGACTCCATGATTGGAATGGCACCGAGGCGAGAATTATCAGGTCCGTGCAATTTTGAGCCCAAGACCCGCCGAGGTGGGGAATTGAACCCTGGTCCCGGGCTAGACCTCTGCATCAGGGTCTGCCGCTCTAATCATTGAGCCACACTTCTCCACTGTCACACTAACTAACGTCTCACAGTAGCTCACTCAGGCCCTGCACTAAGGCTAACTCATACATTCACTCACTGTCTCACACCAGCTAACTCAGTATGCTCACTTGCAGCAAGAAACTCATGCACTCACTCACTCTCAATAACCTCCCACTCACAGAGGCTCACCCTAGAACCTTACTCATGCACTCACGCACATCAACACACATGCATGATTCAAATTTGAAATGTATTTATTCATGCACAAATAATTAAAATCTTTGCATGACAGTCCATACTAATTCTAAAAAATGATATGTTAACACATTTTCACTCAATTTATAAAACTCACAAGGTTTAAAAATCGTGGAATGCTAAGTATGACATATTTTATTCTGTGATTTTAATATCTGAATAAACAGGGCCTTTCAGTGATTGGGTTCAGTCTTTTTTCTGCATGTGTTAAAATTGTTCAATTATTACAAACAGGATCATTGGGATTTAGAAAAATGAATAATGGCCTGCTGCATGCCCTGATATTCCATTGATTAAAGGGCTATTGCAGCAGTGTTATTTCATTAGAGAGGACAGGACAAATGCATGACCAAATGAGCATGCTCACTGTAGCTGAGCTTAAACGAGCTCACATATGACCTGCCCTGAAATTACCACATTAATGCACCAGGTTGGCAAGTTTTCAGAGTGCTCCTTGTTTGCAGTGTGCCTAGGTTTGACGCTTCGTTTCTTTTATATGAAGTCTTGAGTGGCACAAAATTGCCCCAGCAATGGAATTCCCTTCCATATTAAAAACAAATGCCCCATCATTATAATCAATAAATCCACAAGAAACAAGCTTATGCTAAACAAATGGAGCCTTTCAATGCAAAGCAGAACTGACCCCAAAAATAGATGGCGTTGCCTCAGCTGATAACCTGCCTAGTAGGCATTGTGCCAGTAGCAATAACCCACAGTCAGTGATGTTACAAAGCATGATGGGGCTCCCATGCAGAAAGTGGTGAAGGCATCCTGAGACTCCCATATCTTACGGTTATACAAGACATTTGTTTGAAACAAGTTCATCTGAAGAGTTGTGGTCCCGTTCACCGCAGAGGGTGCAGGAACCAGCATTATGCCCTTGGCCACAGTGCAGCCTTTCTCATTGCCATGAAAGTGCTGAAAACCCTGTTCTTATGATGGATGAGGTGTTTTTTTGCTCCAGGCTCATGTAACACTTTCCATCTTTTTCCTCCCCTCAGCCTTCTGCTGAAACCACCCACCCTAGGCTTTTATTACGTTCTACTTACTTGGTTCAGCTGCTTGCAGTATAAGTGTCATTAGGATCATCCCTCACTCCTGGTCCTAGCTCATATATGGCCCTATCCCAACTGACTCCTGTAGCATCACCTTGTTGTTTGCTCCTGTAGTAGTCCCTGCTTCCTACCTGGCTCAATAAAGTGCCCTTCCCCACTTTTTTGTGAGGCACTCTACCCTGCAGCCCTGTAATGCTTTCTGTCTCTAGGCTCCATGCTCTCTTCCTTTCTCTAGCCTCAAGCATTGCCCTCTCATCCCTCTGGCTTGGATTATTTACTATATGATGCCGTATTGCCTTCTAGCCACACCCATTAATGTAGTAGGTAAAAAGAACCCCCACACATATCCTGTTTCTTTGTATCTGCTATGACATGTTGTGAATGTGGACCAAGGCATTTGAGATACCATTCTGCACTAGTCCTGCAAGACTGTCTACGGCAAAGGTCTAAACCACGCTTGAAGAGGCGGTAGCTAAGGTTTTGACTACAAGCGTAATAAGCAGGAAAAATCCTATAAACAAAAAGACAAGTCAGTATCCTCATACTTTTATAGTGAATCTGCTACAGACATGGGGGCATATCTACAAGGCGGCGATAGAAAATTATCACCGCTTTTGCGGCCGTTTTCAGCCGAAAAGCAACGATAATTTTATCGCCTAATCAGCAAGGTCACGCTATTGCGTGAAATCTTGCATTAGCGCACAAATTCTTAACATCCAGCTTTGCATCTCTAATGAAATGCAAAGTGGGCGTTCCTGACCTGACATGACTGGAGAAACTCCTATCATCAAGCCCCACGCTATGAAGCATAGCGGCAGGAAAAGTAGGGATAACCCCTGTTATCTCTACTTTCCTTAAGCCTGCTTCAGGACTGACTTAGCCATGATATCCTATGGAAGGTGGATATCATGGCTAAGTATGTGAGGCCCTATCATCAAGCTAACGCCAAACTTTGGCAGTTAGCGCTAGGATTTTTATCGCTTTTGAGATAAGCGTTGCTAATAGCACGCTATCTTAGCGATAAAAATCCACGCTAGCCGGCGATAATTATCCTAGCACTAAGTGCGTTTAGCGATAATTATCGCCGGTTGTTGCTGATATGCCCCATGATGAGTACTTTCTGATCTGGGAAGTATATTGTGAGAGAGGATTTGTCCCAACGTCTTTTTCATTTTGGGGAGTACTTTTTTTTTTACATTTCTTATTTATTAAAGACAATGTATCACAGGCAAAATACATTCCACAAGCATTTCTATCTGTATTTCACCCATCAACAGTGTTCCCACTAAGTACACAGTTCGCTAACAAGATGAACACAGTGCACCTCCTGACAAGCTAGTAGCATGCTATTCTGACTCGTGACAATGTCTAAACAGTGGCGGGTCACAGATCTCTCCCCTGTAGCTGTTCCACTTATTCCACACTTGAGTTCACTTGTTGGGGCAGCCTCTTGAGATATACTGTTTTTTCAGTGAACATACATTGACCCATATCATTTTCCCACAGTCTCAAGAACTGCAGTTCCTGCGCCCCCCACATTGTTGTGATATTACTCTTTGCAATCATCATCCCCAAAGACACCCATATTTTCTCTTTGGTATTTAAGTTAGTGGGGTTCCATTTATTTAAAAGACACAGCTTTATATTGCAATCAGTCGTAACGCCCATCACTTCTGTCATACACCTTTTCATCCTTGCCCAGTATTTCTGGATTGCTTGACATTCCCAGAGCATGTGTATGAATGTGCCATTCTGCCCACATCCCCTGGTACAGTCTGCATCAGTCCTATAGCCCATCTTCACTAGGGTCGGCCAGAGAGGTATATTCTATGAAGTTAAATGAGCCTGAGCCTGGAAGAAATAGCTGTTTCTCTAAGAGAGGCAAGAGCCTCTAGCCATTCCCCATCATCCAGCCCACTACATCATGGTCCCACTTGGTTCTGAGACGGAGGAGGGAGTCAGGCATGTTGTTAAGAAGCTTCTTGTAGTTTAGTGATATTGCCTTTTCGGGAAGGTGTCCATCCAGAATCCTATCCTCTAGAGGGGATGACTCTGGTGGGGTCTCTCCCCTAGGTATTGTCGTCTGTAGCGCATGTTGATAAGCCTAATAAGTCCCACTGGTCAAATCCTTTGGTAAATCTGAGACTACCTAGTTGCACTGTGTCCCAGAGTGAGGTGGCCAATGTAATTTTGTCATTCCAACCCATACTAGTCGTGGTAGTCTGCCACACTCCATGCGGTATGTCAAGTGGGACCGTCAGCTTCAATTTAGAGGGGTTGGCGTACAGCACACCCTTAAAACTCCCACCAGGGAGTAACCACCTATCCATGTTGAATGCCATATCAGTCTGTGGGCCATATGTACAGTGATTTACTGCGGTGAGTTGTGCTGCCCAGTAATATTTTTTTATGTCTGGGAGGGCTATACCCCCATCATACCATTGATATTCGAGGTGGCTTTCCCTTCCATAGGAGCTCTCTCAGGGCACTGTCAATAGATTTGAAATAATCCGCTTTCACCAGTCTGGCATATTCTGCAAGGCGTAAAGAAAAAAGGAAGGGACATCATTTTGAATAAGGCTGCATGCCCCAACAGGGACAGTGGAAGCTTCTTCCAATGAGTGACGTCGCTTCTGAGTCTTTGCAGAGGGGGAGAATATTTTGATCGTGAAAAAGTGTTGAGTCTTTGGACATGTGGATCCCCAGGTATTTGAAGCCCGTTATGGCTTCAGAAATAGTAAACCCCTTGGGTAAGATTGGTGACTGGCCACTAAGGACATAGAGAACCGATTTAGACCGATTGATAGTGTAGCTGGAAAATTCTGCAAAGACTATGAATATGTGCAGTACTCTCTTTAGGGAGGTCGCCGGCGAAGCCAGGTATAGTAAAATATCATCCACATATTGCGATATGTGGTCCTCCCAATTCTCAGTCCATCTTAGCCCTCTAATAATCGGGTCTTTCCGTATCCACATTTCCAGGGGTTCTAGCATGAGGGCGAAAAGCAGTGGGGAGAGTGGACAACCCTGCTGAGTGCCTCTTCCAAGCATGAACGTTGAGGATGCACAGTTGTTAACCACAATTTGAGCCTCCAGGCCGTGTACAGGAGGTGTATCCAGCGTAGAAAGCCAGGACCAACCCCTATCTTCCTCAGTACAGCAAACATGTACTGCCATTCGATTGTGTCGAACACAATGGCTGCGTCAAGAGACACCAAAACGGCATCTTCTCATATCGTGTCAGCCCGAGCGAGCACCCCGTGCAATCTTTGCAAGTTAAGAGAGGTATTCCTGGCTGGCATGAAGCCAGATTGATCGGGGTATACTAGCTTAGTGATCAAAGGCAGCAAACGGGTGGCAAGTAATTTGGCCAGTATCTTGGCTTCTGCATTTAGCACTGAGATCGGTCTGTAGGAGGGGCAGGGATGTTTAGGTTTACTACTCTTGTGGATGACCACAATTGTGGCCAGATTCTGATCTACTGGGTGCGATCCTGCCTCGCAACTTCCGTGGAACATGTTTATCAGATGTGGTGCAAGTTTACTGGGGGTGAGCTTGCCCAGTTCAATAGGCAGGCCATTCGTGCCTGATGCCTTGCCCGAAAGCAGGTCTTGGATAGCTTTCTCTAATTCCAAGATTTCAAGGTCTTTTTCTAGGTCTAAGCGCACGTCATCAGAGAGCTTCGATAAGGGGATATCTTGCAACATCGAGAGTGCTTCTGTTTCAATGTATGTCGTTTGCGACATCTATACCCTGCAGTAGTGATCATGGAACTCATTCACAATGTCTTGCAGATCTGAAATAGTTTGGCCAGACCCCGTTGTGAGTTCCACCACTACTCTGTTTGCCTGCTCTCTGCGATCGAGCCAGGCAAGCAGCTTCTCTGCTTTGTCGCCCACTTTGTACACTCTGCTGAGTGTCGCCCTGTGTTGAGCCTTGGCAGCATCCGTGGCTACCATTAAATAAGCCTTTGTTTCGTGTCGAAGTTCACGCCTTGTCTCATCGGAGCTAGCCCCTTGTAGTTTCCCTTCCAGGTCTAAGATGTTGGTTTTGAGTCTCAGCAGCTCTTTTTTTTCTCTCTCTTAGTGTTGGCAATCTGGGAGAGCCGTCCCTCTCATAACCGCCTTATAGGCCTCCCATAGCACCCGTAACAAATCTATCGAGTGTTTGTTTTCAAGGAAGTAGTGTTCCGAGTTGTTAACAATCTTTTCGTGGATTGTGGGGATTTTAAGGTACCAAAGGTTTATAGGGGCTATCCTTCACCTGTGTGGCTCCCCCACCTCGACCCGTGCCCAGAGTGTAATAAATCTCATGAACTCTCAATTGATCCCCTTTTGGGATCAGATCTTCATTGGAGCAAGATTTCTGACAGATCCTAGAATAGTGACTCTATCAGACAGGAAAAAAGTGAACATTAAGACCAGTTCTCGAAGCTGTTGACAATGGACTACCCAAAGGTGGCAGCTTGGGTATAAATTCAAGGGAACTTAGCTACAAGAGAGTTATTAGTCTGTGGGCAAGATGCCATCTGAACAAATGGATCAGACACATCCTTCAGCACTGGTCTCCTATTTCCCAGGACTTGTCAATCGGCAACTTCTGTGGTGGATGAATTCCGAGAACACATATTAAAAAGTATTTCTGTATGTCCACTGATTCCAGTGAAAGAGGCTGTGCTGCATGGCCTATGCCCAGTAAGGCCAGTGATCCAACAGGAAGGAGCCAGACGTGATCTGGCTGCCTCACCTGGCATTCAGTCTTCGGCTGTGGGAGAAACTGGTGGTAATCAGAACAGACAATATGAAGACCAAATCACATATCAACCATAAGTAGGAAAGAAAATCACTTTCATTTTAAAAGATTACAGAGCAGATTTCTGCCTGGGCCCAAGGCAAGATCAGCTCTCAAGCAACAGGTTACATCAATATAGTGATAAGGAGATAAGGAGGTGGTATTGGGCATAGTAAAGGCGCAAAGAAAATATTCACTAGCAATTAGATTAGTCACACTATTTGGGGACGGTGCTATAAGGAGGAGAGAACCACCAACTACTCCTAATCTGCAGCCAAGGCTGCAACCAGAAACAATACAAACAATCCTTAGCACACGTCAATAATACATAAAGTCCAGTTCAATCAGTAGAGTTCACAAGATAGAGTACAAGTCCATAATCAACATTAGACAGCAGGTTCTTCTTGATATTCTTCACTCTTTAATCCATATGATGATTCATTATTTTTGGTAACTATTTCACGTAGCTGGTCCAAACTTCCAACGTACAAAGCCCAAAGCCAACACGTGTTTTGTCGATTTTACTTTTTAGTACTTGCGACTTTTTCAAGGCTGAAAAGATACAAAGTCATGAAGTTGGCAAGAGTAATACGTTCCAAAATGGTAGCAAGGTGTGCAATGCAGCAGAACAGTAATTCAAAAGTAGCCACAGGGTCCGTGTACAGATCAAAAATAAGTATTCAGCATGATAAGTAAGTCCTTTCTTCTATTCAAAAGTCTGCCACAGCACGACCGGTAATCTTGAGTGCGAGAAAGCCAGGCTTTACTCTATCTTGTGAACTCTACTGATTGAACTGGACTTTATTTATTATTGACGTGTGCTAAGGATTGTTTGTATACATCAATGTAGTGACATACAAATTGAGCATGGAGATTCCGTCATCTTGGAAGTTCTGTCTCTTTCCCCAAATAATTGTTCAGATTTGTCAGATATGAGGTCTCCCAGCAATAGATTTGTTTGCATCAGTTTGAAACTCTCTTCTTCATCGATTTTGTTCAAAAGCAAAAGAGACCAAGTCTTTGACCATTGATGCCCCCTTACACCCATAGCCAGTCTCCTCTATACCTTCCCTCTGTTTCCTTTGATCCTCCGATATCTTGTCAGAATGAGGAGAGAGGGTGATCTTGATTGCTTCAGTTTGGCATACTCTTCTTAGTTTCATATACCAATAACAATGAAGACAGAACAAGAATGGCTTCCATTGATTGTGCTGGCCCCTTTAGTTCTCCCTCTTCTCCAGACCGAAGTATTAAAAAGTTTCAGGGTGATTGCCTAAGAGAATAAAATGGCAGGGTCGAGCATAAAGAGGATGTCTGATTCAGTAGATAGTTCTGTTCAGGCTTCGAGGAGACCTTCAACTTTGTGCTTCTATTCTAAGCACTGGTCAACTTTTAGGAAGCGGTGCTCTGCTAGGCAGCTACTTCCACACTCCATGGGTGTAGCACAGACTCTGAACATTCTTCAGGGTGGCGTCTCACTTGGGAAAAGAGTTTCAATCTTAAATATACATATGGAAGCAGTAATGGCCTTCAGAGCTTCCCAGGGTAATCTGAAGGATGACCAGGGGTTGATGTAGAGTCTATTCAAGGTTTTTTTAACATCTGTCTCTGAGTACCCCTTCTCTTTCCAACTTGCAAGCTCTCAATTATTCTACACCCCTGAGAGGCCCTTCTGTTGTGCCCCTTTAGTCTATCAGCATCAGAATCCCAACCCTAAAGGTGCTCTTTTGAGTAGTCATCATATAAGCAAAGAGATTAGGTGAGCTAGGCTAACTCTTTTATCAACCTTCTCCTTTAGGAAATTCGAGAACAATATTTTGCTTTGTCCTGGACAGTCACTGATCCCTAAAATTAACTCTCCTTTCCATCTTCAGCAGGAGTTTATTCTCCTGCTGTTATATCCCATTCCAGAAACACCAAAGGAAATTAGCCTTCACTCCTTGCACATAAAAAGAGCAGTTCTTGCCTATCTCAAAAGTGTAGAAGAGTTTAGGCTATCTTCATCATTTGTTTATCAATTTTGGCCCAGCCGAAAGACAGTTAAAGTCTTCTGTTCTATCTTTCAGCTGGTGTATTTGTCCTCTAATTTCCTTAGCATACAAGGAATCAGGTGTTCCATTACCACTAGGAGCCCAGGATAGATTAACCTGGGTATGTCAGCATATCTGGCAGTGGTGAGGGGACATCCTTGACTGAAATTTTCAGAGCAGCCACTTGGGCTCTTTCCGCAGCTTTTATTGGACATTAGAGGATAATAGAATCTCCATAGACGGTGGGGGAATTTGTTTGAAAGTTCTTTTTCTGTGACATGAACATGAAAATTATTATCTGAATATATGCTGGTTTCTTTTAGCAGGGGTGTACGTTTGTCCTGGTATGAATTAACTTAGGTATGTCTCACATAGTCATTAATTTGTTGAACCTGTTCAGTCCAATTGTACTTTTTTGTGCTCGATACAGTGACATTTTAACTCAGCATGAAAAATGCGTTTAATCTCAATGTCTGCTTGTTAAGGTTTTTATTAACCGTACAATAAACATTCTTCTTCTATTATCCAATATGTGTCTGCTCTCGCAGAGGGAAGCAGCCTCACTGGCCTGTAGCATCCTTCCATTAGTGCATCAACATAGTGAGGGCCAATACATGCTTCCCTATCCTACTTTTGATCACAGTACTTACCTAGGTGACTCATACCCTAGTTAGAGAATCACAAGAGGATTCTCCTGGCTGTAGAAGCGTATGGATCAGTGTTTTGTAGTTCACTGCAGTGTTGATGAATCTTTTGTGAGAATGCCCTGTCTTCCCTTCTAATGTTTTAGAATAAGACACTTTTAACAGACTGCTGTGACCTCTTCTCTGCAACTCTTACCACTCTGGCTGTGTCTATAAAAAGGGTCTAATGGTACATCTATAAATGCAAGAAAGGTAGGGGACTGTCCAGGTTCTCACACACACTCATAGCATTGGCATTTCTGCTTGATGACCCAGAGGTCTTGCTCTCCTACCGGCTGGGTCTGGTGGCTCAGTGGACTGATGCATCCACTGTAGGGACCTGTGTTCGACCTCATGGTCACAGGTTCAAATCCCAGTGGATCCACTCAGCCTATTGTCCATGTGAGGTTGATAAAATGAGTACTTTTGTCTAACAATAAACATCTGTTATTCAGCGCCTTGATACCCTTGGGTGATATGTGCGCTTTACAAATACATGTGTTATGCCCCATTCTGGAATAGGATCCGAATCAATCTACAAGAGCATCAGCATATCAGGTCACATAAGGTGACCATCTTCCAGCAGCTCATGAGGGACCTTGTGTCCTACTAGGTTTAGCCCAGCCTTTCTAGGCAGAGAGCGTTCCCAGAATAAAGTTTACCTTGATGGCTGAATCAGCAGGCTGCCTGGAAGCCTTTTATATCTCAGGCAAACTGCACCAGACTAACTACTCAAATACTCAATCCACGTTCCCAATCCCAGGCTGTTCTGTTTATGTCAGAAGTCGATTAATTTCTTTATCTGCGATCATATGGTTTGGTGTGAAAAAGAACGATTGGTTGGAAAGTTACCCTAGCAATTGCCCATTGTTAGACAATTTGCCAGCATTCCTCTGTTCACCTTTTGTGTGTTTTGAATAGAACATGAATAAATTACCATAGAAGTAAAGCTTTTGAAAATACATTTATGTGATATGTTATGATTAGAGTACATGCTGTACATTTATAGCATACTCCACATCTGTCGGTCCCGGATGGATCTCTGCTTTGTAAGTCTCGTCACCCTAGTTCTGTGCTGCTTTGTGTGATGACATGAGGTCAGCCTGATAGCTAAGCTGTCTAAGGCAGAGCTAAAAATGTGCACTGCTGTTGAATAACAATTGTACCAGAATAAAGATTCCTGCCATATATGTGCTTGCCCTTTCTTTCTTTAGCTTCTTGTGGTTTGTACGGAAGGTATTACTCAGTTTTGGTTTTAGTACCATTGGGACCTATATTTGAGATTCAAATGAATTGTTTGCTAATCATTTATAAACTATGAGGCATTTAGTTTCAATACCCCAACTACATAAAACACAATGTGCATTATATTTCACTGCAGGTATGGAGCAAAGAAATTGCAGCGAATGCTAAAAATGTTGCTGCGAAATGCATTTTTAAACACAGTTCTGATGAGGAACGTATAATTGACGGTAAGTCCTAAATTATTACTCCGTACGGCATATTCTTATTTTTATTGCACTTAAAATTTTAACAGAACTCTGCACGCCATAGTAGCTTCTTCTAAGCGCTTTGGATAATTACTGCCACAAGGTTTTCTAAGAGGTCCGGAGAGAAGAGAAAACAAAGAGAATCATGTTGTTATATATTTTCCTATGGGATGATGATTCTGTTTTGAGGTTTTTCTTCAATGTTGACCTGCCCAGTAGCACAGAAAATATAGTGTTAAAGTAGAGAAGGCCATAGTATGGGATCCCAATGTACACAATGAGTGGATATGCAATGGGCCTAACCAAACTTTGATGGAGGTACC
The DNA here is from genome assembly GCF_964204655.1 of Triturus cristatus. Lineage (NCBI taxonomy): Eukaryota > Metazoa > Chordata > Amphibia > Caudata > Salamandridae > Triturus > Triturus cristatus. Next base: position 1,793,942,402 of record NC_140589.1, on the reverse strand, counting down.
TTTGGGCTCAGTTCAGCTACACCTACAGATTCAAAATACACGAGTCATCAGCCAAAATGGCGGTAGAAAATGGGGGTGTGACATAGTGAATGGGACTACAGTAAATCCAGAAAGTCTCAAAGTTACCTATGCAAGGATTGTATAGACTCTCAAAGTCCTCAAAAACTGCCAGTGTAGTTCGGATAGTACATGAAAGAAGTGTTCCAGTTGTAAACTTTAAAGAAAAGTAATTGATAAAGAAGCTCTGTTTTGATGGAGTACCTGGTGATCTAGACTCAAAATATCCCTCAATGAGACAGATGAAAGGGTTATTCTGAACCCTATTTTACACTCTATAACTGATATGTTTCATCCACCACTCATAGAACAAGTAAAGAATGTAAAAGGAGACTCCCAATGCTTACCAAAAAAAAGAAACTATATAAAATCTGTGAAAATGAAAAATGGTAACAGCAAACTCAAAAGGATGAATTTGAGTTTCAATCGATGAGCTACTCCCAGGAAATGTTTCTCTTTCACTAATGTTCTATATTAAGTGCCAGAAAAGGGCAACAGTTTGATAATTGCAGTTTGGATGACCTCAAAAGGGGGTCTCTCACTGCATTACTGTTTTCGGCTATATAAAAAATGTGCAAAGGCAAATATCCCCTTAGTAGACATAATCTATTTGAATTATTCACAAAATGATTTATCTAATTGTTAGATATAGCTTTATTGCCTTAGATAAAGGAATCAGTTAACGCGTCAACTACAAAGGTACATTTTAACCTAGAACTGACTGAAACTGTTATCCTAAGGTTATGCTTCTCTAAGAATTTTCGGCTTGGTGATGTATCTGCCTTCTGAGACTGAAGTTGATGTTAATTAAACTCATATTATAGAAAGGCATTGTTCTGTCCCTTAACCGTAATGTCCTAAAGAACAATCCAGTCATTACTTTTTTCCTCCAATTTAGGTGAAAACTGGTCTGGGGTTCCTTATGTCACATTCAGAGGGTACCTGGCTTGGAAGTTCAGCTGGACTGCTGATTTGCATTGGCCGGGTTATCTCTGAGGTAACATGTCCCCAGACACTAAATTCTGATCCAACTAGACGCTATCCTAATCAATGTTTAGTAAATTTGCTAAAGCAAGGCAGGATACATATAGACACACAGACATAACTATCAGCAACAGGAGGAGCAGTACAAATATGCCCTGCAGAGGTCTTCACTCCAATTTTCCATATTCCACAAGAGAGCTAGTATACACACAGCCCTGTGGTCTTACGTTGGACCACCAGGCTGTGTGTAACTTGCTGACATCATTCTATCAACATGTATTGCTTCAATAAAGAAGCATTCCATTGACCTCCAGACGTTTGCACCCTAATTCTCTAAAGACAGAGGTCTATATAAGGCATTTATCTACTCTCTCCAGTTATGGACGAACACCGCTCAGGAACTCTGATTGGTTCAGATCCAATTACAATAATATAATTTGAAGATCAGAGCGATCATGTGTACTGATATGTAGGTCTAAAAAGTACCAAGTACCTTAAATGACAGATAAAGACCTCAGTATGACATATTGCAGTTCAAATTATAGAAAAGGGACTGGCATGTAACTTTAGTCCTGGTGTATATCCTTAACTCGTAGTCACAGCTATGTTGTATCAACCGTTACAACATATCTGAGGCTGCTGGGATATTTTCATACTGAAGATGCCTCAGGCACAAGTCCTTGTTCATGCAGATTGGCAGGCAGCCACGCTTCTTGAGTAGCAGCCAAAGCAACTTGAACAGTTGCCAAAGTACCAGTGTAAAACCTCAGAAAGAAACATATGCATGCTGAGTTAATCTGACTTCTGCGTGTGAGGAGCAATGAAGTGTGGTTATAATTTCTGAACTACTTCTTGTTCTAAGTATTCACTTCCATTATTATTTTAACCACGCTCCTTCGTAGGTTAGTAGAGCACACTTCACACACACACACACACGCACACACACACACACACACACACACACACACACACACACACACACACACACACGCATACACGCACGCACACACACACGCACACACACACATTAGCACAAGATTAAAACTTAGATTGTATTTGTTTGGTGATAGGGCAAGCTTTGCCATAACATGAACAATTTAATTAGTGGTGCACACACATTGTGCTCATAAAGATCAAAATGGATGTCGCCTTGGTGATGCAGCAATCTTGGAAAAGCCTAGTTTCATTATGGCAATTGAACAGACTGAGATTGACATAAAGGTCTCTAACACTGTTGCTATCTGGTTGCCAGACATTAAAAAAAAGGGTGGAGGGTAGATTAGAATGAATATCTACCCGCACCTGTTTTGAGGGGGAAAACTACATTGCTTAATAAACAGTTTGAAGGACAACCTGGCAACAAATTAAGCTCTCTTTTCCTTCAATGCTGTTGCTGTTGGGGGTGGGGAGGAAAGGACTGGAATGTAGGATTAATAGAGTAAACTGAAATAGATATTAGGGTTGAGGCTATGAAGGATTCCTTTTTTCTTCCACTTTTTTGGCTTTTATATAAATCATATTATATAGGATACATTTTGATGCAGTTGTGGAAGGAGTTTCATCTTTGTGTTTTTAATGGCTGCTTTGAATCTAATAGACCAGCAGATCATATATTTGTAGCTGTAGTACTTACTGCCTAATTGATTTCCATGCTAATATCTATGAGGACTTTATCAACTTTAGGGATTGTAAACTCCTACCATGGACACAAGTGGCTATTTCACCATCTTTATTGCTTGATGGTAGTAAACTGCTCTTAAGTAGTAGCAGTTTTGTAGATAAGCAGCTGTCAAAGAAGGGAAGATACAATGTACAGCCAAAAATTATAGCAACAATCATCAGATTGCTCCTGATAACAAATTTGATTTTAAAACTGATGATTAAATTCTGAATGTGTTAATTATTGATGAATTATGTTTTGGTCAACTAAGCCATTTTGATCCATCCAGGCTTGTTGAAGACTGTCTGAAATGTAAACACTTTCTGCAAACACCTCTTCATGACTGGCAAAGAGAACATTCTGACAAGCATCCCTCAATGTAGGAATACAAATAATGTTAATTATATCATTGGAATTTAATAGAGGATGTGATTCAGTAGCCTGTTGAGGGTTTTTGTTTACTGATTGCACAAGGTACTTTGAATGTTTTAACCACCCCTGACTCTGATATCCCAGAAAGTATCTGGGTTGATAATGTAGCTAAGCCTTTTGCAGGAAATATGCCTGATGGTTCAACAGTGCTACAAGAGGTTGTATGTCAGAATTTCATAGTCACACATACTGACCTACAAACTGTAGAATATTGACTACCACTTTGTCATTAAGGTAGGTATGTAAAGATCATTAGAGATTTACTATTCTTAACTCCACATCTATCTTCTTTAAAGATGCATATATCTTTATTGAATGTAGATGTGAAGTTAAGAATACTAATTGCATTAATGACTTAGTGGTAGCTGGTATTCTGTAGTTGACATTTTTGTAGGGTGATATGAATAACTTAGTATTCTGGTAGTACAACAACCCACATCTGGATGATAATTTGTTAAAACATTTGACAAATGATATAACAAAAAATAATGAAGTTTCTCAAATCTAGTTATGCTTCTAACGCAAACTGAATAATCAGCATTGTGATACAGTATCTTCAAAGTTAGTGGGATTGTTGTTCCTTTATTTAAGTCCATTGTGACTGCTTAGCTCCACCTTGGAGGGTTTGCATTATAAGACCTCTATTTAAAATAAAAGGAAGTTGTAAGTCATAATAAAAAAATTCAGGCCACATCTTGTTTACAGTCTTGGAGTATGTTTCCTGCTCCTTCAGGGGACAGATTCAAGCTTTCTGCGCCTGCTTCTGTACTTTCCTCTTGATGGTGCACATAACTTCTTGAAGTCAAAAGGTGAATTCTTATGCCTGTTTTCAGACAGCCAGCTCACGTTTAGAAGTAGTGACAGGTAAGGACCAACCAAGTAACCCCCTAGATTCAAAGCCAGCTTCCTCAAATGTGCAGTCACTCCGGTGTCCTTGGTGAACGTAGACAACCCATATTATCCCCTGTAATCTTTTTCTGCCTGGACATCTGCAAAGCAGTCTGTGTCCTTTTTTGTCAGAGCTGGACATATGAAGAGGCAGGTGAACAGGCAGAACACCCTTTTTGAAAACGTTTTTTGCAGTGGCCTTGTCCTTTGCCACATTTTAATGTTCATGAGTCTATATATTGATCTACTGAAATGAAAGGGAGTTCCTATCAGACACAAAAATGGTATACAATGGCTGATACAGGGAGGGGTCACAGGAGAAAGAACTGCAGAAGGAAATGCAGGAAAGGGGACCTGCCTATTTGATACCTGTTGCCTCTGTCCAGCCCAACCCACTTTTTATGAAGAAAAGACTGATATCAACACTGAATCTGCTGTTAGGTGTGATCCAGCAGAAGTGGTGTAAATGTTACATTCATTCACAATGTCCTCATTACACCATAAACTAAATTTAGATTATTTACTATACCAGAGAGTTTGGGACTATAGAAAGTCTATAACCACTCACAAACATAAGGTCCTCCGATAGATCCTTGTATGAGGTAATAGGGACTCAGATAATTAGAGACAGATGCTATTACCTTCATGAGTACCTGTAATGAAGAAAATGCCTAACTAACAACAATAGTCAAAAATATGTATCATGTCAATAGTACATTTCAAAATAAAGACAAACTCTGTATACTTATCTAGGTACTTTTATCTAAATCATCAAAATATGAATGCTCAATACACAAAACAATGTAAGATTGTCAATTCTTTTGTCATTTCAAATGTTACAGGTAAAATCACAATAAGAGATACAGTTCATGGTAAATACATCATAAAATCAATAGCTTGCATGAGAGGAGAGAAAGAGAGACACAATATATATATATTGCAATATCAATATGCAATTCAAGATTCATATGAACCTAGGATCAGTGAGCCAATGCACAGTGAGCAATAGTCAGAAAAAGCCAACCCTTCGGCCGAAAAGGTATAGCTTGAGCAACATCACCAGCCAATGAAGTGCAACATATCAGGATAGTTCAGTTCAGGGGAAATTCAAAGTTTGGACTGACAGTATGTCTCGCACAGGATTGCAAGGATATAGCCAGCCAGAGGAGCATTGAGAGTGCAGCAGCAATAAGATCTCCCACTTGTGCTTTTCCCACGGAATAATCTATACCCCAAGATGCTCAGAATTTCAATCTCCAACAGTTTTTTTTTCACAGTTTACACAATTCTACTGGTTAGGATCCATGAAGTGATCATTATCCAGCCTAAATAATCCTTATGTTCAAGAATGTTTTTATTGATACGAGTAAAGGTGTCTGTACATAGTACATAGTCTTAAACACATATCATTACATTAGAAGACTGCTACAATCAATTTACATGAATCGGACTTACTAATCAAAAATAAAAAGAACAAATCAATATAAGTAAAACATGATTATCAATAGACTATAGAAATTCTTAGGAACATTTGCGGGAGTCAAGGAGGTTTAAGAACTTCTTGCTGAGATGGCTGTAGCTGGGAACAACGTTTGGCACTTACATCGAGAAATATTGTAACGGGCGACCACAAATCTAAACATTTTGTTGCCATGTGTATAGGGTATACAAAGGAGGTTTCTAACCTATGATTATGGCAAACAGCATACCACCAGGCCTTATAAGACATTTTTGTGGAGTCTTTCCAATTTATGGTAATTTGCTGAAGAGCAACCGCTAATAACAAATCAATAATTTTGACATTGAGCGTAACATTTTCCCAAATAGATGAGAGACTTCCTAAGAAGATAAGAATAAAGCAAAGAGGAAATTTAGTTTAAAAAACCAGGTTCATTTGGGACCATACTTGTTTCCAGAAGTTATGAACAGATGGACAGGAGAATAATATATGAAATAAATCAGCATTAGAGGATGAACACGTCTAGCAAGTATCTGGTACAGTCGTAAACCTTTTACTCAAAGCACTCGGTGTTAGCAAAAGTTTATTGTATATGAAAAACAATGTTTGCGTTATGTTAGCTGCTCTGGAAGCATCTTGATCCATATGTTCTTCCATTGAGACAATGGCCAAGAAGTCATAAAATCACGTTCCCATGCCTCTTCTATTTTAGATTTCTGCCTGACAATATCGTTACCTTGTAAGTAGCTGTATATGGTGGAAGCTTTGTATATGTTTTTTTAACAAAGTGTGAAGTTGTGAAGAGGTGTCCAAAGTGATAGGAATATCAGGTGTAGTAGGCAGTTGGATGTATGTATCCATCACAGCTTTCTTGAGTAGATTATATTTATGATTAAATGAGGCGGGCAAATTAAATAATTGGCTGAGTGAAGAAAAGGGTAAAAAGTCTGATTGTGAGAATAACTGCTGGACCCATAGTATTCCCTTTTGTCTCCAGGTCTTCCAGCAGAAGGGCTTATTCCGAATAAGCAAGTTTTTATTGTGCCAAATTGTTGAATTAAGGAAGGAATTTTTAGTATTGTGAGTAGAAGGATAAATTGACTCAAGAAGTTTGGAGGTCAATTTAATTATGGGAATGGAGAGGGCCTGTGGTTTATGTGAGAAGGAAAGATACTCATGAAAGGAAAAGGGAGATAAAAAAAGATGCTCAATTGAGGTCCATAAAGGGCAATCTACTGTGGAATCAAGCAACCAAAGAGAAGCCTGACACAAAAGAAATGCTTTCTGATATGCCTGAAAGTTGGGAAAATTAACTCCACCTTCTGTTTTAGGGCGTGTTAGTTTTAGCATGGACATTCGGGGCTTCTTATTGTTCCATAGAAAAGAAGAAAGGATGGAGGTAACTTTCTTATATAGTTTAGCGGGAATGGGGACTAGAATATTAGAAATAGTATATAAAACTATGAGCGATAGCATCATTTTTATAGTGTCTAAACGGCCCCACCGGGACAAGTAAAGGGGATGCAATATAGTGGTTAGGTCTGAGATCTTTTGAATGCATTTGTTCATGCATTATGCTACTGTTTCTGAGATTGAAGAAGTGATGTGTAATCCTAGATATTTAATATGATTAGGACTCCATGTAAAATTGGAGGCGCTAAAATCTGATTTAAAAGTGTATTTGGGTAAGGGCAAAATCTCACATTTGTCATTATTCAGTTTGTAGCCAGAAATAAGGGAGTATGACTTCACTTCAGCTAAGAAGGCAGGAATTGAGTCATCTGGTTTTGGCATAAAAAGCAGAATATCATCGGCGTATGCTGTAATTTTAATATGGGAATTTAATGTTTGGAAACCATGTAAATTTGGTTTTTGACATCATTTAGAAAGAAAAGGTACCAAAGCCAAATTGAATAGGAAGGAAGAAAGAGGGCATCCTTGACGCACACCTCTGCCTAAATCTAATAGTGCGGAGATCAAACCATTGGTGCAAACTGCAGCGCGAGGGTTAGAATAAAGGAGAGATATTAAGGATATAAATTTAGGGCCCAAACTGAACCACCTGAGGGTATGAAACAAATAAGTCCATTCAACTCTATCAAATGCTTTTTCTGCGTCTAATGGTATTGCCGCAAGGGGTTGTTTTAGGTGGGAAGATTTAGATAAAACGTTAAAAAAAAGTTGGGAATTATCTGTTATGACTCGTCCCTTAACAAAGCCAGATTGTTCTTTTCCCAACAATTTTGGAAAATAGGAATCTAATCGTATAGCCAGCATATTGGAAAAGATTTTGTAGTCAATGTTAACCAGGGATATAGGCCTGTGATTTTTACAATATTTAGAATCTTTGCATTCCTTGGGAATAAGGCAAAGATGCGCTTCTGAAAAAGAGCCAGAGGAGCTATTTAAGGAGCAAAAGGAGTCAATTAGGGAGTGTATTTTGGGCAATAAGAGTTTGGAGAAATGGAGATAAAATTTGACGGTAAAACCATTCGGGCCCGGTGCTTTATCTTTTTTAAGGTGTTGAAGAGCCTTTAAGAGTTCTTGTTGTGTTAGGTCTGACTCCAAAGAAGACAAATCCAGAGGAGTAAGTTGGGGTTTTTGGATGTTAGAAAAGAAATGCGACAGGGAGTGGTCTGTGGGTTGTGTTTCGAATTTATATAATGATTTGTAAAAGAGAGAGAATTCATTCAAAATTTCAGTATCTTTAAATTTTAAATCGGAGTTCTCATCATAGATAGATTTTTAATTTGTTGTGGCTAACTTTTAAATAGTTGGGCAGTATTTTTCCTGCTTTATTTTTACCCCAATAAAATTTTGCACTACGTTTTAACAAGTATAATGAGGCATCATCTCTCGATTTCTTGTTGAATTGCAATTTGGCATTTATAAGAGCTGCTAAACAATCTTTCGAGTGAGAAGTGTAATAAGAGTGCTCCAGTCTATTAATGTCATGAAGAAGATCATTGGCAAGTTTACGCACATTTTTTCATTTCTTGGCTACAAAACCAATAATGAAGTCCCTTGCTGAGGCTTTAAAAACATCCCATATAATTGAGAACGGCATGGATTGTGTTTGATTTATTTCAAAATACTCATTAAAAAAAGTGGTGAAGGATGCTGTAAATTCTGGATTTAAAAGGGGAGCATTATTAAAACACCACTTTCTAGGAACAGTCATTTTAGGTAAGGTGTCAAGGCGAATTGAGACAGGGGAATGGTCTGAAAGTAAAATGGGACCAATTTCTGCATACGAGAGAGTTTGCAAAATGTTATGAGAGATAAAAATATAATCAATTCTTGACTGAGTTTGGTGGGCTGGGGAGTACAAAGTGTACTCTCTAGTGGACGAATTGCATAGACCCCAAACATCAAGAAGTTTATGCTGAACTATAGTATGAACAAAAGATTTATGAGGTTTATTGGGGACAAAAGAAAATTTGGAATTCCTGTCAATAAATGGGTCAAAAATCTGATTACAGTCACCAGCTAATATAAAATTATCTTCAATGCAATGGATAATTTGCTTGGCCATTGTAACCCAAAAAGAGGGTTCGCCACACGTAGGGGCATAGACATTGAGGAAAGAGACTGGAACACCCCTTAGTGACAATTTAACATTGAGCAATCTACCATCATCATCTGGCTCCTGCGACATGAGTGTAATTGGAAGTGATTTACGACACAGTATCATTACTCCATTACGTTTACCATCTCCCTGAGAGAAGAAAACTTCCCCTACCCAACCTCTCTTTAATTGTAATGATTTGACATCTGTAAGATGGGTTTCTTGCAAAAATACTATATCCGCATGTAATTTACCTAAATGAGTTAAAACTCATTTGATGGGAGAGTTTAATCCCCTAACGTTCCATGAAATCAGTTTTAATGACATAAATTATCAAAATCAAATTGATCTGGGAATACCAAGCAAAAATCCAATTCATGAACACAACAATAGATAATGTAAAAGGAAAATAGAAGGAAGTGAATGGTTGATTCAATCCCATGACAGAATAAAATGGAAAAATCAGATAGCTGAAGCCGGGAGTGAAAGTCGAGTATAGCAGTACAAAAGAAGATAAGTAAAGTAGAGAACTGGTAAAAGGATAGAGAGACAATGATATTTAGAGTTGGAGTGACAAGTAGAGATGTGAGAATGAGAGAGTGAGAAGAGATAGAAATGAAGAAGACACCAAAATAGAGAAGAGTAAGAAAATGCAAGGCAAAAAAAAAACCAAAAGACAAAACGAATAACATACCTGCAAAAAGGGAACATGGATGTGGGGATGGGTGGATCCACTTGGAACAGACGAGACGTCTAATGAGGACTGGACTGAACTGGGGGAGGATCATGCCATAACGTAAACAAAACTGTGGAAGCAAAAAGTAGAATATTTAAAACTAGTTTATAGATTGAGCGATGAACATGAGAAGAACAACACCAAGTAACATAAACTAGGATTATCAAAGATAACACTGAACTGTAAATGTATTAAAGGTAAGTAACCGCATAAAACCTGCATTCAAAGACAAAATGGCATCTTATATATAAATATTAGGACAGTCAAGTAATGTGTGAAGAGGAAGATCTTAAAGAATAAATTTGATCCGTCTTGTGCTAGTTGATGAAACTTTGCAAACGTACTGGACTTTCATATGTTGTTGTTCTGTTGTTATAAGTGACTTTAAATATACATGGATGAAAAAGACCGTTTCTGGCTCCCAGGAGCGGAGGTCGGGTCTCATGTCGAGGAAGGCTTTACTTCTGGCTGCAGTAACTTTTGAATAATCTTGTGCAAAGAATAATGTGGAATCAGACCAAGATATTTGTTGAATGGCTTTAGCGGCTGCCAGCACTTTCAACAAATCACTCCAGAAAGTAAAGGATAATTCCTCTTGGTCGTTGTGGAAATGAAGCATTGGTGGAAACACGACCCAGTCTGTGGGCGCGTTGTATATTTAGTGTGGTGTCTTCCGGCAAATGTAGAATCTTGGGAAGGAAGGACTTGAAGAAAGTAATGGAGTCCGTACCTTCAGCCCCTTCTGCCAGGCCAGAAATGTGCATATTGTATCTCCTATTACAATTTTCAAGGTCTTTGACATGCTTATGGAGTGTGGAAACTTGAGAGTGTAAGAAAGTAACACTCTTGGTGGTGTCATTAAAGGAGGAAACATTTTGCTCTACTACTGTGAGTCTCGTATCAAGCTATGACCAATTATCTGAAAGGATTTGCAGTTTGGAGTTGGTTTCTTCAACCAAGGGTCTGAGGGCTCTTATTTCCTGTAGTAAGAGCTCCAAAGAAACAGGAGAAGCCTGTTTGGATGGTGAAGGGGGATCCTTTTTCAAGCGTTTAACGTTTGACTTCCCTGGTGTTGGTAGTGTGGAGTCCATTCTTATGTTGCTGCTTTCTATATCCAGAAATCCTGAATTTTCCAGTTTGGAGAGCTCTGAGAAAACCGTTGAGTTCTTGACAAAAACGCATTTTGACTTTGATGCAATAAAGAGAGACCCCTTTGTTCTGTCCATCCACTCATAGGGTGAGTGAAATAGAGAAAGACTTGAAGGCGGGTTCAAAACTTAATGGTGCAAGAGCTAGCAGTTGAAGAAATAGGGTCAGCTTAAAAGTAAAGACAAAACGATGTTTCCAAGATGAATTATTAGGTATATTACAGTCCAGGAGGTAATTGGAGACTCTTTACATCAAGAACCACAATAGCCGCTTTTGCAAAGTGGAATTTTATACTTCTTGGTGCGTCTTCATCCTCATATTAAATATATATTCACTGAAAAAACCATAGGTTTCAGGGGTGTTATAGTTAGCTGGACATTTCCCTCGTACAAAACCATTGAAATTCCCCCGTTATAGTTAGTTCAGCTAACTATAACTCGCGCGCCCGCAATCCACTGCTGATGACGTCACATATTACATCACTGATGACATGGTCAGTGACATCACTCATGACATCACTGATAACATCTCAAGTGTGGGACCCCCTAAGCAGGTCTAGAGGGTCAGAGTATTTCTACCCTGCCCCCTTTATATGTTTTAAACACTTATTCCACAGACTTCTTCAGCCTCGCTTCAACTGAGGCACAAAATGGCTGCCAACAGTTCCTGGTTTCAAATGTTGACAACCACTTGACAGCCAATTAGCATGCAGCGCGTGATTGGGAGGGTGCATGCAGGGTGCGCTCACAGTGCGCATAGGGTGCACGGATCCTCCGAGGCCATAGAGATATATGTACTTTTAACTGTAATTTTCTCAGGAACTACTCAACAGATTAACACCATTTAAGCAAAAGGCACGAGTCTGAACTGCCAAATTTGGTGTAATTCCGTTCAGCAGTTCGGGCTGTAGCTGCGGCTAAAGGTCCTATGGGAAAATGCATGGGGAAAACGCGTTTTGGGACCCCCTTTTTTCTCGGCCCCCGCTTGATGAATCACCCTGAGACTTTCAGGATAGGAGCGGACTGGGGCTGGCCAAAAGTTTGGAAAATTTCGAGAAGATTCGTCAACCGGCGCCAGACTTATTGGGAATAGAATAGAATGTTGCGGATTTCCTATGGAAAATAGGTCCTAACTATAACTACCTACTGGCGACTGCCAGTAGGTAATATAGCTCTTAAAACATGACGCAGAGGCAGGGAAGTAGTGAATGTAAGAGATGTGCCTCAATGAAACCTTAAGCAGAGTGAAAAGCACATGAAGCAGGTGCGCTCTTTGTAAGTGCTCAGATGATCATCATATTAAGCGCATTGGTATTCCACAAAATGGCGACCGCAACCGCATCTCTTCAGAACATGTCAAAAGGGGAGGTGAAACTGGGTTGCTGCATCGCTATGCATCCCTACTGGAGGGAGGTGTTGATACTATGCTGTGCAATAATGTCTGGGGCACTCTTTAGAGGAAGTCCATTTTCGCCACTTGTTATGAAAAGTAAGCGCTCGCAAAGCGCTTCAGGTAAACAAAATGGCGGCCGTAATAGCGCGGTTTTGAAGTTGGGCGTATACCTTGAAATGCGGTCATCTATTGTTCCAAAAAGCAGCAGAAAAGCTCACATCCTTGTAAGTATCTTCTCTGACAGGGATTTCTCTGAGCAGCTTCCCGTGTAATGCCTTCTGAGCGTGTTTCCGCCCCGCCAGTCCGGGGAGTTTCACGCCAACGCCGCCATGTTCGCTGGGCGCCTAGCCACGCCCCCCATCCTAATTCATCCTGAACGTCTACAAAATAGTCTTTTGTTCAACTGCAAGATGTCAAGCCACCTTGGAAGTAGGAAACAATTGAAACGTCTCAATATACGCACGCTCCCTTCCACATTGGCTTTAATTCATAGAGAGACATACTCTAACCATAGGAAGGAAACTCTATGGATATGATGTGTACAACTAAAGCTAATAAATCAACAGTTTTTGGAAATAATGAATGACAAACTACATTCCCTCTGAGGCCTACGTTACAAAAAGAAAATAACACTAACCTTCGCAAAGAAATCATAATATCGTAGTTTTTCTAAGAATAAAAAACACTCTCATTAATAATGTATAAGAAAATAGAGAAAATGCACAAGAAAACGATATACTGAAATCATCATTTTATTTAAACTCATAAGTATAGTCTAGTTTTTGAATTATAGGTTTTCACTTTCTTAATATGCAAGAGAAAACATAATCAAACACTTTTTACTTTAAGCATTTTTCATTATCAGATTTTCAACAATTCTACTTGTAAGACACTTAGTACATTCATTAAGTTTCTCGTTCGTTTCATAATTATTTCTCAAAACACTAGTTTTCAACCCTTCTGCATGCTTTTCATTACAGCGTTTGATTACTAAATGTGTCCTGTCTTTTCTTGCACGTTTTCACGTTGCACTTTAGAAACTCCCACATTAATAATATTCTACACTGTTAGATATGTTTATTAAAACACACTTAATGAGTAGACTTGATCAAGAAGAATTATTCTCAAATAATCATGCTCCATCAGGTGAGAGTAGGCCTGATTACTTGCCAAACCCCTTCATCCTGAGTTCTTCTTCTGACCTCCGCCTGGTTTACTTCACCCCGTTTATGGTGGGCCCTGAGGGAGAGGTGTTTTATAAATCCATATAAACTCAAAATTAAGAGGATAACTTAATAAAATACAGAAGGGGTCTGATCAGAACTTTGCTGAAAAGTTGGGTACATTTAATTAAGGGTTAACACTGTGGGAAGCCTAGGTGGTTGGAAGGCAAGCTATATCCTAGGCACTTGGGGAAAAAAAGAGCTAATGTATACAACTGAATCAGAAATCCTTAAAATAGAGAATTCCTGTAACACTGATATGTCAAATCCATCTAGAGATTTAAGGAATGGATACACTGTCTTGAATTACTGGCTCTACAATTGGTTGAGAGAGAGAGAGACCTGCTATCCTCCAGAAACCAAGCATCTGGTGTTTTCATTCATGCACTGTTAGAAAGAAAATTAAATCAGGGAAATCAAGAAATCGAAAATATACAGTTCCTTGAGATTAACACTGTCCTTTAGGAAATGTCCGTGGTTTTATGTACCGGACCCTTCATGCTTGCAGTGAAGTGCACACAGGATGCTGGGGACAGCGAATGAAAATAGGTGGATCTTTTATATTTTAATGTCGAGTGAGAGATCCCAAAAAAGCAGGGAAACATAAAAGTAGCAAGACAAAGAAGTCCGAAAATGTTTGATCTCATAAAGAGGAGTTGTTTTATTAGGCAACTTGGGACCCATAAAATCAGAGAAGTCCACTGGTCCATAATCTCTTCACTGGCTGAGTAGGCTCATTGGAAAGAGACAGCGCCACATTTGAGGATGAAATACAAACATGAGGTACAAGGATATTTCTGTATTATTGAGCCAGATGGCGCAATGTCAGCTTTAAAATAAGATGCAATAATATATTGTATTGGTCACGGAGCTGACTTTTGAAACTACTTTGCTCTGTATTCCATCAAATTCTGCTTCTGTACCTAAGTCAATGGTTTCAACAAACAGAGATGGTTACAGAAGCCACCTTTGCACAGCTGATTCTCATGGGTGTTGATGTGTAACAAGTCCCCTAAGAACCACACCCACCAAAGATGCTAATGGCTGATGAAGCAGCCTGCATATAGGCACTGGAGGATTTTAATACCTAAGATGAGAAAATGTGCAATTCAATTGACTCCATTAATTGCAGGTATGTCAGATGTCTCCGTGGAGCCTGGGTCAAAAATGTCGTTCTTTGCTGACAAGCCAGTGTCTAATGCTTTAAGCCATGTTAGATGCTAGGAACAGGCAGTATCCATAAATAGACCTTGCAGCAATAAAGCAGGGCCTTGAAAAAGCGAAGTGACCAGTGAACATGGGCCCCTGTAACGGCCTGACTTATTAATTGTAAACTGTTAAAAGAGGCCCTATCGAGTACCCTTTGAAGTTGATAGAAATGGTATAATCCACTCAGACCCATTCTATGAATACAATCCAAGCTTTCAGGTAATTGCAAGAAGGCACAGGCTGTGACTTATGAATGCCATTTCTACTGGTTCCTGTTTCAGCCCTATATGGCCGGCCCCATTTTGCTGGAAAATCTATTTTTCTACCTACATTGAGCAATGCATTGTTTACATCAATTACATCAAATTTTGAATGTAAAATGTACATTGGTAGTGGTAGTTGAGGTAACTGTACGTGTTTTTATTAACGTGTCATGTTTCAGCTACCGCATGTGGGGAGAACTTATATAAGTCAACAAAACCGCAGCCGTGGGAGCATATTATTCAAGCCTGGTTCAACGAGAACAAGAATTTCAAGTATGGCACTGGTGCAATAAACCCAGATAAGATGGTTGGAAATTACACCCAGGTATGCAAACCTTGTGCACTTTATTTGCTTCTCTATTGGAGTAACTTTGATCTGTTCTTTCCTCAGAAATAAATGTAAGCCAGATTGACTATGAACGTGTGCTTAGTATTTCAATGTTTTCAGCAGTTAATATTGGCACTATATTCTGTATTGCTTTAAAAACTCACAATAATACAATACAAAAATACACATAGTTAATTTGTTTTAAAGAAAAATTGCCAGGGACCTCATCAAGATGCCACTGCAGCTTGCACCACTCACTGTCCCCGCCAGTGCCGCCAGTGCCTGTAACAACACAACTATTAACCATCACACTCCTACAGGTGTGCTAATTCAGACTATTCCAGATCTCCAAAGCTAAAATAAGGGCTTGAGCAGCATGTATTAGTCGTTTTGTATATTGAATTAATAAACTACTGGTGTTGTTCTCATCTCCAAATTACACAAACAACACCACCATGTGTCAGGCTGTCATAAGTGCAGATGTTGAAGTGCCAGTGCTGAGCACCTGAAACCACTAGCTCAAATTAAGCACTGCATATAATAGTGTTTAAGGCACACAGTTTCAGAACACAGGGAGAACTCTGTGTATGTCAGTGCATATTATTATGGAACAGCACACCATTTATCATTGGTGTTTCTGATTCATTAAAAGCCTAACAGAGAACCACTCGAGGCTTGTCTGTGGAAGAGGTGTATGTTGAACCAGACTAATAAAAAGTGTGCACAAGATTTGGCTTGACAGTGCCAGTGCTTAATTGGAGCAGGTTGATGGGGTGGGAGCCACCGCCACTTATGTTTCCGTGTCGAACATTTACTGAAAGCGGTAGATGGAAAAAAACGCAAGCCAGAAAGACACAAGAAGAGAAAGATGGAAAAAACTTTGCAAAGGTAGAAAGCAGGATTCTGCAAGAGTGAGATAAAAGAACAGGGAGTGTCTGGTGGTGGATTGAAGAGGCATGAAGTGGATTGAAATCTTGCATACTTGGTATTAGGTTTGCCGATGTTTCATTGCACCAGCTGCAGGCCTATGAGCAGAGAAGAGCTCCACCACTGGCCCTCTGGTGCAGATTTACAAGCCCCTTGTGCCACTGGTACGTCACCTTTTGTGTCGTACCGGTGGTGCATTTTCCTGCTCCATATTTACAAGGACGGGAATAGCCACCCTGCGTGACTTTTCTTGTCCTTGTAAATATGGCCCCTTTGCACGCAGCACTTTGCGTGAAAGGGGTGTTCCATGGGTGTTGCTGTGGATGTTACCACGCAACACCCATGGTACAAGACACATTTCCAGAATGACGAGGAATCGTAAATCTGGAAATGCGTGTGAATGCTACGCCACTGCAGGAGAGGCTTAGGGAGGCGCAGTGAGGAGAAATGTAGTAATTTCTCCTCATTTTCTTTTCCTCTTTCTATGTGTGCTGCAGAACCTCTAATGATTGTTTTTTGTTCAGAAAGGGTTTCCTTCCTGCACATAAACAATCATTGAAACAGTGACGTTTTTCAACTTTTATGTGTGCTATTGCAGCACACATAGAAGTTGAAAAGCCGCATTTCAGATTGTCTTTGTGCAGGAAGGAAACCCTTCCTGAACAAAAGCAATCTCCCCACGACGCAGCCATCCTTGCCCCAATGTGCAAGGGGTCCTGCACCGGCACATGGCAGCAGTTTGTGCGCCAGCGCAGGGGGAAGCACAGAGATTGTAGTAAATATGTCGCATCCCTGTGCTGTGAAAGTGACTCAGGACGGTGCAGCCAAATGGCTTGTGTTTGGCACTGAGTCACTTCCATTGTAAATCTGCCCCTCTAAATCTAAGAAAATTATCATAGAGCAACCGATAGCCAGTACTGTAATCCCGTGTAAAAAGCAGTCTTCTTTGACAAGAATTACTAGATTTATAATCAGAACAAGAAATCTTGTTGACTCACTGCATAATAAATTCCAATCTGAACTTGGGTAAGACAATTACATTTGCTAATAAACATCTATTCAATTGATACATATTTATTGTGGAGATAGTGATGTGGAAGGGAGGCGGGGGGGTTCATTGTTCTCTCGGCCTGCCCTTACGGGCCTTAGGAAATTGGGTTACTGGTTGGGGGGGGGGATTTTCTTCAGGGTGAAACATGAGCAAACTAGGCCTTGGTGGAGTTTGCGAAGTTCTGCTATGCAGAACTCTGCCAAGTGACCCAAAATCTCCGCCACGCTAAGCGGAGTTCCGCCAGCGGGCGGAATAAGAGTAGCCATTCTCCTGTTATAATTGCAATTAGAAAAATGTAGAACTCAAAGTTGGTGCACTTACTTATTTATGTTCATCCTGCAGCGGAGGGATGCCCCCAGGGCCCTGTTGGTGCTGGTACTGCTGGTTGTAAAGGTTCTGTTTCTGGTTCTGGATGGACCTCAGAGAAGCCAAAAGCATTGTTTGCCGAGAGCAGCTGCAGCTCCTCTGAGTAGAGCTGCAGCAGTGTGTGTGGCTAAGCCAGCTCGGGCCCTGCCTGTGCTGCTGTGGGGAAGCCGGAGAAGCTGAGGCTGGGAATACAGCTAGCGGGGTGATCAGGTTGCCCAGCTCATGGTGACCTGCCAAGAAGCCGAAGGCATTGTTGGCAGAGAGAAGTTGCAGCTCCTTTCTATAGAGCTGCGACAGCAGGGGCGGCAGCATGTGAGGCTGGGCTGGTTCGCACCCAGCCCAGGCCATGGTGGGGAAGCCGTAGAAGCTGAGGCTGGAGGCACAGAGGCTAGCCGTAGCCTCTCTGCTGGGTGCTGCTGAAGTCTCCGCGGGAAGGAGAGGCTGGCTCGGCCTGGTGCCTTTCCTCGGCAATGTGGATGAAGTGGCAGCACGACCTGTAGTGGCATAGCCCACTGTGTCAAAAAACTGCCACACCTCCACCATTTTGTACTTGGGGTGACGTGTGAGGCTGTGCAGCTCATGGTAGTGGCACAGCTCCAAGTCAAGTTGATCTACGCCACCTGCAGCCATGTGTGTCTTGCTCTTCTGAACAGCAGGACTTCTGGGGTCTGTGTCAGTGTGAAGGGTGAGGGCCAGCCTGTGCCGGTAAACTCCGCTATGCAGCGGTGGGACAGTTTTTGCCACACTTCACACTCCAAGCGCAGCGCAGAGTAACAAAAACTCTATGAACTCTGCCAGCAGAGAGGAGTTTACCTTTCACACCTAAATCAAACCGTAAATTCACCTGTGTTAATCCTCTCGTAGCTTGGCACAAAAGCAGTCAGGCTTAACTTACAGGCAATGTGTAAAGTATTTATGCAGCACACAAACAGTAATAAAGTAAAAACACAACACAAACTAATTTCACACTAATGTAGACAAATAGATTAAAATGTAATAAAGAATTTGACAGCAAAAGAACAAAAATACAATCAGAAGAACCAGAGATATGCAACTTTAGAGGTTTAGGGAAAAATAGTGCTTAGCAGCACAAAGCAAATTCAGGCCGCTCATAATAGAGCACGGGCCAGATACAGGGACCAAGTTAGTCCAGCTGGGAAATGAACCTTAAATTCTGGTAATGGAGCATTGTGCTGCACAGCAGCAATCCAGAGGAGCAATGCGAGGTCTACGTTGAGGAAGCACAGTGCAGCAGCAGTTCCCATAAGCTCAGATAGCAGCAGTACAGGCTTGCATCATGGCTGCATCAAGCTGCAACTGTACCGATGAGGTGCTGCGAAGAGCTGCGTCAGGTTTGAGTTACACTACATCAATTCTGGTAGAGACCACAGCTGGGTCCAGGGGCAGAGGTCTGGATGAATGGAGACTTTTCTGTACCAGAGGTTCTGATCAGGAGGCCATCCAACTAGCCCTTGTAGTCATGCTGGTTGCCCTGGGTTCAAAATACTGGCCCAGTCCTTCTGCAGGGCCACTGAGTTGCAGGGCATCAGGGCAATCCTTCTTGAAGCAGAACAGCACAGCTATCCTTCTCCTGAGTCTTCCACAGCTCCAGATGTGTACTGAAGAATTGAGTCTGAGGGTCAACTACTTATACCTGTTGCCCACTTTGAAGTGGAGACGCTTCTAGAGTCCTCCCCTACGGCGGTGACTGGATTTTCTATCCTCCCTACCCTCGACCCAGCTTGTCTAGAGGCACAGAAGAGTAGTGTGAAATACCTTGTGGGTGTGCTAAGGCAGAGTCTTTGTGATGTGCAAGTGTGGTAGGATATCAATCCTTTCCCTCATCCTGACAGAGATAGCCCACCTTTACAACATCCTTTCTCTTGCTATCTGGGAGTAATGCACAAAGACCAACTGCCAGCTACACATAGTCATGTGACCCAGTATACAGGCTGCAGGCACCAAATGATTGGGACATGACAATGTCAACTTTTTAAAAGTGGAATTTTTAGAATTACAACTTAAAATCCAACTTTACCATTGAAGAGAGTTTTAAATTAGAATTTCTATAGACCAAATTCAGCTCCCCTCCACTACCTGCTCCAAATTGAAAGTTATCACTAAATGTAATACCTTTGACCCACCTGTTTATTTGCCGATACAGAACTACTGCTACGCCCCCTTCCATGGCAGGATATTTTAACAAAGAAACAGCGCCAAAGGCAAGCCCTTCTTCGCCCATCCGTGCCCGGATTGTGCCTAAGGTCCATCCCCCTGCTGGTTCTGTTTCAGATTGTACTCCCAGATTCTTTTATACCAGAAATGAACTTTTAGCCCACAATGTCTTAGGTAAGGGCACAGGCAGCATACACTTAGACGTAAACTCTAGGTCTGCTTGCTCCATGTTCTCTTGTAAGGACTGTAAGCTTCATATAGCTAAGGAGGGGAGTGGGAGGAAGAGGTACCTTCAGGACAATTCCTCCCTTGGCACTACTCAGACCTCTAGTTCTAATAAATGGTGTTGGGCCTTAATTAATGCTGGATCCCTGATCAAGCATAAGCTCGAAGTTGCTGACTTGATTGAGTCCCAAGCGCTAGACATCTTGTTCATAACAGTAACCTGGGCCAACCAGTCTTCTGGCCCAGATTTTGTCACCACGACACCCCCAAGCTAGCAATCATTTATCGATCCCACATTAAAGCTGCTTTTCTTCCTGTTCAACTCACACATTGTGAGACTCCTTCAGTATTGAGCTTACTAACTGTAATTCCTTTAATGGGTCACCTGGCCCTAGGCAAATCTTTTTCCAGGACCTCAGCACTATCTTGGAATGTTCTGCTAGTACACCAGACCTTACCTTGCTGGGAGACTTTAATTTCTTTCTGGTGGATCCTACTGATAATGACACAAATATTTTTCTTGAAATGACAGCCAGTCTTGATCTTTCCCAGATAATTCTAAGATCCACTCTTTCTGCTGGGTACTATCTTGATGCTATATTTATCAACAATTCTTCTATATTAGTTATCTCAACTTTACCATTACTCTGGACAGACCACCTAGCAGTGAGATTTGAGCTGTTTCTAGCGCAACCCCTTCAACATGGTAGAACACTCCCAAGGAATTGCTTTGGCATCCTTGGCATAATATACATCCCGAAAAATTGAATCAGGCACTGACAGCTTTCTTGCCCTTAATATCTGAGGACCTCGATGCAACATAGGCCACTATGTTTCGTGGCTATCCTCAGCCGTCAAGTCTATAGCCCCAGCAAAGGCCTCCATTAGCAAGAGACACCTTCCCTTAGCTCCTTCGTTTATCGAGGGCCTTAGAAACCTAAAACAAAAATGCAGTAGGCAAGAAAGTATCTAGAGGAAAGAGTATCTTGATTTAGAAAAGATCAGATATAAGCATTAATACGCGCCCTTCGAAGCATTGATAGTGAGAGAGAAGTCTTCCTACTTTACACAAAAATCGAGTCCGCCAATAATTCAGTTAAAGAACCTTTGCTTACGGTAAAGAAACTTGCAACTATAGAAGCAGAGACAGCCAATCTTAGTAAGACTTCTGTAGCAACTTGGCAGGCTTCTTTCAAAATAAAGTTAAAGAAATATACAACAGGTTTTCTTCCATCAAAGTCCCTGCTCGGACAGCACTACCAGTTCTCCCTAAGCATGCTGACACCACCTTCTTCTGTAAATTCAATGATCCAACCATAGAGCAGGTTACCTATATTTTGAAATCCACTAAATCCGGCTCTCTCCTGGATCCCTACCCACCTTCGGTGACCAAGCAGGAACCATAAATAATTGCCTAATCTCTCACAACTATCTTCCACCATATGTTTACCAGTGGTGTGTTTCCTTCCTAATGGAAGGTGGTGCCGAGATTGCCCGTTCAAAAGAAACCTTTGCTTAGTCCTACAACTATCGGCCCATCTCAAGAATACCTCTACCCACTAAAATTGTGGAAACAATAATGAACTTTCCGCTTGCCACATTCATACAATAATTGGTTGGACCCCACTCAATATGGATTCAGAAGTGGGCATAGCACGGAGATGGCTTGATCAAAGAGACAGAAGAAATCAGAGAGACTCTGGATCAGAGAGGTAAAGCAGCCCTCATTCCACACGACCTGTCAGCCAATGTTGATACGGTGAATCATGAGATGCTGGACGGTCGACAATTTGACATCGGAATTGAAGGGGAAGCTCTGACATGGTTAAAATCCTACTTGGTCAGGCGTAAACAATATGTGTCACTAAATGAAAACAACTCGGATCCCTTCTCACATCCTTGTGGGATGCCGTAGGGCTCTTCATTAAGCCCAACTTTATTTAATGTTTATGTGTCTAATCTGGCTGATCTGATCAGACAGTTCGAATTTCAACTCACTTCTTATACTGATGACACTCAAATCGTTGTTTCCTTGTCAGAAAAAGATGTTGATGCTGACTCTAGGTTTTGGGACGGTATGCTGGCAATTAATACCTGGATGGCCAACAATTGCCTAAATCTAAACTTAGGGAAAAGTGAGGTCATTATATTTGTGAAATCATCTTCATTCTGGTCCCATTCCCGGTGGCCACCTGAGCTTGGAACCCTTCCCACCCCAGCAATCTGAGAGTGATCATGGACTAGAAACTTACCGAAGGTGATCATGTAAACGCCGTCTCCTCATCCGTCTTCTTTACCACAAAAATGCAAAAAAAAAGGTACTTCCTTTCCTTCCATACTCCCTGCAAAAAACTGTTGTCACGTCTATGATATTGTCAACTTGATTATTGTAACAGCCCATATTCTAACCTACAACAACATCTTAGCAAACTACAGATTTTGCAGAATCCAGCTGCATGCCTCCTCCTAGGCATTCCCAAATTCAAATTGGTTGCCAGGGGACTAAAGCAGCTAGATTGGCTGCCAATAAGACAGAGAGTGGTGTTTAAGGTCCTCTACATAGTTTTTAAAGCCTTGCATGTCAGTGGACCTCATTACCTCAAGAAGAAATTTACCTGGTATAGGACATCGAGAATCTTGTGATCATCTGCAGCAAACAATGTAATTGCTCCCAAATTCAGTCTTCTTTCTAGGGGAGGCAGAAGTTTTGTGAACAGCACATCACGTTCCACCTCATCTAAAATACATGAATAATATCTTGGCATTTAGGAAAGCCTAAATGACCTATTTATTTAGCTCTGCTTGAATCTAACAACTTATAGCTATGGCCATTACATTAATTGAGCCTAAATCAGGTTGCTTTTCTAGCTAGCACCAAGACACCTCCGGGTAAACAAGTGACTTATAAGATTATTTAACATAACATTCATAACATAACAGAAGGTAAAACAATGTTATCCTATGGGAGAGGTAGGCATTGCAGTAGTGGAAAAAAAACGTAAGAATTTTTCACTAGTTAGACTTTTTTAAAACACTTCAGCCTGCCTTATGGGCTGTTTAGGTCCTGCCCTAAGGGTGGCATATATGTATTAAAAGGAAGGTTTAGACCTGGCAAAAGGTTTATTTTGCCAGGTCAAAATGGCAGTTTAAAAATGCACATGGCAAGCCTGAGACATGTTTAAAAGGTTACTTAAGTGGGTGGCACAATAAGTGCTGCAGGCTTACCTGCAGCATTTAATTAACAGGCCCTGGTACAGGTACTACCACTTTCCTAGGGACTTATAAGTAAATTAAATGTGCCAACTGGGTGGAAGCCAATGTTTCCATGGTTGAGGGAGAGAACACAAGCACCTTAGCGCTGGTTTGCAGTGGTAAAGTGCAGAGAATCCTAAAAGCCAACAAAATGGGATCAGAAAACAGGAGTGTGAAGGCAAAAGGTTTGAGGGTGACCCTGCAGAGAGGGCCAAGTCCAACAAGGGCCCTATGCTCCTTCTGCAACTTTCATTTAGAGATTTCGACAAGGCAGCTCACACCATTAATACCACTAGATACTTGATCTGCCATGTTTTCTCTTTCCCTATAGGACGGACATCTTAAGGTCTTGGCTATGACAAGCAAAACACACAAGATGATGGGCGGAGTGTTTCACATTGGCAAAACATTCACCCCCAGCCACAAATCTGGGTTTAATCCATAGTTATTTTGCTCACCACGCCACCCCAGTTCAGACATGGCCATATGCAAATCAGTCTTGACCCTGTGCCTCATGGGAACAGTCCAGCCCGAACTGTCAAGCCATGTCTTCCCTGGACCGGAATCAAGCATCCTAGGACCGGTTTTGGGGTTTCACCCCTTTTCAGCCAGGATAGCTTGATTCCAGTGGCGTAGTGAGCACGGGACCCACGTCTGGGGATACACTTCCCACATAGGGCGAACAGCAAAACACACAAGATGATGGACGGATTGTTGCACATTGGCAAAACATTCACCCCCAGTCACAGATCTGGATTTAATCCATTGTTATTTTGCTCACCACGCCACCCCAGTTCAGACATGGCCATATGCAAATCAGTCTTGACCCTGTGCCTCATGGGAACAGTCCAGCCCGAACCGCCAAGCTTTGTCTTCCCCGGACCGGAATCAAGCATCCTAGGACCAGTTTTGGGGTTTCACCCCTCTTCAGCCAGGATAGCTTGACTCCAGTGGCGTAGTGAGCACGGGACCCACATCTGGGCATACCCTTCCCACATAGGGCGAACAGCAAAACACACAAGATGATGGACGGATTGTTGCACATTGGCAAAACATTCACCCCCAGTCACAGATCTGGATTTAATCCATTGTTATTCTGCTCACCACGCCACCCCAGTTCAGACATGGCCATATGCAAATCAGTCTTGACCCTGTGCCTCATGGCAACAGTTCAGCCCGAACTGCCAAGCCACGCCTTCCCTGGACCGGAATCAAGCATCCTGGGACCAGTTTCTGGGTAACACCCTTCATCAGCCAGGCTAACTTGAATCCAGTGGCAAAGTGAGCAAGGGACCCACGTCTGGGCATACCGTGCCAACTTAGGGCGAACAAAACAAATACAAGAGGATGATGAACGAGTGCTGAAACTTTTCAGACACTCACCCCTAGTCACAGATCTGGCTTGAATTCATCATCATTCTTTAGCTCACGTCACCACCTCAGTTCAGACCCAGCTATACGCAAATCAGTCTTGACCCTGTGCCTCATGGGAACAGTCCAGCCCGAACTGCCAAGCCAGGTCTTCACTGAACCGGAAACAAGCATCCTGGGACCAGTTTCAGGGTAACAACCTTCATCAGGCAGACTAGCTTGAATCCAGTGTCAAAGTGAGCAAGGGACCCACGTCTGGGCATACCATGCCAACTTAGGGCGAACAAAGCAAACACAAGAGGATGATGAACGGATCGCTGAAACTTTTCAGACACTCACCCCCAGTCACAGATCTGGGTTGATTCCATCATCATTCTTTAGCTCACGTCACCATCTGAGTTCAGACCCAGCTATATGCAAATCAGTCTTGACCCTGTGCCTCATGGGAACAGTCCCGCCCGAACTGCCAAGCCAGGTCTTCCCTGGACCGGAATCAAGCATCCTAGGACCGGTTTTGGGGTTTCACCCCTTTTCAGCCAGGATAGCTTGATTCCAGTGGCGTAGTGAGCACGGGACCCACGTCTGGGCATACCCTTCCCACATAGGGCGAACAGCAAAACACACAAGATGATGGACGGATTGTTGCACATTTGCAAAACATTCACCCCCAGTCACAGATCTGGATTTAATCCATCGTTATTTTGCTCACCACGCCACCCCAGTTCAGACATGGCCATATGCAAATCAGTCTTGACCCTGTGCCTCACGGGAACAGTCCAGCCCGAACTGCAAAGCCATGTCTTCCCTGGACCGGAATCAAGCATCCTAGGACCAGTTTCGGGGTTTCACCCCTCTTCAGCCAGGATAGCTTGACTCCTGTGGCGTAGTGGGCACTGGACCCACGTCTGGGCATACCCTTCCCACATAGGGCGAACAGCAAAAACACACAAGATGATGGACGGAATGTTGCACATTGGCAAAACATTCACCCCCAGTCACAGATCTGGGTTTAATACATCGTTATTTTGCTCACCACGCCATCCCAGTTCAGACATGGCCATATGCAAATCAGTCTTGACCCTGTGCCTCATGGCAACAGTCCAGCCCGAACTGCCAAGCCACGTCTTCCCTGGACCGGAATCAAGCATCCTGGGACCAGTTTCTGGGTAACACCCTTCATCAGCCAGGCTAACTTGAATCCAGTGGCAAAGTGAGCAAGGGACCCACGTCTGGGCATACCCTGCCAGCTTAGGGTGAACAAAACAAATACAAGAGGATGATGAACGAGTGCTGAAACTTTTCAGACACTCACCCCTAGTCACAGATCTGGCTTGAATTCATCATCATTCTTTAGCTCACGTCACCACCTCAGTTCAGACCCAGCTATACGCAAATCAGTCTTGACCCTGTGCCTCATGGTAACAGTCCAGCCCGAACTGCCAAGCAAGGTCTTCACTGAACCGGAAACAAGCATCCTGGGACCAGTTTCAGGGTAACAACCTTCATCAGGCAGACTAGCTTGAATCCAGTATCAAAGTGAGCAAGGGACCCACGTCTGGGCAGACCATGCCTACTTAGGGCGAACAAAGCAAACACAAGAGGATGATGAACGGATCGCTGAAACTTTTCAGACACTCACCCCCAGTCACAGATCTGGGTTGATTCCATCATCATTCTTTAGCTCACGTCACCATCTGAGTTCAGACCCAGCTATATGCAAATCGGTCTTGACCCTGTGCCTCATGGGAACAGTCCAGCCCGAACTGCCAAGCCAGGTCTTCCCCGAACCGGAAACAAGCTCCCTGGGACCGGTTTCTGGGTAACAACCTTCATCAGCCAGGCTAGCTTGAATCCAGTGGCCAAGTGAGCAAGAGACGCACGTCTGGGCATACCACGCCAACTTAGGGCGAACAAAGCAAACACAAGAGGATGATGAACGGATCGCTGAAACTTTTCAGACACTCACCCCCAGTCACAGATCTGGGTTGATTCCATCATCATTCTTTAGCTCACGTCACCATCTGAGTTCAGACCCAGCTATATGCAAATCGGTCTTGACCCTGTGCCTCATGGGAACAATAGGGTTCAAAAAGTCCAGCCCGAACTGCCAAGCCAGGTCTTCCCCGAACCGGAAACAAGCTCCCTGGGACCGGTTTCTGGGTAACAACCTTCATCAGCCAGGCTAGCTTGAATCCAGTTTCAAAGTGAGCAAGAGACCCACGTCTGGGCATACCCTCCAACTGGGTATTGTGACGTGGAAACGCAGTTGGTGATGAATAACAAAACTTTGCTCAGAAACTTCCCACTGAATTATTGCTAATGAAAACTGCAGACCCACAACGTGCTGCTTCTCTTTACAGTCAATTTTTCTCGATAGTTTGCTTAGTCAGTTTGCAGCATCCTGCAGGACAGGAGTGCGACTGCTGGGTTTACAATTGTTTCCTGCTCCAATAAATAACCCCGACAAGTGTCACATTAAAGGAGGGAAGCCAATAAGTGGTGCTTCGGGAACAGTGTGCTCGAGAAGGGAGCGAGGCAATCAAAAGCACGTCCCATTCGACCACTTTGCATAAATAAATAAATCACTGTGCGCAGGATGAAATGGAGCTACTCTGAGGGGAAAAAAGACCCCTCCTGCTCATGTGCAATCCACACTCCGCAGAGGGTGAGTCATGTGGTTTCCCGGGAGATCTAAGGGTGCAGGAGGGTCCCAGGTTACGGAAACATTCAAAAAAATATTAAACAGGGCGCCGTGCTATGCAGCACGGCGCCCAAGCACATTAATGGTGACACCATGGTGACACAAAAAATAAGTAGCCCCTTGACATAACCCATGAATGCTTAGAGCGTAATTAGACTGTAGTTGGTCGGTGCTGCTTCCGATAAAACGGAAGGGATGCATTGGGAGCAACAACCATTAAGGAGCCAGGCATTAAGAGTAGCTCAGGACTTAACCAATGGGCAAGCAGCAGGCGGGATTACACTCGCTATACTGCTTACTTCAGGTCTTACAGACAGCGCATGCGCTGCCTAGGTTCGACCTAAAAATGAAAGCAACATCTTTTCCTCTTTGTCACAGACCCTTATGGAACCCACAGAATGTCAGAGTGCTGAACCATCAGACAGGAGATGTCGAAATCTATATTATTCAACTGTGTAATTCTATTTGGAATAGCACCAACAACTTGTTTCCTTTTGCATACGCCTAGAACGTTCCATAGCTGCAGATTTCTCTGCTCCGTGGCTGAATTTCGTAAGCCACACAGTTATTTAATTTGCAACTAAAACTGCTTTATTTAATGCACGGGAAAACATGCTTTGTAAATATATCAGTCCATGTTTCTATATAGTGTTTAGCCTGTTTCAAGCACACCCAGTTTTAGAGGGTAAAGTAATCTTAGCACAAGGAAACTTGAAGAGGAGCAAACCTGTGATCAAGTGGGTAAGCCAGGATTATAACTTGTCGCATGGGTCATTAGGGGCAGAATTTTATCTCTAAAAGGGTGTATTTTAAAAGTGTAAGTCATGTCCTTCCCAAAGAACTTCTCGTATCCTTATGCTTTGCGTGCTGGTGCCACATGGTACAAAGTTCTAAGCCTTTCTCTATGTTCCGTCTTAAATGAGAACAAGCAACAGGATGGCATAAGACAGAAATCTTCTCAAAGCTATTTCTTGGGAGATGGATTCACTGACTTATTGGTGGGGCCCAGCCGGGTCACGTGGGCAGTTCCTTCGGGGTGACCCACGGGATGCCCTCAGTCCTGTGTCCTTTTTGGATTAGGAACCAGCCTTTGAATGAATGACGCAGACTTCGAGACTGTGGATACGTCACTTGTTTATTAATTTTGTATGGCACCAACCATCTAGTTCTGACCACCTAAGCTGCACCCCATTGAACACAGAAAGTAGGAAACAAGTCATTGAAAGTGGTGTTTTATCAGGGAAGTGGTCTAGTGGCTACAAATGTCATGTTTGGGCATTGGGAATCACGTTTGAATCGCGACTTCGGCTCAACATCTTGTGATTCTAGGCAATTTACTTCATCTCCTATGCCTAAAAAAGGGGAAAATCATATATCTCATAGTCTGCTTCTGTTGTAAAGTGCTCCAGTTCTTTTGGCCCACAAAGGTGCTACACAATGTCCTAAAAACCATAAGGAGATCTAATTAGCATAGACAAATATGTCATTTCATTACTGGTGTGCAGTGGTGGTCGGCATGGCTCGCAGGTGGCGGGGCGGGCGCATGAAGGGCGTACGGGGGAGGAGTCAGACGGGGGAGTCGTGCGGAGGGCAATATATTTAAAAATATATATATATATATGTCCCTTGCCGCCTGGTCCCGCGTCTCTGCTCCTGCTCTCCTCGTCAAATTCGAGAAACAGGAAGCACAGCTAGGCCGTAACCGAGAATCCTTGCTTCTTGTAAGCAAGGACTACAAGTGCAAAGTGCGTGTTTATGCACCATTTGCAGGTTTTCAAAGCACATAAATAAAAGTAATTGTCATTTACAATGCCAATAGCTCAAACCTTTTGCATTGCAAATGCTTGTTTCCACTTTCAGCCATGTAGCCAGAATTCACAATGCTGTACAACATAGCCTAAAAACTTTGACAAGCCAGCAGATTTTGAATAGGCTAGATATATTAGCTTTGCCAATGCTTGATAGATTTGTCTTTAGCAAATACCTTTTGATTTTACGAACATTTCATGTGTAATGTACTTACTTATAGGGTCTTTCCGTCAGCCTTCTTCATCCATTGGTCTATTGTTAGGTCATTCACATTTTTTTTCTGCCTGCTACAGGATATAGCATGGGGTAATGAGTCAGCACGCTTCAACCATTGGCTAACTTCACAGTGAAGGACGGGATTCTTCTCTTTCACAAAAAAGCTCCTTTCAGTGCAGGGACTACTCTGGCCATATGTGCTTTTCGAGATAAAAACATATTTCTATTTCAGCCAGTTTTTTTTTTAGCTTGATAAGGTCCCAGCAGCTACCCCAACAATAACATTTTGCAAAACCATGAAAAAACAAAGCATGCATTGACAAAGCCAAAAGAGTGGCATTCAATGCCAGACCTATTGACTTTGCCAATACGTGTTTTATTTTAGGCCTGGCTTTAACCAAGACCCTTTGATTTTACTAAACTTACATGTATAATATGCTTACGGGGGCTTTCAGGTAGCTCTCTTCATCCATTGATCAGCTATTATGTAATTTTCATTTTTCTTCCACCCACTAGAGCAAACATCATGGGTCACTGGTTCAGCCCACTTCAGCCACGGGGTAACTTTACTGTGAGTGGCAATATTCTGACCTTCACAAGCAGCACATCCACACATACAGTAGTTATCTTACGTGCAAGGGAATGTACTTTAGCAATTTGTTTTGTGATTAGTCTTTTTTTTCTTTAGCTTCATAAGGGCCTGGTAGTTGAAAAATGAAGTTTTGCAAAGCCATGGCAAAACAAAACAAACATTTGCAAAGCCAAAAGTCTGGCACCTAACACCAGACCTATTGACTTTGCCAGTTATTGTTTATTTAGGTCTGGCGTTAGGCAAGACCTTTTGATTTTAGTAACATTATATATCTAATGTAACAACTTATCATCTTGCCCTCTTCATCCATTGGCCTTTTGCTGTGTCATTCAGATTTTCCTCCGCCTACTAAAGCATACAGCATGAAGCAGCACCCACTTCTTCCATTGGCTAACTTCACTGTGAATTAAGATATTCCCAAAGAGCACATCCACACACAAAGTAGTTTCCTTGTGAGCCATGGACTACTATTGAAAATTGAGAGCCCAAAATATATATATAAAACATTGTTGATTTTAGCTTTTAGTTTTTTGCATTGGTGAGGGCTGAAACTCAGATTGTTTTCCTGGGCCATGCCAAAGGTTCTGACATGACTTCACAAAACACAGACACATCGGGTCACCATGATAGCTTTTAGCAGCTGTGTAAGAAGTCAGACCATAATAAGCCACTCCCATTAGCAGTCAGGACTTGTACCTTCCGCTAGTGGCAACCAGGCGCGGCTGAAACAGGTAAGAGAGTTGGAGAGGGGCAGGGGTGTGGGGAAGTCGACAGATGACAGAATAGGGAAAAAAACCTAAATAAATAAATAAACCAATTACCTTGCCCTCGCAGCATTGCCAGCTCGGCTATGCGGCGAGCGCAAGTTAAGTGGTTTTTACTCATGTATTTATTTATTTTATTTTCCATATTCCATTGTCTGTTGATTTCACCCCGCCCCCACCTCACCGCTCCTACCTGTACCGGCCGCGCCTGGTGTCAACTAGAGGAAAATACAAGTAATCAACCTTTTTATTCAGAAATTCAACCTTCTTTGCTGCAGCAAGATGTTACAAACACAGATCATATACGATATGTCATTATATTCATGGAAACGTTGCCGGGAAACTAGGCTGAATCTGGTGTGCTTTCTGTTTCAGCATTCCAACACCTAACCAGTAGATGAGGAAAGACTAGCTGTTATGCTAGGTTGGGACTCCTGTAGGAGAGATTGAAATGATTCACTTGCTGTGATTATGCACCTAAGCTTTATAAGGAGGAAGACAAGACGGGTTGACTTACAGCACGGGTCCTGAAGCAAGAGCAGCCTTGTACCCTATGGTGGCCTTAAAGTGGCCAGATGGTACAGTGACGTCCAAAGAGTCGAGCACCAAAATAATGCTCTATGAACATCTGGCAGTGTTGTGCAGGAAACTAGCAACTCAAACTGGTAAAGAGTGGCATGACTTTCTTGACATTGTAGATGTTCCTAGGATCAGTGGGGAGCAGAATGCTGAATTGGAGTCTGAACTGCAGGGAGAGGAATCGTCAGAGGCCATTAGAAGTATGCCTTGACGCATATCCCCGGACACTGATGGCTTAACATCAGAATTGTATCAGACCTACAAGACTGCTAGACTGTTGGCAAGGTTCACTGAGGTCAAGGGCGTAGGCATATTTGCGCCATTCATGCACAAAGCACTAATTACCATGGTGCTGAAACCAGGTGGGTCCCAAAGGTTCTAACACACCACTGTCATTGATGACCATGGATGTGAGTGTTTTGTCAAAGGGCTTGGCAACACACCTGAGACGGGTGATGATGCTGTTGATTGGTGATGATCAATTTGGGTTTGTACTGGGTAGGGGAATGCAGATGAATTTACAGAGACTTTCTTGTGTCCTGCTCATGACCCAGGAGGAAGAGATGGAAGGTGCTGTTGCCAAGCTGGACATTGAGAAAGCATTTGACACTTTAAATTGCGAATATCTTTGGGCAGTGCTGAGATGATTGGGATTTAGACCACAGTTGTTAGTACGGGTGAGACTACTATAAACTAAACCTGTGGCCAGAGTTCACACTGGCGGACTAGTATCAGAGAAATGGGATAGATGAAAAGGCCTAAGACAGGGATGCCCCCTGTCCCCTATGCTCTTTGCCTTGGCAATGGAGTCACTGGCAATATATTTTCAGAGTCAGCTAACAGAATGGGAAATACAGATTGAAAACAATATACACATTGTTTCAATGTATGCCAATGACACCCAAGTGTATTCGAAGCATCCACGTGACCGATGCTCCTGCTGCAGGCACTGGACACATTTTCTGCTGCCTCAGATCTCAATGCCAATAAAAACAAAACAGCGCTGTTCCCACTGGCCAGTTTGGTGGGCAGGGATCTCCTGCCACTTCTTGATGTAGGCTTGTTCTGAGAGTCAAGGGTGTTTGGATACTTGGACGTTAAGGTAGCGCACACCCCAGAATATCAGTATGCATACAACATGAATAGGGTAATTCAGGGTCTGGGAGAATCCCTAAAATTTTGTAACAGTCCACTGTTGTCGGCTGCGGAGCTTAACAACCTCGTTATCTCTTTGTTGTAGGCTGGCAGGAAACACAGGGCATGTGTGGAGACCCTACAAATGGATAGAGAGCAGGGAGGCTTTGGGCAACCGGACTTGAGACAGCATTATATTGCTGGTTTACTGCAGTACACAGACAATGATGTGCTGAGGGACACATGCGGGATCAAAAGCTAGTAGAGGGAATGATAGAAGGGAGTTTACTCCCTAGGTATCCTTTGTGTGGATCCTATATAAAGAAAGACTGACCATTTGTGGTGTGACAGGTCTTGTGAGCCTTGGAAGTGGCTATTAAACAGTTCTGTGGCACTCTACCTATGCCAGATTGTTGAATATATCATGGCTATGACCAATCCCTCACATGCAGAATGTGATGAGTGTGAGACAATGAACTGAGGGGGATGCCTGACACTGGGAGACCTGGATGGCACATTTATTACTTTTGAAGATGTGAGACACACATTTTTGGGCTGAGGCAGTTTCTCCAGCTTGCAAAGCTCTCTAGTATAATATGAGAGATCTGGACTGACTTTGCTGTGGAGTCACCAGCGACACATCCTTTGAAATTGATACATGATGCATGGTCCAGCGGAGCTATAATTTGGCAACTATGTGCAGCTTTAAAAAAGGCACTGATTGATAGAGAATGGGTCAATGTGTGTAGTTTGTTGCAGATGTGGCTAATAATTCCAAACTTAAACTGACTCAGTTTTACATCACACATACTTTACATCCTGGAGGCAACAGAGAATATCCCCATCTAAGTCAGCAGCTTGTGTAAGGTGTGGTGCAGGTTGAAGTATTTTCCTCATTTGACCGGTAAATGAAAGGGATATTGAACGACAGTGGTATTGTGTATTGGGGAGTGATAACCGTACATGTGGAGGAGGCGATTAAACATTGCCTTTTTTTAATTAATACCTAGCATGACAAAAGGGCATTGAATTAAAATAGATATGCTCACCCGGGATTAATATTAGCCAAAAGGCAGATGGCAATGCACAGGTTCTTGACAGCATCACAGAGACTGCTCTCCTGGTGTGCAAATACGTACAAATGGGAGGTTACAGAGGAGCATTGTGTACGTTTGGTGTTTATAGATGTGCATGCAGAACAGGATTTGGGGTTTGGGAGAAAATGATTCCCCAGCTGGTTCATGCCTTACCAGACTATCATACAATTCTAGGTACTCAGACTGATAGCTCATCAGGGAGAGAAAAATCAAAGTGAATAAGTGATCACCAAAACATTTATGTTTGCTGCGACTTTAATCTGGTTTAATCCAAATTTTACTCTGGATACTAAAACCCATTGTCTGTCTACTCTGGTTGTTTAAATGAAATGGACAGGTTGGGGTATTATAGGAGAAGGAGACGGAAAACAGACTGGATTTGGGTGATGAGTGACCTGCAAGGACCTCCTAGGCTTAGGAGAGGTGTGTGGCCTGAACCACGTGTTGTGTATTCCATTTCTGCTCAGGCCTCTGATCTAATGGGAAAGACATAGACGCATCATTTTCAATTAACAGAATACATTTTTCTAAGGTGCACTGAAGTTCTAAAAATATGTTTTATTAATTGGTCATATTTATTTTCAAAAGGGTGCTAGATGTTTGAAACACTAGCTAGTGTGTACTGTATCACAGACACTGAAAGAAGAGGAAAAGGATCATGTGTTTCATGTGTTTCAGCCAGGATGAAGCAGTACAGGACCAGTATAGGACCATTATATCCAGCAACATTTAAGGATTAATATGTAGAACATCATTTCTGTGGGCAAAGCTGTGCATCTGGACAGTCCCAGGATTGGGTACGGTCCATGCTCCACCCTAGATCACCATCTGGGATGGCCTGAAGTTAATGTTAATTATAACCACTACCCTCCTACAAATATTCATTACCTGTAACATGAAATATGTGACCGATTAGTGTAGTGTAGTTCCTATATCCCTGATAGGCTCTGCGCATTGGAATAACATACACTATAGATGTGACATAAGACTAAGGTCAGTATGTCTCTATCAAGTATATTTAACTTAATTACTTGTGTGTGCCAGCTAACTCAGAGGTCACTAGAAACTTCTCGAATATACAAGAAGGGAATAGTCTCTGACAACCGCATAAAAATGCCAACTTTGTTTCCCTTTAGAATCGGTACAGTCTCAGAATCGTGGAAATAATAGATACCAGTTTCACTCGGGCATGCTTCGTTTCTACAGAGTTGCACAGAAATAGAGAGACGAGCGTTTCAATAAAAGAGTTTATTGAACAGTCTTATTTCTCATGCAAGAGATATGAATTGCTACAATCGTAAGACAGACTACGGAGTACAATATGTACGAGGTTAGCAGTAAGATAAAATAATACTGCAATAGCATGGTTTGTAGCTATGACATTTATTAATCAAAATACATACATAAATAACATAAGCTAAAATGTGATACTCATCTGATGCTTCTAATTTGTTCTACCCCAGTGTACCTAACCTAAGTGCAGTACCAGGTTTGAAGTAGGTGCCATTTCTAAAGTATAGCTAGCTATATGTTTAGTTTAGCCAAGTGTTGTCAAAGGTTTCTGTAAGTTCTAGTCAGCTCCATACCTTAGAATGAGAGAGGTTGGAATCTCTTTTCTGGACTTGATAGTCTAACCCCCCGCAAGGAAAGTCAGAGAGCACTGTAACTGGATTCTCTGCGAGGAGGATGGCAGCGTCAGGTCAGTGCATCAGGCTGGAAGTCGATCTCCTTCTGAACTTGCCGTGGTGAACTGCGTAGTCTGGGTTAAGTCGAATCCTCCGGGAACCGCAATTTTCTAGGGCAAGTGCTGATATATTTATACCTTGAAGGTATCTAGGAATGCCAGTATTGACGTAAAAGTCGGGCAAAGGAACGTCATGAATGAACCCCTAAGAAATAGATGTTCATGCATACTTAATGAGTTCCTGGAGAAATCAATATTCAAGCTGAGGGAAAATCCGAAAGACTTAAGGATCTAGTTTCCCAAGAATTCGTTGTGACGTGGATGGACGGATGTAGGTGGCCATGCCTGTATTTGGTTTGTATGGACAATGTCTAAATAAGGGCCGGAAGTCTATGTCCAAATAAGGGCAATGTGAATTGTACCTATATAAGGGCATACATCGGGAAAACTATGTACTGAATCTAAATCTTCACACAACAAAGCACACACAAACATTTTCTTCAATTAAAAATCAGATCTCAAGACTCACAGTACTTGAGACCATTCCTGGCCCGAAACATAAGTCAAGCATTCAAGCATTTTCGAAGCACAGGACTGTACTATGTTGGCATGCATCAAGTCCACATGTAACATTATCAAACATGTAGGAAAAGCATGCTCACACGTCCCCCAGTCTTGCCTGAAAATTTGCATCACTCCAATCTATTAGACAATCCGCAAGTTTACACTTCAGACACTATTTATTAAAATGTACTTATCTATATTTATAATGTAACTGAAATAAACCAAAGTATATGAGCTTTCCTACATTCAGAAATAATAATGGACATCTGTGATTGACCAGTGACTGAGACCAATTGTTTTTTCTTGGTGCAATACTTCAGTGAACCATTGTGCACCAAGTTGTGTCCTGCTTGCAGGTCTGCATATGTTCTTGTTTGTGTGGGATAACTTTCCAATGATGGACTCATGTGCACTATGGGAATGATTATAAATAAAATTTGCTTTAGGTAGCTAGTTTCACCATTTCACACCCCGTTCATGCTCTTCATGCGCTATGACAAGTAATATTATAATAGATAGTTGCTCTCACACAACAGGACATCATCAAATCCTTCAATCTCACCAGCTCCAACCACACTCACGACATCTAGAGTGTCCTCAAACTGGAAAAGAATTTGAATCTGGACTTCTCTGACCTAGGCTCCTGACTCTTAGCAGGGAACCAATGGATGTTGTGTAATCAGCTTAAGCTCAACTCTTCAAAAACCAGAAACCCTCATCCGGGGAAGTTGGTCCCACTACCCCACTGGAACTAGAATCTCCACTGACAACAAATTAAGGAACTTGAGAAATGATCATACATTTTGATTCTCCATTCTTGTCTAGCTGACGTGGGTTACCAAACCCTATTAACTCACCTTAAAGACCTCATGTAATATATTTTTACACACCTTGGGGCAGATTTACAAGCCCCTTGTGCCTCTTTTACGCTGCCGTTGCGTCACTTTTGTGACGCAGCGGTGGCGCAAAACCAGCGCCATGCTGCGGGGTATTTACAACGTGACGCATCTGGGAGATGCGTCACTTTGTAAAGCCCTGCGCCAGAAGTTGGCGTTCCTGTGTAGGGGGGGGGCGTTCCGTCGCAGGAACGCCTCCTAAAAGTGGCTGAGTGATATCTACAAGAGGTCAGGTTTCTCATTGCGAGTGGTCGCGTACGCTCGCGACCGCTCGCGATGAGAAACTACCAGTCCGCGTTGAGAAAGCTGCCGCTCGAGTAAAAATCTACTCGAGCGGCAGAAAACTACAGCTCGCACTGTGGAAAATGCCGTTTTCAATGATTGCACAGTGCCGGATGCTTGTCCGCACTGTGCAATCATTGAAAACGGCATCTTGCACAGTGCGAACAGGGAACTATGCAGTTCGCGAAGTGCTACACGTAGCTCGCCTAGTGCGAAGTGCACTTTGCGTAGCTACACGTAGCGCTACTTCCCGAACTATTGGAGGTATGATTCTAAGGTGTTTGACACCTAACACAACTAAGCCTGGACAAAGCACTATGCTACGCTCGCGTAGTTTGTGAAGTTTGCGCTACTTCGCACTACGCGAATTGGACGTAGCATAGTACAAACACGCTTAGCGTAGTGGTCATTTTTTGCTTGCTCGCTATCCTCAACGTCAAGTTGGAAACTGCGAGCAAGAAAATTGACATCCCGGCGAGACTTTTTCCTCGTTCGCGATCAGCAACATCAAGTTGCCGATCGTAAGCGTGGAAAATAAACCTTCCGGCGAGCTTCTCAACGCGGGGAGGTCAGGTTTCTCAATGAGTGGTCGCGTATGCTCACGTCCGCTCGCGATGAGAAATTACCAGTCCTCATTGAGAAAGCTGCCGAGTAGAAATCTACTCGAGTGGCAGAAAACTGCAGAAAACGACCGCTTGCACTGTGCAAGATGCAGTTTGCACTGATTGTACAGTGCGGACAAGCATCCGATACTGTGCAATCAGTGCGAACAGCATTTTGCACAGTGCACTAAGCAGTTTGTGTAGCTACGTGTAGCTCGCGTAGTGCGAACTTCACTTCACGTAGCTAAGTGTAGCGCTACTTTCAAACTACTCCCATGGTTAAACACAACATGTTTCTAAGCAGCCATTTTAATGTTAGCATGTACCGCAAGGTTTAAATGCACTTAAACATATATGTCTGGCTGCATCACAGACAACCCCAGAGAATGGTCTTTGAAGGCTGCAGAGGGGCTCTGCTCATGCAGAGGCACCCTCTCACGTAAAGCCCACCACCCTGCGTTCAGGATTGTTAAGGCCTGCCATAGGGGTTACTGATAGGTATTTAAGTGCAGTGATTTAAATATATATAGTGAACCTATATCAGCTTGCACAGTCTGCTGTAGCAGGCTGGTCTTGTCAATCTGGATGGCCTCTCACGGGTGGTATAATATCTGCTTCAGCCCATAGGAGGCCTCTTGGGTACCTATGCCCTGGCTACATGGTGTACCATATACTAGGGACTGATAAGGGTACACCAGAATCCAATCTGGAGTGTATCCAAAGTACATGCATATCAATTTACAGGAGAAAGCAGATAGACTGGGGCCCTGGATAGCAGTCAGACCAGGCCAAAACAGTGTGACATCAACAAAATGTGGGAGTAAACACAAGAAGCAGATACTTCTTTCCTACACAACCCCCCCAAATGTAAGGACATTAAACTAAACTTTACCAGTTGAGTTGTCATGTTATAAGTGGAACTATCTGGAGAGTCCATCTGCATTGGCATGGTTACTCCCAGGTCTATGTTCCACTGTATAGTCCATCCCCTGTAGGGAAATGGACTACCTCAAACGTTTGGAGTTTTCACCCTTCATCCGTTTTATCCATAGGAGGGGCTTATGGTCTGTCTGATCAATGAAGTGAGTGCCAAACAAGTAGGGCCTCAGCTTCTTCAGAGCCCAAACCACAGCAAAGGCTTCCCTCTCAATAGCTGACCAATGTTTCTCTCTGGCGGTCAGCCTTCTGCTAACAAAAGCTATGGGCTGATCCTGACCCTCTTCATTCAGTTGTGATAACAGAGACCCTACCCCTAACTCAGATGCATCAGTTTGAACAATGAATTGTTTGGAATATTCAGGACTTTGCAGAATGGGAGCAGTGCACATTGCCTTTTAACAGCTAACTTTCCACTGAACTTTCTTAGGCATTCTTTTGGAAGTTAGATCATTCAAAGGGGTCACTATGGAGCCATAACCTTTGACAAACCTCCTGTAGTACACAGTCAGGCCCAAGAAAGCTCTGACCTGAGTCTGGGTGGTTGGAGCAGCCTAATCCATGATGGCTTGGATTTTGCTCTGCAATGGTTGAACCTGTCCTCCACCTACTAGGTGGCCTAGGTATACAACCTTGCTCTGCCCTATCTGGCACTTGGTGGCCTTGCTAGTGAGACCTTTTTTCTGCAGGGCCTTCAAAACATTACTCAGGTGGACCAGGTGATCCTCCCAGGTGGAGCTAAAGACAGCAATAGCATCTAGATAAGCTGCACTATAGGCCCCCACACCAGTGAGAACCTTATTCAACAGCCTTTGACATGTGGTATGTGCATTCTTCAAGCCAAAAGGCATCAACACAAATTGGTAGTGCCCACTAGGGGTTGAAAATGCTGTTTTTGGTTTTGCATCCTCAGCTAATCTGATTTGCCAGTAACCAGCTGTCAGGTCAAATGTACTTAAGAACGTGGCTGAGGTCAAAGTATGAATTAGTTTAGCTGCCCTTGGAATTGGATGAGCATCAATCCTAGTGACTGCATTGAGTCCCCTGTAGTCAACACAGAACCTCATCTCTCTCTTACCACCCTGGGTGTGAGGTTTTGGTACTAAGACTACTGGACTAACCCAAGGGCTATCTGAGGGCTCAATCACTCCCATTTCCACCGTTTTCTGGACTTCAGTCCCGATACAGTCCCTGACATGATCAGGTTGCCTGTATATCTTATTTTTAACAGGCAGACTGTCACCTGTGTCCACCTCATGTTTACACCAGGTAGTCTGACTTGGAGTCAGTGAAAACATATGTCTGTACTGATTGAGGACTTTCCTACAATCAGTCTGTTTCTGTTCAGTGAGGCTGCCTGCCTAGGCTACTCATCAACTGAGTCATCATCAGGGTTCTGTGAGAGGAGATCAGGGAGTGGATCACTCTCTTCCCCCTGTTCCTCATCAGTAGCCATGAGCAAGCCCATGAGTGCCCTGTCCACATATGGCTTGAGTCTGTTCACATGGAGCCCCCTGTAGGGACTCCTGGGAGTTCCAATGTCCACCAGGTAGGTAACCTCTCACTTTTGCTCATGAATGGCATGGGGCACACCCCACTTGTCTTGGAGAGCTGCTGGGGGCACAGGCTCCAACACCCATACCTTCTGTCCTGGCTGGTATACTGTCAAAACAGCCTTTTGCTCATGCCAGGCCTTTTGCAATTCCTGGCTAGCCTCAAGGCTTTTGTATGCCTTCTTCATGTATTCAGCCATCCTGGAGCAGAGACCAAGTACATAGTCCACTATGTCCTGTTTAGGTGGTTTGAGAGGTAACTCCTATCCCTCCTTAACCAAACATAAGGGACCCCTAACTGAATGCCCAAACAGAAGTTCAAAAGGGCTGTAACCAACCCCTTCTGAGGAACCTCTCTGTAGGCAAAGAGAAGGCAGGGCAAAAGGATGTCTCATCTGCGCCTAAACCTTTTAGGGAGACCTTTTATCATGCCCTTGAGGGTTTTGTTGAATCTCTCAACTAACTAGGGGTGGGCGAAATTTGCGAAAGCGACTTTAAAAAATTATCGCGAAAATGTTCAAAATGATCGCAAACAAGCGGAAATATCGCGAAAAAGCCGATCCGGTCGCGTTCTCCATTTTGGTAGCCATTTGCTCTGTCTCGCGACAGTTCGCGCCCGCAGCAATGTCATTAGTCGCACGATCACGTCTTTCTTTTCGCGATCATGCACCACGTGAAGAGTGAAAACAAGATGGCCGCGCCCGCGAGCAACCACATGGGTAAGTTGGCGAGCCGCGACCACGCAGAAAATACCCCGAACAGGCAGGAAAAAAACTTCCGCATTTTCGCAATATTTCCGCTTGTTTGCGATAATTTTGAACATTTTCGCGATAATTTGTGAAAGTAGCTTTCGCAAAATCCGCCCACCCCTACCAATTAATCGAATAGCCTGAGTATCTGCCAAAGATGGCGAAGATGTCCCATACCGCTGCGAGTGAGGCTTTCGGGGATGCCAGGAAGAGTAGTATGTCTTCTGCATACAACGTGTCTGCCCATTTAAGCCCTCGAATCCCCGGGTCCCTCCTCACCCAGGAGGCCAAGGGCT
The DNA here is from genome assembly GCF_964204655.1 of Triturus cristatus. Classification (NCBI taxonomy): domain Eukaryota; kingdom Metazoa; phylum Chordata; class Amphibia; order Caudata; family Salamandridae; genus Triturus; species Triturus cristatus. The sequence continues at coordinate 1,793,901,233 of NC_140589.1, read as the reverse complement.
CTAAGGCCAAAGCAAACAGGAGGGGAGAAAGAGCACACCCCTGCCTTGTGCCTCTGCTAAGACCGAACACCTCCGACTTTTTGTTGTTTGCAGCTATCTGGGCTAGTGGTTTCGAACAGAGGAACTGCACCCACTGGATGAATCTGGGCCCAAATCCCATTTTCTCAAGAACCGCAAATAGATAAGGCCATTCAAGCATGTCAAATGCCATGGAAGCCTCCAGTGATACCAATATCGCCTCCTCCTGTATGGTTGTCGCCCTTCCTATTACTCTGTGTACTCTGCGTAAATTCAACCCGGTGTTACGCTGGGGTATAAAGCCGGATTGGTCCGGATGTGCTAAATTATTAATTACCTTGACCAGTCGAGTGGCGAGGAGTTTAGCCAAGATCTTAGGCTCGGCATTCAGGAGGAAGATTGGCCTGTAGGAGGAACAATCTGTCTGAATCTTCCCATCCTTGTAAATTGTCACTAACGTCGCTATCCTTTGATCGCAAGGGAGTACCCCTCGTTCTCTACTCTCCTCAAACATTTTACACAAATGAGGGGCAAGAATTTCCGGCTTAAGTTGATATAGTTCGATCAGCAAACCGTTAGGTCCTGATGACTTCCCAGAGTTAAGTCCCCTGATTGCCTGTGCCACCTCATCCGGTGTGAGTGCCCCTTCCAAGTAGTCCAATTCCGACTCTGAGAGTCTTGGTAGTGTTATATCGCATAGGAGGTCCAGGGAGTCATGTAATGGTTAAGGGTTGTGTGAACAATATATGTGTTCGAAGTGGGCTGCAAAGGTATTTATAATTTCTTGGGGGTCTGTAATTGTGCATTCTGCCTTGTCTTTTAATTCAGGCATCAATCTGCTTGCCAGCTGTCTTTTGTCCAACCATGCTATCAATTTCCCGGCTTTATCCCTATGATCATAAATTCTACCTAGCGTCTCTCTACCCAATTCCTTGGCCCTGTCTGTCACTAATGCCGTATAGCTATCCCTCTTCAACTGTAGGACATGCAGGGTCTCTGGGTTGGAATACTCAGCTGTTTCCTCTTCCAAACTGGAGATGTCTGCCTCTAAAGCTTCCACTTCCCTAACCTTTTCTTTCCTCACACCCGCTATTAGGGAAAGGGCTTGGCCTCTGACTACTGTCTTGAATGCTTCCCACAGTGTGCGATGAGAGCCCACCAACCCTACATTGTCTTAGAAATATTGTTCAATCACTGTTTTCAGCGCTTCTCAAACTACTGGATTGCGGAGATGCCAAGGGTTGATGGGCCCTACTCTTCCCACTCTGTGTTGGCCAACCACCAGTTGGACCCACAACGGGGATTGATCGGATATACCCCTCGCCATATGTCTGACTTCTCGTATGTGTGACAGTTGGTCTGGGGGAACCAATAAGTAGTCTATTCTGGATTGGCTGTTGTGAGCGCCCGAGTGGTAGGTGTATTGGGTGGTGTCATGGTGAAATGATCTTCATGTATCCTGCAACCTCAGTGCCCCCAGAAAGTCTGGTAACCAGCGGTTAGCAGATCGGAGCTCTCGTGGAGGGTTTATATCTTGGGTGCCATTGACCACCGCATTGAAGTCTCCTCCCACTACTAGGATTCCCTCTGGTACCAACAGCAGAATGGAGCCCAGGTCTTTAAAGGTGGGTCCCTGGAGGCATGGCGGTACATAGACTGACATGAGGGTCAACATACCACCCTCCCACTGTCCCGTGATACCCGCGTATCTCCCCCCTCGTGTCCACCCATGTGGATTTGACCGTTAAGGGAAAGGAATTACGCAGTAAGATACCAGTTCCTCTCGACCCCGAGGTGAAGCCTGAATGCACCGCGAGAGTGTATCCCCATCTTTTGAGGGCGTTACAAGTGTTCCCCACCAGATAAGTCTCCTGCAGTAGCACTACGTCAGGGGCATGTCTCCTTATATACTGCAGCACTACTGTTCCCTTCACTTTGTCTCCCAGACCGTTAACATTCCAGCTCATCAATTTAAACCCTTTGTCCCATTGCGTACTCATTGACATTTACGTGTCACCTATATGTCTGTGCTGCTGGACCACGTTGCCCCAGTGATTCATAAAACATAAAAATAACTCCACTGTCGACAAGACAATGACTTCAAACAATTGAAAATTCTGAACCATTAACACCCCTTCCCAACTACCCCCCCTCCCTGCACCCCTGCCCTCTGGGTTTTAAACTGCCCATGATACAACTAGCAGAGTGCCTGTCGCCCACATGCACTATCTAAATGAAGATGCAGGGTGCGCAGTGTATCTCCCCCCCTTGTTAATACTAAGATGAGAGCCTTCAGGTGCCTATCAGTCCAGGACCCGCATGAAGAAGGAGTTATCTTGTCGGCCAGGAAGTATTGGTGCCCCAATGCCAAGCCCTTGACCCCACCAACAACATTTCAACCAACCCAGCAACATCCATGTCTAATAGCGTCCTTGTCCCAAGTTCACCTCAACTACGTACATTACCCCCATGAAGAAATAACACAGTGTTCAGCGGCTCTCCAACCAGTCTGCTGCAGCTTCCGGGTGCTCGAAGAACCAGGCACGACCATGCGCTTCCATACGGAGCTTGGCTGGGAACATCATGGCATATTTGTATCCTTTGTCTCTTAGTGTTCGTTTTATCCCCAGGAATGAATGTCTTTGTCTCTGGACCATCTGGGTAAAGTCCAGAAAGAAAGTTAGTTCCACATTGTCGTATCTGAGCGGGGGACCCGCCCTGGTATGTTGGAGTATCACATCTCGGTCTCGGAAATTCAGGACTCTAGACAAGATTGGACGCGGAGGGGCTCCCGGTTAAGAACGGCCTTCCGGGACCCTGTGGGCTCTTTTGATTATGAAGAATTTCCCGAGTCCTTTAGGTTGTAGATGGTTCAGGATGAGGTCTTCTAAGAAAAGATCAGTGGCCTGCCCTTCTGATTTTTCCGGGACCCCAAGGATACGGACGTTGTTGCACTGTAGACGCCCTTCATAGTCGTCCAGCTTGGTTTCTGCAAATGTCCGAAAGGTTTGGAGTTCCTTCACATCCCTCTGCAGCTGGGAGGTATCTTCCACAAGGCTTGCAGTAGTAAGCTCCATCTGCTTGACTCTCTCACTATTTTTGATTTGGTCCGCTCGGAGTAAGTTGACTTCCACTGCGAGGGCCTCCATCTTGTGTTCCAGTGAAGACTTGATGCCAGCGATAGCTCCGCCACTCTTGCCCATGGGTCAAGGCGCACGCAGTGGAGTTTTGGGGAGAGTGTAGCGGTCCAGTCTGTTCTGTTGCACAGATTTGCTGCCCAGTGACAACGCCATCATGCTACGACCTCCTGTATCAGTCTTGCCCACGGGTAGATCGCTCTGGAGTACGGGGTCAGCACCCCCACACCGTTTGAGGTCTCAGATAGTCCCACCACGATGGATGCACCACCAGAAGGCAGTAAGCTTGATGTCCACACCAAGGGTCTTGTATGATGTGCTGTTGTACTCACGTTGTGTGTGGCACCGGCTCCCCCCTATCTGCGGAGTCACACACCTGCCGCCTCCCCGGTTGTCCCTGCACATGGACTGGGGATCAGGCTGAGCCGGGTGGTAGGACTTCATGCAGCATACTTCTTTGATGGCGGTAGGGCAGGGTGCGGGTGTTTCTAATTGCCATTGTGCCTGCATGCAGTCCCGTTTGTCTAGCGCTTATCGTTGTGCACGCTCAGAGGTGCGGGCCCCAGAGGAGGTCCGCCTCCTCCCACACTGTCTCAGAGGTCCGCCTCCTCCCACACTGTCTCAGGCTCTGGGGGGATCCCACCGCAGGCCGCAACCCAGTCCAGCATCGGCCCCCCTATCGGGGGTTCCATTCGCTCCCCTGTAGCACTCACAGAGCCCTCTGCTCTGGGGACTCACTGCCACGGGCCCTAAGCAGTCCTTACGCCGACTGACCGCAATCTCGTCCTCTCACCTGATCCCAGACTATTGCACCGCAGCGGGCTGGACAGACGTTACTGTCTCGGATGGTAGGCAGCGCTGCAGCAGTCGACTTTATTCAGGGAGCGTCAGACGGCCTCCGCCCACCGGGTCAGGTTGCCCGATCATCCGATGGTGCAGTCTAGAGTAAGAGGAGCACGGGCCGCCAGGCAGCACCCTGCCCAATCAAGCACACAAGTCCCTGGCGCCTCTCCTTGCATAGGCCTTGATAATTTTGTAAGTAGTTAAGAGGCACTCCAGTACATGATTATATAGTGACCATAACACACAGGGTGGACACTGGGCGTGTTAGTGAGAGTGAGCAGCGCGGTGACACAAAGGTGCAGGGAACAGCGTGAACGGCAATAACAAGTATGGATAAAGTGGTCAAAATTGCAAGTTCTATACAGTGTTTATGTACAAGACATTCAGGTAAATAGATTGACCACAACAGTGCCTGAGTTCTAGACTGGGTAGTCGACGGCGTTTCGACCTGAATGATTGCAGGTCATCATCAGGATAATGGTCATTTAGTTTAAGGGCAGTGCTCTAGCAAAGAGAGTCCATGGTAAGGATAAGAGCGATCCAGGATTAGTCAAGATCAGCGGAGCGTCAGGGAAGCGCGTAAGTGCCAGGAGAAAGGTCCTGGCGCGTGGTCAGCAATGTATGAGAAGCCAGGGAAAGCTGTGTCAATGTAGTTAGACTCACCGGTAATTGGTCTTGGATGACGGATTTGGGGCTGAAGTGTGGAAGTAATCCAGGGACGGAGTAGCGCGATGGCAAGAGACGGTTTCAGTCGCCGTGGCAGAGGAGTGAAGCCTCTGTGTTAAGGCCGGGTCGGGGACGAATAAAGCGTCCGTGACGCTAGTCCATCCCTACAGAGAGGAGGTGTACAAAAAACACATCTTCTCAACTGAGGAAACAGAAAGAAACCAAGGCATGTTTAGCTGTGACATATACCATGCCGTGACTTATTACAACATCAAGAAGGAAGAAAAGGAGGATAAGATGGGTGACAGTGATGGATACGTCCAGCATAGAGCCAGTCCTAAATAATCAAACCACTCCAATCAATTGACTTCATTGTCAGAAAGGAGCAAAACCTATAATGTCAACAACCTAAGTTTTGACCAATGAAATGTGCCTCATGAACAAAAATGCAGAAAATGATCAGTAGAAGAATAGCTGAGTTGCAACAGATCCCTGATCTAAGGGGCTGGGACACAAGGCAAACCCTAGTGGTTAGTGGAAGAAAAAAACTAAAAATGACCCCCTCACAATGGGAGATGGCTACACTGATGAGAGGAGCATTGCTTTTTTTATTTTCAAAAACAAAATCCCACTTTGGAGATTTGTTTTTTTAAAAAGAAACCTTTTTAAACTTTACCACTCGACTTCATGTTTGACTGAGCTATTCACCAAAGCTCCAATACATTCACAGGAACCTCCGTCATAGTGGCTCTCAGGATACGTCTGGCACTGCCACTAGGAAGCATGGTTCACGTTATAAGAAGAGAATTGAATCTTGTTGCCTGGAACTCATTGGCGAACTCCTGCTTTTTTAAAATTTCCAATAAGCTAACTATGGATAGCGAAGTCCCACAGGTGTCTAAATTGTGCTGGGAAGAAATTTGTGGTAGCCAAAGAAGGTGGTCAGGGATGAAAGAATTATGATAAAGGATCTTAAAAAAATGCATTCCCATTGGGGTACAAATGAAATCTGATCTCCCTTTCCCAGTTAACTGGCTTTGCAAGACTCTGTGAGAAAGATTGACAACTCTCTGGACGTGGCCTATCTGAGGAAAAAGCTTTCCATCAGCTTCTCATTAAAAGCTGTTGGCCAGGATCTGATTTTCCTCTACAGTCCCCAGATACCTGACCCTAGACTACAAAACACTTGTGTGATTTGGAATGGTAATGGATTTGATACATGCTCACTGAATGCAAAATGCTCCTTGTCTTATATACTTATGGATTGTGTCTTTTATATATCTGCTTGTATTAAGTGTTTAAGACCCTTATTTTTATATTACCAAACATTTCAAAGGTTGGAGGCACTGGAGCTGCTGTCTGAAATACACTATTTGGATGTGGCAGTAGGAATTGCACGTTTTATTCTCACTGCCAACCAGAATTGTGAGGATGTATTTGAATAAGGTGTGCAGTTTTGGGGGGTTGTCGGTGTTAGTTGATATTAAAATGTACAGGTATTCTATTGTTTTCGAATATTTATTGACAATTGTCCTAATAAACTTTATTTTACTAGTAGTACTACTTGACAGTGGTTCCTGTGAATTTTAGAAATGTCCATCGGACTGCCAGACATTTCTAACTTTGGCAAACTGTTACTCATTCAGGGTGGTGGAGAAATTTACACTGTCGCTCTGACAGGGCACTATCCGTCTGATATTACTTTATACATCACATAAGACTGTATTCTGTTAAACAGTGGTAAATTGATTCAGTGAAATATCATGATAGTCGGGGAAAAAAAATGCATTGTCACAAACAATCTGCTAAAGATGAGCTTAATTTGAGGAATTTGATGACCACAAAATAGTGTCACTTACAATATTTCGAAAGACTAAGTAGTGTTATGATGTGAAAAATTAGAGATTAACTGGAAAAATGCCAAAACTCTTAAAAAACAAGAAATTATTAACACATTAATGTCATAAATAGAAAATTAACTACATTTTGGGATAAATATAAAACCTGATGGAATGATTAGAAAGAAAAAAACAAGTAGGTATATCCAAACCATAGAGTAAATATAAATGTTAAAATTCATGTATTGAGTATTTGTATTTTTAAAACATGAACCTGCATTTGAGGACATGCCAATGCTCCAATAATAATTATTTATCTTTAACTGTAAAGGTCGTTTGGAATGAAAGTTCCCAAGTCGGATGCGCAAGTCAGCAGTGTTCTGGTTTTTTTCTGGCTGTTTGCCAATACGCCCCTGCGTAAGTATTTTTTTTTTTTAATCTAAATTGATTTATTTTTATAATATTGCCATTTTGATGAGTGTAATAAGTGAATCTTAACATGATATTGAATGTTATAATTGATAAGGATAATCTGAATAACCAGTTTTATCAGCCTGAAAGCTAGGGCTGAATCTTTTTTTGTTTAGTTTGATTTGCTGATGCATGCTCTTATATTTGTATTATACTGTGCCACAAATGTGCCACCTCCATGTTGGAGGTACACACCTATCTTTAATACACTTATGTATTTTTTTTAAGTACTTTGATAATTCTTAACAACGATTCCTGCAGTTTTCAATTTGAATTGTTTTAATTGATTTACATGCATTTGTGTCCGAAGACGTCAAGAAATAAAAAGACACCATGCATCACAAACTGTATTAGAAGAAAAACAAATAGTTCCAAAATGTAATGATACTCATTACAGAATTCAATGCTTAACCTACAAGAAATGAACAATAACCCAATCAAGTTCCCTAATAGTGAGCATACGGGCAGCTATTGTTTAATTACATTTAAATAAATAAGGATTAATGATTAAGAAACTATCATACCAAGTATAAATTATATTATATTAAATTGAGCTATTTAAACATACAGTGAATTTTTCAGCATCAGTCATCAAAGCCATTACATAGGTTGTTCTGGTTACTGGATATATATAAACACTTAAGGATTGGTTCTCAAACAGATATTCCCACCTATGTGAAACCTAGAGCATGTCACCAGTATATCAAATGTGTTATGTTGGCTTACAATAGTGCCATGTTCAGTACATCAATATGAGCACTACATCCCAAGGTTTTTCTAGTTATGTCGATGTGAAGCTACTACCCTACTATGAAGTACTTAGGTTAATGTAGTGGATGTAATATTATTGTAGATGGATAGTACTGATCTTGATGTACTGAGATAAAACTAAAACTTGCTGTGCAAATGCATCTTTTTGTGAGGGTTAAATCTGATTCAAGCATTCAGCCGTGGTGGAGTTTTGAATGTGTAAATATCGCTTTCTCGCAAGGAAATTATGTGGAGGACTTAACACACAAGTAAACTAGCTTACAGAGGCCTGTGTGAAGATGATTCATGGTAGGTCCACCTAGAAAAGCTGGTGAAGAATTTGTGAATATTCACAAGTATTTTGCAGATAGTTCTCATTTTCAGGTCGAGCCCTGAGACAGTGCGCAAGCGCTGCTCTGTGGTTGATCTGTGGCAGTTGACTACGTGAGGGAAACCCCGCCCACTCCCCCACTCACTTTTTTATTGGCTTGTGTCTTTTTCCTTTCTAAATTCTGCCTTCCAATTGCTTAATAGGCTGCTAGTCCCTCCTTATGAAGGCCATGTCATCATTTGTATCCTTCCATGGCTACTGGCCCCTTTACTTCGTGATTCATGAGCACTATTTTCTTCCCATGTCCCCCTCCCGCTGTTCGTGCCTTCTCTCCTGCCCCCCACTCCAGTTGTTCATGCCTTCTCGTACTCCACCCACACGCACTCCTGTTTGCAATGCAATAGGTATTGCGTAAATGCGAGTCCAATTGCATTTCAAATGCTTGTTTATTTTATTGGTGCTTGCCGAATGTCACAACTTGTTTTTATTGCTTCTCCCTTCCGCTTCATGTTATAAGGCCTCCCCCCACCATCCTAACACAAGTGTTATCCTTCATCGAACTCCGATACTCGAAGATTGCGACTCTGTGTGAAATGATACCGTAAACGATGCGTCGTGAAACTGCCGTGTTTAGTGAGGCACTGGAAGGGTTAATGGGAGCACAGTAAATGTGTTCCAGCACGCCAGCTCATACAAAGTCCATCTTCTTGGTTGCCGGCGTCTCTTAATTCACTCAAAAATGCCATCTCCGTGTGTGAGAAGGTGAGAGCTGTGGGTAGCCCCCGGGGGAGGGAGGAGGGGTGCCAGCTATCTGGGGCCATCCTGCCTTGGCTTGTCGCCTGGGAACTGAGACACCAACCATGCAGCAGAACCGTTGCTTGCTCTGCCCTCCGGGACTCATATCCCCCGCCTGCTCATGCGGGAGGAGGGTGAGCGAGCCGCACCCAGTCTGTGCCCACTGCCTACTTCCTACTCCCAATTTCTAAAACCTTTCGCTTTAGAGCTGAACCTTCCCATCCCCTTGAAAATATCTATGCACGATGACAGGATAAAACCCCGGATATTCTTCATCCCTCCTAGACATCCTCACATAAGCGCATCTGAACCACTCTCACTGCCAGTGCAGTCAATAAAACGCTTACTGTAGCCCCCTTACCTCAAATCCGCGTGCTCAATTATTTCAACATGTGTCACTTTTAATTGGCTTCTTTTGTATCTAGCGGACTAGACCCAGGTAGGCATCAAGAGCGCTAAATAAAACACTCCGTGTGTTTGTTTGAAACTTCTTTTGTATATACATTGACATTCAGGTGGGCATCAAGAGGGCTAAATAAAACACTCCATTTGTTGTCAATATTCTCCCTTCACCACGCGTTCCGTGGGTTCGGCTGGTACGACTCTGGGACCCCACCTACCCTAGAATGCTCTTGATGTATTTGGGGCTTCCAGTCTGTTCCTGGTGTCATTGCCATGCACAACTGCCAATATAGAGATTAGACATTTTAACTGCAAGCTGTACTTTTTTAGGCGTGTTTGAGCCGCTTCATTGTTATTTTTTTTGTCCACGATTAAGAGAATAAATTTACTAACTGGCAAACTAAATCAAAGTAATGCAGAGGCACAGATGCCGAGCTGTAATTCATTATCATGGTAGCAATATGAACATGTGACTGTCCAAACCTGGTACAACTTTACATTGGAGACCTCAGCAGATGTTCAGGGAGGCTGGTGCGTCCACCTGATTAAGACATTAGTTCTTGAGATGAGTGTCCTTGTGTTCACGACCGTTGTCCTCAAATAAGAAAGAAGTAACCCACTGAAAAGCACCATAAAAGCATACCATGTACAAATTCCATTATAATGAATACTAACACGATTGAGCAATTGGTCTGTGCAGCTTGACCACACTTATAGGAACCACATCTGTATACTCAGTGAATCAAAAGTAATCCAGGCAGCTAGACACGCCAACCACTACACCCTTAAGAAAAACAGACCAATTAAAAACATGCACAAGCATGACTCCTTCACACTGCACACTAGGACAAAATACCTTGCACTTGCATGACATAGTGTACCACACAAACTAATGTTAAACAGCTGGTTTGGTGAAAATACGTAAGACAGTGAGTGACCCAACAAGCAGCCATCCTCACCCCTGACACGCTGCAGAAACAGGAGTATCTGCACATAGGAAAAACATATCAAACAGAGCCTGCTCCCTGCTCCATTCCATCAACTACAAATGCTTTGACTCTGAATTCAAACATAACCAGCACTTAATTTGTGCCAGTGGTTGCTGGTGGCAGGCACCAGCACTTTTTTGGGGAGAACCGGGTCTTATGTTTCACCAACAGATTTACCTGGGAGTAAGACAAAAAAAACAGAAACGGGAAAAATAAGGAAGGATTTGAAATAGAATATCAGTGACAAAGGTAACAAGCATTTACAGTGCAATAGGTATCACATTTGCGATCATTCTAAATGATAATACCTTTTAATTATATGTTTTGAAAACCTGCAAGCAGTGCGTAAACACACATTTTGTACTTATACTCCTTGCTTACCAGAAGCAAAGCTGGCAGTAAAACAGGCTCTGTTCTCCTAAGCAACAACTATAACTACAAAGTGGGTGTTTACCCACTGCTTGAAAGATTAAAAAACTCTCGTAAAGAGCTCTTTTTTCTCTCTCCTACATTCTGACAAAATCGCTCAGATTTGTACCACTGCAGTGCTGCAGCAAGCCAATGAGAAAACTAGAGGAGTTTTATTTGACTGCAGTGCCTAGGGTAGGACACAAGTCAGGTGTGGATGTGGGTGTACTGAGTCCGTCTCCACCCCCTACCTCCACCCCTTTTACAGAGGGGTCTCCACTCTCTCTGCCCAAGACTGAGAGGCATCACCCCGGGTCCCAGCACTGCAGATGTTTACATTTACTAATATTGTGAAATGTGGCCTCGGGACAGGGCGCCGGGTCTGGCGGCTTAGTGGACTAATGAGTCCAATGTAGGAGCCTGTATTGGACCTCATGGTCACAAGTACAAATCCTGGCAGGTCCACTCAGTCTTTCATCCTTCTGAGGTCAATAACATGAGTACCACAGAGGTTGGAAACAATAAACATCTGTTATTCAGCGCTAAGATACCATTCTGGGTGAACATGCGCTGTACAAATATACATGTCTTAAAACCCCCTTTATGTGCGAGGGGTCCAGTGAAAGAGGGCGGGGCCACTCCTTTTTTCCTAATGAACACCCTGCTTGTCTTGCTTATTCTCTTGACGCAGTTTGAAGATCTAATGCCAGACGTTCCTCAAGTCTCTTTCACAACAGTGTCCCTTACGCTACTCCTGAGCTGCGTTGAAACTGATCAATGGTAAACCTGGATGTGGTTTACAAAAAAGTGAACGAAAAACGACCTTTCCCCATTTCTTTGTGAGTGTGCACAATGGTTGTTTTTTGTAAAATAGGCTGGTTACATTTTAAATAGAGCATATATAACCATTTAACTCTACTTATTGTTGAATGAAATACACTACTTAATCTCTGCTTACTGCTTTTCCCAGGACTTGAGCACTTGCTTTGGATTTTATTAGCAGATAGGTAAAGCAATAAAGCAGTTTGCAGAGCCGCTGTGAATTCTGCGAGATGCCGCTTGCAGTTGTTTATATGGCCATGGATTGAAATGCTAAGGTATCTTGGGGCCAGGCCTTGTCAGACGGTGCACAGGTATGTGGCACCTGCAGAAAAGCCCGCTCAGCGGCTTTCCCAAAAGGACCAGCTGTGTGACCTCTGAACTGCAGAACGTTAAAAGGCAGAGGTCAAAGCGACTAGCCCTTCTGTCTCCCTGCAGCTACAGTGTCTGCCTTGGGCCCAAGATGAGAAAACACCTTAAGGCGGCCATTAAAGCAACCCACCCGTCAACTTTGATTCATAAACAGCCACATTACTGGGCAGCAGAGGCTGTTTTGTGGTGCTTGTCTTTAAAGGGGAAGTTGCACCCAACATGCTTTTTAGGCCTCGCTTGACCGGTGTGGCTGTTGCTGTACTTGATTTAATCAACAGAAAAAGAACTTCACAAAGTACTGCACAGAGGGCCATTGGCTCTGCCCACATGTAAATCTTCCTTCTCACTGTATTTGATCGAGCTGGATTTATGTGCTTCCCGCTGAAAGAGTGCTTGTAAGTCACAGTAGGCCTGAGGCTGTTATGGTGACAAGCCAATTCATTAAGAATGTAAAACTGATTGATTCATTGGGAGTTATGCCAGATCCAATAGCTCTGATCTGAATTATTTATTGTGAAAATCATATGTTAAAGCCAGTAGGCCCTTTGGGATGTATTGTCCTTAGACTGAGTTACAGCCTGTAGTCAGGAATTGTTTGGCACAAATTTCCCCAGATTATTTTAGTAGGCAAGGGTCTAACTGACAATGTTTTATCTAATTTCTTTGGTTTTTGGGACCTGGATTAATAGAGCAGCTCTGTGCAAGGGTTTATGTAATCACTAGATCATGCGCAGTCAGAGGTAATAAGAGAGGGACTGCAGCACTGTAATGAATCAGGACTCCATGGCAGTGCTGCAGTAGTTTAAAGGAGGCTGTGGAAACACACATCTCTGCTGATGGCTCCCCTGTACATCATGGAGTATTGCTGCTTTAAAAATCTGCTCCTATTGCTTATTCATAGCGCTTGCTGACACTGATCGGCAGCTTCATAGAGGTTGTGGAAACAAATATTTTCATTGTTGTCAAACCCCCCCACGCCGCCCTTTCACGTGCATTAAGGCAGCGGCACTTTCTTTAGAAGATTTGATAAACAGATGCTTTTTTTGGGAAAAGCCCCCTATGCCGCGGTTTCACTTTAATAGCTTCCACACACCTTTCGTTAGATTCTGATTTGTTACAGAAGGGGCGCAGCCTTCATGCACGTGAAAGTGCGGCATGGGGGCTTTGACAACAAAAAACATATTTGCAATGTAACAGGCCTTGCATTTGCAAAGCCAATAGCTCAAACTCTTGTAAATGCGAGACCTATTGCATTGCAAATGCTTGTTTAAAAATTGTCATAATTTTAATTCTGATGATGGAAGGAGTACATATTGCTTTAGAATGGGCATGGAAATGGAGCACCTGGCAAAATGTTGGTGGAGCAATATGGCTAAGAGGAACTAAATCACAAAGCTCCTTGGCTTTGTATTTCTACATGCAGAAATGTAGCTGTGCATATTTCAGTGTCCTCCTGAGAATGTGTCGCAGTTGTGGATTTCCAAGAAATTTCTTGATAAATTCCCAAGAAGAAAGAAATTTGCATAAAGGTAGTCAGTAGCCTACATCAGAAAATATTTTACTTTTCCGAAAACAGAAGGGTAATAAGAAATCATAGGTGTGAAAAAAGACATTGGAAGCTACATTACCAGTTTCGACTCCATTAATAATGAATATATTGAGATTGACACTTTACAATCTCAAGTTTTTGCTGCTAAATGTAAAATTAATGGGCTGCTAATATCAAAAACACGTATTTTTTCTCAACAGATGCTACAAATAGTATAGTCTGGATATTGGGACTTGTTTGTATACAACTACTAAGCATGTCAAGAGATCGGAATATGAGACGATACAGGGGACGTCTGCTAGAAGCTGCTATGTATTTAATTGTATATATTTTTTATGTAACTAAGCACTTTCACGCTAGCACTTTTTTGCACATTTTGCACATTTTCGTATATCAGTTAGTGATGTAACAGACAAATTCTAGGAGTGCAAAACTAATGTTGTCAATAGGCCTGAATTTTATACATATTAGTTAGTATAACTCGAAATTTAGCACTATGCTATACGTTTTATTTTCGAGATATTTTAATTCCAAGTATACAAATTTGGATGATTTCTGTATGTGAGTTATGAGCCTATGAATTGAGCCCTATGCTTTCATTCTGCAGTTAGTAGAACAAACAAGAAAACGCAATCAGTAACACATAATATGTGTTATGATTGGTTCGGTCTTTATTTTAAAAAACAGGCCTATTTCTATGTTTTCACTCTATCTTAAACTAATTTGAATATTTGTATCATGTGCTTTAATTTTGACACTACATATATATGCACTGATAGGCCCAGCGCGTCATGTGACTACACTTAGGGGAGCTACTCACAGCTAGTTAGAGAGGGACCAGCAGCAGCAGAGCTACTCATTGGAGAACTCTGGAGTCCATTATGATAACGGGCGAATCGCCACTGCCCGTCTGGTGGTGACGATCAGTCCACAATTTCCCACCACCCACCTACCATTTCCCCCTGCCAAATTACGATGGCGGTGAGGACCCCAGCTGACGGAAAGACAGTCCGCCGGTTTTCCGCCGGTCAGGCAGGCGACCGGGCAGAAAAGGGCATCAATATGGTGGCACTGTCTGCAAGACACCACCATCCATATTAGGATGGGCGGCAGTGCAGGGCTTTCCATGGCGGAGATCCCGCCATGGAAAGCCAGGCGGAGATTGCTTTCGGGGGCCCGTTGAGGGCCCTCAGAGGTTGGGGGTGCAGTTGGGGTGCACCCATGGTACTCCCCTCCATTTGCATGCACAATGTGGCAGGCACCGCGCAGTGCCTGCCACATTGTGCATGCAAATGCACGACATGCATATATTGCATTGTGGCGGGTGCTGCTTAGAGCACCGCCTGCCACAATGCAACATATGCGGGATGCCACCATGCCACCATCCTAATTTCCATGGCGGGACCGCCACACCTATGGCGGTCGGTCCTGTTTTCCCGGTACGGTGGTGGCATCGGAATAGGCCCCCTATGTTCTAGGGGTGTTGTGCTGGCATTCGCCATTTGTTGATGCTTCACAGCTATATAATTTCTTGCCACATTCCTATGGCAATAACTAAATAGATTTGCAGTGGCTAGAAGCCCTGGCTCCCTGAAACTATCTTTACAGAACGTCCTGAACCATTGGAAGCCACATGGAACCAGCTCTGATTTCATTGACTTATTGTGGCTGAGAAGAGTTGACGTTCATCTCAATTTTCCATTAAGGTTACTGGTAGAAAGGGCAAAAATATTTGTAGTCTTTCTTTAACCCCCACAACAGGACAATGTTTTAATGGTCAGACTCTAATGAGCCATATATATATATATTCACTGAAAAAACCATAGGTTTCACACATGTTATAGTTAGCTGTAGATTTTACTGATAAAAAACCAATGAAATTCCCCCGTTATAGTTACTGTAGGCAACTATAACTCACGCGACCGCAATCCTCTGCTGATGCTAATACTGTATTTAGACACTTATTTGCCCATGTCTTCTTCCATTAAATTTTAGCTATACATATATTACAAATATTTTTTTTTCGTAAAGACACATATGTCATCAGCAGAGGATTACGGTCGCGTGAGTTATAGTTGCCTACAGTAACTATAACGGGGGAATTTCATTGGTTTTTTATCAGTAAAATCTACAGCTAACTATAACATGTGTGAAACCTATGGTTTTTTCAGTGAATTTGCAAGGTTTTTTAAATGCTAATTCCTAACTATAACGTGTGTGAAACCTATGGTTTTTTCAGTGAATTTGTACGGTTTTTTAAATGCTAACTTACTTTACGCCATTTGTGGCGTGCGCGCCCAGTTAATGCAGTTCGTTCCGTGCGCGCACGGTGCGCTTCACGCACCGCGCGCCCACTTTACGCAGTTAGTGCCATGCACGCACGGTGGTCACGCGGTGCGCTGTGCGCACCGCGTGCCCACATTATGCGAGATGGGCCATGTACGCACGATGCGCTTCGCGCACCGTGCGCACATGGGGGACATATTATGCGCATCGTTGTGAAATGTTTTGTTTATTGTTTTCATTTAGTTATTAAGCCATGCACAAATGATGCCCTTCGGGCACCAATTGCACATGGGGTGGGGGGAGTGTGGATACTTTTTTTTTTTTAAAATAATTTTTTACCGTACGCGTACGGTAAGCGTAATCGTCGATTTTTCCAAAAAAATAAAAAAATTTTGGCCTTATGGGTTGTTTGGGGGCCCGTATATCATTACTGGGTGATTATTATCTCAATATACTGCCACTTTATACATTTTTGGGCTTCATTTATGCTGTCCCACTCAGAGTGCGAGAGAGAAAATGGCGGCCGCCGCTTCCTGGTTTCGGCCGATTCGAATGTTTACTAAGATCTAAGAGCCAATCAGAATTGCGCTCGCGCACGTCACCGTATGCGTACGGTAAGCGCACCGTAAGCTGGCTCAGATATATATATTGATTTAAAGGCTATTTTCTCAGAATCTACTGAACAGATTTACATCTACGCTCCGCTCCTACCCTGAAAGTCTCGGGGGGATTCGTCAAGCGGGGGCTGAGATAAAAGGGGGGTCCCAAAACGCGTTTTTCCCATGCATTTTTCCATAGGACCTTTAGAACGAGCTACAGCCCGAACGGCTGAACAGAATTACTAGAAATTTGGCAGAGAGGTAGTCCCTAGGTCAAGGAAGTGCCTTTTGTAGGTTTGGTGTAAATCTGTTCAGTAGATTCTGAGAAAATAGCCTTTAAATCAATATATATATCTGAGCCCGCTTACGGTACGCTTACCGTACGCTTACGGTAAGCGTACGGTGGCGTGCGCGAGCGCGATTCTGATTGGCTCTTAGATCTTAGTAAACATTCGAATCGGCAGAAACCAGGAAGCGGCGTCCGCCATTTTGTCTACCGCACTGAGTGTTATGTATCAAACATGATGGCCAAAAACATGTTATGGGGATGTTTTGACAACTCCCTCTCACATAGTCATGTTGAGGGAGTCCCCAAACATCCCCCAAGAGCAAAAACGGCATTATTTTTTTTTCGGCAATTTCGCGGGGTACGCTTACCGTACGCTTACCGTAAGCGTACGGTAAAAAAATAAAAATAAAAAAAACACTATCCACACTTTCTCCACCCCTTGTGCAAATGGTGGCCGAAGGCCACCATTTGTGCATGGCTTATCAGAGCACAGAAATTTCCCAAAAAATTTCAACAGATTACCTATCACAAGGAAGCGCATAATATGTCCTCCATGTGCGCACGGTGCGCGAAGCGCATCGTGCGTACATGGCCCATCTAGCGTAACGTGGGCACGGCACTAACTGCGTAAAGTGGGTGCGCGGTGCGCGAAGCGCACCGCGTGCTCACTGTGCGCGCACGGTGCGCGAAGCGCACCGTGCGCGCACGGAACGAACTGCGTTAAGTGGGCGCGCACGCCACGAATGGCGTAAAGTCACTTAGCATTTAAAAAACCGTACAAATTCACTGAAAAAACCATAGGTTTCACACACGTTATAGTTAGGAATTAGCATTTAAAAAACCTTGCAAATTCACTGAAAAAACCATAGGTTTCACACATGTTATAGTTAGCGGAAATTTTACTGATAAAAAACCAATGAAATTGCCCCGTTATAGTTAGTGCTGGCAACTATAACTCACGCGACCGCAATCTTCTGCTGATGACATATGTGTCTTTATGAAAAAAAAATATTTGTAATATATGTATAGCTAAAAATGTATGGAAGAAGACATGGGCAAATAAGTGTCTAAATACAGTATTAGCATCAGCAGAGGATTGCGGTCGCGTGAGTTATAGTTGCCAGCACTAACTATAACGGGGCAATTTCATTGGTTTTTTATCAGTAAAATTTCCGCTAACTATAACATGTGTGAAACCTATGGTTTTTTCAGTGAATTTATATATATGTATATATATATATATATATATATATATATATATATATATATATATTACCTACTGGCGGTCGCCAGTAGGTAGTTATAGTTAGGACCCTGTTTCCATAGGAAATCCGCAACATTCTATTTTGAATAACTTTGGCGCCGGTCGACGAATCCTCGCGAATTTTTCAAAATAGGTGGGGCGCTACGCTCCGCTCCTTCCCTGAAAGTCTCGGGGGGATTCGTCAAGCGGGGGCTGAGATCAAAGGGGGGTCCCAAAACACGTTTTTCCCATGCATTTTTCCATAGGACCTTTAGACAGGGCTACAGCCCGAACGGCTGAACAGAATTACTAGAAATTTGGCAGAGAGGTAGTCCTCAGGTCAAGGAAGTGCCTTTTGTAGGTTTGGTGTAAATCTGTTCAGTAGATTCTGAGAAAATAGCCTTTAAATCAATATATATATCTGAGCCAGCTTACGGTGCGCTTACGGTACGCTTACCGTACGCGTACGGTGACGTGCGCGAGCGCGATTCTGATTGGCTCTTAGATCTTAGTGAACATTCGAATCGGCCGAAACCAGGAAGCGGCGGCCGCCATTTTCTCTCTCGCACTGAGAGAGATGTTGAAAATACAAAGCACAAAAACATGTAAAGGGGCTGTTTGGACAGCTCCCACACACATAGCCAAGATGGGGGGGTCCCCAAAGATCCCCCAAGGCCAAAAACGGAAAAAAATTACTGAAAAAAAAAATGTATACAGACTTTCCCCACCCCGTGTGTAATTGGTGGCCGAAGGCCACTAATTGTGCATGGCATATTAAAGATGACAAAAAATGTAATAAAAAAAAAAATGTATCTTCTCTGTCCACCCCGTGTGCAAATGGTGCCCGAAGGGCACCATTTGCGCATGGCTTATAAAAAATACGAAAAATTAAAATATTACCTTCAAAACGAAGTGCATCATATGTCCTCCATGTGCGCACGGTGCGCGAAGTGCATCGTGCGTACATGGCCCATCTAGTGTAACGTGGGCACGCGGTGCGCGTAGCGCACCGCGTGCCCACCGTGCGTGCACGGCACTAACTGCGTAAAGTGGGCGCGCGGTGCGCGAAGCGTACCGCGTGCTTACTGTGCGCGCACGGTGCGCGAAGCGCACCGTGCGCGCACGGAACGAACTGCGTTAAGTGGGCGCGCACGCCACGAATGGCGTAAAGTAACTTAGCATTTAAAAAACCATACAAATTCACTGAAAAAACCATAGGTTTCACACACGTTATAGTTAGGAATTAGCATTTAAAAAACCTTGCAAATTCACTAAAAAAACCATAGGTTTCACACATGTTATAGTTAGCGGAAATTTTACTGATAAAAAACCAATGAAATTCCCCCGTTATAGTTAGTGCAGGCAACTATAACTCACGCGACCGCAATCTTCTGCTGATGACATATGTGTCTTTATGAAAAAAAAATATTTGTAATATATGTATAGCTAAAAATGTATGGAAGAAGACATGGGCAAATAAGTGTCTAAATACAGTATTAGCATCAGCAGAGGATTGCGGTCGCGTGAGTTATAGTTGCCTGCACTAACTATAACGGGGGAATTTCATTGGTTTTTTATCAGTAAAATTTCCGCTAACTATAACATGTGTGAAACCTATGGTTTTTTCAGTGAATATATATATATATATATATCAAAGGTCTCAATGCCCTAAAGTGACTGAAGAAAGAAACTCAGTGTTCTATGAAACTTCCAAAAAAATACAAAAATAAACAAACTTCATTTATCTAACTCGGATATTTGCTTACTATTGTGTATGGAGTTAGGGTCTTTTGCCGTTTTGGGTCTTTGCTGTTTTCTTTCAGATTTTGAATTTGTGGAGTCAATTGTTGTTGGGCTTCAGTTCTAAGACTGTGACTAAAATAGATTATATCACACATGTACTCTCACCAGTTGAGAAATTAAGGGCCACATGTACAACTGAAGCATTCTGGCAACTTTTTGTGACTCACAATTAGGAAGACACAAAATGCGATGTACTAATGTGTCTCAGACAATAGGGTCTTAAATGAAATACCTCATTCATATTCATGAGGTAGGTCACAATTTACAACTTTTTGAGAATTGCTTAAAAACACAGGGATGGTGGCCTGCTGGGGACAGCAGACCACCATGTCTTTGTTTCCTTTTAAATAAAGCTTTTTTGTGTGTTAAATGCAGCCTGTTTTCCTAAACGAAAAACGGGATGCATTTCAAAAAGAAAAATCAACACTTCTGTTACATTTTTTTAAATTAGGCAGTGGTCCTTGTGACCACTGCCTGCCCTTAAAAAGATTTTGCTACCATTCACAATCCCCGGGGGACCCCTTCCTGTTTACGACTGGCTTACCACCTACTTGAAGTAGGTGGTAAAGAGCGATTGTTTTGCGACCGCATTCCGGTCATAAAATAATCCTACATCCCCCTGAGACACCCTTGGCACGTCCCTTCCTAATACAGACTCACAAACCCTATTTTGCGAGTTGGTAATAGGTTACAGACTCACAAAATAGGGTTGGTGCATGCAAAAAGGAGTTTTAGCAATCGCTAATGGCCTGATTCTCCGTTAGTGGCTGCTAAAACCCGTCATACATGTCCCTGTAAGTGTTTCATCTGCTCTGTCTTTGGTTTTAAAAGTTATTGATTTATTGAGTTGGTTTGGGTCACGGATCTATTATGATATCATTGTTTACTAAAGTTGTGGTCCTTTACAGATAGGGGATACGGGTGTTAATATTGTCCAAATCTATTGAATGCTTTGTGTGTGCATAAGCTCTCTTCTTTGAGGGTCCCACTAGGACTGATGGATTGGAGTATGTCATTGGCCCTTGTAAAAGATGCCCAAGAGGCATAGTATTGATTCTCGGCTAAGTCCTCATTATTTGGCCATAAGTGCTAGAGCATCCTTCCCCCTCTTCATGTCTATGTGATTCAAGTAGGGAGGAAAATGACACTCTTTGTTATTGCTATGGACTTATTCCTCAATATGGGATGCAGCACAGTAATGTTTTAGGTAAAACAGAGACAGTAATAGGCACCAAAGAGACGTTACCGAAATATCCGTGACACAATATAGACCATTACAGTCATCTGATAGCAATATTAGGCCCCATGGAAAACTAGCATTAATAACTATTTGGAAAGATTAGTACAAGGGGCCTCAAGACACTGGCTCTCATACACAGACCTTTTCCATTATCAGCTTACTTTCCCATCCTCACACATGCAGTTTCCTACTTCCCTAAATCCACGCAAGACACCATCACTCCATCGCCACTTTTACCAAACTTTTATCTCCCATTTCTTTTTCATCTTTTCTCCCACTCAGATGTCCATGGTATTGCTCGCACCAGGCATAAGCTCCTGAAATGTCCCCATCAAGTCCACCTCCTCTCGTTAATACAACCACCCTTCCTCTACATCATCCACTGATGGAGAATAAACCCTCCATTCTCACACCTCATTTGCAAGGCTCAATCCCTACCTATATAGCATTACCAGCCATACACATACCACTTGTAGAAGAAAAGTTTCGACCCAGTATGCCATCAACCAGAGTACCTCAGAGCCAAATGCGTACAGACACAGGTAGAAAAATGTGTTTTACAGAAAATTGCAAAATGTGATAACTATATTTCAGGTAAGTCAGACCTGCTCTAAAAACAACTTTGTGACTCGAGCCGAAATAGTTCTATAAATGGGATGGGCAATGCTGAAACCTGACCTGGAGATGCCCCTCAATTTTTATATTTCTTTTCAATGTTGCAGGGGAAATTATGAAGATAGACTTAATACACCATACACAACAGGTATCCCATGCAGTACATGCCCTGACAACTGTGAAAAGGGACTCTGTAGTAAGTATATGAAAAGTATTTTTATTTACATTGAAGATTTTAAGTTTCAATGAGTCTGCTTCATATCCCCACAATAAACGCAAAATACGAGCAAGGATGTAACCAGAATGTTGTATTATAAAGTCAAGCTTATATATCTTTTTACCAATTGCATTATTTTGTATTTTAAAAAACATCTGGTTTATTATCTCTTCATTAGCCTTAGACTTGTATAGAATGTGTCTATTCCCTCTATGTGGTATTTGAGGATATTGCTTTTTTCCCTGTTTTTCAACAGAAAGAATCTTTAGGCATGAGTATATTTATGTCAAATGGTGTAAATGCATGATTTATCCAAAATACAACTTAAGAATTATTTTAGCACAGAGAAAAAGTCCAGAGAAAGCAAGTTATTACTTGAATGATTTTTTAATGAATTTTTTATGGAGGCAATGCAATATCTATCAAGCCAAGTCAAGTAAAAATGCAACGTTTATTTAGACCGTTGGCCTTCAAACAGCATGAATAGCATATCAACATCTTTTATAAATTGCCTAAAATCATCACAATTCCATCAATAATTCCATTGAGTAGGTACCTCTATACAATAAAAGTAGAAGCATCACAAATGTCCATACAATGGATATCACAGTAGCATTATTTCATAATGTAAACATTATCAGCACATCCCTACTAAAAATAAAATAAAAGTTAAAAAATGGTTTAGAGATGTATATTAATAAATACATCCAAAATGGTAGATTTCAACCTTTAAAATCACAATAAGCCCAGTTCAATTAGCACCTATGCCCCTAGTTCTTTTTCCATAAAAAAGCGTTTCACAGCCTTCATATATCTTCCAATTGCAATGGCAATATCAAGTTTAGGCATATCAGTGAGGAGGTCTATAGCGTGGGCCCATGATTCAATACCATACTTTAAAAAAATGGGACGCAAGAATAATATCCAAAGGGCTAAAACTGTAATACAATCAACTAATATGTGCGAAATATCACATTTTGTTCCTAGCATACATGTATAATTACCATTGGGCTGCATCATTACTGCTCTTATTTTACCATTTGTTAATGCCAATTCTTAATCTTACAATTTCGCACCTAGCCAATGATTAGGTAACTTTTCAAGATATGGTTACCAGGCTTCATTCTGCCAGGTCATCCTCATAAATTGTACAGATTTGTTCTTGCTCAGGTATTCCACATCTAACCTCCTAGCCAATTCCTTCCCTTGGGATCTCAGTAGACACTTAGTAGTTTCTACCTGGAGTGAGTGTGGACAAATTCTCACATTCAGGTTCTCACACACCGTGTACAATTTCTTACTTGTCTCCGTGTCCCATTTTAAACTACTAAGCTGAATCTCATTTCTGCACTATTGAGAGACCTTTTGTACTGCTCCTGGATCCTGGGGTTTCCAGAACCTTATCAGTGCCATTTGAGCTTGCATACTCCATGATATTATTCCTAGCTTAGCCCTAATAGCCTGAATCATTGCTGAGCCTGGAAACGACAGTAGGTGTTTGAAACACTTTTCTTCATCTAGGTCCCAGCCATATTTACCACTTAGGTAAAGACCTTCTGCTCCGTCCAATACTTGGGAGGGTATCATTGCGCTATAGGTCTTTAACAACGGTCTGTGGGACATCTCCTCATAATCCCAGTTACATTTTTTCAGCCCACAAACCGATGTGATGGGATGCTATCCTTCATTTTGGACTATCCATCATTTCTTAAACATGTCTGCTGCAATCTATCAGCCACTGTGGGATTGCAGAACTTGATACCCAAAAGTTTGAGTAACCTTTATTTTAGGTGACAAAGAAAGAAAACGAGGCTTGTTGAGAATTGAATAGCCCTGAATTGTACTAAATATAACTGCAAAGTTTAAATCTATGTTGGCGAAATATATCCATAAAAAGTAACAATTGCTGTTAAAGGATCTATGATTACATTTATTGGCGCTAAAGCTAAACTTGAACTAAATAGGCATGATAACCTGGATAGAGAGAGAACGAACTTGATGAGCTATCATTAGGTCCAAATACTCTGTTGCACACTTAAACTGATTCTGTAAGGAATATGTTGGCTCATTCTCGGTAGCTTGACCTATGCAGCACAGTGTCCTCAGAGAAAGAGCTCGCGAAATATCTACAACAGCTAGTTACACAACAGTACTGGTACGTCAAAGTGTAAACAATTTATCAACATACGATAAGTCTAACATGAAGGAAAGATGAATATTAATGAACAAAAAAGAAACAACGGCAAAATAATAAATAGAAATAGAAATAATCCAAAGTCACTAAATGGTCTTAAAGTATTGCTCTAAGCCATGGTGAGCCACCAAAAGAAGCAATGTCAAATCACAGCTAATTGGTATGATGGCTCAAAAACACCAACTAGAGCCTTAGAGTTTTGGTTATAAAGTCCTGCAGCCAACTTGAGGGTGTCAAGTTTCTCAGCGGGAAATGAAAAACAAAGAGAGTTGCAGACGTGGTGCTCAGGTGATGCTGCATGGCAATTGTTTACTGAATGCAGAATTTTCTAAAGCATGGGCCTGATGCCAGTTCAACAGACACAGCTTGACTCAAAAACGAACTCAACAGGCAGAGTCCTAATATTTCCAAGATCCAAATTTAGGAAAACATGTAAAATAAATCCTGAGTACAAGCTGTAGGTTTCTCAGGACTCGTTCACATGAACCCAATGCAGTGCCTTGGCTTCGACTCCTTTCTGCAGTTGTCTTTCAAGTTCTTGTGTTACCATTGGAGCATGTTGTACTCTTTTACCTAGGTAATGGGTAAGTGTCTTCTCGTGTCTGCCTTAGTTGGTACAGGATTGCTGGGACCACAGCATCCTGGGCCAAAGTAAACTTTGCTTTAAAGGGCTGTGCATTAGGTGTTGCTGTGGGTGTTTCTGGCAACACCAATGGCGATTTGACACTGCCCCAGATTTACAAGGAATCATAACTAGGAGGCAGTGCCAAAAATACCTTTATTTATCCTTGTTTCTCCTATTTCTATGTGTGCTGCATAATGCAGCACACATAGAAAGAGAAAAAAGCCTTTTGGTACCCTTGCACCATGATGAAAAAGTGCCTGCATTGGCGCATAATAGCCCATTGGGAAAAGTCAGGCATCTGATAGATACAGCACATTCCTGTTCTTTTCTTTTAGCCATAGGGCAGCACAGCAGGTAGGCCTCGGGCACTGCCCTACGGCAAAATTATGTAAAAAGGCCCATGGTGTGGGAATTTCCTGCTAAGAGACAGAGAAAAGAAAAAGAGCGGAGCTGTCCTCTGCAGGACAGAAAGTGATGAGTGTACAGTAACAGAAAAGGCCCAGAGGGACAGAATACAAGTTGCCACCCCATGCTTCCAGTCACAAGCTCCTCGAACCAGGGACCACCTGACGCAAGGCTCTCTCTCCACCGCTGCTCATCGCTTTAATCCTTGGAAGTACAGATGGTCAGCAGGGCTTTAAAGTCTAATGCGAAAACTCCTAAATGTTAATTTAAATACCAACAGAAGGGAAAAACACAGATAAATGGTGCAGTATTGCGTTACCATCAATCATTACCCGCTTTACTGATGACCAGAGGCGCATCTGTCATTGGTGCAGCAGGTGCAGTGAATGGCCCTCTGCACCTCAGTTATGACTGCATTTTACTAACAAATGGGGGGTGGAGGCTCATTTCCATTACATACATAAAGCCCATGATACACTACTAGGCCACCGCTGTTGACAGCATCTACGGACAGCAATCTCAAATACCGCCAACATCTATTTAGGTGCAGGCTCACATGCACAATAATCATTTGCTTCACACGCTGCAAATACATGGACATATATTTTTCTGTATACAAATAATTGTGCTGTTCATCCCTCATTCCTCTTGCTAAATGTTTGATTTGTTCTTTCCGCAGCCAATTCCTGATCACTGGAGAACAAGGCTGCTAGCTGCGGGGATGTCATTCATGGGCAGGGCATGAAGGCAAACAGATTGATGGAGCGAAACCACCTGCTACAGCATTTATTTATATTCACCACAGATGTCATGTCCTAAATTCTTCAAACCTGCACTCATTTGAGATGTTCTGTTATATGTTACGGGAATTATCTAGTTCCTCAATATTACGCATTGTTCCTACATTAGTCTCCTAGTTGCCAGGAAACTGATTTGTAGATTTGATTTTCCTGGTAGTTGTCTCAGGTCAAAGGCCTTTGAATCACAATTTCCTCAGAGGGCCTGGAAGAATGTACTTTTACACTGTAAAGCATATGTAGTGATTTATTATGTCAAATTGTATTCGTAGTGAATTGTGAACTTCTACACTTATTTAAAATGTTACCTGTGAATGTGGCAAAAGCATATAAATGTGTTGCACACCTAATCGTGAAGAAAAACAATAATAGGTAATCAAATAATAAAAAAAAGAAGGTCTTGGCACATGCCGAATCAATTTCGACAAAAACTGCTTCCATGGCATATGTGGAGTCAACAGATCTGTAGGATTTCATATTTTTAAACAGTATCCCGTGTGTGTGGCTTTGGAAGAAAACATTGTTGGCAATCTTCTCAAATTGTTCACGGCAGAATTTTTTTTTTATTGAATGGCTGGATTAAGCATTATACAGATAGAAAATAGGTATTAAAATGTGATATTCGTGACAATCAGGCAGCCCACAATGTACATGTCCATCTCCTGAATAATTGTGATTGCAAACAAAACAAATATATTGTTTGCTTGGCATTACATTTTAGTAAACCGTTTTGGGAAACCACTGATCTAATCATACATCATGATATGAAAATATTGTTCTCATTACATTCAGAACTTCTGTATTACCAAACTATGTTATTATAATGATACAACCCTTGGTATTGTGGTTTTGCCATTTTATAATGCTGCAAATGACATATGTATTGTTATTAATACACAATTAACAGTACTCAACATGTTAGCTTTGGTAGAACTGTGGTTATCTCAGACTTAATCTGTGGTCTTTGGGTCCAGCAGAGATCATTGCAATACATGCTTAAGTTACTTAGTTCTGTCACTGGAATATGTTTTACATACTGCACAGATATGTTATGCTATTAGTCTGAATATAAATCAATGCTTGTCTTATAAGAAAATTTAATTATATAGAATGACTCAAGCTACTGAGATTAAGTGTCCAAACTCAGGGCACTTCTTGTTTTTGTGTATTTCAAGCAAAGTTTGATGTAAGCTCACTGTGCTGATACACTGCTTAACAAATTAAGCATTCTTCTACTTGTGCTTGATCTGCCATCAGAATGAGATAAAGTCGAAATTATTAGAATTTTTTTTGGTTTTTACTAATTGGCATATCTGTGTCCCCCACTTTACTTTTTCATCGATGAATTAATAAACTGAAGCTTATTGTTTTCATTGTTCTGTTTAAAAATGTTTCTCCACTGATTCAGCCAATAAATAGTTCAGCATTTTCACCTGATTTTGTGTATTCATTAAAAATATCTGTGGTTAGTTTATTATGAGGTGACATCCATTAGAGCTTGGAAAGTTGGAAAAGTTTGCTTGTGAATCTGTGTTCTTGGATCATGATAGTATTGCAAACATGGTCAAAGCCAGCCGGTGTGGGTTATAAATGAAAATGGAAACCGAACAATGATGAAGCATGATACTGTAGGGTGTGTGAGGGCAGTATTAAGAGATTCATTGTCTTCCCCTTGTATGTCTTTTATTTTGGTAGAATTGAGTTATACCATTCTTATGTTGGTAGGTGTACTAATTGCAGTACCTCCCTGTTCCTCAATCAATGCTTAAACACAGAACTTTATTAAACCATGTGCTCAGAGTTTCAGTTCTATGTTTTAATAAGTATTGGCGAAGCCAATTGTTCGGTTTCCATTTTCATTTATAACCCAGACCGGCTGGCTTTGACCATGTTTGCAATACTATCATGATCCAAGAACACAGATTCACAAGCAAACTTTTCCAACTTTCCAAGCTCTAATGGATGTCACCTCATAATAAAATAACCGTCAAATTTGAAGTTTTCATTCAATTATGGTGCTCTCAAGGATGATTTAGAAATGATTTGTCCAGAGTAGAAGCATAGCCTGTGGAGTATGAAGCATGTTGGAAAGAGCTAACTAAGTGCATCTAAAGTATCAACAGATGAGTGCTTGGAAATCAGTTGTAATGAACAACAGTCTTTACAGTATTTGATAAAGGCTGGGGTCTTAAGGTCGAGCGAATATTCAGATGTATATTTAAGTCACATAAAATTCCTGGACGGCTATTGTGTACAGTGAAGTGCATCAAGTATTTCAAGCCCAAGTTAATAGAATTTTGTCTACTGCTATGGTGTATTAGTGAGATTCTAGGGAATTAAAAAGAAGGTATATGTTCATTCTTCAGTGGATGAAATACATCTATGGAGAACATCTTAGAATGTGTTCCTTATATTTGACCAGACCCATTCAAACATCGCCATTGAGGATGCACATGCATCTACAGCAGCCATCTTTGAAAGAGTTTGCTCAAATATTATATACCCATTTTACATTGATCATCATACGTGTGTGCACATACACTTGTGGGTGGTCATCTTAAAAGATGTATAATCCATTTTAAGTGGGACGTCTGCTGAAACTGTAGCAGGTGAAAAAACATTAAACAAGCATTTGCAGCGCTATAGGTCTCGCATTTACGCAAGTTTAACCTAATGGCATTGTAAATGACAATGCCTTTTATTTATGTTTTAAAAATGAAAACAAAAAAAAGAAATTGTTATTTGCAATGTCAATAGCTCAGACTTGTGTAAATGCGAGACATATTGCATTGCAAATGCTTGTTTATTCTGTGTTCAGTAAAAGGCAACTGTCTTAATAAGCATAAAAGTGAAATTAAATAATAAACAAGTGCCCTTCAGCGGCATAATAATTTCCTTTGGGTATTTGAAGTAGCTTGAAGCTAGCTCCAAGGATAAGCTGGAGGCTTAAGGAAAAACCTTCACAGCATTTAAATCATGAGGTTCTATGCCGAACTGAATTGTGTTTCTGTGAAATCCTATTACAGAAACCAGGATGTGATGAGGGGCACAAAGGGCGAGGGGTCAAAATAAACGCACATTACACTGTACATTTGTCCATTAAAATAATTTCAATTCGAGATCACTTCTCTACCTGCTTGTACTGCTATACAACTGAAGTAAAATAAATATGACGAGCTGTTTCTCAAAAGCACGGTGTTACATATGTCTTACAATGGTAATTGAAATGTTGAATGCAAAGAAAGACATCCAGGTTCTCTGCTCTTTACATGTTTAATCCGATCTTTTAGAATGCAGGTGTGGGAGCTATAATTCAATCTTTTAGAATGCAGGTGTGGGAGCTATAATTCAATCTTTTAGAATGCAGGTGTGGGAGCTATAAATCAATCTTTTAGAATGCATGTGTGGGAGCTATAATTCAATCTTTTAGAATGCAGGTGTGGGAGCTATAATTCAATCTTTTAGAATGCAGGTGTTTGGGCTGTATTGACCTGGTGCCCATGTCTTGTTGGGTTTTATTCAGGTTGTTCGATTACATTTTCAGTGGTTAATCTACTGTCCAAAAAACGGTAACATACATCTCATATTTTTCCTTGTTTCTTTCTCTGTTACTCCTGGCACTACCTGGTAGTAAGCCAATGCTTTCTTACTCCTCACAGATATTCATCAGAGTACCCCAGTTAAGTGAATTTTAACACCTTAAACTTATTGGCTTATTTAAGAGGTGGTTTTGCGTCCCTCTGGCGTGGTGCAAGAGTGACAAACCTTAAGTCGGATTTATTTATCCATTCAAGAACACTTTACATTGTCCTTCATGGCTACATAAATCTAGAATAAGGCAGTGCAGCACAAATTGCTATATTGCCTTACTCTGCCCTGGGAAGGCTTTCCATGGGTGTTGCGTGGGTGGTCCCACTCAACTCCCATGTGTTTTTTACTCATTCCCAGATTTATCAGAACTGGTAGACCTGGTAATGTGCCAAAAAGTACGCCTTCTCAGGTGAGGCGTAACAAGGAGAAGAACCTTTATTTTTCCTTGTTACTTCGTCTTTCTGAGTGTTTTTATATTCTGCAGCACACATTGAGGAAAATGCCTCTCAGGATTGTTTTTGTGCAAGAAAGTGTTCCTTCTTGCAGAAAAAAAATCCAACATGCAATGCAGGCATCATTGCACCATGGTGCAAGTGTGCCTGCGTTGACACTAGGCTGCCAAAACTGCACCAGCGCTGGGAAAAGGCAGGAATGACCGTATTGCAAAATACAGCGTATTCTTGCAGTTTCTCTGTCATGCAGCGCAGCAAAGTGACCTGTTGCGTTGCACTGTGTGACAACTTCGTAAATAGGCCTGAGTGTTTATTGCTTCATCTTTACATGCATCTCAAAAGTATGAATGTCTCAATTAGCTACTAACAGGGTGGACTGGCCCTTTGACCACTCCTGGTATTTTCCTAGTGGGCTGCAGGCTAGGGGGTTGCACTCAGAGCAGGATGGGCTGCCATGACCCAAAAACAAAATGCCCCATAAACTCGTGCTATTCACGGCCTCCTGCAGTGTTGTGCTACTTTCAAAATTTTTGCCATTGCTGATTCTGATTTCAATTCCGGGCCTGTAGCTCTCAGAACTACCTGCAGATACGTCACCCTTGGTAATACTCTTGGGTACAGTCTCCCCCAGGTAACAATGCTGTCGTTATCTTGGGCGATCAATATTAAATCTCTTTTTTACCCCTCTCCTCACCTTTGGAGAAAGGCCAAATACTGGTATTGCACTGTGTATAAAATAGGGTAATTACCAAGCGTGCATTGTAAATATTAAGAGCATAATTCCTTAATCTGGCACATGCTACTTTATAACAGCTCGCCTAGGAAGCGTACAATAGGACGTCACAAGTTGTCAAACAGTAATACACACGTTATTAAATGCACACCGATAAACGTGGCACGTAAAGGCATGGCTCCTGGTCACTACCTGTAAGCCTCCTTATAACGTTAAACATACAAGGGCATGTCTTGTGTATTTTAAACAGAGAACAGAAACTGCAGCAAACACACAAGCAATACATGGCGTCCACTGTTATAAATAAACGCATTTTAGAGTGGAAGGCCTGCAGCAGCGAGCCCTGCGCTGCACTATATGCTGAGTTGTGCCACAGACAGTGTAAAACAATACACAGGGCTTGTGTTGACCCCAGAATACCACAGGCTGGGAAAGCACTGCTTGGGGAGTAGCATGTTGATTATCCATACACAGGCTCCCTCTGCAGCCACCCAGTTCAAACAATGAACGAGGGCATCAATAAAGGCAGGTCTGTCATGTGTGCCCCCCCCTTCGCCAACACGAACACTCCTTCATGCCTACGTGACTGAGATGCAGAAGCAGCTCCTCCAGTTACTGAACAAGGAAGCACCCTTGGGTAACCGGCTCATATCTGAGGTCAGAGGGAAATAAAATAATATACGTATAAAAACAGAACTGCATTTGTTGTGCAAAACCTCCCTGTACAGATAGAGAGCCCTCGCTCTGAACAACAACAATTTCCAGGATCTTTTTCTAAAAATACTTCGCTAGATTAGTTAAAAGGCTTTAGCTAACACGAGACAGGGATCACTGTGTGCAGGGAAGGCAAGGGGGAGGGGAAGGGGGCGGGGAGCAGTAGTCCCATGGAACCTCCTGTCATTTCCCCCTAATTCTATTTTACTGTATTTTTTCATTTGAAAAGTCCCAACGTTAATTCTACTCTCCATTTAATAAAGCGTGAAACTTAATTAGTGTATTGCTGGCGCTATACTTTTTTAAAAAATAAATGAAATGCGTGTTTTAATCATCTCAACTGTAAGTGTTCAAACTCTTGTTCCTTTTTGGAAAGGAAAATGATCGCTGCCCGCAGGTTTCTCTGAGATCGCCTTTATTTAACAAGGAGGTTACAAGGAGGGACTAAGAGGCCTCATTTTCAATCAGAGGCCGCCTTTTACCATAAACGATGACACCAGCCAATGAAAAACATGGACGGGGCTTCAACCCCACTTCTAAAACCTACACTACTTCAATATGCCTCGCATAATGCTGGTCTGCAAGTAAAAAGTACAATGTTGCATAGGGGAAGGGAACAACAAGCAGGTAGAGGCTGGAGAGCAGGGGTGGGGTCCATAAATATATATCTTTGAAAACAAGAAGAATGGAGAGAGCAAAGCAATTGATGAGCTAGGGGGCAGAGGCAACAAAGACAATGAGGGAGAGCAAGGTGAGGCGCAGGGAAGCAACACTTTGTGCGAGTCGTGGGGGGGATGCTGCAGACTGGGAAGGTAGAAGAGATAAAGCAAAAAAAAACACATCCACTTCCATGGAGTGCTAAATTAAACAAAATGTTCTTATTGAATACCCACCACATCAGAAGTGGAATAATATGAATAACCAATCAGAACAATGTGAGGCCTAAATGCTTCTGGGTGGGACAAAAAAAGAGGACAGAACATCAGAGAATCAGGAGGGGCTAGTGAGACAGTCACTTGAGGTCATTCAGTTGTGTGAAAGGGCTGAATGAAAGCCTACTCTGTGCATAATGGAAACAATAGGTCTGGCTAACAAACAGCTAAAGGTATCAGTAGTTCAGAACTAAAATGATTGCAAACTGGTCAAATAAATGAGAGTGCCTTTGACAGATTCAAACAAGGAACAACACTGTAAATGCTGGGAGTAGCATGCTCCCTTCTTTCACCCTTCCCATAAATGGTGTGTCTGAACTGCTCTGACTTCATTTGAAGTGCTTCTTTAGGAGGTGTAGTGCCCACTAGGGGCTGTTTTTATGGTTGCATTTTATGTGTTCTGAAAGTATATAAAAAGCACACAAACACATTATGGTAATTTTAAAATGCTTTATTGATATAATAATTTTCACATTTGATTTCATAATGTAATCTACGGTTTTTCTATCTGCCATCTGTACATATTTGTAAATTAATGTGTAGTATTTAGTAGTGTGTGCAATAAATCAACTTTTTATTTTCTAAAGAAAAAGCACTGATTGGACAATGAAACAACATCAGTGTGGCAAGAAAGGACAACAGTTAATGGCTACCAGTTAGGATTAATTATCATAAACACTTGAAATGTATACTTCATGTCAGAATCGCGGCTCCAGAGAATTATGCAGGTCCAGAGCTGTAAGATGTCTCCATGTGATGCAAACTCAAGGGCACATTTACAATAAAGTGGCAAAGTCTGTCAAGCCAAGAAGGCTAACTACACGCTTCGTCACTTTAGAAACGCAGGGCTGCCCATATTTAGTAGAATATGGTGCAGCCTTGCGTTTCCCCCTGTGCTGGCGCTAAATTTACCTGCCTAGCGCCAACACAGGCACCCTTACACCAAAAGTGCAAGGGTACCTTTGTTGAGGGGGAAGATTGTTTATGTGCAGGAAGGTTCACCTTCCTGCACATGAACAATATTTAAATGCTGTATTGTAACTTCTATGTGTGCTGTTAGATGCAGCACAAATAGAAGTTGCAAAACTGCATCTTTTTTAAATGATTGTTTATGTGCAGGAAGGGGGACCTTCCTGCACATAAACAATCATAGGCAAATTTGCTTTTTCTCTGTGTGCTGCACAAGGCAGCATACAAGGAAACAGCAAAAACTAGGCAAAATTTCTCCTCTTTTTGCCTGTTTAAGACCAGGTTTTCCCTTGCCTTAGTTTTGGCGCTGCCTCTTATTTACGCTACAATTGTAAATAGGAGGCAGCGGCAAAATCAATGGGTGTTGCGGTGGAATGCCCACTACAACACCCATTGCCCTCCCATTTCACGCTAAATGCGGTGTGAAAGGGTGCCTTACACGTTAAGTGGCTTAACGCTGCCTTGTAAATAAGACAAGGCCCCTATTGCCATTACAAAGACACTGAAAGTGACGTTGTGGTGGCGATAGGGACTTGTAAATATGCCCCTCGGTGATTCACAGCCGTCCCCTTGTTGCAGCTGCCAATGACATCTGATTGCTTTGACGAGTGTATAGACATAATAGCAGTTTAGCTCATGGAAATTATTTGCTATCTAGCTCTTCAGAACCTAGTTGGTGGTTGACTGTTCCACTAACACTCTGAAGGGTCCTCTCATCCAGCCAGGTATTGGAAACAATACAAATGGTCTACTATGTATGCAAGTTACATACTACTGCTGAATTTTCAATTTCGCAGATGCACAACTTCTGAATGCTCCTGGAAGTTCATAGGTTTTTTGTTTTGGAAAATGTCTAACGAGTTGACTACAAAAATTCTAAGTAACAAAATTAGTCTGTGTTATAAAAAAATTCAAACTGGGTCCAGTTTCTTTAGCAATCCTGATTGAAATTCTAAATGAACATTTACACGCAGTGGAAGTCAAGTGATTGCATAGGTGTTATTCTTGAAAATAATGAGCTGGAAACTGGATTTTTGTCAAACTGCATTTGGAAATTATTATTGGTGTCTACTGATTACCTCCTAGGGCCACTGCCTTGTCCTTGTTCTTACTACACAAGACATTATGCCACCCTGACAATCCTTCTTTTCATATATATATTGTTAGGAAGTCATCTTATTTTCTCTGATCACCCCAATGTTTCGACTGATACTGATGGTTTCTGACTCTGATTGTGCCCTTGGCTTTGCTAACCAGACCCAGGGTTAGTACCCTGTTTCAAAGGTATGTGGTCATTAGGTGTGACTACAATTGGCATGACAACCTACTCATAAGCCCCTAGTATATGGTAGAGCATATAGGTCTAGAGGCCCAGTAGATTTAATGCACTTGTGTGTGCACTACTGTGGTGCCTGCTGTCATTTTAAAAGCCAGCCTTGACTTGCAGACTATGTTTGAATTTAAATTATATGCAAATTCGACTTTGAATTTAAAGGTACTTCCAAAGTATCAAACTGCCTAATTTTTACATATAACTCACCTCTAAGGTCTCCCCTAGGTGTCTCGGGAGAAAGGTGCCTTATAACTATAAGTAGGGGCATTATAAAAGATGTTTGATGTGCCATGGTGAGGGAAAACAAGTCAATTTAACTTTTCCCCATTGTAGTACAATGGCTCCACATGCTACCATTGGAATACTTTAACTATCATAACTATTGAAAGAAAGAAGCTCAAATTATACTTCAAAGTATCAAAATGATAGAATAAGCCCAACAACTTGCCACCATCAGACTTATTATCAGAGAAAATAAGTTATTAAACTTGCTTTTCTGATGAGCCAAAATTCAGCCTTCCAGCAGCCTAGCTCTGATTGGCCAGCCTCTGCTAGGCTGAGCCAAGCTGTCTTAATGAGGTGTGAAGTGGCCTGACCTGAGACAAAGGATGCTTCTGGTGAGAGGATATTGTAACTGCAGAGCAAATGACTGAAAGGGGGCTGGGTAGCCAAACTGGTCTTTAAAGGGGGAATGCAAGTTGGGACTGGCCAGAGGCTCACCCCCACATCCTGCCACCCTAGCCAGCCAGGAGCCCCAGTAATTAGATTAGAACAGGGGCTGGACGGGAAGTGTTAGGGAAACTTAGCCACACCAGTGAGATGGCTTAGCCAGATCTTAACATCCAGGACAAAGTTTCTCCATTGTGGATTTTGAAAGAATAGTGCTTTCTGGGACAGGAATATGCCACACTCTGTAAGAAGTGGCCATACCTGAAGGTGGCCTAGCAACTCAAATCCCTCAGAGTGTCTACTGGGAAATGATCTTGAAACATCTGTGTGATCAGGGGTAGAGAGAATTGTCCATGCAAAAATGCAGGCTCTTCCTGAGTTGGTATGTACTGCGACTAGGTCACAGGCTGCCCAGAAGGGAAACGTTGGACATCCTGACCCTGGATCAATGGGCCACGCAGCCAATAACAAGAGAAAGGGCCCTGGGTCTGGTAAGCCAGCCCAGAGAACTCCAGAGGTGCAGGAGGAATCTGACCCTGAGGAGGATCTGACCTCTGGGACACGAATTTGCCACTCTTTGGAGGATGTGGTCATACCTGCAGATGGCACCCTGTACCCCATTGCTCAGGGGTACTCTCCTGTTTGTTGCCCGGGAACACTGGATAAAAATGGAAGAGCTGCCTAGAAACTCAGATCCCTGCCTGATACTACAAGGAGAAGAAAGACTGCCCTGCTACGTCCAGATTGGTCCTTCCGGGTGGAGATGATGCATGTGGACTCTTTTGATCTGTTTATTTCAGGGAGTCCACTCCTTTAGTTCTTGAAGTCAGGCAAAGTCCTTAGGGCTGTAGCTCCAGGTGTGCAGCAGGTACAGTCATTTAGAGTGCAATCCTTTTGGGTTGTAGGCCAGGGCCTGGCCTACAACCCAAAAGGATTGCACTCTAAACTGACAGCAGCAGCTCTTAGGGAACACTCCTATCAGGAAAGAGTGTTGGGTTGCTTTCCTCAAAAAACACTTCTTGGCAGCAAGTGACTCCTCGCCCACACCCCTCTTAGAGGTATTTCCCTCACAACAACTATTTGACAACCCAGCCCCTCCCTGCAATGACCTCTTATCAGCGCTAAATCCCTCTCAAGAGGTCACCTTGGTAGTAGATCATCATGTTAACGGAGGCGCACACCTCGGGTAAACTTGGCACGGGGGCCACCGCCCCCAAGTTCAACTGCTCCCAGAGACACATCCGCATTCTCTCCTCTATTCAGAAGGGGGTCAAATGTCTGACCAAGAAACAGCTAAAGTTAGTATCAAAGGCAGGGGGACGGTGCTCCTTGGGCTAAATTGAAAACCTTAGACGATTTACAAACAAGATCCACAGTACTGGGCCTGAAAGTTAACTTCCCTCTTTTCCAACATAGAACACATGGGCATCATATCTGATTCATGGCGAGGTGCTGTTATCACCCTACTTCACAAAGGAGGGGCAAAATGGCCACCTGAGTAGGAGCCTCCTGAAGACCTCCTGGTTTGGGGATTATCAGCTGGTAATTATCCCCATAAAAACCACCTCACCGGCCTTCCACCCGCCTGCCCCCTGGACCGGACTGTGGTCCCCTTCTAACCATCCCACAAAAATGGATTTCGGCAACCAACTTACCCGGATTGTCGAACTCTGCAGCTCAGGTCAGCGCCTATGCTGCCCGGACCCCAGCACTGCTCAGCTGGTGTCCAGCTCCTAGGCTCATATGCATGCTGCTTGGCTGGTGCCCAGCTCCCTGATTCGTTTGCTGCGGGAGGACGGATGCCAAGGCGGTGAGTTCTTGACGGGCAGTGTTGGCTCCGCGGAACCCTGTGCCTGCCTCTCATGAGTTGAGATCCCCTGGCGCTGGGAGTTTTGCCCTGTGTGCTGATGCCATTGGGTGGAGCTCTCCTGCGGGCCTGAAGAGCTCAGTAGTGGATCCCCTGCTGCAGCCGTCCCTGGTCCCGGGTGAACTGCTGGAGCCCTGTGACCTGTACCTGGTCTGGAGATCGGCTTCTGCTGCCTTGCTCCCACAGAGGGGCTGCAAATTGTGGCTCGCCGAAGCCATTGCCATCTGGTCAGGAACCACCTCGGAGCTGATCAGGGAGCCCTGCCCTGCCGCCTCTGTGAGTGTGAAACGTGCCAGCGACAGCTGCCTGGACCTAAAATGGCAGCGCCTCGGTAATACGCAGAACTTTGTTCTTCCCTGATTGTTTATGGGAGCATTCATCTTACAAGACGATTAGCTAGTGTTTTTGGAAAGCTATACTATTTCTATCTGCCAGAGATTGTGCCATACAGTGGGTATCTTTCACAGTAGCCATATAACTGGCAGACTGTTCATTGCTTGACCCTAAAATGGCGACGATATGAAGACATTATGATCGCCTTTCATTGCCTGACCTTAAAATGGCGGAGCTCCTAAGACAACCTGATTTCCCTCATCCTCACTAGCTATTCCTCGAGAGCTGCCAACCAATTATCCTCATCCCCACCAGCTATCCTCTTGAGAACTGCCACCTAGGCTGTTACACAAATAGTGCACTCTCCTGTGGTACGGCAACTTTACAATTCAGGTTCTCACAAGGTGGGCAGTCCATTCTGCTGCGTAACTGTCACCTATCGTTCATTGAGTACCCCACCCGAGCCAGCATGGCAAGATCTGGCCTGCCGCTACTGGGGAAAATTCTTACACTCTGGTTTACCCCCCCCAACCTCTCCAAAACCACCGCAAAATCCTTCAAGCACTTCACCCTGAAAAGACCCCCTGAGACACTGATCTCTGACCTGCGTTACAGTGCGTACAATGGCACAGTCATTAATGACCTCATTTTCTACTCTAGAAGAACCTCTTACTGGCGCAAAACCTTTGCTCACCTCCTCAATGTTCGTGCAACAAAGAACATTCCATACAGCACTAAGCTATCAATAGCACCCTCCCCAACCCTGCGAGCTGACCTCACCATCACTCTTTACAAAACTGCATCGTCTTATTCCAAGCCTCAACAAATAACCTGAATACATTTGCAGACCTCTTTACCCTCCTCAGAAACCACGTGCACGACAATGGCAGGATAACTAACTCCCACCCCGATGAGCCTTCGTCCAGCCCATCCAGCGTGTCTAACCACTCACTAACCCCTCTATGATCTTCCAATACAGACCATCCTAACCACTCCAGCATATCTCCCGGCCTTGCCAACAGAATCACCCCTAGACCTTTATTCTCCTCCCTACTAGCTCCCCAAGTCAACTTTGTCACTGATACGTCCCCAAAGACTACCCCGCAAAGGGGTTCCATCATAGATCACCCTAACCCCTCTAACACATCTCCCGGCCTGGCCAGCAGCAACGTCCCAAGACCCTTGGCTCCCCCCCACTAGCTCCCCACCTTGACTGTGAGAATGATACACCTCCAATGACCAACAATACCAGTCAAACTAGCCCTTCCACCCTTTCACATATACATGCCGCTAGAACTGCTCCTGAACCACTGCCTCCCTGCCCTCCAGCGCCTCCATCTCATATGGACATCGAATCTCTGCACCCAGAGCATTCATATTTCCATCCTGGATCTTATGAACCTCCTTCACCTCGCTGAACTTTCCTTCGCCAACCTTATGCCCCTGCCAAACTCCACCCCCCCACTTATCACAGAGTTCCCTAAAAAGCGACCTCTTCCACTATCCTTGAGACATCTTCGCCCCAACAAGCAACCATGCCACTTCTCAGAAGAAGAAACCCTTGCTCTTGTCCTCTCCTACAACTCTACCCTTGCCACTCCAAGTCCACTAGACTTCACTGAAACGGAAATCCTTGCCATCCTCCGGGACTACAACTCTGCCCCAGCTACCCCTTTTCCTCTTGACGTGAATGCCGAACATGCCATCCGCACTGTCACTATCAACCCCAACAGACCAGCTACTCTTCGCAACAGAATTGTGGTCAAAAGTAATCTAGCTCCTGTTCACCTGTCCGCCCAGACTTCCGAAACTCCCTCCTAATCTACCCTGTCTGGCCTCTTAATCAACTTCCCATCGGCAGCTAAGCACACTGCTGATATTGCTGATCTCATCCTTTACAAAAACATCGAACTAGCAATCCTAACAGAATCTTGGCTCAATGAATCCTCATCTCCATGCCTGGACCTCCTAGTCCCTCCCAACAACATCGTAAGGCTGGACAGGCAATCCAACAAGAAAGGAGGAGGCATCGCCTGCATTTACCGCTCTAATCTTCTTGTCACTGAACTTCTGGCGGATACCTCTGAATCCTGCGAATACCTCGTCCTTGCTATCTGCAGCAACTCCACCCAACTGTGCAACCTGCACATCTTTTATCACGCCCCAGGCATGAACGACTCCTTCACCGACCACCTCATGGAAATCATCACAGCTAAGATTTCCACCAACGCTAATGATATTTTCCTTGGTGATTTTAACTTGCACTGGAACGATCCCAAGGATCCACATGTCAACGCCATCAAAGACCTCTTGGCCGATCAAGCCCTGACCTAAGCCTGCTCTCTCCCAACTCATTCAAAAGGGGCCAATCTTGACTGGATCATCTCCAAAGAATCAACAGTCAAACTTATCTCCATAGACCCATGCGACTGGTCTGACCACCATGCCATCACCTTCCTTCTACCCGGCACCCACAAGACAAGGGCACCACAACCAGTGTTTCTTAAAAGCTGTATCAGAGACACCAAGTACCTGGACCGCAGGGAACTCGAGACTCGCTGCAAATCCGACCTCCCCCCTCACATATCACAGCAGTCAGTGGCCTCAACGATCACTACTCTACGACTATATTGAACATCCTGGATGATCTAGCCCCACTAAAACTGAAAAGAAACCAAATCAAAGACAGAAACCCCTGGTTCACGGGATCCCTCAACAATGAGAGGAGAGCCCTCCGGCAAGCTGAAAGAACCTGGAGGCAGCACCCCTCTGCCGCTCATCTAAAACTCCTCCGCCAGGCCAGAAATGTCTACAACAGGAACATACTCAATTCTAAAAAAGAATTCTTCAGAACTGAACTAGAGAAGGCCAAGAACAGACCCCACAAGCTCTTCGAACTGGTCAAACACCAATCTAATAAACTGGCCAAAACATCGAAAGAAACCCCCAAGTCTCTTATATCCTCAGAGGAATTCTCCTCTTTCTTCGCAACCAAAATCTCAGCCCTTGGAAACAAACTCAGCTCCATCAAATACCCGCAACCCCTTCCTGACCCGCCTCCTCCTATCACGACGCCCCCACAGGCTCCACCCAAAAATCTTGCTCACTGGACTGACTTCAAAGTCTGTGACAAAGATTCAGTCTCTAAAATCCTATCTACCCTAAACCCGAATAACCATTTTAATGACTAGCTCCCATCCAACTGCCTTGCTGCAGTTGCCCAATCCATTATTCCTAGATGGACTGCAATAATTAACGCCTCTCTCCGG
This sequence comes from Triturus cristatus, assembly GCF_964204655.1. Classification (NCBI taxonomy): domain Eukaryota; kingdom Metazoa; phylum Chordata; class Amphibia; order Caudata; family Salamandridae; genus Triturus; species Triturus cristatus. The sequence continues at coordinate 1,793,860,670 of NC_140589.1, read as the reverse complement.
CAGAGAATGATGCCTGACTCTCTAAAAGCCGGCCATGTTCTCCCCATTCTGAAAAAGCAGTCGCTGGATCCAGCCTCCCCTGACAACTTCCGACCCATATCCAACATCCCCCTCTTAGCCAAAGTTCTGGAGCAGTGTGTGCAACAGCAGCTAAGGCAACACATCAACAACTTCCACCTACTCGATGACTTCCAATCCGGATTTCGACCTGGGAACAGCACTGAAACCACCATGCTCCACATCATTGATGATGTCCTCCAAGCCTTCGACCAAGGCAAAACCTGTCTCCTAATCCTCCTGGACCTATCCTCGGCCTTCGACACTGTCAACCATGAAAAACTACTCGAATGCCTCAAACTCAGGATGGGATTGGAGGGCACTGTTCTAGAATGGTTTAGGTTCTTCCTCTAAAACTGATCACAGAGATTCCTAATCAACGGCAACCTATCGGCACCATCCCCAGTCACGGTTGAAGTCCCTCAAGGATCAACCCTATCCCCACCCTCTTCAACCTTTACCTTGAACTGCTTTCCGAAGTACTACGCACTGCTAACATCTCCTACCATATGTACGCTGATGACACTCAGATATACATCAAAACCTCATCTCTCATAGAGATTCTCTACCTGAATGAAGCTCTGAAACTCACTGTCCAATGGCTCACATCCAATCATCTCAAACTCAACGCAAAGAAAACAGAATTTCTCTTTATCTCCCCTCCCAATACCAACCCTGAGATTCAATCATGGATTAAAGCTATCACAGCCTTAAATTGCCCACTGACCATCGTGGATTCGGCCAAATCCCTGGGAATTACCCTTGACTGCAACCTGAACATGCGGGACCACATCAATTTGATGGCCAAATCAGTCAGATTCCACCTGAGCTACCTTAGGAAATTGAAACCCTTCCTCGATGCTCCCGACCTAAAAACGGCAGTCCAAGCACTTGTCATCTCTAGACTGGAACACGGCTGTTCTACCCTCTCGGGTTTACCCAAGATCTCCCTTGCACCTTTAAAAGCCTGCCTCAATGAGGCCCCCAGACAACTTACCGGCACAAGGAAATTCGACCATATTTCCCCACACCTGAAAGCTCTGAACTGGCTTCCCCTTGAGGCAAGAATACAGCTCAAACTAGCATGCATCATGCACAAGGCTTTATATTCTAACTCCCCTGCATATCTTGCACAGAAAATTGTGATTTCCGGAGGAATCAGAAACTCCCGGTCTGCTAGAGACCTCTTGCTCCAACCTGCATGCTTTCGGAGAAAATAAACTTACAATCTGGCCTTCTATGGGGCTGCTCCAAGAATATGGAACTCTCTCCAAGCTGTCATCAGAAGAATCCCCTCTCTGGCTCACTTCAAAAGGGATGCCAAAACCTTCCTTATGGGTAAATTTCTCGTTTAATCTCTGCCTCAACCACCACTATGGCCCTGATCTATGGCTGTCTACTGCCTCACCTTCGGATTACCTATTCACCGCACCATCAACCTTGGGAACTTGTCTTGAGTAATTGTAAATGTAACCTGTAAATAGGTTGTCTCGTCTTGAGTAATTGTAAATGTAATCTGCAAATACGTGCCCGTCTCGCTCTTATGTATCCTGACCCCCCCCACCCTTTTACCACTCGATCCGTTACCTGGTGATTCTAAGCCTGTCTATGCAATGCTATTTTTTCCTGTAAAACGCTCTGATACCCTAACAGGTCAAGTTCGCACTCTATAAAACACATAAATAAATAAATAAAACCTCATCAGAAAACTACTGCCTAATCACTCTCTTAGAAAACGATGCAAAATACTTTGCATCTCTTGTCCTAGATGATCTGATTGCCTGGGCCAACAACACAATCTGGCTTCACGAGGGCTTTCTGCACAATCACTAACATTTTGGCCTTGTCCATTTTACTGGACCAAATGTGGAAGCAGAATTGCACTATCTACCTGTGCTTTGTTGATTATAGGTTGGCTTTCGACTGTGTAAATCAAGCAACCCCCTGGAGGAAGCTTAGGGCCTGGAACATCCCTTCACACATGCTTAGAGCCATCGAGTCACTTTACACTCAAATAAAAGTGCAGATCAAAATTGGAAATGGCTCCCTACCGTCACGGAAAAGTTACACTCAACTAGGCCAACAGCAGGGGTGTTTGCTGGCCCCATGCCTTTTCAACCTCTTTATTGCTAACCTCCCACAGGTACTTGATAAAAACCAACAGCCATGGTCTGCGTCTTAGCACAGTAGCACTGAACCATTTAATATATACAGATGACATGGCAATGTGCGGTTTAATCAAAGTAAGCTTGTAGAGATTGATAAACACACTGCATTTGCATGCTACACAAAATGACTTGGTCATCAGTCGAAACAAAACCAAGGTGATGATGGTTAGCAGGGCATGCAAGAAAAACTTAACCTGTCATCTCGGAACACATGGCCTAGAAGCAGTAAAAGGATAAAACTACCATGGGGTACTGCTAACTGACAAGGGAACAGCCAAACAACAGCTTCGAGCCATCACAAACAAGAATAACACCTTAATTTCTGCTTTCAATACCCTGAGCAAGAAATTGAAAGACCCAACACTTGATCCTCTCCTGAAAGTCATGGCAGCAAAATTCCTGCCAACCTTACATGGTAGCGAGGCTCTGTTTGTTTGAGATTCTGCCCGTCCGTACAAACTCCGAACAAAATGTCATTGCTATGTGTTAAACTTTGCCCAGAGTTCTTCTCCAGTTCAAAATTTGGCTAGAGCTTGGCCTAATGAGGCAATCAATTGGATGGCCTGGGCCCTTTTTCAAGTTCTGCGTTAAATTAAAACACACAGAGCCCAGCATTCTAAACAACATCCTGTGGTCTGCAATCAATAACATGGACTTTTGTAAGGACAGCAGCAGTTTCAAAGAATACCTGGACCAATCTTTAGTAAGCCTGTACCTTTGGAACCTCTGGGCTCCGCCACTGTGATACAACACCTTCAAAAATCGAGTTAACTCCACAATGGCCACAATTTCTCTACTACAAGACAAAGAGGAGCTGGCAAAAAGAGGTCAGGCTTGTATAGTCATCAATAATTATGTGAAGCTGGAGTGGGCATTGTATCTAGCCTACACATATCTGCTTCACTTGAAACTAAAGCTGCTGTGCTGCCGCCTGGGAAGCCTACCCATATTTGTGGAAAAACATGCTTGGCTGTACTCTAGCAACAAAGGTTGTTGCTTATGCAGCTCAAATAAAGTGGACCTTTTGCACTTAACCTGCATATGCGCCAAGATGGCTGTGGAGAGGGGGTGCCTCCTCAAGCCTTTATTAAAACATAAAGGGATTTGGCACATGCAGGCATTATATCTGGTTTGGAGCTCAATGACCCTATTCTGAACTGCCTCTCTATGAAATTCCGAAACAAATTTGAACAAAAATGACCCAGACAAGCACTTGAGTACACATTCAACAGAACTGCATTCAGCACCCTGATAAACATTTGATATAGCCATAAGAGTCATCGATATTTGTAAGCATGAATACAATATTCAATCAGCATTGTCAATCCTTGTAAAGGAACACACACATCCTTTTTTTTCCCTTTCTCATGAATGAAAATAACAAAATCCAATTGTTCCTCCAAGTTTTTCACTGTTTTCACATTGCCGTGTACAGATTTGTGTTTGGGACACCTTGGCGTTGATACCGGCAAGGGAGCTTATCATGGATTTTCTCTATATTTCTTAAATACTGTGGCCCATCGTAGCAGCGCATCCATGATTTAAAAATCGACTCATATATTGGATAACAGCGTGTCACTGTACATACTTTTTGCTTGGATTCAAACCTGGATTTGAATTTGGAATCAAGACTGTCATACTATATTTATTTGGGAACACTTGGAGTAGCAGAATAGTTCCAGCCGCTGTATATGGGCAATCATGACTATTTGCAACAACACATGAAGATGATTAGGATCAGGAATACTGAACTGCCTTGAAAAAGTCTCTAAAAGACGAAACACGTGTTGACTGATCTTTGATAGAAGTGTCAGTGTACAGAATAAATCAACAGTGAAAAGTTTGGAGAAACAATTGGGTTTCATTACTTTCGTTCATGAGAGAGGGAAAAAAAAGTATTTGTGTGTTCCTTTACAAGGATCGACAACGCTAATTGTATTCATGCTTACAAATTTCCATGACTCTTATGGCTATATCAAATGTTTATGAGAGTGCTGAATGCAGTTCTATTGAATGTTTACTTGTTTGACATTAGTTTCTAATGTACAGGAGTCACCTTTGGTAGCAGGGTGCCAGAACTGCGATAGCACCTCGCTGTGTACAATTCCACTGTGAGTGGTTATCATCAACTATATTGATTTGTATAAAGTATTTGTGTGAGGTGTGATAATTCTCCCAGTTGGGTCCACTACTACCACATACCATTTTTGCAAGCAATTGAGTGCATTGAGGCTCAGCCGGGGCTTGGATTTTAACCCCTGCAGCGTGGTGCGGATTTCCGCGCCACGCTGAAGGTTCTGTGCGCGGGCGGGGCCATGACGGAGCGGTTCCGTCATGTGCACAGCGCAACCGACGTGCATGACGGAACCGCTCCGTCATGCGCGTCGAAGGGGTTAACATAAATCTCGCGGAACAGTCAGACACCTGGGATAGGCTACAAGCCGGAGAGGAGAGAATAATGCTAAAATCATGCGCTAGCATGGTATCCCAATGTCATCTGACAACTTCTAAACAGCACAGAAGAACTATAAATCTGCCAATGTGACCGTTTGCACCTTAAAAAGTATCTCTGGTCCCCAGACTCCCAAAACTGTTGAGCTACTCGAGCCAAGACATCAGCCGGCATCAATACTATTTAAAATATTTGGATACACTCCAATGAAGTATTGAAAAGAGTGTTTATTGACAAAAGCAATGATAGCCTCTCAGCCACATCAGCTCTTGATGACATTACCGCAGAACAAAGTCTACTGACACAATCAACTGATGATGGAATGTTTGTAAGTACAAACTAAGGGGCAGATTACGATGCTGTAGTAAATGACTTAGACCCTCGGTTGGAGCCGTTCCTACAACATCGTAATCTGTAGTTCGAATTTATTTCCAACCAATCCATTTGGATGGAGTCGGGAGGAAAGGAATCCGATCAGGATTTCAGAATGGCTTCCACGCCTTTCGGAAAGCCTCCAGTAATCCCAAGGGTGGCTCTTTCAGCCTGAGGGATTACGATGTTGGATTCCCACAGCCTTTCTGTGCAGGCCTTTCTGACAGAGAAAGGCTGTCGCAAGTCAACTTTGGGGGCCCCCATCAGTGTACAGCCTCTGGTTGGAGGCCGAGGGGGCACCACGTACCCCCCTGTTGATCCCTGCACCTCATGGCAGGCACTTGAGGTGCCTGCCATGGGGTGCAGGGATAAACTGCACCTCTTCTCTTTACAATGAGAGCATTCATTCCGGTCAGAATGCATTCCCCTATTGTAAAGAATAGGAGTGCAACTGAACAGTGTTCGGTCACATTCTAAATGCCGGGTGGGACCGCAGACAGGAGGTGGATCGGTCCCAGTACTGAATTGATCAGGTCTGTCAAATATTGAAATCGGGCCTTAAGAGGACAAGGGGAATGTGGGGGGGAGGAATAGTACATTAGCATATAACTAAACAGATAGATATGACATCTCAAATACAAACTAAGAATGTTGACACAATTGTATAATATTAATATGTTAGGCAGGTAAGCTGTGAATAAATTACAACACTTCTCCTGCCCATTAAATAAAAGAAGATATGACTCTGGTAGCGTAACTAATAATATTACACCTTTCAGAATTTTAGGGAAAAATCTAACACTTATGTCAAACAGGAACTGCATAAGCTCTGACAGTGAGGCCATGTCCATTACCACTTGGCCCACCTTGGGACCTTACATTGTTGCACATAATTTCTTGAGACTGATAATAAGGTGTTAATCTGTCCATGCTCCATGTTCTACCATCCTCCAAAGTTGCTACATTTTTTATCACGTCTACTATTTTCACTGGTTTAGCAAACTTGCTACCACATCTTTGTCAAGTATCAGGCAGTTTGATTATTACCAACCCCCCCACTTTCCAATGTCTTGGGTCCCTGTTTAAGATCAGACCTTTTCCTGTACCCTTCCTGATGCCTTTTGATTTTATCAATCATTTTGTCTCTATGTACCCATCTAGGTTTTGCACCACCTAGCCAGTTTGGGGTCAGCTTTGTGCGTGGTATTCTATCCTTGAGCGCTGCAAATGGTGATACATTAGTGACTGAATTCAGCATAGTGTGATAGGATCAAATCATTTTTGGAAGTGCTTTGTCTGCAGGACTTCCTGACATTAAGATCATCACGTATGCTGACGATACTCAGCTTATTGTGTCCCTCAATCTTTTAGACAATAACAAGTCCATCTTGGCTAATTGTTTGGAAAAAGTTTCGGCATGGATGGACTCCTCTTTTCTTAAGCTGAACGCAGCAAAAACAGAATTGATGTTTTTGGGAAAGACTACCAGCCTGGAGATTGGTCCTCTCTGGCCCAAATGTATGGGAGATATGCCTGCCCCCAAAGACCAAGTAAAAAGCCTGGGAGTCTGGTTGGACCACAACCTGAGTTTTAAGACTCAGGCATCCAGGGTTGCTGGCCCCTGTTACGCCATTCTTAAAATGATTAGAAGGATCTTGCCCCTCTTGCCTTTCAATGCTAGGAAACTGCTGGCTCAAGCACTGATTTTATCAAGACTTGATTACTCTAATGTGCTCTATTTGGGCTCCCCCTTTTCGACAATAAAAAAACTTCAAACGGTCAAAAATTGTGCAGCACAGCTTCTTATGCAGGCTCACAATAGAGAATCCTCTAAACCGCACATTAAGGCACTCCACTGGCTGCCAGTTGATAAAAGAATTCAATTTAAGGCCTTGTGTATTGCCATAAATCACTGGTGGCTAGTTCTCCTCCGATTCTTCAATCTATTATCTCTCTGTATGTCCCTAGAAGACCTCTACATTCTAAGTCAAAACATATTGCTATTGTCCACAGATTCAATCGAGTCCGGAGCGGGGGCCATCTCTTTTCTGTCATTGCTGCTAAAAGCTGAAATCAGGTGCCTGATTTTATTCGTCTTGAGGTCAATCATCTTCTTTTCCGCAAGCATCTTAAAACCCTCTGTTTTCCTGATCTCCTTTCCACTTGCAGTTTTAGGTATGTCTTCTAGTGCTTCGAGGCCTTTGGTAGCAATGCGCTTTATAAGTGTCTTATTATTATTATTATTAGTGCTTTGCGCTCCATAGTAGAATAGTTGCATTCAGCATCTTTTAATGCCCTCCAAGCAAACACAATAATTTTCTCTTCACCATCTACCAATTGCGTCAAAGAGGCTCCAATTCCCTTCCCACTAGCATCAATGGTTAGGATACTTTTATGCCTGGTGTCAAAATTTCCCAAGAATGGGGCATTGGTGATAGCTCTCTTGACTGATTCAAATGATTCTTGCCATTCCACATCCCAAATGAAGTGAGCCCCCTTTTTTAAGAGTCTTCCAATAGTATAGTGATGTGTGCGAAATTCCTTACAAATTTTACTGCCTTCATTAAGTCTAGTTTTGGTTTAATCACTCGTCTGGAGATAGTATGACCTAAATAAGCTACTGCCTGCACGCTGATGCAACACTACTCTTTTTATGATTGATCCTGCTTTCTTGAGTGCTGTTAGAACTTCCTTCAAAGAGTTATCGTGATTGTCTGCCAAATCACCATAAATGAGTATTATATCTTGGCAGCATAACACATTTGTCATCCCTTCTAAAACTTGTTACATAACTCTTTGAAATACAGCTGTCACTGAAGCAAGGTTAAATGGTATCCTGCAATACCTGAAGGCTCCAAATGGAGTTATAAATAAAGTTAAGGATTTAGAATCTTGATGCAGCTCTATTTGGTGGTGTTCTGAAGAGACATTTGGCCTCTCCAATTACACTGATCATTTAATTTATTCTGGGAAAAAGACTCTTAGGTAAACACAAAGGCGAAGTCCTCTACCTTCTGATTTTCGGGTGACCACAATTGGGGCTAACCTTAAGGAACTTGCCATGGGTTCGATGATTCCCTGATTTACCAAATCATTTAACTCCTCCTGTAGAGGTTCACGCATTAAATGGAGAATTGGTATCACCTTGTGTATTACTGGTACTGCATTGTTTTTTAATCAATTTTTAGGTTGACAATTCTTAAAATGGTGGAACACATTGGTAAACACTTCTGGAAACTCTTCGCACAGTTTCCCATTCACCTTTCCCTCATCTATGTTTAATAAACGTTCGTGACTATTAGTATCAATATTGATACCCAAGTCTTTTTGATGAGCCCAGCCTAATTAACTGACCCCCTTCTTTGTTAAGTAAACTTTTCACATAGTAGAATGATCTTTAAAAATTATCTGCATGTTCACCATTCCTACTAATGGTATAGGATCTTCATTGTATCCCCCAGGCTCAATATCCGCTTGAAGGATAATATACTTCTTTTCTTAGAATTTCTCTTCTCAATCAGAGTGTATAGGGAGCATGAATCAGTGAAACATTAAAAAGTGTCTTCATCTAGTGTTATATCACATGTAGGATATTTATACCCATTACCTGTTATTTTGCATACTACTTGAAAGACATATTTATTTAAACCTTCTCCAAATTCTTCAACAACAAGCACATTCTTTCTTTCTTCTTTTAAACTTTTACATAATCTTGCATAGTGCACCTTCTTGTTACATTTCCTACATACTACAGAGTGCGCAAGACACCTGGGATTATTAGCTAGATGGTTATAGTTTCCACAGAGATAACATTTTAGCCTCTTTTTTTATCTCCCTTTTTTTCTTAAATTGAAGGCCAACATGTTTTTCCTTATCCCCAGCTTCCTCCACTTGCTCCTCCCCACAGGAGCGGTCTTTTACTACATTGATGTTGTCTTAATTGCCACTTTCCTTCATTTCTCTAGTGCACTCTGCAGTATGTGATATACTTTTAGCTGTTTCCACAGCCTCATTTAAGTCTGAATTACCATCCAATAGCTTTTTCTGTATTTTGGGATTGTTAGTGCAACAAACTTATTGGTCTCTAATCAGGAAATCATATAACAATACAAAATCACAAAACCAGCCAACCCTCTCAATACTGCAATATAGCTAGATACCTTTTCAGTCTTTCCTTGTACTCTACAGAAAGTCTTCTGTCTTTCTAACAAAATATTCACTGTTTGACCAAAAATGTTTCTCCAGTTAGCGAAACATTTTATGATATCCATACACCAGCTCTCTTCACCTTCTTCTTCACTCTCAGAACCTGGTAAGTTTTCCTAAACTTTCTTCCCTTGAATGCCTAAATTGTGTAGGAATATATGCTGTTTACTTAAGGGAGAGAATTTTCCCCTCCAATTCCAATAAGATATGAAATGAACACTTTTTCCCATTCCTTCCAAGGTATTATTGAGTCACCTGCCTCTTCCAATAATGGTGGGACAGAGCCATATTTGCTGTTGCCATGTTCTATGCCAGATAAAACAAAACAGACCAAAAATGTGGAAACAATAATAATTAGCCAGCTGTGCCTTTCAGAGTGACAGGCAAACAAAACTTCTTGATGCAACAGCACAGACCACAGAACCAAATATATATATATATATATGGGAACTGTAACTAGCAAGCTGTGTCAAGCTTTTTTTTGTGGGAGGAGAGATTTTTGGGTAGGGTGGAGTTCAAAAGTGCCTGGTAGGTACCTCTCTGCATGAGGCCACACCCCCTTCAATGCCCGCCTCCTCCTCACACTGTGAGATTGCTTGTTAAATTGGCAGGTATGAGGATGCTCCACTTGAACTCAGAAGAAGCAGGAAATTAACAGCAGTGCATGTCAGCGAAGACAGGCTTCGTAGAGCAAGACACAGAAGCCGAGAATAACGCTTCTCGTTCTTTGTGTGGATTCAGTGGTGATAAGCTGTGCCTGTCAGAGTGCTAATCACTGTTATTATGGTTGATACAATGATGCATGCAGAACAAAACAGAACAGTAAGAAGCACTGTTTGTTAAAAAAACTGAAAGAAATCACTTCTGTGGCAATTGCCTCCTTCCAAGAGAAAAGCGTGTGGAATAACCTTCCTCGTTATTCCCTTAACACGTGCTGGAGATATTCTGGTCACTATTAAGCGCTAAAGTCCCACTGCTTTAACCACAGACAGTCAGTCCTTAGCACGCTTTATTTTAATAAGGTAACCTTCACTAGCGGGCCATATAGCATGTAGACCAGCGCTCAATACCAAGCATTTGCAATGCAATTGGTCTTGCATTTTGGGAACTTATAAGTATTTATCCATGCGGCACATTATCCTTGGTGCTGCTACACAGACATTGGGGCTCGTGGAGGGGGGTGACAGGGAAGGTTGACAAGTTTAAAGCACTGCAGCCATGTAAACAGTTTCTGTTAGCTCACACCTGTCACACCAAAGCAGCCGCTTCTTACACAATGCACTGTGTCGGCAACTGGCCGCGATAGTCAGCCACTTGATGGTGCCATCTGAGAGGCCAATAGGGCATGTCAGGCATAGCTGTGAAAGTGTGCTAGAGCTGAAAGAGAGTCAGTCGAGATATTGCTATATCAGATATTGCCATGGGTCCATCAAAATGAACACTAAGGGGGGTATTAGGATGACGGTCGGAAAATCACTTCAACCACCATGGTAGCGGGAAAACACCACCCGCTAGGACCGCGGCATAACCACCGGTCCAATTAGTATGCTCCACAGTCAAACTCCAAATGCGCCGGTACGATGGCAGCTTTCAACATTGCGGCGGTTGCTGCTGCCAGCAGCACCGCCACAATGTCCAAAAAAGCATGTCCAGCCTAACCCTGCACTGCGTGGCAGGCACTGCAGAGTGCCTGCCACCTGGTACAGGGACATGGTACCCCCTAGTGCACCCACACCCCCCAACACATTGGGGGTCCGCAATGGGCCCCCGGAGACATTCTCTGCATGTCTTTCCATGGCGGTTCCACCTCCGCGGAAAGGCTGGCTACTGCCAGCATCATAATCATGCCAGCAGAGCTTGGCCCTGCACCGGCCCCATTTCAGCAGTCCAGCTCCGCCCACCAGGCAAGCATGCGGACTGCTACCGACGGAAAAGTGGCGGGCAGAAAATCTCACCGCCGCAGTCATCACCGCCATTCTAAAGGGACTTGCGATCGCGGACAAATGACCGCAGCTGGCCCAGCAGCGGCCTTCTGACCGCCAACCTAATAGACCCCAAAATGTGTGGGCAAGCGCGCCTCAAAAGTGCCCGATCATATGTTTTGGGAGAGCATTCATATCTCCCACTTTAACATTACCAATGCTTGTTTCTCCTCTGCATCTCTTATCAGTTTCCCGTCGCTAAAATACTGTTAACATCGGCCTTGGTGGAACTATTTTTTCATAAAGCTTTGCCTTTTACTCTTGCAGCATACTTATAGAACAATTTGTCACCCGGAAAACTTAAGTGATTTGCCCACAGTTACAGGATGTTTCACCACCAAGACTCGAACCGGGATCCCGAGCTAGCAGCTCTGGCCTGTGCGCCACATCCTCTCCACTCTCATAATATGTGTACGGGAGCTCTTCCCTTTCCCAGACAGTGATTGATAGAATTCATACATATTCATTACATAGGCGAAGCCGATGAATTCTGATACAGCATCTTTGTGTGCACTGGGCAGTGCCATCTCCTCAAATTCTGCTCCATGAACCTGCACTCCTTATCTTGCGAGCAGCTGAAGGAGTTGTCATAGTAATTATACATTTTTTGGTCACATCAATAGAACTCTATTGCTGTGCAAGCGAAGCTGGAGGGCAGGTGTAAAGTAATGCGGGAGTAGGTGGCAGATACCAGCTCAAACCTTTAAAACGTTGGTACTGGCAGGCTTTCCTGCTTCTAACATGGCTGCTGCATAGGAGAGTGGTCTAGTGTTTGAAGCAGCCATAGTTCTGGCTTTGGTTGCCATGACACCGCTGGTAACAGAATTAGGAACCTGCATGGGTGTACCTGAAAGATTGCGTGCTGCTGGTCCACTTTGCGATGTGTCCACCGGAAGCAGGCAACCATCTAGGGATGGTAGAGACTTCACACCACAACTCTGAGCGAGGGATGCCTCCTGGGGCAGAGAGGTTTTATAGGGTGACTGTAGTGTACTGAATAATAGAGGAGCAGTAGAGTTCATTTATATTAATTGACATATTGTGGATTATTATCCAGGTAATCAAGCCCACAAGGGGAACACATTCACATATATACGCGGGATTTCTATTGCGCATGCGTCTACTGCATTTGCGTAGTATGACACTATCGCTTTTGGTGGGAAACTTTGCAGCTGCGCAATGGCATTAAAAATGGCCACTTTGAATTCACATGCTAATGCATCTGCTACTGCTAAACTAAACCTTGTAAGTTCTATTAAACACTAATGCAAAAGATTTAAATAAATAAATGGGAATAGAGTAGAAGTAAGTGGTATACAGTGAAATCATTTGTTTCCGTGTTCTATCGTGTCTTTTTCTGACTTTATGAATAGTTCTTATTTGGGCCTCGGACGGTGACTGAAATCCCGGCTCATTCGAGTAACGCATGCGTACAAGAATCTGCTGGAACTCTGTGACAACATCACATGAACTTCATCCAAGGCCACCTTGAGCATGATGGCATGGGAAGCTGACTCTTTAACCTAAGATTTGAAACAATTTGTGACATGGACATTTATTTTGTATTGAGCATAACGTGAAATGCAGGTGGGAAATAAAGCCATGGGAAAGGAGATAAAGGGGCGGGCAAGTAGACAATTGCCTATAGAGAAAATTATTACTTTCAGATGGTGTGATGAACTCACCTCCTCATCCTGACTAATTAAAATAAGGGAAAACACAAGATTGATACAATGGGGGTGGTACATGAATAAAGAATAATATAAAAGTGGTAAGTTAGTGAGAGAAATTGTCAGATCTGTCATTCCGACTCGTCACTGACCCAACGCGTATGCTGCTCCAGATTCTGTCCGAGATGCTGTCTCAGATTTTGCTGCTGCTGGAAACTCTGCCCAAGAGTTTGAGATACCGATCGATAATCTGATCATCTGAGGGATTGCGGAAGAGGGACACCCGAGGAGAGTAGTACCAGAGATGGGTGCGATGCTGGCATTGCACATTAGAAGAGGTTTCCTTCTCAGATGTGAATCTGCCTAATCTCCTATCTGTATCCCATCTTGGGTTTCGATCTGACCCCCATTTACAGAGTTGGGTTCATCCTTGACCATTGGTGAATATAATATGCAAATCTGTCTTTTCGCCTGCTTTAACTTTTCCTTCCTTTCCAGGTACCGGTTCATTGATCATTCTAATAACATAGTTATGATTGATTTATTCTGCCTCTTGAATTGAAGGTGGTTACTGTAATTGATTCTTGACTCACAAAACTTAATTTCAAAACTTCTTGAGTCTGTGGTTATTCAGAAAAACAAAGTTAATGTCATTCTTCCTTAAACTAACTCAGCAACTAGATTCATTGAGGAAAAGAAAATTACATCTATTGAATGGTAAGACTTGGTAAAGGTGAATAATAAAATTACAGGTATTATTACACAAAATTGATGGCAGTGGGGTTTTACTATCTGGTTGTATGAATGTGTGTTGGGCCCAGGTGAGCATTAGGTGTTTGTGTGACCAGAGCTGGTAACTCGTCCTCGATCAAAACCATTTGATGAAGGACTATATTGGGGTATTTTTCTTGTTTAAGACAATATTTATGAAGAAAGTCTGAAAAATGCTTTGAAGTTAACTGAGTGCCTTTATCTGATACCAAAAAAACAGGAATGCCTTCTGTGGCAAAGACTCTTTGTAAAAATGCAATGACAATATCTGTAGTCAAACTAGGGCTAAAATTATAATGCACCCACTTAGAATAATAGTCTGTTAAGACTATTTAAAAACGCATATCCTCAGTCAAAGAATTAAAAGGGCCAGCAAAATCAATTCCTAATTTCAACCAAGGTCCTTTCTGAATGGCAACCAAATGCATTTCCTACTTAGAGGTCCTCCAATGGTTATCTGATCTCACACATCTAAACACTTGTCAATGTGTGCTTCAACATCCGTATCCATACCTGCCCACCAATAATATCTTCTCAGTAATCATTTTGTGGCTGTAGCACCTGGGTGTCTATCATGTGCTAGTTTAATTACCTTTCCCTCAACGTTTAAGTGGAATAAAAACATTATGGGGCCAATTACGATGGCGGTCGGAAAGCCTCCGACCATCGGTAAAGATGCAGCTGGTCAAAATTCTCTTCAACATCATTAAAATAGTCTAACATTTCAATGTCGAACTCCCCAAATGCTTTTAGGTTGACATCTGAGTCTATTAATTGCACATTCCTCCATAACCGATTAAAGGTGTGATGTGCCACAATTGTTACAGGAGAACCTGAATCTGCCATTACCGATAGTTCCACTGTGTCTATATGTACAATTCCTAATGGTCCTTTAAATTTACTTTGTTTAGTATCAACAGTAAGAACAATGTTAGCACACATTTCCTCATCTAATTTGTCTACAGAAAAAAGCTTTAGTTTACTAGGAGCTTTAGTATTTCTACAAACAGCCCTAAAATATTCCATTTTTTTACAATTCCACCCAACCGCTGGATATCCTGAATGAATTCCCAGGTGATTTTTTGAACCAAACCTGTAACAATATAAAACTTTCCTCTGGAAATATCTTTCAAACTTATGTTTTTCTTGTCCCTGCAAAGCTTTAATCCCAGTTCTGACATCTGACTTCTTATCATGGACCATGCACACTGATTGATTTTGAGTGTTTCCAGCAGACAATATTTTTGCACACATTAAAGATCTTTCAATTCCTTTGGCTATATCTGTAACTTCATTAAGAGTAGGATTCCTACAAGGCAAAAGGCTCTCTTGTATTTTCTTGGAGTGACAATGAAAAACAAATTGGTCATGCAACTAGATATCCATCATGTCTCCAAATTCACATGAAGCTTCCAAAATTTGTAGACTTGCAATATACTCTTCAATGCTTTCATGTTCCTGTTGCTTTCTCATATTGAAGCCATGCCTTTCCACTACATCATTTGGTGCATCAATAATAATACATTGCTTTTCTATTCTTTTAGCAGCCTCCTGGTCTTCATCCAAAGGTACATATTGCCCTGGAGCTGCCTCAACTTTAGGTAAATTGTCAAAGATTTCTTAACCAGCAATACCTAATAAACCGTTCATACAAGCTTTCTTTCAGGATCAAATTGCTTACCATCTACAGCAATTAAATAACTTTCAAAAACATTGTGCCAGTTTTTCCATTTCATCGCTGGTTTTCCTGGCGTTTGTAAAAAAAAAGTGGTGAGAGATTAAACATATTTGTATTTGCCATAGTGAACAATGCACAAATAATAAAACAATTAAACAGTATGCTAGTTGAGATCCTACAAAACATGTATGATGCAGTGAGATAATGCACCCAGTATGTAATACAATTACCACCCATAAAATGGCAGCATAAACCTATTTATTTCAAAATATTATTGGAATAAATGAAAAGGAATAAAATAAAGTTAATTTCAATGGTGTGACAATCACTGTGTTATATTTTCATTAACAGTGTCCGCAAATAGAGAATAGGTGTGCAAATCACCATTTCAGCTTTATTCATGGAACTAGCCCACACGATGTAATGAGACACGGACGGCGTACCTGTCGCCAGAGAGAGACAAGGAAAATATCACAAAAGAGGGCCGCCAGCGCACAAACATATGTGCTTTCTATGGAGAGTGGATCTTGTAAACCCAACGTGAAACGTGCGCGATGACGAGATCACCGTCAGTGAAGTTTTAGTGCCCCAGCACAGTTGGATGAAGATCTGACGTGTGTGCTCGAGAACAGCACGTTCAGCAATGATGGCCTGGAAACATGCACCCTCCGTCAAGGTAATGCCACGTGCTTGCTGCGTGCCAATACTGATACTTTTTGTTTAGTTTTTAAGCATTGCACTTTACGTTTAAACGCAGCAACAGACTTATCAAGATATGCCCAGTAACGTCGGATCCGACTTTGTAACCACTGCACAGAAGCAGAAACTCGAGCTCTTTAAACGGTGAAAGTACATATGAGCAGTTTCCCAAATAACAGAGATAGAAATTTTAAATAAGTTAATTTTACAGTCAATGTGCCAAAGCCAATTATACTGATGCCTACGCCACATCCTTGAGCGGTGTTCCCTGTGCCTCCACACAAAGTGGAAAAATGTAAAAAATAAACATACATACAGTTTTTAGTTTCCATCAAATGAAACACAAGTCAAGTCTTTCTTCAGTGGGCATGGATGGTTCCGGGTTCTTCCTCAGGTCGTGTATCGCATAACAGAGGAGCAGTAGAGTTCATTTATATTGATTGATTCATTGTAGATTACAATTCAGGTGATCAGGCCCACAGGGGGAACAAATACAAATATATTTGTATACTCCTCTGGTGCAGGTTTCTATCTGACACTAACATTCTAACCCACAATATAAATAGCCCAAACAACATTCTAACTATTCCACTATGGCAACATAACCATCCACTAAATGTTACAACCCAATACAGCAGTGACCTTATGCATTCTGTGGAGGTGGGGCTACCGGGAAACTTTCAATGACCCTGATTGACCCAGATTTGGAGGAAGGAAGGGTTAGCCTTTTAGACTTCCTTAGGATCGTCTGTTCATTTTCTGAAAGATTTCCATGCTGCAAACTTTATTGTATCAAACCGAGTTCCCTGTCGCACGTTCACATCCTCTTCTGCCCTTTTGCCTTTGCTGTCCTCCCAAGCCGGCTTTACTATGCTGCCCTAATACCTATCATTCCCATGCCCTCCCTGTTACCCACCCTCTTCTTTTCTGCTCCCCATCTCCTTTTCCTCATTGTCTTGCGCTCTTATGTTCCCTTTCCCTCATAATTATTCTCCACATAATGCTGTTGCATTATATCTATGGCTTTTATTGCATACCCTCTTCATTTTATCACCCTTAGTACTCTTCTTACATTATTTACTTATGTATCCATTCTGTCATCCCCTTCCCCGCTATGCCTATCCATACACATTGCCTCCTCTGACCCCATTTGCAGCTTTAAGGAAAACTGCCCGATAAACAACATCAAAACAAGGCCTGAGAGTGTGTGGGAAGGAGGGTGGGGATGGGGATCAATCAATCAATCAAGCATTTGTAGAGTCCACTGCTTACCCGTGAGGGTCTCAAGGCGCTAAGGGATGGGGCATGCTGCTACTGTTCAAAAATTCAGGTCTTGAGGAGTCTTCTGAAGGTCAGTAGGTCTTGGGTCTGCCGTAGGCGGATGGGGAGGGTGTTCCATGTCTTGGTGGCGAGGTGGGAGAATGATCTGCCACCGGCGGTCACCATTCGGATGCTGGGGGGAGTGGCGAGGGCGAGGTCAGTGGAGCTGGCGGGTGGGGGAGTAGAAGCTGAGTTGGCTGTTGAGGTATGCTGGTCCGGTGTTGTGGAGTGCTTTGTGTGCGTGGGTGAGGAGCTTGAAGGTTATCCTCTTGTTGATGGGGAGCCAGTGCAGGTCTCTCAGGTGGGGTGTGATGTGGCTGTGCTGAGGGATGTCAAGGATCAGGCGTGCAGAGGTGTTCTGGATGCGTTGGAGCCGTTTCAGGAGTTTGGCCGAGGCTCCTGCATAGATGGCGTTTCCGTAGTCCAGTCTGCTGCTGATGAGGGCTTGGGTGTTTCGATGGGGATCCACTTGCATGCGGAGGGTGTTGAAGTGGGAGGAAGAGCGTTGTCTTGCTTCATCATGGAGAGGGTGGAGTCGAGGGTGACCCTAGGTTGCGTGTGTGGTCGGTGGGCGTTGGAGCTGTTCCTAGTGCGGTCGGCCACCAGGAGCCGTCCCAGGCCGAGGGGGTGGATCCGAGGATGAGGACCTCCGTCTTGTCCGAGTTCAGCTTCAGTCGGCTGTTTCTCATCCAGTCGGCAACGGCCGTCATTCCTTTGTGGAGGTTGGTTTTGGCAGTGTGGGGGTCCTTGGTGAGGGAGAGGATCAGCTGGGCATCATCGGCATAAGAGATGATGTTGAGTTTGTGCAGTCGGGCAATGTGGGCGAGCGGTGCCATGTAGATGTTGAACAGCGTTGGGCTGAGGGATGAGCCCTGGGGGACGACACAGATGATCTCGGTGGCTTCGGAGCGCAAGGGGGGGAGGCGGACGCTCTGTCGGAGACGAAGGAGGTGGTCCAGTTCAGGGTCTTCTCTTGGATCCCGGCGTCGTGGAGGTGTGTTTGTAGTGTGCGGTGGCAGACCGTGTCGAAGGCGGCTGACAGGTCCAAGAGGATGAGGGCCGCGGTTTCTCCGTTGTCTGGCAGGGTCCTGATGTCGTCTCTGGCAGCGATGAGGGCAGTTTTGGTGCTGTGGTTGCTGCATAACCATGACTGGAACGGGTCCAGGATGCTGTACTCCTCGAGGAAGCTGGTCATTTGTTGACGGCCTTCTCGATGACTTTCACCAGGAACGGGAGCAGGGAGATGGGTCGGAGGTTCTTGAGGGATAAATCTTTCAGTTTGTTTTCCGGTTTAGAACAGGGCTCTGTTGCGCTGCAAGTGCAGCACTTATAGGATAACAATTGTACAGGGACTAAAACCATAAAGGTTTTAATCTATTTAAATCTGGTTTATGCAGGTCGAGTTTTAAACATTAAGCAACAAGTGTTGGTATAAGACAGGCTGCGCTCTTCCAATAGTTTAAAATCAATACTGTGCTCATTGAAAACTGAACGGCTGTATAAATGTTGTTAATCAAAAATTAAAACTTGTCTTATTATATTGACCTATGGGGCTGCACACATCAGCAAGAGATGCGTGGATGCATTGATTTCCTCTCCGAGATTAAAGAATGTAGTTTACAGGTTAGCAGGTTCGGACTGTGGCACAAAAACAGGCCCTGGGCATCAAATTAAAAGTGAACCACATATTGAAATACATCAACTCTTGACGTATTATGTTTCCCCTGCACAGCGCTTGTGCTGTGCTTGTGAAATCTATTGTATTTAATATATCTTAAAAGGGACTTACATTACACAATAGATGGTTGCAAACATTTTAAATAGCACACCAGGCTTATAACACCACCATGCATTGGGCAGCTTCTTCACAGCACAATGTTTTGTATTTGCCCCGGCAATCATGGAGAATGCCGGGAGGTTTTCATGTGCTGCATGTTTAACTGTACAATATAAAATTGGTCCCAGTAGAACAATACTCAACAAAACACACCGTTGAGAACACAGTAAGCATAAATAAAGCAATACGTTGTAAATATTAAGGCCAATGTTATTTAATCACATTGAACATTGCAACTGCTTATAAGTCAGCGAAGAAATCAAGGAATATGCCAAAAACAAGTGTCCCACATGGGGAGAAAAAGGAGACTGGGGGAAGAGAGGTATTGTGCATCAAGTGAGGGTTGAAGAAGTGTAAAGAAAAGATAGTGACATTATACTCATCACACAATTATTTACATTGAAGAACAGCTTATCCTTAAGCCTCACAATTAAAAAGATGAAAAATGCATAGCCATGATAGAAAGTTCTATATCACAGTGAGAATTTGCTGTTGATCAAACTGGCATGTGACAGTTACAAAGTCGACATTTCGACCCCCGAATAAATGTAGGTAGCTTAATCCCTTACGGCCGGGTCTTCCTCAGGACTGTGAAGGAGGGGGGCACCATGAACCACCCCTGACTGTAGGTGGTATAGTAGTAATTGAGCTTGTAGGCTCCAAAGGCAAAGAGCGGAACTGGCACTTGTAATATATTAATAGGGAATCTGTCCCTTTAAAACTGCTGTTAAACCAAAAAAAAGAAAATAGCTTGGACCATAAACTTCCAATGAGTCGTTGTAGACGAATCTTTATAATTCTTCATCTCGTCTGGGCTCTGAACCTTTGCACTTTTACACCGTAATACACTGGAACCTAAAGAACAACTGCAACAGAAGCAGGCTGCACGATCCACCAACCAGTCCTTGCCACTCCTGACTCCTCCTCTCAGCTCCACAGCACTCAGAGTTCGCCGCGCGGCCGTTTAACAGGACATTGAATCGTGCAAGGCGTGATTTTTCTTTGTAAGCGTCAGGTGTACACTGACCTGTCTTATTGAAAGATAACTAATCCCTCATGGGATTGCTCTGCAGAAAAAATTCTGGGCACGAAGACAATCTCTGATCAAGGATTTGCTGGAAAGGAGACTAAACTGGGAAACCTCTCTATATGTTACACTTTGCTGTTCCTATTTGCATCTTACTGCCGGTCTGTATTCACATTCAAGATTTCACCAATGTCAGCTGCTGCAAGTATGTTTACTCAATTCATGCACTTGATCTGTGCCTGAAATGTGAAAAATGTCTTTATCCTTTAATATTTTATTGGTTCCTGCACAACTCTGCCATGTATTCTTCTGTTTAGCATGCATGGTGGTTGTTATAAAGCCTTTGTGTTACGTCCGTGGAGGCTGGAAAAGGGGTGCAAAATTGCACATCTATCATAATACTCGCATACATTTGTAAAAAAATAGAAAAAAATGATCCTCACAGCACTCAATTTTGTAGTACTTCCTTTTAAAAAAAATATATATTTTATTTGGAGAGAGTAAAAAAACAATCATAAATACAAATATTGCCATTTTCGGCCATCAGTTTTCAGAAGATTGCATATATATACATCACGTAAAACACATAAATAAACAGAAAAAGACAATGAAGAACAATGAGAGGGGTATGAGAGACAAGAAGAGAAATGGGTAAAATCTAAAATGGTACAATATAACTTAAAGACATTGGAAGGGATCATAATACAGATAATAATACATAACACTTAGCTACCCCATTGAGGGAGATCGATACATATACCATTTTCTCCAATGCCAACATACCTAGAGGATCATTCTATAATCCCACCTGTTCTTTCCTTCTCTATTTTAGGCCAGCCAATCCCTCCCATCTTTATGCCTTGTAACCCATTTGCTCATTGGCACCCATATTTTACGGGTTCTCTTGTTTTGGTGCTGGGCCTTTACAGTTATACAGGGATCTTTCAAGATTATATATGGCCAACAAGCAACCCAGCCAGGCGTGATACATGGGAGGTTCAACATCCCTCCATTGTTTAGCAATAAGGAGCCGAGCTATGGCCACCGCAATAAAAACAAAGTCGTTCTGCCATGCAACACGTTGTTCCTCGTCATCATAGACCAATAGTATCAGTGATGGAGTTATACGAACCCTGTCACCCAATGCCACTAGCAAAAATTCCTCGATTCCCTCCTTTAGGAGCACTAATTTCTCACATCTGAAAAACGTATGTATTATATCTGTCGGTCCGATCTAACCCTGGGCGTAGGACTACGCTTGCTTAGTTTCCGTAGTTTACGCAACTTCGTACTACTCGAATTGCACGTAGCACAGTGCAACAAAGCGTAGCGGGCATTTTTTGCTTGCTCACGGCCCTCAACGTCAAGTTGGCGACCGCGAATGAGTAAAAAAACATCCCAGTGAGACATTTTCCTCGTTCGCGATCAGCAACATCAAGTTGCCGATCGCGAGCGTGGTAATTAAACCTCTCGGCGACATTCTCAACGCGGGGAGGTCAGGTTTCTCATTGCGAGTGGTCACGTATGCTTTCGACTACACGCGATGAGAAAGTACCAGTCTGCGTTGAGAAAGCTGTCGCTCAAGTACAAATCTACTTGAGCGGCAGAAAACAACCGCTTGCACTGTGCAAGATGCTGTTTGCAATGATTGCACAGTGCGGACAAGCATCCGGCACTGTGCAATCAGTGCGAACAGCATTTTGTACAGTGCACTACAGAGTTCGCATAGCTGCGCGTAGCTTGCGTAGTGCGAAGTGCACTTTGCGTTGCTACGTGTGGCGCTATTACTCGAACTACACCCAGGGTTACCTTGATCGCTCCAAGAACATTTATCGTCCCCTCTTTTGCCCCAGCAGAAAAGCTTGGCCAGAGTAAAATAGTGATCAAAAGTAGTTTGATAAGTTGGGCTGTTAAATTTGCTGGGAGAAATATTCCCTTCCCTAGTGCAATTGACTGATATAGATCCACGTCAGGGCATCCCAATTTCCTGGCCCATTTAGTTTCTACCTTTTCCAGGTCATCAGGAACTGTATCCATTAATATTTCATATATATATTTGATTCTAGTCTGAGGATAAGTTATAACTTCCACTAGGGGAATTTTATTTGTGGAAATGTTTTCAGTCCCTATTCGGGTTAAGAAACTGGTGTTCTGCCTTTAATTGAAATGAGTCCCTGGCACTATTATATATTTCTGTTGCAGATCTATAATTGAGGACCTTTGATTGGTTGAATACAGATCCCATACCTTTGTAATACCCCTTTCCTCTTCCCATTGCCTGCCCATAGTGTCTTACATTGTTTCGGGGAATAAGGGGACCGCCACAAGGGTGTGTATCTAATATATTTGTGTATTTGCATCAGTCCGACCATTCTACTCCAGATTTTTCAGATTACTATTATCACCATAAACCGCGTCTTCTTGTAATAACTGGCCTCTACTTGCAGAAGGAGTATACCACGTGCCAGCCCATATATGGAGGGATTTCCCTGCTGGC
This sequence comes from Triturus cristatus, assembly GCF_964204655.1. Classification (NCBI taxonomy): domain Eukaryota; kingdom Metazoa; phylum Chordata; class Amphibia; order Caudata; family Salamandridae; genus Triturus; species Triturus cristatus. The sequence continues at coordinate 1,793,837,934 of NC_140589.1, read as the reverse complement.
CTACTGATTCCTGGTTGTCGCATCGCCATTTCCTGGTGATAATAGTACTGTCATCTGCAAAAAGCTGCGTAATAATAAAGTACTAGATTAGGGGCCGCCAATCCTTTGCGTTCTTGAGGTAATGTTAGAAATTTAAGGGATCACTGAATTTTCTTAGATCTCCAGATGAAGTTATTGAAAATCAAGCCCAGTTTCTTTAGGAGTTGGCCTTCGATTTCGAGAGGGATAGATCTAAACAGATATAATATCTTGGGAAAGATTCCCATTTTAAGTGCATTACCCCTTCCAATTATTAAAAGATGGAGCCTATCCATGTACCTTAGGTCCCTGCTAATCTTGTTTATCATGGTGTCGTAAATAAAATATTACGCTCTCATAATTTCATAATATCAATAAGATCATGCATAAAGCAAGAGGCTGAGTCTGTGGTATCAGGTTCAAAAAGGGCTTTATTCCAATAACTCGAGTTATAGGGAGAATAGTTCCATCACCACAAGGGATCAGGACCAGGGTTCTCAAAAAGGTATTCTCAAACTTTATTCACAGAGTACAGTATATATATATTTGTAATAATATACGTAAGCAAGAGCGCTTCAGGCGGAGCAAGAGAGAATGAGATAGGAGCATGTGGGCGTGTAAGTAGGCGTGAAGGTGGGCGTCCACTTGATGATAACAGGTAAGTGTCATAGGTGGGTGGATGCCTAGAGGGGGTTGCGTGATCAGCTGGAATTTTACTGGAACTTTGCCTTACTTGTGCTCAACTCGAGCATGACGTGTAAAGGGTTGCTATGCAACCGGGGAGTCTGTAGTCTAGAAGTGAGACCTTCAGTGTCAGGGTGACCAGCACATCTCGTATTGTCTGATATCTGAAGTTTGGAGCAGGGACTGATTCGTGACATAGGTTGCCCATCACCAAGGGCCAATGTGGCATTTATTTCTTCGTTTACTGCTGAAGTCTAGCACGGGGGCTATGGGCTTTTCACAAACGTGAGCTTTGTAATCACACAAAAAGAGACAGAAAGGCTAGGCTTCTCCTTTGCAGATGTCATGTTTATCCCTCCTTCTCCAGGCAGGAATGTGGTTTCGGTAGGAGTAAGCAGATAACCGTGCTCAATACTGTCTCGGACAGGGCCCCTTTGGCTGAGGCCCAAGTGTGCAAGGCCAAGGATACGCAGCTACAGCTTTCAGAGCGTTCTGAGGCCTGAAGCCTTTTTTTTCGTCTCTGGCTGGGCCACAATAATGGAAATACAGGAAAACATGATGCAAAACGTGTAGGCCTCAGAGCAGATTTGTCGTTTCTCTCATGGGAGACTAGATTATGGCAGGCCACGTTATAGCATGAGCATCATGATAGACAGGCCATGGAGGGGAAATACGTAGGTGACATGTATGTGCACATGAGTGTGGGGGAACACACGGGGACACATAGGCCTCATAATATTTTATTTTCCTCATTCCCTCCTTGTCCCCTAGTGGACCCTTATGTCATATCTATTCTCATTAGACAGTCAATCTGTTCTTGCAGCATTATTTTTCCATTTTCAATGCTTTGTAAATGGGGATGTGGGACACATGCAGTAGCACACAGGCCGCAAATGGCCGGGCCACACTGCAAACATAGGCAACAACTGAATATCATCAGTAGTATTAGTCCACAGACCGTCAACACTTTCCATCCCCATGCTGATATGATCTCCCAGAGCCAACTGGACCAAGTCCACGTGCCTGGGTCTTGGTGTATGCTTTGGGCAATCTTGTAAAGTCTTGTTATTGCTTTGTATACAGACGGTGCGTTATTAGGTATGAAAACGCAGCAGCTGGAACCGATGACCCTACAGGCCCCGCCCCTATCCGCTAGGATGACGTCAAGAACAAGACGATTCTGAAGAACGACCATTCTCATAGCAGACTGTTCCTGGGTCAAGTTCCCCAGGGCTGATGCAGTCTCATTAGCAACTGTTTCTAGAATCCTTGTTAGTCTGCGGATAAGTTTACTATTCTGGACGGGACCTATGAAGAAAAAGAATCCTTTGTTGAAATCTGTATATTGTTCCCAAGCTGTTTCAGTCTGGTCAATGCCAGAGGCATCGAGCCCTCGTCTGTGCCTGATAAGTTCTACTTGAAGATTTTGATGATAGTTCGATGGGGCCAAGAAAACGGGTGGTAGGAGGAATGATATATAGCACGTCCCACCCCAGTCTAAGGGCAGTTGTACATAGGCTGTCTGGCCACAAATAAAGTAGGTGTGTCGTGATTATCTGAAGTAAGACTTTCCTTTGTCTTTGAACACTAGTATAGTGTTACACTCTCTGTGCCCCAACTGTACAGAGCCTTCTTTTCTGACACACAAGTTCCCTTTTACTGGCAGGACTGTGATTGAGGATGGACCTAAATTGTGTATGGGCTTGACATTCAACACTATAAAGTCAAGGGTCGCATTTCCTTGCAGATACTCTTCATTTTCTAGATCGGTACCTTTCCTTTGGGGAAGACCTTCTTCATCTGGGAAACATGCTTTATTCATGACTTTGTTCAAGTTACCCCATACCCAGTCGCCCCTACATTCTTTGTCTTGACATTCTTTGGCATCACCATTGATGGATGTCATTAAGGCAAACCATGCTCTGCAAGAACCATTATGGGAGAATGGAAAAGGGAAAAGAGGCAACACTCCCTTCACCTTCTGATACGGGGGAAGTCGGCCACAGACCCAGCAGTCTGTAGCATTGCTAGTCTGATGTGAATGGTGCAGCATCTGGATAAAAGTATTGTTGCGTAAGGCAAGTCGATACGATAGCTCATGGGATGGCAGATCACTGAATGTGTGTTTTATGGTATCATTGGTAGAGTGTAAGAGTGAGGCAATAGGAGGAAAAATAGCATGTAGTATTAAGCTAATACATATCATCGTGATGCACAGAAGAAATAAAAATATCAGAGTCACTATACATCTACCACGTAATATTTTACAGTATTTTGTTTTCATCTTGCTCTTTTTCTCATCTCCGGTATCCAAGATCTTATGCGAGCCAGAATACATGTTCAACCGCTTCACCACCTAGTGGACTTAATTGATCAAACAGGTTCTGACTTGTTAGATCTAAGTTTGGTTTTGTAAGTCTGCTGAGGAGTCTCCTCTAATAAAGGGGGCTCAAAGTCTGAAGTCTTTATGTCTTTTTTAAACGAATCGTTATTCCCAAAGTAGCGTTTGCAATGATGAATATGGACCCATCCTTTTCGTCCTTCCACTTTAACAGCGGTCCTCGTAGTCAATAGTATTAGTTTAGGCGTTTTCCACCTTGGCTCAAGAGGGCTCGTTCTGTCAAAGTTCCTTATAAGAACAAAGTCCCCAGGAGCGAGGGAATGTTCCTTGACCTGGGTGTTGTCAGGGAAGGCGGCAGCAACCTGCGAACGACAAGAGAGTAGTGCAGACATCAAGGAAGCCAGGTAATCTGTCAGGATGTTACTATCAACATCAGTGATCTTTTTAGGCATTGGAGTGCCCCACATATTCGGTGGTCTACCAAAGACCACTTCATAGGGAGATAAACCTGTTCTAGAATGGGCTACCATTCGCATGTAAAAGAGGGCAACCGGCAGGGCTACCATCCAATCCACACCTTTTTCTGCGCAAATTTTTGCTAGTTTTATTTTTAAGGTCTGATTATGTCTTTCTACAAGGCCTGCTGCCTCAGGATGTCGTACACAATGGAACTTCCAGGTATACCCTAACAGAAGGGACACTTGTTTCATGAGTTCAGAAGAGAAAGGCTGACCGTTGTCGGAATATACGACACGCGGTAATCCATAACGTGGGAAAAACTCTCGCACCAGTTGTCTGGCGGTAGTCACAGCAGTATAATCAGGGACTGGATATGCCTCTGTCCATCTTGATAGGGAACATACGACTACTAGGACATATTTGTAACCTCTACATCTGTCCATTTGGATATAATCCATTTGAAGGACTTCGAAAGGATGGTCAGGTGGATGGAAACCACCTTGTTCCATCGGAATGCCTTTACCTGGATTGAATTGGCAACAGATCATACATGTTCTGACTTTTTGTTTCGCTGCTGCACGCAGGTGCTTGTTGAACCATATGTTCTGTAAGCTGTCTAGCATTGCTCTCTCTCCTAAGTGTGCAGGGCTATGTGCGGTATTTATAATCACTTGTACCATTGAATCAGGAAGAAACCATGTTTCTTTGCCCTTAGTCATCCAACCCTGATCAGTCAGTACCCCTCCTTGTTCCGACCATTTCTTTAATTCGTCTAGAGTAGCATGTGTCTGTATGTCTTGTACATCCTTGGAAGGATCCCTAACTGTCATGGTTTTGGACCTTAATGGTACCTGTGATTTCGTCATGTCTAGTGGGGTCTGAGCTGTCTGTTTAGCTGTTCGGTCTGCCAGATCATTGCCTTGAGAAATGGTATCTGTGGCTTTAGTATGTGCTTTGCATTTTAGGATAGCTATGGCTGTTGGTAAATGTATCGCTTCCAGAAGGGCATGAATAAGGGGGCCATGCTGTATCTTGGCCCCGTAAGAAGTCAAGAACCCTCTTTCCCTCCATAGGACGCCAAAATCATGAACTACCCCATAAGCGTATTGTGAATCAGTGTAAATATTTACTCTCAGGTGCTTAGCTCTTATGCACGCTTGAGTCAGAGCGATGAGCTCTGCTGCTTGTGCTGACAGTATGTCTATTCTTTTAGTCTCTATGATTTCAGTAGCAGTGGTCACTGCATATGCTGCCACTAATTCTCCCGCCCCCGTCCTCATGCATGAGCCGTCAACATAGAGTGTTAGGTCAGGGTCTGGGAGTGCAACATCTGTCAAGTCTTGTCTTGGTTTCGTCACGGTATGTATTACTTCAACACAGTCGTGTGGGGAAACGCTTTCTGTACTGGAGGGAAAAAGAGTAGCAGGATTCAGTATGTTGCATCGTCTGATCTCTATGTGTGGTTGAAATAACGTCAGCTCATAACCTGTCAGTCTCGCTACAGTCAGGTGTTGTGTTTGTGTTCGGTTCAAGAGAACCTCTACTGCGTGTGGTACTTGTACTGTCAGGGGGTGGCCCAGCACTATCGAGTCACTTTGTCTTATGGCTAGGGCTGTTGCTGCAACAGATTTTAGGCACGCAGGCAAAGCCTGTGCTACTGGGTCCAATGTACTAGAAAAATAAGCGCAGGGCTTGTGTTTTCCCGCATGATCTTGTGTGAGGACAGATAGTGCTGTTCCATCCCGCTCTGTCACAAAAAGCATAAAAGATTTGTTGTAATCAGGGATTGCTAAAACTGGTGCTTGACATAAAGCTCTTTTTAATTCTTCAAATGCCACAGTGTGTTCAAGGGAGGTCTTTAGTAGAAGCTACCTCCTGTGTCGTCAATTGTATTAGGGGCTTGGCTATGTGAGCATACTGGGGAATCCACTGCCTGCAATATGAAGTGAGGCCAATGAATGCACGTACCTCCTTTTGTGTCTTGGGCTGTGAAAGACCAGAAATCAATTGAATACGTTCTGGTGTTAGTCGCCTACCCTCCTTGGATAGCAAGTGCCCAAGGTACGCCACTTGCTGTTCACAGAATTGTAACTTCGAAGGGGACACTTTGTGCCCCTTGTCAGCCAGGAAATGTAAAACAGTGAGTGATGCACTTTCACAGTCAGTTTCCGATCGTGCGGTAATGAGAATGTCATCTACATACTGTATCAGTGCTGTAGTGGTAGGCATATGAATACTGTCTAGTTGTCTTTTGAGCGCCTGACTGTAGATGCTAGGGCTTTCCGTGAAGCCCTGTGGTGCTCTCGTGAATCTGAAGCTGCGGCCTTTTAAACTGAAACCAAAAAGATATTGGCTGTCCGGATGTATTGGGATACTGAAAAAGGCGTTCTTTAGATCAATAACTGTAAAGAACGTAGCCTTCGCATCAATGGCAGTCAATAATGAAGAAATGTCCGGGACCACAGGGTACTCTGGCACCACACATTTGTTTAATTCTCGCAGGTCCACAACTAATCTATAGACAGGTGGTGCATTGGGATCAGTTCTTTTAAGAATAGGAAGAACAGGTGAATTACATATGTTTGACTCTGTCTCCATCACCACCCCCTGTGCAATGAGTTCATCGATAATTTTCAGCAACCCTACTTCAGCTTCAGCAGGAATTTTATATTGCCGAATCCGCGGCAGCACCGTTCCTTCCTTGAGGGTGACCTGAGGGTCCAGGGTATGGTGTAATGTTCATGAAACCTACGTCAGTCGGGCCTTGTGCCCATAGGTGCTGTGGTACATTTTGAAGCCTGATGTCAATGTCTTTCATGACAAAATGTCCCTTGAAATCACGTAAATACAGTCGCACTCCTTCTGGCGAACAACAGATAACTGCTCCCAGTTCCTTTAATGTTTTTATGCCAAGTAGGTTTTCTGGACATGATTTAGTAAGCAGTAAGTCTGTTGTATGTATTAGTGGACCGACTCCTAAAGAGACTGGTTCTGAAACCTCATTGATAATAGGCCTTCCTGAAAAACCCAGGGATACACTTTTTGAGCCCGAGAGGGGTGCCCCTGGAACCTCAGAATGACTGATGGTAGTTCTACTTGCCCCGGTGTCAATCAAAAACTTGTTATTCTGTCCTAGTAAACGTGCATGCACATAGGGACCCGCTTGGTCCACAGGAACTGGAATAAGGGGCAAGTCGAATTCCCTCTCTGGGCTTTTTCACGAATATGCTTGGTATTCTGGATAGTTAGTCTGAGCTTGCTCATACATTTGTGCTGTGGCGTGGGCTGGTGCAGGTGCATGGACAGGCGGCGGCGGTGGTGGAAAGGTGTCTGATGTCTGATGTGTGTTATTTTCTTTGGGAGGGTAAGGTCGTGGCTTAGTTTTACCTACCGCTATATTGTGTTTCAGGACCGCACATTCATTTATGAAGTGACCTGGCTTCTTGCAATAATTACAGGTCCCAGTATTTTGTTTCGTGCTATTCTTGTTCGTGTTTGTGTTTGCCGGTGTTGATTGGGCCACCAGCATCTTCATCTTTGTGTCTCTCATGCGTCTCTTATCCTGTTCGTGTTCCTCTCTAATTCTGTTCTGGTGGTATTGTAACATCTGTAACATTTGTGAAGGGCTGTTTGCTTGCCAAGTACTCTCAACCTTTAGTACCCTATACTTCACTTCTGGTAGGGAATTTTCTATTAGTTTGCTCACGAAAAGATGGGGATATGAATCACTACCGGGCCTAAGACCACTATTGATAGTGAAACATTTCTCGAACCTAGAGTAAAAATCGCTAGTGTCTTCGCCTGGTTTCTGTTTACAGGCCGAAATAGCATCCCAGTCTTCCTTCTTGGTGATTAGTAATCTGGGCAAAACCTGTACAAGGAGTTCAGGTAGGTCTTTAGCTCGAGGACCCAGACCAACCCCCGGGACCCTTCCTGCCTCTTCTCTTTCCAGTAAATCCCAACTGAGTCTTTTGTCTCCTACCTCCCAGTCCTGTCCTTTCAATTTCTCGTAAATACCAGCGGGCAATAGTACTTTTAATAACTTTAGAATGTCAGCATATGTATATTCTCCTAGACGAAGAATGTCCTTTAGTTCTCGGTGAAAACCCCCCGGGTCCTTATCATGGGATGGTAACATTTTCTTCATTTCCAGTATCTCTAATTTTGACAAGGGGGTGTAGACATACACCCGTTGCAGTTCATTGTTTGCATCCTTTACAGGATGAACCTCTCGTAGGGGGTTCAGCTTGTCGTATGACTGTTCCTTGACCTGGGGTGGAGCGGGAAGCAGGGATCTAGTCACGTATACTATATACTTGTGTCGCTGATCCAGAATGACATTAATCAGTTAAGTACCCATGTTCATCCATCTGTCTAGTATTATGTCGTCCAGCAATTTATACAACAGACCAGGACCAGAATATTGACTCTCATATAGCGTGATCAAATGTTGGACCATGTAAACACCAGCTATGCGCTGTTCGTTTGGTGGGAGGCTCAGGAACATTTGGGCCACGATATCATTATTATATGTATCATATTGGGATATCCACAGGGTAGCTGATCGTGCTAATTCATTTTCGGTCGGGGTGAGGGGCTGATCGTTACCCAGCCATTTATTCACTGCTTTTTCGGTGATCTGAAACAAACTTTCAAGGGAATATCTTTCTTTTATGGCAGTTCCCTGTTTACGGTTGTTGAGGCCCTTGGGCCTTTCGAATCGCCGGGCACGGCCCACATAATGTATTCTGTCTGTGTCCCCTGCTTCGTCATCAGAAGACAACTCAGCTGTTTCGTGCGTGTTTCCTTCATGTGATGCTATTATTGCCTTCCGGATTTTGGCCAACATGTTGTCTGTTTGGCCTGATTTATCATGCTGACCGGCATCTATGCGATCACTCCAACCAGTATAACAACGGTCTACATCACCATCACCTTCGTCTTTTTCTCTGATCAGACAATTAATTAGGAAGCGAAGGATATAGTTCTTAATAATTACCTTTCTATTTTGTACGGCTTCTGCTATACATTCAGGACCTTCCCCTGTTCTTATGAACGCGTACATTTTCTTTAGATGTCTATCCATATCTGGCAATTTTTCCAAATCTGCGACTGCTCGTCTAAGCCGTAATGAAAACACGAGCATTCTGCCCTTTCCTGGATCTGGGTCATATATACATTCGGAGATTGCTACTTTTACTGTCGGTCCCCCTCCTGATGTTGCCCCGGATCCTCCCTCCCCGCCGTCCTCGAGCTCCTGGAGCTGTTCTTGTGTTGGGGGTGCAGGGAAAATTCCGTCCACGTATGATGGTGGGGGTTCCTCTAGGTAGTTGTTAATGAACGTGTCGGATGCTGTTTGTTTTATTTTTTGGGGTATTGGCGGTGGCACTCTAACTAATTTTTCTACTGGGGCCACTTTTGCTAGTTCCTCTGAAAGGACGGGATAAATACCAGCAACGGCAGTATTTCTTTCTCTTTCAGCCTGCTCTCTTTTTACCCGCTCCCCTTCTTCCTGTAATTTTTCTTCCTTTGCTTTTTCGGACTCCTGTCTACTTCTCTCTGCTTTGTGGAACTCTTTCTCTGTTCTTCTATGAGATTCCTTGCGCCATAACTCAATGGCATCCTTCTGAGCAGGTCTAGATTTTCTCTTCCGTATCTCTTCCTCTACCTTCATGATGCATTCCGCATCCCACGTTCCCGTAATGGGCCATTTATACTTTGTCTCTAAATCCTTTGTGTAATCCACCCAAAGTTCTAAAAACAACACGGCATCTAAACCATGCTTACAGTACATGAAATGTCCAGGTGTGTCTCTAGGTGGAATGTTAACTGGTTCCTCTAGTACACCTTTCCTGGTACCTATCTTACGCAGTTTCGAAAATAACGGCATGTTGGAATGTAACCGAAAACGAAAATCACAATGAACACAAAAAAAAAAAACCAAAAATGACAATGTAGCAAACTTACATACAAACCTGACACATTCAAACCTAACTGAACCTAACTTAAGATGATAACATTCATACAGCTATATCGGTGCACCTGAAAACTTGGCCTCTAAATCTGGAAACATTAATTCTTGAACGCATGCACTTGAACATACCGGTCTTACAAGTGAGACACGTCTTTACCGTGTTCATTAAATGAACCCGTCATGATTGCAATCCCCATGAGAAACTCACCGGGAAGCAGAACTTGTACTTGAACTTGAAGGCCTCAGGAACTTGACGCTGCGCGGGGAATGGCGTATCTTAGGTGGATCTCTTGAAACCTCGGACACAGCTCTCTCGCAGGTGGGCACTGGGTCGGGACGATCCGCAATCCTCACCGCCTCGTATGGATGCTTGGTCGCAGTCCGTCTCCTTCATTGGCCTGAGGGAGTTGGCGGGAAAACCCGCGTCGTGTACACTCGAAGTCCGTCACGGCTGTGGAAGGGGGCAAAACTGGACCTTCATCTCCGGCGCATGGGGAAGGAGATCAGTCCCTGTTCGGGCGCCATTTATGTCGTAAATAAAATATTACGCTCTCATAATTTCATAATATCAATAAGATCATGCATAAAGCAAGAGGCTGAGTCTGTGGTATCAGGTTCAAAAAGGGCTTTATTCCAATAACTCGAGTTATAGGGAGAATAGTTCCATCACCACAAGGGATCAGGACCAGGGTTCTCAAAAAGGTATTCTCAAACTTTATTCACAGAGTACAGTATATATATATTTGTAATAATATACGTAAGCAAGAGCGCTTCAGGCGGAGCAAGAGAGAATGAGATAGGAGCATGTGGGCGTGTAAGTAGGCGTGAAGGTGGGCGTCCACTTGATGATAACAGGTAAGTGTCATAGGTGGGTGGATGCCTAGAGGGGGTTGCGTGATCAGCTGGAATTTTACTGGGACTTTGCCTTACTTGTGCTCAACTCGAGCATGACGTGTAAAGGGTTGCTATGCAACCGGGGAGTCTGTAGTCTAGAAGTGAGACCTTCAGTGTCAGGGTGACCAGCACATCTCGTATTGTCTGATATCTGAAGTTTGGAGCAGGGACTGATTCGTGACATAGGTTGCCCATCACCAAGGGCCAATGTGGCATTTATTTCTTCGTTTACTGCTGAAGTCTAGCACGGGGGCTATGGGCTTTTCACAAACGTGAGCTTTGTAATCACACAAAAAGAGACAGAAAGGCTAGGCTTCTCCTTTGCAGATGTCATGTTTATCCCTCCTTCTCCAGGCAGGAATGTGGTTTTGGTAGGAGTAAGCAGATAACCGTGCTCAATACTGTCTCGGACAGGGCCCCTTTGGCTGAGGCCCAAGTGTGCAAGGCCAAGGATACGCAGCTACAGCTTTCAGAGCGTTCTGAGGCCTGAAGCCTTTTTTTTCGGCTCTGGCTGGGCCACAATAATGGAAATGCAGGAAAACATGATGCAAAACGTGTAGGCCTCAGAGCAGATTTGTCGTTTCTCTCATGGGAGACTGGATTATGGCAGGCCACGTTATAGCATGAGCATCATGATAGACAGGCCATGGAGGGGAAATACGTAGGTGACATGTATGTGCACATGAGTGTGGGGGAACACACGGGGACACATAGGCCTCATAATATTTTATTTTCCTCAATGGGGGCCAAATTTATTTTCCAAACGGAGCCAACCCTACTGCTAACCTTGATCCCAAGGTAAACTGCTGCATCCTGTGTTCGGGGATCCTGACCGGAGGCATTGAAATTACAAACTATCTGTGTTTTCCCCGCATCCAATAGGTAGCCTGATTTCCGGCCATACTTCCCAGCCAGCTTTTGTATTTGTATTATCGCTGTTTCGGGGTCTGAGGTCACTATAGCGATGTCATTGGCATAGACCATTATCTTGGATTAGAAGCCATTGCTGCAGATTGGTTTAATTGTCTGGTCTTGGAGGATTAGTTGGATGAATAGGTCGATATATAGGACAAATAAAATTGGAAAGCAGGGACAGCCCTGTCTTGTCCCCCTGGCTACCTCGATATGACTTGACTCCTGGCCCATAATTTGTAATCTTGCATAAGTTCTACAATACATTGCCCGTATAGCCGGTATGAAGCCTGGGACAAACTCTTTCTGTGCCAGGATACCCCATAAATAATGGCAAGAAACTCAGTTAAATGCCTCCTCTTCATCCTATAAACCCATGTTGCCATGGTGAGACAAGATGGGCTATGATCCTCCCTAACCGAGTGGCTAAGATTTTGGAATAAAGCTTGGCATCCACATTCATGAGGGGTATAGGCCGATAGGATGCAAGGTTGTCTGAAGGCTTCCCCTTTTTTTAAAAGACAGCTATGTCTGCTCCCTGCCAGGATTCTGGGGGACTCCTCTATATTGCACTCCAAGTAACAAATCCAAAAGTAGGGGTGCAATCTCTACCTGAATTGCGTGGTAGAGTTCCAGAGGAATTCTATCAGGACCTGCCGCTTTCTCTGAGGCCAGAGAGGGTTGGGCCTGTAGGGCCTCTTCGATTGTTACATCCCTTTCCAGCTCCTGCCTTGTCTCCTCAGCAACCCTCCGTTGATCCCCATAATTCTTTCAGTGACGTCGGAAGTTATAGGGTCAAGGTTGTCCTGCCGATATAGGTCCTGATAGAATCTCTCAAAAACCTTGATGATATCTTTTAAATCTATGACTTGCCGCCCATCCTGTCCTTTGACCCCAGTGATATTATTCCTGGCGGCCCTCTGTTTAGTACGAAGCACCAGCAGCTTGCCCACCGACTCCCCGTATTCATAGCTCTCATTTTTATATGTTTGAAAACCTGCCGCCCCCTTTCTGCTATAAGAGCTGCTGATTTCAGCTTTTGTGACCACTTTTCCCTGCAGTAAAGTTAACTCAGCAGCTTATTGTTTTTGCCTACTGGCTAGGGTGTGCTCTCTTTCTAACGCCCCCGTATTTCAATCAGACCATTGAGTTCCTCTTTTTCTTGTTTCCTGGCGTTTCCTACAAAACTGATTGTTTCTCCCCACAGTCCCGCCTTGAAGCTATCCCAAACCATACCACGTGATGAGCTATACCAGTTAAACTCAAAATATTGTACCACCCATTGCCTAATATGTTGCACATATAACTTATTAGTAAGTAGTTTTCTGTCAAATGTCCATTTATTTTGGGCCTGAGCCCCCCCCTTGTGACACCAGCTCCATAATTAGCGGGTTATGATCGTACAATAATTTAGGTAGCTTCTGGATTCCTACCTCCATGAGTAGTCCTACCTTACATTCTTTTTATGAGGGCATGAAAAATATGTATACCCTGGGTCACTAGGATATTTAGCGGCCCATACCTCAGCCAGGTCATGACTAGCCATATCCCTGCAAACTACTGGTGGGCCTTTCCATGATGCCAACTCAATTTCTTGGTTGTTAAATATTTTCAGCTCATCTTGAGTTGACCCATATATAGTACAGACTGTCAGTCCTACGAGTAGCTACACAATAGCCTACTTTCCCCATTTATCCTCCAACACACAATGAGCAGGGCCGATTTGTTTCCTTACGTGAATAGTTACCCCCCTTACAGTCAAAGTATGTGTAAAGCATGCTACAAGAGTGTACCCTTTAATCGTTAAGGTGTCCCATCTCCACCATGGAATATGTGTTTCTTGCTGGCATACTATGTCGGTTCTCTACATTCTTAAAGCTTCTGCGACCCTAATACGTTTCATCTTATCATTTAGACCCCCACATTGATTGAACATATACTTATTTTACCCATTTACATAATAAAAATCAGTTGTCAGTGATGAATGCTGCTCCCTGACCAATACTCCCTACATTATTTTGTGGCAGCATAATACAAAGGAAATCCCACTCCAGACAGTACTGCCAAGAAAAAGACGACAAGTAGAAACTATGGGAGAAGTCTAACTTCTTGCAAAGCGTGAATAGTAAATATCCTACCCTTCCCTAGTAGTTTTGTGATCTGCATTTGCCCCCTATACTACTTTAACCTGTTTAAGGGTTTGTCCCCCATCCCTCTAGGTACTCCTTGGCCTTAACCTCTGAGGTAAAGAACCGGGTTTGGTCACCCTTGATTACTTTAAGGCGGGTTGGATTTAACAAAAAGCTTGTCCCCCCTTAATTTGGAAAGGTTTGATCATCTGGCGCAAACATCAGCGTCTCTCTCCACCGCAAAATGGCAGAAATCCAGTCTAACAAAAAAGAAAAAATCTCCCCCTTTCTGCTTTGGCTCTGACCTAGCCTTCTCATAAATGGTCCACCACAAAAGGAAATTGCCAAAGTAAACAAGAATGACGCAGGTTTTTGTGTCTGGTCTAGCTGGTTGCCTTAGGTTAAATGGCACCCGATATGCCCTCTGTACTTCCAGCGACCAGTTCCAGCCTTCCAAGTCAGGGAATTCTTTAGCCAGCATTTCTGCCATATATGTCCGGACATTCGCTCCTTCTTTGCCCTCCAGAACTCCCAGAACCCGCAGATTATTGCGGCGCTGCCGATTTTCCTGGTTCTCCAACATTCCATTGAATGTCGACCAGTTGTGCCTCGTGCGCTGTGGTTTGTATTCGCGTATCAGCCAAGTTACTCTCCAGAGCCTCTGTCTGGTTTCAAGAATTGTCAAGTGTTCTCCAATTATGCTGCAAGTCTTTGCCACTTTCCTTACTGCCCATTGACGTTTCCGCATAGCTGTCTGTGCCTGCCTACTGTTCTGATGGGTCTCCTCGCGGTGGGAAAGAATACATTGTAGGACGGTATCTAGGGCTGAGGGTACTGCGGGGGTGGCAGAATTGTCTTGAGGGGGCGGTGTTGTGATGCTACAAAGCAACTCTGTCCCTGAATACTCCCATTTTAAATCTTTTCTATGTGGGTTAGATCGACCTGACCCTTTAGAAATTTGCGCATCGTGGCCATTGGGTCATTTTTGTCTGTGTCTGATATATTTCCATCCTCACTAGATTCACATAGTGAGTCCGATCAAGACTCCGACCAAACCCCGTCCGATAGGGAAAAGAAACAGTAATTGGCAACTATGTCCTGTTCGCTATGGTTTCAAGCAGTAGTCTGATTTTTTGACTGCACACTTCCCTGCAGGGAATGTAGGGCATTAAGCTCAATATCCATACCTCTTGATGCTTCTTCCTCCACTGCCCCTATCTGCCCTTGAACATAGTCCCCAGATCTATCAGCCTGTTCCCCACAGTCTTCCCCAGACATTGCTTCCATAGAATGAGGAAGGGGTACTGTTACCTCTTTCCTTGTATCTGGTTCCGTCTGGTCAATTGCAGTGCCCCCTGCATTGATATTGCCGCTCTCCGCTTGGCTTCCTTTTTCCTGTGATCCTTGTTCATCTTGTGGCTGCACTTGCTGATCTGCATTTCGACTCCATCCTGTGGCAGCTCTCAGCATTTCCAAGACGGAGGGCTCGATCGAACGTTGCTGGGGTGGAGCCCCGCTTTTGCCCTTCCTCACCTCCTTGGTCTCCATCTAGGTCAAGGAGCTCCCTGCTGGATGCTTCCTGCCCTCTCCTTTCACCTGGCTAGTGGTGCCCATTCCAGCTCCGGCGCCTCCGTGAGGGTCCAGCGGCATTCCCAGTTTTTGAGATGGAGCCGCCGCCACACCACTCCTTGACTTCCCTTTTGTGTTTCCCCTGACGGGGATCTTCGGTCACATCTCTCGACGAAGATAGAGCTGCTGTGACCCCAGACAGCCTATGCAGCCTCCATGCTCCTCGCTGCTTACCAGTGCCTTCCACAATGCTGTAACACCCATACCAGCTCTGCGTGGTAGATGGCTGGCCCACACCAACCGGATCCGGGACAGAACTGTAAGTAAGGCGATACAGTTCCCATCAACACTTAGATTCTTTTTCCAGGGGTTCTTATGCATGTACTCCATCATGCCACCTTCCTGCATTGTTACATTGCACCAAAGGTCAGGGAGCTGTTGTTCGACCATCTCATGCAGTCGCCATCTTGCCCATCATCAATTTTGTAGTACTTTCTGAGGGGAAACATCAATTACAACACATTAATTACAACAACCTACCTTTACAACACAACTGTTACAACGCAACTGCCCTTACATCACATGCCATTACAATGCATGCCATTACTACGCATGTCACAACAACGCATGTCATTACAACGCATACCATTAGAACGCATGCCATTACAATGCATTATAAGGTAAGTAATGGAGATTTTTTTAGTATTAGGGTGGATATGAGTTTTGGGGTAGATGGTAATAGTAATTTTTACCCCTACACTATCCAACACTTTCCCTACTGTTGCACGCAATGGAGTGGGAATAGTTATTTTTGCACCTACAGTATCCAACACTTCGACATTTTTACCCCTACACTATCTAACATTTGCCCTACTGTTTCGCGGCTGATGGGTGACCCGAATGCGGAGGGGTGAGTTTCTGACATGTTTGCCCATTGAAATATGTTTGCCCATTGTAATATGGAAGGGATGAAGACCGATGCTGGAGTGCGGAAAAGGACATTTTCTGTCACTGCCAGCACCGCGGTTGTGCCTCCACCCGCCAGCCTAATGAGCCCCTTAGTTCTTGGTAGCTTTGTTCTTTTTTGATGGGTGGTTTGGGGGTCGATTACGATGTTGTCTGGAAACTCGTAATCGACCACTTGGTTGGGTTCTTCCTAATGTGTCTTGGAAGGCATTATTCCATCCTTCCACTTCATTGTTGGTTTTTACTTTTTGGACTGCAGTACTGTCTGTCACATTCCTCCAGAGAGTTTGTAATTTGGGTTGCCTTCTATGTCCTGATCTGTGTATTCTCCTTACCCATGTATCTTCAAAATAGCCTTGTAAGGGAGTTAGTTTTGTTTCATTTGATTGGCAGAAGTGCTAATAATTTTCTATTTTGATTTGCAAAGTTACTGTTTGTTGCATATTCTACTCTCAGGGCCCGATTACGAGGTTGGTGGTCCGTGGATCCCCCAGGGGGTGGCGGCGTGGCAACGGCAATTTAGCCATTGGTCCTGATCGCCCTATTATGAGCTCAACTTGCACTGCCTCCTATCTCAGACCTCCTGGCTGGCAGTGAGGGCCAATGAGCCTCCGAACGCCACTCCAACATCTTGCCCCATTATGAGTTGCATCACAACCGGCGGAAGTACGGCGGTCCCAACTCCAGGCAAGAAGCGGCAGAAAGGGAGGGATATAAGGCCAGAACTCACCGCTAAACACATCAACAGGTCCTGTGCCGACATGAAGGTCATTCTACCTGTAATGCCGTTGTTCTATCTCATTGATCACCTCCAGAAAAGAGCCCATCGAAGACGACGTTGGCGGTGAGTGTCGTCACTCCATGGCTCCATTGTGACCCATGCAGAATGAATGCATCGCCAGCAAACAAACAATGTAGTTTTCATTTACCAGTATTTAACAAAGTCACAGGTCCACATTTCACATAACACACATTAAAATGTGTGTTATAAATTCCGTAATGTCCACTCAACGCCACCAACATTTGAACAACACACGCACACGATCTACACTAGATCACGTGTCAGGACCACAAAAGTGAAAGTGATGTCATAATTTTTCTTGATACGCAATACCATCACATATAAAAATATGCACCAACCGAAACGTAACACACAGGATACCAATGACACCATCAGTGTAACAAAAAAATCCAAGCCAGTGGCGCAACAAAACAACTACCACATGCATTGACAATCAGAGAAGGACTGGCTCAAAGAATTGTCAGATGTGTTTTTAGAAAGGTTACATAGAAATAAACTGAATATGTGTAGGATTTTGAAAAGTGCAAAGCAGCCAAACAAATAACAAGCACAGCATCTGTCAGACATTAATTGAAAGTAGCTGAACAGCACACACTGCCCATTGCACACATGTGCATGCAGACCCACACAAACATAAGCAATGCTGATGTACTTCATGTCTGGAGGCACACATTGAGTACTCCAAATACCAAAAAATAATCAACATATCTCAATGGGAGCAGAGCAAGCAAGTTATTGCTGACCGTCAAAAAAAAAGAAATATACACATCATGCCAAAACACACACTACTAGGACACAATCAGTTGGTCTACAGGACACTAGCCCAATCTATGAACATGTCCTACGATTCAGTGAAACTCCAAAAACATGTACAAGTATGTATCTCCCCTGCAGAAACTATGCATCCATCCACTCACCCAGCGCTTGTCCATCCTTTTGTCCTAGTTATCTGTATGTGTTGTCCATGCCTTGCTGGCCTTTGTGTGTGGGTTTCTGACTGGACTGGGCTCTTTGAAAGCCTGTTTTAGGCGTGCCGCTTTTTCATGTTTTTTTGCACTGCTTGCATAAGTTCATTTTGGTCTCTGTACGGGTTCCTCTTTCTTTATGTAGGATGGACTGTTTGCATGAATACCTTCTCGGCATACACCGCCTAAACAAGAACCTATAGAATGTGTCTGATTTTTTTTCTTTTCTAGGACTGAATGGTTAATGTGCAGGCTGACGCCTTCAGAAGTTGGTTTTCAGGTCTGTCGTTAGCTAAGTCTTTTTGATTTTTTCTCAAATTATTTGTAAAATCTACTTACATATAGGGGCTTTTAGCAAACCTTGTAGATCCAGTGGTTGGTGTCATTAGCATTGTTTCCATCCACTAAATCATAGGGAAATAGGTTAGATAACTTCACTGTGAGTGATGACATTCTGTTCTTTCACAAGGAGCATATGCACATACAAAGTACTTCCATACAGTTTCATGAACTACAACACTGCTTTTTGAGGCCCACTTTTTTTTGTAGCTTTTAGCCAGTGTTTGATATTGGTGGGGCACAACAGATCCCAAACAGCTTCCCAAAAACCATGACAAAACAAAAGCATCGACAAAACCAAATGTCCGGCAGCCAAAATCCAGACCTATTTGCTTTGTCGGGGCTTTTTATGTAGTGTTGTACATCCTCTTGTACTGAATGGGTATAGGATAGTCCTATATGTAGCACTGGGTAGTTGTATGTGCAGGAAAACCAATTGATTAAGTATGAACAAAGATTTTAATATATAAGCTCAGAGGAAGCTCAAAGAGCAATAAAAACGTTGGCTATTTTGATAGGTGCTAGCTGTCAAACTAGTGAAATCAAAGTCGACCTTATAAAGCGCACGGATACTTCAAGGAGTGTCTTCACGCTACAGGTGTGTGGACCTTCGAATCTAAAAGTACATGTGAAGAGACTCAAACTAAAAGACTACATTTAAAAAGCTAGGTTTCCAGGCTACGTTTAAAAGAGCCTGCATCCTTAATAGCCCTCAGATGCCAGAGAGAGCATTCAAGCTAGCAGCGACTAGTGCAGAAAAGGAAGGATCCTCCCCATTTCGTCCTCCTAGTCTTGGGCCCCACAGCCATTAATGCGTCAGTCGAACGCAGGGTTCAGGAGGGCAGGATGTGAAAGTCACTTGGATAATATGTAGGAACTCGTCAATGGAAAGCTCTGTGGGCCAGCACCAGTTCCTTGAACTTTACTCTCGCCTGAATAGGCAGCCAATGTAACTGCTTAAGATGGGCCTGTAGCTTTGGCTGCAATCAATACAATTTTACTTGAAGAATTGCCCAAGCAAAGGGTTTAATGTGAACTATGCTTAAAACAGGTCTTTGCAACAGATACGTTCAATACTTAGCGACCATTGATGGACTAAAGTAAAACATAGTGCTGAGTAACAATATTCTATTAATATCAGGGAATCACTCCCTGATATTGGGTAGGTGGGTAATGGCTGTTCCCTCTTACTCGTGCACCTGTCCCATCTTTCCTCGATTCCTAATCTACTTTTTGGGATGTGATCATGGGAGGTGCTGTTTGTTGTTGCTTGGCCCCAGCTATCTAATGTAAATTATTAGTTATACCTTAATATGTTACCTTTTTTTTTATCTGAATGTTTGAGTGCAAATGTTAATATAATATCAGTCCCATTTCTCTGGTGCAGAAAACTAATTGCGATCTGTAGATTTATTCTTACATGTATATAGTGAAATGCATTTTGTAGTTGTGGAGAGGGTGTATGTTTAAACTCATCCATCCTCTTCAATCACCATTTTTCATGACCAATGAACCAATGGTCTTACTCCTGCCAAAGTGTGATGATGGTGCTTGATTCGTATCACAAACGTATAAGAAATCATATATACAGCGCAACACTGTCATTTTTCAGTGTCTCTTCTTGTTGAATTATTACTTTCCCAATGTGGTTCATGTCTCGTATAAGGTAGATGGAGTTGTAAAAATACAAAACAAAAAAAAAATAACATGCAGAATCTCTGTCCCTTTTAATAGTACCTGTGAGACTGATCATTTTATATATAGACCTAACCAATCAGGTGTTTTCTGGCAGTCTTAATTCATAATTGCGTGTTTTCATTATTTCACTCCTATTAAATAGGATCTGCAGAGGAAGTTGACTTGCTTCTTATATAAATATCTCAATTCGGGGAATTCTTTAAGCCTTAAGAATTGCAAGTCCTTTGACTATGGACAGTTGTCAGTATGTGCAAACAAGCATTTGCAATGCAATAGGTCTTGCATTCGCGAGAGTTTGAGCTATTGGCATTGTATATGACAGTGCCTTTTATTTATGTATTGAAAGCCTGCAAGTGATGCCCAAACACACACTTTGTACTTATAATTGTTGCTGACAAGAAGTAAGGCTGGCAGTGAAAGAGGTGAAGTTATTGCCAGCCTTTGATTCTCGTAAGCAACAACTAAACGTACAAAGTGTGTGTTTAGGCACCGCTTGTAGGTTTTCAAAACATAAATAAAAGGCACTGTCATTACAGTGCCAATAGCTCAAACTCTTGCAAATGCGAGACCTATTGTATTACAAATGCTTGTTTTAATTCCCACCAAAGGGAATACCAAGCACATCCAAGAGGATTCCCGCTCAATCATCTTTTCAATCATTGACTTAATTCCTTCTTCTGCCTATTATTTGAGACAGCATTGTTTAGTTCTAGAAAATATTGCTATGCTGTTTAATAAATCCAAACTCTTTTCCAGTAAAATCCCATACCTCATCTTTGAAAGTATGGGCCTGATTACGATCTTGGTGGACAGGATTATTCTGTCACAAAAGTGACGGATATTCTGTCTGACTAATTAGAATTCCATTATATCCTATGGAACTTATATACGTGGATGGAATATCTGTCACGTTTGTGACGGAGTACCCATCTGCCAAGATTGTAATCAGGCCCTATGTCGAACTCTAGAATCTTGTACGTTTATTGTGAACATTTAATCATAATCTTGTGTTTCAATCACAACAAGATGCAGTATGCTTAATTCATTCTGCAGAACAAGTCCCTTTTCAGCTAGTTCGCAGGACTTGAATCATACAAAATTAATTGTTGCTTGTTCTCCATCTGACCAATTTTAATTGGAACCTCTGCTGTAGTCCTATTAACAATTTATATATATTACTGATTCATTCACCTTGGACTTCTCTTCCCGAGAGTGGTAGGTTTGGGACTTCGCAGAATGAACTGTAGAACTGTAGCAATCAAAAATGAAAATGGATGACCATTGACTTCTCTATCAACATAAGGCTTATTTTGGTCTACCTCTGAGACTTCTCTATGTAAGCATCCTCCTTCCCCCTCTGGCACCGCCATTATGAACTGCTCCTTGCCAACCCATCATTTAGAATCAATGGATTCTGCTTTTAACCTACACTATGGGTCATTTTGTTTCTCATAATTTGCTCTATCGCTAGGTCTGAAGGCGTCATCAGTAGAAATTCATTTCTGACTCTTTATACCCTGTTCAGACTCCTGCATTTTATAGACATCATGTTATTTCTTTGCATCTGTGGAAGTTATTTCACATTTCCCTTAATCGTGTTGGGATTCTGCTAATAATCTCTTCCAGTGCCTGCTGTTCCCGCAGAAGCAACAAGCTATACTATTTTACATCATTTCAACATTCACATTCATACCATCACCTCTACCACCGCCATGCATCTGCAGTTGATTTACTCCATTCACACCAGCCTGAATCTCATATTTGAACCCATTTGATTTCAAGACCCTTTTTCCAATTGCATTGTCTGGGCAATCACCAACTTCTCCTTAATTCTTTTCTGCTTTGCATCAGTATAATCACAAATGTATTTTGCCAGTTTCAAAATCTCATCAAAACTCTTTGTCTGCTAACACAAATCATTCTGCTGAATGTAATTGCTTATATCTAGCCTCAAAACCATGACAAAAGGAGACACGAAAACAGACAAATGCCATCTTTTTCGGGGGCGTAGGCTCCGCTATGCTTCTGGAAAATCTGCATAAGCCTCTCATAAAAGGCATGCATTGACTGTTTTGTCTCTTGGCATGTTCTCATAATTTTATATGATATGATATGATTCAGTACGCGCAGCTTCTCCAAGGAGTGTCCAGGCGCAGTAACAAATGGAAGGTCGGGAAGAGAGCACGGTCAGTTTATAGAGGAAAAAAATGGTTTTCTGCTTTTTTTTAAACAACATTGCATCGCTTAAGGAGCAAAATTCCAGTGGGACCTGATTCCATGCTGCCACCCCCAGCAAAGTCAGTGATCAATCTCCAGCTCTCTGTCTACAATTCCTGGGGGTGAGTACCAGGAATTTATTAGAAGTTTGAAGTAGTCTTGGCGGGTTGTAGAAGGTAAATCTGGTACTCAAGTAGGTAGGACCTTTGCCATAAAAAGGACGGCATGAACTAGCACCAAAGACTTGAATTTCACTCTCTCCCTAATAGGCAGCCTATGGAGATCCCGAAGATGCAGCCTAATGCGCGCCCTCCTTGGAAGATTAAGCAGGAGTCAAACTGCAGCATTACGGTTTACCTAAAGTTTGTCCAGGAGTTATTCTGGAAGGCATGCATACAGAGCATTGCCATGGTCGATACAGGATGTGATTAGTGCTTGAACAACTGTTTTCTTAGCATAGGACAGGCAGAAATTTCTTTAACTCCTTCCATACTCATGACGAGCTCAGCTCGTCATGAGTCACAGTGGAGCTGAGCTCGTCATAACGGCCGTGGCCCGCCCACGCGCGATAAATTCCCCGCCTGTGCGGGAGAATTAATCAGTGTGCGGGGCTGTGACGAGCTCAGCTCATCATGAGCACAGCTCCACTGTGAGTCATCACGAGCACAGCGGCGCCACGCCCCCCCCCCGCACCATGTGGGAATTACCCCCGCAGGGAAGGGGTTAAGAGATCTCATGATTTCAAAACAATTTCCCACCAGCCTTTGATTTGGTGCCCAAATGACAGTCTGTCATCAAACCAAATCCCCAAATATTTTACTGGCTCTCCATGGAGATCCGGTGGGAGACCATCTTCTTGCCAAAAGGTTAGCCAGACCTGTGGAGAAAATTACCAGAAGAGGAGTATTTCAGTTTTATTCTCATTGCATTTCAGTTGTGCTTTTGCTAGCCAGTGAAAGACTGAGGTAAGACAGGTTTTTACATGAGAACTTTCCAGCTCTTTTCGCTTATTCCAGGAAAAGAGCAAGTGTGTGTCGCCCTCATAGGAAATCATTTTTACCCCTAATTTATCTTCTAACTTGATTAGAGGGATAAGATAAATGTTAAAAAGACTAGGGCTCAACGCCAAACCCTGAGGGATCGCAGTGTCCACCTTTTAAGGACCTGCTGAGCAGGTGATGATCCAGATTTATTGGCTTCTGTTTTCCAGGAAGGATTTTAACCAGCTCCATGTAACTCTGTCACTCCTATCTCCTGCAGACGATCTGAAAGAAGGGCATGTTGAACGCTGCAGACAGATACAATAATACCAGTGCCGCTATACCTCCTGTGTCCACGGTACCCCTAATAGATTCTGCTACCTATACTAGAGTAATTTCAGTGCTGTGCAGGGCCCTAAAGCCTGTTTCCAAACTCTAGGAACCGTGTCTGTTTCTAGGGATAAATTAAGAATCTTATTGACCATTGGGTTGATAACCTCCGCCCCGGCAGCTAAAAGTTTAGGGGGCAAAAGTCAATCGGATTTTAGTGTTTTGAGAGCAGTTAGGAAACCCTCCAAGAGATGGGTTTGAAGGAGCTCAGTTTAGGATTTCTTGCAGATAGCTTAAGTTTTGGAGTTCCAACTTCAGTAGCCGGTCTTCTACCAGCTCCTAGGCTTGCCTGAATACATTGGACCTTGCAGGCAAAGAAACCAGCCAATTATTCACACCATTCGTTAGAGGCCTACTTGGAGTTAGTACAGGCTGATGGGGTCCTAAAACTCTTGACTATCGTAAAACTCTCCTCGTAATACAAACTTTTCGCTTTTAGTATGGCAACATAATAGTTCTTTTGTGCTCTTTTGAAGGCATCTTTATCCACTGAATTATATTCCCTCCTCAACTTGTGTTCTAATGTCTTACAGCGTTTTCCAATTCAAGAGTGACCGAGAACCAGGGTTTAGAAGGATTGTCTCGTGATCCTCTGTACCCGAGGGTGGGGGCCAGCTCCTCAGTAACATTTTTGTTCCAGTTATAGCATTTTAGTGCATCATGCTCGATTATGTCAGATAGGTCAGAAATGTTCTGAGTTAGTCCCTCCGTAAATTCAAGGTGATCGATCTCATTAAATCAATTTATAGCCATTTCACAATCTAATATTTGTAAATACTCAATCACATTCTTATATTTGGTAGCTACCTCTTCAGAAGGAGCACCACTAGATGTAATCCTAGCCAGTACTCATGCAGGCCATCCAACAAAATCCTTACACCAAGTCCACAAATAATTAGGATTTACATTTTCAAACAGCAAATTCAAATCAGTCCAGAGCATCTGAGAAAATACTTATCAACCTGTGTACATCTTGGTACTTCTTTTCTGGATCCGCTCTCAACTTTGGAAGTTAATAGTAAATGCTTCTATTTCAGCTAGGGTCCTTGGCACATCCACAATATTCCCTACATTAACTTCTCTCAAGGGAAACTCTAAAACTGACTCTGACCCCGCTTATGAATCACTGTGTACATTTCTTGTTCCACCTGCAGTCCCTTTCATTTTTTTATTTGCTGTCCCTTTCTTCCATCTTTCTCGATATCTCTTTGAATCGTTCCAATCGCTGTTTTTCTCAATCAAATCGTTATTATGGGCTTTCAATTGAGTCAACCCATTTCTCTAATTTCATCATGAGTCAAATCTACTTTGTGATTTTGTTTGGGATTTTTCATCTTGCTCGAGGCAAGCCTTAATTCATTGGCTAACTCTTCTAAATTGAGTACTTCATTTTTCATCTAGTCTAGTCTCCAGGATTTATAAAGCGCATGGCTGCCCGACAGGGCTTCCCAACGCTAAGCAGAGAGCAAGAGAAAAAATGTATGTTATTCAAACAAGAAAGCTTGGAGTCCGTCTTACTTATCTGTAAATGGAGGGCATCCCACAGCTTAGGAACAATGATGGCAAAGGAGTGGCCGCCAGCTCTGGCTTTATTAAATCTAGGAACAACAAGGAGTTGCTCAGTAAAAGATTGCAAATGTCTTGAAGGCTGATGAAGTATCACGAGTGATCCTTTGTTCTGTATTGCTTTGTGTGCCAGACAAATTGTGAATTCTTTTTTGCACAAGGAGACAGTGCAGGGATGTTATGGCAGCTGTTACTGGCTGACACTTAGGAATGTTCCACTATGTACATACTGCTGCATTTTGTATCATGTGCAGCCTTTTAATCACTGAATTGGAGCTGCCCAGGTATGAGGAATTTCTGTAGTTAAGGCAGGACATATTCAGGCCTTGTACTACGATTCTCAAGTCAAGAGATACTTTATTTCAGCCTAACAGGCCATAAAAGCAGAAATAAACATTTTAAAGATTCAGTACAAATGAGCAGTTTAAAAATTCTTATAGGCACTTAAAAATGTAAAAACATTGATTTTGTTAAAAAATTATTAAATAAGCTCATAGGCAATAGTATCTCAAACATACGATACAAAGTTCATATATATATGGGAATCAAAATAAAAATACAAAGTCCCAGATCATGTCAGATGCATAGGGTGGGTAATTTAAACTTGAGCTTTCTTTAAGACCGCACAGCAAACACACCACATTGAGAACAGGTAGTGGGAAACTATTGGCATACTAGTGTCATATTTGAGGATCCTATAAGCATGTGAGCAGTGAGGGGTTCCAAGATTCCTGCAAAGCTGTCGTAGCCAACAAATTCTTATTGCCTTGTAGGTGGGGCAAAAAAACAACACTTGGAGATCAGTCTCCATGCAGTTGTTACATGACGGGCAGTCTTTTGTACAATTCTCCCCCATTTATATGTAGCAGCACGTAGGGGGAGTACGCCATGCCTAAACTGCATATAAAGTTTTTTAGAAAGTAAAGGCTGTATGTCATCTATGTTAAATTCTATGGTATATTGCAGTTTGACTTCTAGGAAGGATGTAGTGAGTATGCCTGACCTGGCGCACCTGAGCAATAAGTTAAGGTGATGGTCTTTGAAGATTTTTATCAAGGCTTTTCTTGGTGTAGCTAAGGAGCTCTCTTCCGGACTAACCCATAAATCACCCTTTTCGATGGATGAAAAGGATTTCTTAATAAAGGTGAGCCAAGGTATTTTACAGGCTCCCCTGAGGTTTATCACTACCCTAAGTTCCTCCCTGTGCAAAGATAATTCTGGGGTGCTCCATAGGCAACGTCAGTAGAGAAGAGGTCTGAGCGCGACCTCCAAGGACAATTGGCTAACACCTAAATCCATTCGGAGTGGGGTTAGAGGGGTACTACTAGGAAGTCCCATCAGCTGTTTGAGAAATTAATTTTCAATCATAGAAGGTTGTTTGGACGGCCTATGGCCCCATAACTCCGCTCCATACAGGGTCGCCCCTCTGGCTTGCGCCTTGTATATTTCTAGCACCGGCCCCAGCATGTGTACACAATTCCTCTGTTGTTGAGCAAGGCCCCCAGACATTTGCGTCATTTTCTCATTAAGTGAAAGGCCTAAATACTCACACCGCGAGACTCTCTCTCAGAATTCTCCTGCTAGATGCGGGTTAGGTCATTTGGAGTGCCCTGCGTTAAACACCATGTATTTGGTTTTCTGGGTATTGATTACCAGGCCCCTATCCTTACAAAATAGATGGAAGATATCCAGGACCCGTTGAAATCCCATCGGTGATTTCGACAGCAGGAGGGTATCGTCTGCGAACATTAAGGCAGACCTTATTGCCCGCTAACTTTGGAGCGTCTAGGTCCCCTCCCACTGATAAAGGTCCTATTAAGCCATTGATAAAAATGCAAAAGAGGGTGTGGGCCAGAACACACCCCTGTCTCATACCCCTTTCTATGGGTATGCGGTCAGTGAGGTTTCTGTTCTTCCCGTATCTGAATTGGGCATAGTTGTTCGCATGCTATCTTTTCAAGATCTCACATAGATACGCGGGCACCCTCAAATCAGATAGGATAACCCATAGTTTTTCCCTTTGAACGAGATTGAAGGCTGGTTTTAGGTCCACAAAGACCATGTAGAGACTGCCCTCTATCACAGTTTTCCAGTGTAGTAATTGCAGCCTGAAAATGTGATCAATTGTGGATGTTTTTGTTCGGAATCCGGCCTGATAGGGACTAAGAATGGAGAACTCCTTCATCCAGTTCTGTAAACAGTCCAGAAGCACACTGGCAAAGATGTTTAGTGCAACATCAATGAGGCTAATGGGCCGACAGTTAGCAGGATGGAGGTGTGAACCCTTCGTAAAAATAGCGATGATTTCTGCTCCTAGCCATGTGTTGGGGATCTCCATTCCCTGCAGAATAGCATTGAAAATACACCATAGGTACGGAGCCCAAACGTTAGGTTCGGTGCGATAGAGGTCTCCGGGGATCTTGTCTAGCCCTGGTGCCTTTGCAGGAATTACTCGAGCAATGGCAGCCATTACCTCTTTTAAAGTTATTGATGGAGTTTCCGGACAGACTGAGTGTAAAGGAGGAATGTAACTTTCAAATTGCTCATGAATGCCCTCTGACCTGGTGTAAAGTGACTGGAAGTGGACCCTCCAGACCTCAGCACCCAGGTTAGGTTCGATACCTCGTTCATCCTCTTTTAAGTCTGTGCTTATCAGTTTCCAAAAGGTCCCCATGTCTCTTCTATTTAGGGCATCTTTCAAACTGTCCCATTTATCCATTTGCCACTCCTTTTTGGTATGCCCAGTTGCGTGTTTATATAGTAACCTACTTTCCTTAATTTCCAGCTTGCTGTCGGATTTAATAGCTGTGAGCAGGGTTGATTGATTCATTAGGATTCAAAGCGGGCACATTTAGGATTGGCAGATTTGATTTGAGTTGCCGTGGGCCTCTTACTACTGCCCTTCTATCAAATAGCTCAACATTGAGTGTCTCCAGTCAATCATTATCCTCCATGTTACCGAGGACTGCGTAATGGTTGTTCACTGGGATGTAGTATCTCTGTTGTGTCCATCCCCCACCATCAAACATCCCAGTTGACGACTACTTAAGGCTAGGCAGCTTAT
Organism: Triturus cristatus; assembly: GCF_964204655.1. Taxonomy (NCBI): domain Eukaryota; kingdom Metazoa; phylum Chordata; class Amphibia; order Caudata; family Salamandridae; genus Triturus; species Triturus cristatus. Next base: position 1,793,809,967 of record NC_140589.1, on the reverse strand, counting down.
AGAAAAACCCCAAGGGTAGAATGTGAATCCCTACTTGCTCAACTGACCAGACTAGATTGGGTGACCCAAAGGAAAGCACCACACAGTCACCCCCAAATAGCTTTTTTGATCTGCCTATCCAACCCACCCATCTAACCATTTTAAATTCTGAGAAGAGTGGGTGGGATATTCCAGACCTCATGCTTAGCAGAGACAGTGCCTTGTTTTTTAGTGAGGACCAATGCTCTCTGGTGCCAACCAGCAACGGAGGAACATTGGCCGCCACTATTGTAAAAGGTGTTGCTTCCGGAGGAAGGTGTAGGGTGTTTGAATCGAATGTTCTTCTGGGTGTGTGGGGAGCTATATAATGTGTGTTTCTCATTGATAGATTCCTTGGCGTGTTATGTCCTGCTCTACCTAATAGGGACTCATTTTGAATTCTTAATAGGCGGTCCTGAACGGAACTTGGGGCCTGTAGCTTGTCATGTACAGTGGACGTACCTGCCTTCTTCTGACTTATGGTTTGGGGAGCCAGTTGACCTGTGTGCGGTACTGCCGCCGGGCCGGGATTTAAAGATCCTGTTTGTGTGGGGAAGGGTCTATTGTCTCGTAGTGTTTGAATGTTCTCGATGGGACACTGATAGTTGGAAGGGTTGATCAATGGGGGCTGGTTTATGTGCGGACCTGAGTGACCCGGCAAGGGCTGTTGCAGCCGCTCAAGTTTTTCTATGCTCGCTTCAATACGATTTAATTTTTGGAGTAGGGGTTCTAGGAGAGTTGTAATCAGCCCCCCGATTTTTGCCCAGAACTCTGGATTGTCAGTGCCTTGTGGAGTAGTTAGGGGACTTATGGGGGGCACTATGGTAACGGGTTAGGGTGCGGACGAGTGCCCCTCAACCACCTCCTCCAGCTCCTCCCTCGTGGTTTTGCTTTTGCGTCCTCTCTTTGATACTGGATGTGGAAGCTTGTTTGGACCCTGCATCTTTCTTTTTCTGGGTTGTGTGGGGGGGTATTGCCCTGATTGGTCTTGCTTTTCTGGCCCCTGGTGTTTATTCTGGATTTAGCATTATCAACCCTCGGTGTGATTCTATCATTTGCTTCTATGGTAAGGCTTCTCTCTGTCCTCGTCGAGGGAGGACATTCTTGGTGATTGGTATTGCTAGAGGCATCCATCGGGTCAGGCTGGCTCTGGAATGATTTAGGTTCCAGGGACAGTCTACGCTCTGTTAGGGCGATTTCGTGGATGAGAGCTGACTCGGCTCGAAGCAAGAAGGCATCAAGAGTCCCCACCACTCCTTGTCCTGTAAGGAATTTTCCTTTGCTCATCTTGTTGGTGTGGCTGTGCAAAATGAGAAGATGTGAAAGCCTGTGGCAGAGGGTAGTCTACTAGTCAGACCAGTTAATCAGCTGTGCCGGTAAGGGCCCTTGTCCCGCAAACACTAACCCTTCGATACAGACTATCAGTAATTATATTCTAAAACACAAGATGTTAATTAGGTGGCCCTGCCCGGCCTCTGACGGTCTCTGACGGGCACGGATAGGCCCGCCCTTGGCCCTGGCTTTGCCCGGGTGCGTCCGTGTGCGTCTCGTGCTGCGGGAGCGCTGTCAGGGTTTTCTGCGCCTCCTTGGCACTGCGGCTTCCGGTTCCGGGGCGCTTGCCCCCAAAGAATTCTGAGAAGTGAAGTCCAGCACGGTCCAGCACACGCGGAGCCCCCTCATTACAGGAGATGGAGGCGCGTCTCAATGGCGGCTATGGCGGTGAAGGCGGTAGCTGTTCTGGTGGCCCAGCAGCAGTGAGTGCTCCCTATTCCAGGTCATAGCAGAGTTTGCGGCAAGGACTCCCCTACGATTCTACATTTGGAATCGGGCAGCAAACTCAGTAATCTCCCAAGAGTGCGAAGAAGGCCAAAACAAGTGGCTGTTAATTTCTTCACTTGGGTTGCCCTAGTGAGTCCCTCTTCGATCCAGACCCCAAGTCTTTTCACCTCTTCCTTAGGGGTGGGTTTGCTGCCCATACATATTTGCCAGTTTAGGTCTAACTACTGGTCTGGAGTTTTTTCTGCTACCAGCACCTCTGTTTTACCTCCATATAATTTGAGGCTGCTGGCAGCCATCCAGTTCACTACATGATTCATACATTTTTCCAGGAGAGTAAAGGCAGTGTCCATTTGATGCAAAAGACTTATAATGATTTGGGTGTTGTCTGCATAAGAAATAGCAGTAAAGCCATATTTTTTGATAATCTCAGCCAAAGGAATTACGTCAATGTTTAAAAGTGACTGGCTGTTTGAACTTGAAAGGGTCTTTTTTGAAGAAAGACTGCTAATAAATGTAGCACTTTTCCAAAGATTCCTGCTTGTGCCATTCTGTTAAGAAGTGTAAGATGAGAAAACATATTAAAAGCGGCACTCAGATCCAGGAGAATTAATGCCACAGATCCTCCATTATCTATGAAGACTCTTAGGTCTTCAGAGGCAGCAAGAAGTGCTGTTTCCGGACAGTTTCCTGCTCTGATGCTAGTTTAGGGAGGGGTGCAAAATATTTTTTTCTCTAAATAGCTGGCCAAAGCTTTTTCAGGCTGCTTCTTTGATCAAATATCTCATTACATCTGCATTATAAGTCAACAGTCTGTTCAAATCAACATTTCTCCGCAACATTTCACAGAATTATTTTTTTTAAATGCTCATATTAATTTCTTTGTGAGCTTCTTCAACTACCACTGTCCTTACAGCTGTGAAACCTGAACCTATACACCCAAAGGTGTATTTCCACTTATGCTAGGCATGGCTGACCTCACACTCTCTGTCGGTGCACTCAGTACCACTGCAATAGTAGCAGAACTCTGCACAACCGTGACACCATCTACCCTAGCACTAGGATCAGGTCCTGAGCTAGTGTCACTTACTTACTTACTTATGCCTACTACCCATCCTCTGGTATAGGCCATCAACCAGGACCCTCCAGCCATTTCCATCCTGGGCTTTTCTTTCAATCTGATTCGAGGTAAAACCCATCTCCTTGCAGTCAGCCTTGAGGCCTCATCACCAGGTGTTTTTTGGCCTTCCTCTTTTACTTTTCCCTTGAGGGTTCCATGTGAAGGCTTGATTTGTGGTGCAGGCTTGCGGAGGGTGTGACCAATACCGCAGCATTGGATAGTCTGCTGCCAAAGGTCATTGTAGCTTATGGTGTTTGGCCAGCGGATTTGGAGGGTTTTCCTCAGACAGGTGTTGGTGAAGGTCTGAACTTTGTTGGTGGCCGTCACTGTTGTCCACCAAGTTTCTGCTCCATACAGAAGGACTAATTTTACGTTGGTGCCTGATATTGGTTTGCAGAGTTCGGTCCTTGGAGCTCCTCATCTTCTTTAGCTGAATGATGGCAGCCCTTGCTTTGCTGATTCTTACCTTGACGCCTGCGTCTTTGGTGCCCTGCTTGTCTATGACACTGCCCAGGTAGATGAAGGCCTCAACCTCTTCCAGTGCATTGCCTGAAAGAGCACCTGCATTTGTGCTGGCCATGTTTGCCTGGTCCTAATGTTCCATGTCTGAGTAATGATGGTCTTTGTCAAAAGCAGGTGTATCAGTTTTGAGGGTTCCAGGGATCTCTGGCTTTCACCTCAAGGCATCATTACTCTTGTGCAGGAATCAAACAATCAATCTTCGCATTTATATAGCGCACTACTCACCCAGAGGGTCTCAAGGCGCTGGGGGGTCCGCTACTGCTCGAACGGCCAAGTCTTGAGTTGCTTCCTGAAGGCGAAGTGGTCCTGGGTCTGGCGGAGGTGGGTGGGGAGGGAGTTCCATGTCTTGGCGGCGAGGTAGGAGAAGTATCGTCCCCCTGAGGTGGCTCTTCGGATGCGGGGGACGGCGGCGAGGGCGTGGCTGGTCGATCGAAGCTGGCGTTTGGGAGCGTAGAAGTTGAGGCGGCTGTTGAGGTATCCTGGGCCTTGGTTGTGTAGGGCTTTGTGTGCGTGGGTGAGGAGACGGAAGGTGATTCTCTTGTTGACCGGGAGCCAATGCAGGTCTCTCAAGTGTCTGGAGATGAGGCTGCGACGGGGGATGTCCAGGATGAGTCGTGCTGAGGCATTCTGGATCCGCTGGAGTCTCTTCTGGAGTTTGGCGGTGGTTCCAGCGTAGAGGGAGTTGCCGTAGTCCAGACGGCTGGTGACGAGGGCCTGGGTGACCGTCTTCTTGGTCTCAGTGGGGATCCACCGGAAGATCTTGCGTAGCATGCGCAGGATGTTAAAGCACGACGAGGAGACAGCGTTGACTTGTCTGGTCATGGAGAGGGAGGAGTCCAGGATGAAGCCCAGGTTGCGTGCGTGGTCTGTTGGTTTGGGTGCGCTGCCTAGGGCGGGGGGCCACCAGGAGTCGTCCCAAGCGGCGGGTGAGGATCCCAGGATGAGGACTTCCGTTTTGTCCGAGTTCAGTTTCAGGCGGCTGTTCTTCATCCATTCGGCTACCTCTTTCATCCCTTCGTGAAGGTTGGCTCTGGCGGTCGCGGGGTCGTTGGTGAGGGAGAGGATCAACTGGGTGTCGTCGGCGTAGGAGATGATGTTGAGGTTGTGCTGGCGTGCGATGTCTGCGAGGGGGCTCATGTAGACGTTGAAGAGAGTAGGACTGAGCGAGGAGCCTTGAGGAACGCCGCAGATGACTTCGGTGGCTTCAGATCTGAACGGGGGGAGGCGGACTCTCTGTGTCCTTCCGGCGAGGAAGGAGATGATCCACTCCAGTGCCTTTTCTTGGACTCCGACGTTGCTGAGGCGTTGTACTAGGGTACGGTGGCAGACAGTGTCGAAGGCCGCGGAGAGGTCGAGGAGGATGAGAGCCGCTGTTTCTCCGTTGTCGAGTAGCGCTCGGATGTCATCGGTGGCTGCGATCAGGGCGGTCTCGGTGCTGTGGTTGGCCCGGAAGCCAGACTGCGAGGGGTCGAGGGATCCGTTAGTCTCGAGGAAGGCGGCCAGCTGCTTGTTGACGGTCTTCTCGATGACTTTTGCGGGAAATGGGAGCAGCGAGATGGGGCGGTAGTTCTTGAGGTCGGTGGGGTCGGCCGATGGCTTCTTGAGTAGGGCGCTGAGTTCGGCGTGCTTCCAGCTCTCCGGGAAGGTAGCGGTGTCGAAGGAGGTGTTGATGATGTTCCGCAGGTGGGGTGCGATGACAGCGTCGGCCTTGTTGAAAACGTGGTGAGGGCAGGGATCGGTCGGAGATCCGGAGTGGAAGGAGTTCATCGTGCGGACGGTGTCTTCGGTGCTGATCGGGGTCCAGGCGCGGAGGGGGTTGGTGGGGGGCGGTGGTTCGGTCGTGGCGTTCGTCGGTTGAGTGCTGAAGCTGTTGTGTATGTCCGCGATCTTGTTGTGGAAGTAGGAGGCGAGGGAGTTGCAGAGGTCTTGCGAAGGGGTGATGTCGTTGTTTCCGGCGTTGGGGTTGGAGAGCTCTTTGACGATGTTGAAGAGTTCCTTGCTGTTGTGTGCGTTGTTGTCCAGTCGTTCCTTGAATGCGGTTTTCTTGGTGGCGTGGATGAGTTGGTGGTGTTTTCGGGTGGCGAGCTTGAGGGCAGTTATGTTGTCCGGTGTTGGGTCTCTGCGCCAGGTTTTCTCGAGGGCTCGGCAGTTCTTCTTGGAGCTTTTGAGTTTGTCGGTGAACCATGGGGCTCTCTTGCTACCGGGTCTGCTAGGCGGGTTCCTCAGGGGGGCGAGCTCGTCTGCGCAGTCGCTGATCCACTTCGTGAGGTTGGTGGCCGCCTGGCTGGGGTTCATTGTGCTGGTGGGCGGGTTCATGCTCAGGGAGGTCGCGAGCTGGTCGGCTATGATCTTGTTCCAGCTCCTGCGTGCAACCTGTTGCTGGTGGTGGTGGATCGTGGTCCTGCCGAAGCTGAAGTGGACGCAGCTGTGGTCGGTCCAGTGGAGTCCGGTGGCGGGGCTGAAGGCGATGTCCTTGCTGGATGAGAAGACGGGGTCGAGTGTGTGTCCAGCGTAGTGGGTGGGGGTGGTGACCAGCTGCTTGAGTCCCAGGTTGGCGAGGTTGTCCAGCAGGGTGGTGGTGTTGCGGTCGTTGTTGTTCTCCAGGTGGAAGTTGAGGTCCCCTAGGAGGATGTAGTCAGCGGAGCAGAGGACGTGTGGGCTGATGAAGTCGGCGATGTCTTCGCTGAATTGTGTGCGTTGTCCCGGGGGTCTGTAGATGAGGGTGCCTCTGAGGGTGGTCTTGGGGTTGATGTGGACTTGGAAGTGCAGGTGCTCGGCGGTTGCGAGGGTGTCGTCGGTGTTGGTCGTGATGCGGATGGTGTTCCTGTGGACGATGGCGATGCCTCCTCCGGTGTGGTTGATGCGGTCCCTTCGGATGATCTTGTAGCCGTCTAGGATGGCGATGGCGATGTCAGGCGCTGAGGAGGCGTTCATCCAGGTTTCCGTGAAGAAGGCGACGTCTGGGGCTGTGGTGTCGAGTAGGTTCCAGATCTCGATGGCGTGCCTGTGGACGGAGCGGGTGTTGAGCAGGATGCATTTCAGGTGGCTGCTGCTGTTGCTCGTCTTGGGCTTGGTTGGTGCAGGTGTAGTGCAGGTCCGGAAGCAGGTGAACTTGCAGGAGTTGCAGCAGAAGGGTCCGTGGGTGCGTCTCGGGGTGGCACGGTAGCAGCCCGGAACTCGGCCGGCGTTGAGGGCGTTGAGGGTGGCGGTGTCGTACGTCCGGCGGGCAGGCTGGGGTCCACGGGGGCCAGGGGTCCTGGCACTGGGCACGGTCCAGGCGCGGACAGGCGCAGACGGGCTTACCTTTGGCGCACCTTCGGCGCTCAATCGGCGCTCCCGCTGCGCGCGTCCGCTGCGCGGTCGCTCTGGGGGCGTCATAAATCTGGAGCCGGGAGGGCGGGTCAGCTGGGAGGCGGGAGCGGGGCGGCCAATGGGCTGGAGGTGGCCGGGGCCGCAGGGAGGCAGCGGCGGGAATCGGCGATGACGGGCGGCTCAGCGGCGGCTGGGTCGCTCTGGCAGGCAGGCAGACAGGAAGGCGTTTGGCAGCAGGAGGGGTGACCCGACCTCGTAGAAGGAACGTCTTTTGTCTGACATTTCTGTAGCTATGTTTTTTTTAACATGCTGGGGTAGCTAGCTCCATGCATAACCATCCTCTTTTCAAGCAGGGGTTCGATCGGCCATGAGGGAGTTCTAGTGTCACTTATCCCAGCTGACTTGCTATGTATGGAGGAGGCCTACAATTGGAAAGCTCATTTAAAAAAGTATCCTACTCATTAGCTTAATTATTCTGCTTCTCTTTTTTATTGGTCTTGTCTTTATCATTTGTTTCCTTAACTATAGCAGCAAACATCCTTAGACACTCAATCATATCCTTCCTCCAGCATTTCTCCTATTTGTCCCACTTGTTCTCCAGTCACTGTCTGAATAAACCCTTTACCTGTTAAGTAATTTTTTTTCTCTCTCTCTCTGTCGCCTTCGATCCCACCTATTTAGATATTCAAATTGTGTTGGTCTGATCACCGGCTTCATATCATATAAAGTTTGTCTAAGGAAATCGAACTTTCTTGTAATAAAATTACCCTTTAGCGGAAACAGTAAATCCTTGTCAGAAGTTGTATATTCAAGCCATTCAGAGATACAGATTCATGTGTGAAACCCAATGTCCATCATCATTTCAAATTCAGATATCCCTTCTGCAGGTATTTTCAGGCCATCAAAAGCAGTTATAAAAGAAACTTTCGGCTTTCTCAGCTTGTTCTTCCATTATTTTCACTTTAAAAAACTCAAATTCACAACAAACAATCTAACAAACAACTACCAATCACAGCGCAACTCTGTCAAAGGTCCGTTTATCAAAGCATAGCTATGTCAGCAGCCAAACAATCATAGCACAGATTTGTGGCGATGTCTCACCAATCCCAGCATGGCACCCTGGCTAACTAACCAATCACAGCATGACTTCTGCATGAATAGAAAACAATTTCAAAACCTTTTTTAAAACAATAAACTAAATAAACCCTTGTTTTTTTACTCTAGATAGAAAAGAAAGGTCAGTGAATCAAGTAAGACAATTATACTTCAAACCATGAAACTTTAGAAACAAGAATAAAACTCAAAACCAAGCACAGAAAGACCCTTTTAAACCACAATTCACATTAGGTAGACTTCTGTCCAGTGGCAATTCACCCTAGTCCATGTGCCTGCTCCAGTGCACTCACGAGCAGGTTACACCAACCCGAATTAAGCGCACAACCTAAGGGAAAACTCTTTAGTTTAGAATCCTTGGCCATGTATATGCTGCGTCTCATACTACCACCACCTTATAGAGACAATGAAAACCGATGTATGACAAGATCTTGCAGTTTGATGAATCCGATAACCAAACAAAACCAATAGAAAGCAAATTAAGTTTACAAATGCGAATAATACATCAACACAATTGTGATCAATACACCAACTGAACTGAACTATGGTAATTACCATCACATTCCTGAACAATTCACAACAGAAACAGAAATCCATTCCTCAAACACAGGCACAGGCACTCTTCATAAATGTGTGCCCCAGCCACAAATCAATTCTCCCTATTCATACTTACACTTCAAATTGCTTAGGAAAACAATCCAAATCCCTTCTCTGGAGTCTCCTGCACTAGCAGATTTCCAAAAACACCAGTGAACAACGGACTGGCAATTAAGGACTGGGAAACCTTGGGGAATTTTTAGGGGAACCCTACTAAAGAGGAAGTGTTCTTATGTAGCAATCCTCTGCTATCAATTAGTGGGAGTAGAACCCCACCTCCAAGTTTAATGCACCCCAAAATTTAGATCACTCAAATGTACCTTAGAAGTTTTGCTCCATCACCCTAGGTCTTGTGAAAACGAACACCCTCCTCAACATCAGGCCCAACATTAATTTAGCAGAGGTACAAATAAATAACTGGGGCCACTAAATAACTGAGTTTTAGATCAGGTGAAAAGTTAAAGGGTTTCATTCCAAAATCTCAATTCAAGCTGTAGAGAGAAATGCACAATATATGCCATGAAGGCTCAATTGAAAAATACATAGTCAGACATATTCTAAGTCTCAAAAACAGTATCATAAGTGGAACGGACAGTATCCTTAGCTATTTTGGTAGGTAAACTAATTTCCTTCTCACCCCAAAATCAAAAGGTTCTTATGTACAAATTTCTGCACATCAAATTAGCAAAGCCACAGCTCCAGCGTGGCGTGAACCCATGTATCATGTACTCATGTAATAACATAACATGTTAGCACTATCCAATTTTCTAAGAAAGCATCGAACAGCTTCAGAAACACATCGTCATAGGAAGTTCAACTAAATGTAATATTTTTAATACAATAACCCACACACCAGCCAAAGAGTGCTAAGCAGAAGAATAGATGAGACCATGACTTGTTACAGATTGTCAATAAACGTTAGAAAGTTTATTCACAATACATGCTCATTGGAAAAATAAACTTTGATACCAGCTTATCTCTTGGTTTGAGGAGCCTGAAGGGAAAGAAGACATCGCAGGGGAATGGGATGGTAGGAGGAAGAGCAGGAGTGGAATGAGCAGCATCAAACAGCATCCATATTATCGAATATGGTGAATTTATAAAAATGTCGGACAACTAAGCTACATTATTAAACACACTTCTACATGTCGAGTTGAATTTGTTTCAGCCACAATCATATTATTTTAGTATCTCTATTAAACCTAATCATAAAAAATATTAATTTTTTCACTACAATTATTCATGTTTAAAGACGCTACTACAGGTATGAAAGAAATAAAGTAATTTAATTATATGTATGTGTTTTGCATTTCTTTTCTACAAGAGAGACATATATTCAGATAAGTAGTTAGTAATGCTTCTCCCAATGCCAAGCAATGAGTTGTATATGGATGAACGTCAAACTTTCATGTCATACATGATTATTTAAAATGTAAAACTCAACATATGGGGAAAAATCACAAAGATAGTGTCACACCAGTATGAAACCCAGATGTACAAACACCCATATTTACGAGGGCCTTTTTAAACTGTAATACTCATAAGGAAATTCTGCTAGCATGTGGAATTTTTGCTTGAGAAAATCTGCTCATAAGGACATGTGTGTGCATGTTCCAGGTGAGTTCCCCTTAGAAGTAAGTTGGTGAACACCATAAGGGTATTCAAAATATTTTGTATATAGTCTCCCACCTGAAAATGGTCTCTGATTTTCTCCTGTCAGAGGCAGGACTATCTGTTTTGAGTGTATTCGTGGGGATAAACCACATCCAGATTGCTAGCAATGGAGATAGATGTGTTTTCCCACGTAGGACAAAGTACAAATGCACTTTGGCTTCACGTTCAGGAATTACATGTGAGTTTTCCTGAATGCGCTGGACATTGTGTTAACGCAGCAGTTTGCCAAAGAGAACTCCTCGAATCCTTGGTGATATCTTGAAAAGTCAGCAAAGTACTTATAGCCATAGGCATGTGCCTATGTCATTAAATGTTCAGTTTTCCCCAGGGAACATTTGTGAAATGGGTTGTAGTCTATAAATTCCTCAAACTGCAGGGGAGAAACTTTTTTCAACAAGAGATCTAAAGGTCTTAGAGGTAAATGCCACTTTCTTTTAAGTGAAACACATAGCAGCTGATTAGTTAAAACAAACTCATATTCATTGATCATATATACAGATGTAGCATACCATCTTTCCATTTGGAGTTTATTACCTACTGGAGGTCGCCAGTAGGTAGTTATAGTTAGGAACTATTTTCCTTAGGAAATCCGCAACATTCTATTCCCAATAACTTTGGTGCCGATTGACGAATCTTCGCAAAATTTTCAAAACTTAAGGCCCGCACTGGTCCGCTTCTATCTTGAAAGATTCGGGGTGATTTGTCAAGCGGAAGCGGAGAAAAACGGGGGTCCCAAAACGTGTTTTCCCCATGCAATTTCCCGTCGGAAACTTTAGACATGGCTACAGCCCGAACTGCTGAACGGAATTACACCAAATTTGTAAAAAAGGTAGATCTTGGTTCAGAAAGAACCCTTTTTATTAAATGGTGTAAATCCATCAGTAGTTCCTGAGAAATTCAAAATGAAAAAAGTTTTGATATCTATGGCTGCGCAGGATCCGCGCACCCTCCCGATCAAGAGCTTTATGCTAATTGGCTGTCAATCTTGGCAGCCATCTTGTGCCTCGGAACCGAGGCACAAGAAATCAGTGAAACAAGTGAACAAAACGCAAAAAGGGGGCAGGGTAGGAACACCCTGACCCCCTAGGCCTGCTTTTATTATTTTTATAAATTGGCAAAATGCACGACGGATCTGCGGATCCGGCCACGAAAAAAACAAAAAAATGAAGGGTGGGCCAAGTCCCGGGGGCAATATGGTAATTGTAATGGGGGGCCCAGAGGGGCCCCCCAGCCCTGGGTACCGCCACCCCCGGGGCTTTTCTAAAATATGTGCGGGGGGCTCACAACCCCCCCCGCATTACCACCACCCAGGGCTTCAAAAATAAATTGGTGGTGGGCAAGCCCAGGGGACCGCCACCCCCTGGGGCTTTATGAAATTAATTGTGGGGGGGCTCACAGCCCCCACAGCCCTGGGGACCGCCACCCCCGGGTCTTTAAGAATGTATTTGCGGGGGCGCTCGAGCCCCCCACACGTCCCGGGGACCGCCACCTCCCCGGGGCTCTAAATATTAAAATAGTGACGGACCTCCCATCCCCGGGGACCACCACCTCCCCGGCACTTTAGGAATGTTGGGAGGGGGGCTGCGCGGCCCCCTATCTGGAGCCCTGTCATGGCCCTTGGGACCACCACCCCCCAGGACCGGCTCCTGCAGTGTCCCGGGGTGCCCACCAAACTCCTGTTTGCGGGAAACCTGCTCTCTCTTCCAAAAATCAAAGCTGATTGCTTTTCCACACGGGGAGCTGCATCTTAGCAGCTCCCCATGTGGAAAAGCAATGCCGGCTCCCGCAGGATGCTGGGAGCCAGCGGGACTATGGGGGGATTGGGGACCCCCACAGTCCACAACGGAGAGGGCCAGCCCCGGGGGATGGGATCCCCAGAGCTATTAGTTGCCCTGGAGGGAGGCCACGCGGCCCCCTCCACAATTATAAAAAAATAAAAATAAAGGAAAGGCCAGCCCCGGTGGAAGGGATCCCCGGGGCCATAATTGGCCTGAGGAGGGGGGCCACACAGCCCCCTTCAATTAATAATAAAAAAATGTAAATGGCCATTCCCTGGGGGATGGGGTCCCCAGGGCCAATTATAGCCTTGGGAGGGGGGCCACAAGGCCCCCTTCCCAAACATTTTTTAAGAAAAAATAAAAAAGGGGTCAGGCCCTGGGGGATGGGGTCCCCAGGGCCAAAATATTAGGTAAAGAAGGGGGGCCACGCAGCCCCCCTTCATAAAAATAAAGTTTAAAAAGACCAGCATCGCGACGAGGGCCTGCCCCCTCCCTGCAGCACTCTGCAAACGCGCCCCCTGGCATGTTTCCAGATGGGAAACTAATTTCCCTTGAATACTGGAGGTCCCTGGAGGCCAACTAGCCCACCAGGAACCTCCAGTATGCGCCAGGGGGCTGCGCTGCAGAGAGGTATTCTGAGGCCATGCCCCTTTTTACACCTCTCAGCAACGCAGCTCTGTGGCGCTTAATGGAGGTACCTGGTGGGCTACTTGCACCCCAGGGACCTTCAGGATTCAAGGGGAGTTAATCCCTGAAACTTAAAACCAACTAATAACCTATATAGACACTCATGTAGCTACTCACCAACCCATGCAGCCACTTATACAGAAAGTGAGAGACTGATACAGATATTTATATATTTAAACATTAATCATTAACCCATGTATTCACTAAGATACATTTAATCAGTCAGTTATACAATCAATTTTTCAAAACAAAAATCATCCATTGAGATACTTATATACCCATTTATTCTTGCATTGACCTTGAGATATTCATATATAAAACATATTTAATTTTCGGAAAAACACACATTCACTGGATGATGTCATCAGTGATGTCATTTGAGATGTCATCAGTGATGTAATGAGTGATGTCACTGACCATGTCATGAGTGATGTAATATATGACGTCATCAGCAGTGCATTGCGGGCGAGCGAGTTATAGTTAGCTGAACTAACTATAACGGGGGAATTTCAATGGTTTTGTATGAGTGAAATGTCCAACTAACTATAACGCCCCTGAAACCTATGGTTTTTTCAGTGAATATAACTATTGCTGTGTGAATTGCAAACCAAATAATTTCATATATAAAGAGGCATCTTAAGTATTAAGGCAAAGTATTTTGTGAATAGTTATTAGGAAGTGGATCACTAAATGGTGGAATACCTTAATATCATCTCATATTTCTACTCTTCTTTCAAATAGCTACCTTTAGTGCCACAGTATCAGCATGTTACATCAGTACCACAATCTGTGCTGATGGCAGTAGGTAGTGTTGACCAGACACTGCTTCAGCTCATAGGCAGAGGGAGCATTCCATGGGCTTTTTATTAATGCTTTATGAGAATCCGGGCTCAGTGCTCGGCATCCTGGCCACCGGCGCTTCTGCACTCCTGTTAACCTGAATGGGTTTACCATGAGTCATGTGGCGCATGTAGGGCAGCAGCAGGACCTCAGAAACCAGTGCAGTATGAAGGATGTCTAACTTGTATTATATTTACACTAGTAGTCACAGAAGAAACATTTAGTACAATGAGTTCCGTTTGATTGAAGCACTATCTCCAGACCCACCTCCCCCGTGCTGCTGCATCGCTCTTGCTCTCTTGCTCTCTGTCTTCACCCTTGCTTTAACCCCATTTTTTTAGTGCCTTCTCCTTGCTTTTACCTTGTTTTCACTGCTATCTCCTTGCTTTCCCCCCTGTTTTTTGATTGCCTTCTCCTTGCTTTTCCCTTGTTTTTCACTGCTTTCTCCTGCTTTTTCACTGTTTGTTGAGAGTCTTCTCCCTGCTGTTTCCTCGTAGTCACTCCTTTCTCCTTGTTTTTTCCCTGCTTTTTAAGTGCCTTCACATCCCTTTCCCTCATGTTCACTGCTTTCTCCTCGAATTTTCCCATTTTTTGAGTGCCATCTCCTTGCTTTTCCCCTCCATTTCCCCTGCTTTCTCCTGCCTTTCCCATTTTTAAGGGCCTTCTCCTTGCTTTTGCCTTGTATTCAATGCTTTCTTCTTTCTTTTCTCTCATTTTTCATTGCGTTCCCCTGCTTCTTCCCCTGTTTTTTGAGTGCCTTCTCCTCCTTTTCCCTCATTTACATTGCTTTCTCCTCGCTTTTTCCCTCGTTTTTTTGAGTGCCTTCTCCTTGCTTTTTCTGTTTTTCACTGTTTTCCCCCTTTTTTTGAGAGCCTTCTCTTGCTTTTCCCTCATGTATTACTGTCTTTTCCTTGCTTCCCCCCCATTTTTTGAGAGCCTTCTCCCTTCTTTTCCCTCGTATTCACTGTCTTCTTCTTGCTTTTTCTGCTGTTTTCGAGTGTCTTCCTCTCCTTTTCTGTCTTTACACTGCTCTATACTCAAACCAATTTAAATTAAAATATTTTTATTCGGTTTCATGTTGATGAAACCATAAAAGCACAATATGTAATACGTCATAAAAAATTTGTATAGTACAATATATGCAGTCGCAGAGCAAACCAAATGTGGACAAATTGGCAGTTCATTCTTAGGTGTTCATGGACAACACTGGTCCAAAATTCATACCACTACAAATCACAACTGTTAAGAGTACTGGATAAAAACCTTATAAATAGTGCAATAAAACCATTAAATGAATCTACAAGCTATTAGCTAACATCCCTTTCCCTCATTTTCACTGCTTTCTCCTCGAATTTTCCCATTTTTTGAGTGCCATCTCCTTGCTTTTCCCCTCCATTTCCCCTGCTTTCTCCTACCTTTCCCATTTTTTAAGGGCCTTCTCCTTGCTTTTGCCTTGTATTCAATGCTTTCTTCTTTCTTTTTTCTCATTTTTCATTGCATTCCCCTGCTTCTTCCCCTGTTTTTTGAGTGCCTTCTCCTCCTTTTCCCTCATTTACATTGCTTTCTCCTCGCTTTTTCCCTCGTTTTTTGAGTGCCTTCTCCTTGCTTTTTCTGTTTTTCACTGTTTTCCCTCTTTTTTTGAGAGCCTTCTCTTGCTTTTCCCTCATTTATTACTGTCTTTTCCTTGCTTCCCCCCCCATTTTTTGAGAGCCTTCTCCTTTCATTTCCCTCTTATTCACTGTCTTCTTGCTTTTTCTGCTGTTTTCGAGTGTCTTCCTCTCCTTTTCTGTCTTTACACTGCTCTCTACTCAAACCAATTTAAATTAAAATATCTTTATTCGGTTTCATGTTGATGAAACCATAAAAGCACAATATGTAATACGTCATAAAAAATTTGTATAGTACAATATATGCAGTCGCAGAGCAAACCAAATGTGGCAAATTGGCAGTTCATTCTTAGGTGTTCATGGACAACACTGCTCCAAAATTCATACCACTACAAATCACAACTGTTAAGAGTACTGGATAAAAACCTTATAAATAGTGCAATAAAACCATTAAATGAATCTACAAGCTATTAGCTAACTAAATACATGAAATCAGAGATGATTATGAAAAACCAGCCTATTAGTCGAGAGTCGCCCTGAGCCTAATGGCGGATTTTAGAAAATGTAATACATGGATTACGACATTGCCTGTCAGCATCTGGAGGAATATATAAGCAGGCCGAACTTAGTTAAAATTGGCCTGTTTCAGACCAGGAATTAAAAAAAAAATTCTAGGGGTCTCATAAAATGGGCAAAACATTGTAAAATGAACAATATCCTGTGGAGATGAACCATCTCAGCCGCAGGGCAAAAAGGATTGTCCTCTATTTGACCCCCTTGGATATGTGAGAAGTAAATAAAAAAAGGTCAAGCCGTCAGAAGGAAGCGAACATAGGAGTTCACGAGGCCCAGTAAGTACGGCTCTGCCTTCAATGTAGTCCTTGATATCACAAAGCGCCGTATGCTGGGCTTCGTGCACTCCCGCTCTTCCCTTATTGTAGTCTGACGAATACTAAATGCCTAGAAAAAATGAGAGAGACCCCTTAAGCCGACCAGGGGAATAGGGTACTATTTTCTAGTAAAAAGAAATTTCCCGTGGTGTAATATAATGTAAGAATTAATCGTGTTAAAAAGCTGAATTGTTATGTTCAGATACACAATCATAAGCCCATGTGTTAGGATATGTCTAATTAATATAAGTCATACCACTATACAATTTAATAAAAACTTCATATTTTATTAAAATCCAATTAAAAATAAGCAAAACAAAAGCAATTTATGATCCTGTCATAAATGCGCCTGTTGCCAACATACAAATAACATATGTACTAAAATAAATTCTACTAAATTCAAGAGCACAATTTATACACCTTACTTTGGTACAGTTTTTTAGACCCAACAGTAAACAATAACTTCACACTTCGGGTTAGCGGGCAGAGCTAGTTTCAACCTCCTAGCAGCAAGTGAGCATTCTGAGTTAAACCATCTGGGCGCCCTTTCCTTTTGCACTCCCTTAGAGGGAGCTGCTAATAGTTTGCGATCGAGCTAGAGATAGATTCAAAGGTGCGGATGATGGAGTCATCCGACTCATCCTGCGCATTCTGACAAACCTGGATCGCGCTCTGGTTCAACTCCTAAGGGGTCTCACACATGTTATGTGAAGAAATCTGACCCCTTCTAAGCCGTCTCCCACCATATATTACGCATAGGGCCCCTCCTCCAGAACTCTATTTTTTTAAATCAAATAAATGCCAGTGAGCTTGAATATACAGGGGGTTATGTTCACTATAGTTACTGGCCAGTATCAAGGAATCAGGGATTAGATAGTAAAGGAGCTGAAATTAAAATAAAATTAATGATGGAGGGTTCCGGACCTAACCCCTTGAAGGTCGGGATTAAATACCTATTGGGGGAGTCATCTTTCAAATGGAGGGTTGCAAATCCATGTCACAGAGCAATGTATTTAATATCTCCTCACTAGCCCCCGTACCCAATCGCTTTAGGTCCCCAATAGCATGCGTATTAAATAAAGTCCCCAAACAGGACAACGCTTCCAGACTTGTGTGGCAAGGCTACTCCGTTCTTTAAAAATGAACATAAACGTGTAACATTACAAATCTCGGGGAGAGACGAAATGGCATTATAAAAATTATAACAGTAAGCTGTGTGCCCCTGATGAAAATGATAAAGCCTGAAGACAAGGGTTAGCCATGTTCAGTTCCACTATGCCACCTCTTAAACTAAGTGATAAATAAACAGCGAGACCTCCTTTTGGTTGATCTGCCAGTGAAGGGGTTGCAGGTCTTTTGACAAGCTTAAAACCCTCCAAAAAGTAATTATTATCAATGGTCCATGTCGCCTGCAAACAAATAATGTCCTAATTTGTAAAAGACTTCAGCAACTCCGGATCCTTGAAATTGCTGGCCAGACCAGCTATGTTCCAAGAGATGATATTTCCAAAGTTTTTATCAAGCAACTGACTACAAGTAGCCCCCTGTGCCAGTTGCACCTTAGAGACGTCTGTGAAGGCACCTTAGAGTTCCCAGGGGCTGGCCTAGCCAGTCATTTGCAGTTGTCAAGTTCACCCAATTGCTCAAAAGAATTAAATACAGGGACCGATGAAGATACTTCAGGCCAGGCAAATGGGGTCAAGGGCACTGGTTTACTAAACTACAAAGCCACAAATGGAGGTTGGTAGAAGTAGCCCAATGGCAGAAACCTAATGGAGTAAAAAGGGCCCATACTATTTCGCTGGTTAGCTACATGGAGAATCCTTTCTGCCAAGTTAATATTTACACAATCCCCACCACTGCTTTTCTCAAGTCCCCTATCCAGGCTACCCTCCGGACCATTTCTAAGAGTGAGGGGAAAAAAGGTCCCAATCCCTTACTCGCCAGATATTAAGCATGATTCTTCTTGTACCGGTTCTTGCCCGTGACAGGGGGAGTGCCCCTGACCCCCTAGTTTAAACAAGATTCTGTAGGTTTGTCTGGGCAAGATTTGTTTCATCTGATTTTTTCCGGAAAAAATTCCAATTTAGTACGAGTTTATCCAAGGTATTGTAGTTATTTATTTGCACTCTATTTATAAGAGTGGGTTCGAAAAAGCAGGCGGAGAAAGACACAGCCAACACGTGTTTCGCCCCCTACAAGGCCCTCCGGACCATGATAATGTGCCTTTCCACTCTAAGGCCTAAAGGAGCGTTGTTGTTAAGCCAATGAAGGACCTTGTTCTTCAATTGGTGAAAGTCCTCGGTAACACCAGGCTTTAGAACTGGCACGTTTCCTAAGATCACTACATATGGGTTTTCTTCCGGGGCAAGGTGGATAGAAATAGGACCCTGTGGGAATATGTCCTGGGCACCGGGTGCAACGGTAGATGCTTCAACGTCAGCCACCCTCGTGTCAGTAACCAACTCCTTAGGGTGATTGCCCATTGACCTAGGTACGGCTGGATGACACATCCTCACCTGTAATCAGCCTGTGGACAGTAAATGTTGACTGGTACTTACAAGAGGGCCAGGCAAGGAAGAGCAATTCTTGAGTGCAAGGATTGAGCTTTTTGCACCTTACTTGTGACTGATGAAACAGGAGCTGTGACAGCAGATATATCAGCTGCGTTGAAGTAAAGTTGTAGTTGGTGAGGAGTTGTGACAAGTTTGAAACGCCTCTCTCAATAAGGGACAGTCTTTGCTTTATAGGTTCCAGTTTGGAATCTAAACGATCAAGAAGGGAAGACAGTCCGACTTCAAGCATGGCCGCCAGATCATCATTCGATACTGGAACTGCATCCTGGCTACCAGACATTGGCACATCCACTTTGGGTCATTTTGCATTTTGTCCCAGGGGTGGGATATTTACCACTATAGACTGGGATGAATTCACCCCTTTGATGTCCACACGTATATACTACGGTGGGGCTTTACATCTCATTTGTGTTGTGAATATATGTGGCAATAAAGGATAGAGTGTAAGTCTACAAGCACCTATCCCCCTTATATATTTTAAAAGAATGGGGGCGTCATTATGCATACATTGTGAGTGCCTTTCTACAACCTATTGATAACTAGCTATGTTTATAGCTTGTTACGAATGGGAGATATTGATTGTAGGATACATGAGTTGGATCAAATGGTATATGCTTTTTAACAACTTGGTATGGATGATATTCAATATAACAGAGCCAATGGTCTTGTGTATGTATGTTTTTTTCATGGTGGTGCTTTGGTTGACACAGATGATGTTTTCACTACCGTGAAGTACAATGTTTTAAAATGTATTAATTACATATATATGTATATACAACTCCCAGTCTTTATTATTACATAGATTTTAAAGTTCCGGGATACGTTTTAATAAAAAGCCTGAAGAAGGTGGTTTGGACCTGTTATTGCCAACGAAACGCGTTGCTTCTTGGTCTTCGTTTATATTAGATTGGTGTCCATTTATTGATATTTTTCTGCATATATAGAATTTTTGTCAATTACAGTTTCCAAATGCAAATGAATTATTGACTCCGTTTTACAAAATTGCTATGTATTTTATCTAGAAATTGTTGTTATGTATATTGTCCAAAATTGTTTTTAACTATGATATTATTTGCAATTTTTAAAGTTGATTAATTCTTCTTTCACTCATAGAATATATTCTTGGAATTTAAAAAAAACAACATTTTGTGCATAAAGCATCCATATATTTGATTCCTTGGCTACTGTTACACTTTTTATGTGTGAATAGGGTTTGAGTGAGGATTGATTGATCTAGTGTGCTATTGTGGTTTCCCAAAGGGAGCTTTTTTCTTTGACATATTTACACTTAGTATACAATATCAAATAGGAGGAGGGACTAGGAGCAGTTAGAAAAAGGTCCTGAACCATTGCTCCTAAAAGACATACATTGTTCCAATGGATGGTTGCAAGAGAGAAGTGACAGCCTGCAGGTAAGCTGTAGATAGAAGGGAATGTCTCCAAAGGTAGGGTGAGTGTGCAGAGTGAGGAGAGAGTACTCCTTGTGGTGGTACTGTGTGCCCTCACACACCCTCGCGGATGTATAGCATCATCATTGGGCACGGTTGCTCCTCGTGGGGGTGGCGCTGCAGTCCCTCACGGGCCCTTGGTTAGGGGCTCTCTGGTGGAGTTCTTTTAAGGAGTTGCCGCATTTGTCAGTGAGGGTCTGTGGGTAGATATGTGCTAGTGAGTGCAGGATTAAAAATGTAACAGGGACCTAAAATATTTTAATCATGAGTTCCCTGGTCCAAGCTAAAAAATACTCGGGGATGGAGATGCACAGTAGTGCTGTTTAGAGAGGGGAATCAAGACCAAATAAAAGTCCCACTTCTCTCGACCCGATTGGTGTATTAACAAAGGTGATTTAAAGAGAGGTCAACATGTTTCGCGCTGTAAGATGGTCCCTAATGGATCCCGGAGCGCTTCGTCAGGACCGGAAAAAGTGTGCTAGAAGATGGGTTTCGGGTAAAGACTGCCCGTAATCCCATTCGTTACCTAGGTCTGGTATGCTTGACAGTTAGTGTCCAGAATCCGTTTTTATACGTCAATCCTGTTCACAGCCTAAAAAGGAGACAAAAGGGAGAGACAAAAAAGAAAGAAGGGGGGGTGGGAAAGGGAGGTAATAACTTATTAAAGATATATGGTCTATATATCTCATTTATGGGGAGACACTAGTGCACGGCATGTGCTATGGTGCCTCATGCATGAAAAGGACATCAACCGGAGTTGTGTCTAAAGTGATCATGCTAGGTTGGTCAACCTAGGTGCTGGGATGATGCCCAGCGAGGCTGGGTTAACATAATAATTGTCGTGAGCTCACTGGGAACCAAACTGTCCAGAGTCCAGGTGTAGGTAGAGTGCAGGGTGTGAGATTAGCCGACGTTACCTCGATGGTGCCCGCTAAGGGAGGAGGCGTGAATGAGTGTCCATGTGCGGTATCAACGTGAGGATGCTGTGGTGGTCATGCCTCGTGTCGACATGGAAATACAGGGGTGAATGACTAGATAAAACATAGGTGGCACGGCGTGTTATTGTGATCATGCCTCGTGAAAACCAGAGTGATTCGGCGAGGCGTAGATAATACGGTATGCATATCTTGGTGTCAAAGAGCAGGCAGACAGGGGTAGTCTGACGCTTGAACATCAATATAGAATACAAAACTACATTAATAGATCGCAAGCCTACCCTCTCCTCCTAGATGATGGGCTCCGTCAGCAATGCCGCGGAGTAAGGCTAGAAAACAAATGAGAGATAGGGCTACAATAAAAGATAATGGTAACGGGGACGGTGCTCAAGGGTCCTGAGTCAAAGGGGGGAAAGTACTTACATCACTGTACGCCTTACGTCGCGGGAAACCTACCCGTGCGGTTGCACTGCCGGTTACATGGTTGATGCGACTGCAGACTCGTTAAGTAGTGTCAACGGTGATTTAGCGGGCCCTGTGGAATGACGTGGCATCGATGCGACCGGAGGTGTGGGGCGGGATGCAGCCGGATGGGTGTGTGGCTGTCGCGGCCATCTTAGAGTGGAGTGAAGGGAACGGGAATAAGATGAAGGTCTACGGGAGTAATATGGGCAGTGAGCCCGTGACCTATTGAAATCACGGGCAGAGGACTATGTTAGTTGTCAATAAAAATTGGGTGATAAATGAATAAAATAAGGACGTTACGAAAATATATATAGACACCATCGATAGTGGTCATGGTCAGTGTGTACTCTCTTTTGCAAAAGTACACCGTCTTGAACACAAGGATCAACATGGTACATGAGGGTGGGTCCGGGGTGGAGGCACGGACACAGTACCAATATCTAAAAATACAGGGAAATCCTCACAGGGGATCTGTCTACTATGTCACCGGGTATGCATCACAAGTGACGTGATGTCACAGTGTCAATGTGGTAAATACTGCCCTTCTTTTTATTGCCGTCTAATCAGAGCTCAGATCACAGTATTGTAAACAAGATAAACAGAAATTTAATGATGTCTCCTGCCCTAGGGTGGAAGAGATGGTTATGTGGTAAACTCGATTTAAATGACACAGGCGGGGATAAGGGTGAAGTAGAACATAAAGACGATTGTGCAGAGGCTGTAAGAAATTCATAGTTAGTATAACTGGGGATACTTAGCAACCTTGACCTCATCTAACAGATTATAAACTTTGTTACTCAGGATTGGAGATGTTTCCGGTGACTAGTATCTCTGACACACATGTGGGGGTATGAGTAGTTGATGTAACTCGTGTCCTAGATACAAAAGTCTCTGCTTACGATAGGGAATATTACTATCAAGCAATCTCATGGTATGTAGTTATCTGGATAGTTCAACCCAGGGAATATCTTCATTAAGTCCCCTTTTATTGCTTTGCAATTTGAACACCCATCGTTGTTCCTGTCTAAACAGTGTGGATGGTGACCAATGTGGATTGGATTCAATTATGGTCCATCGTAAGCTATCGGGGGAGTGATTCATTTCCAAGAAATGGCTTTGTAGTCTTGTCGCTGTGCGCTTGCACCGGATCGTACTTTTATGTTCCCCAATTCAAGTTTTGACTGTTCTTGTGGTCATCCCAATGTATCGTGATCCGCAGGGGCAGGTGATCATGTACACACAATTTTTTGTGTTGCAGTTAGTGTGACGTAACTGTTTCCATGGTCTAGATAACCCTAGATCAAGTTCCTTGGTACTGCTTGTCAGTGGGCATGCTGTACATGACCCGCATGGGTAATGACCCATTACCGGGGGAAGGTTCCATAGTGTTGGTTGCGTTTTTGTGATGTTCTTGGGACGTGTGTGCACTAACATGTCCCTCAGATTTTGTGTTCTCTTAAAGGCGAAGGTCCTGGTTGGAAATCCCCCATCTCAAGGATCTTCCAGTGTTTCTTGAATATCCTTTGGACTTTGTTCGAGTTTGGGGTGAAGGATGTTACACATGTTAATATGTCTGAGGTGCTTTTTTCTTTGATTTCTAGTAGAGCTCCTCTGTGATTATTTCTTGCTCTTTTGCGAGCCTGCTTCACAATTCTTTTTGGATATTCTCTCCTTATCAGATTTTCTGTTAAGGAGTCCGCCTCCATTTCAAATTCTTTGATGGTATTGCAATTGCGGCGTAGGCAGAGGAATTGGCCAACCGGTAAATTGTTTCTTAGAGATTTCGGATGGTGACTTTGGAATAGGAGGAGGCTGTTCCTATCCGTGGGCTTCTTGTAGTTGGTGGTCATCAGGCACCCTTCTTTTAAAGATATCAAAAGGTCAAGGAATGGAATTGATTCAGATGACAGTGTGCCCACAAATTGTAGGTATGGATTTAGAGTATTGATCCACATGAAGAATGTCCAGCATGTTTCTTCATCCCCTTTCCAGAAGATGATAATGTCATCAATTTACCTACGCCATAACAAGATGTTGTTAGTATATGGGTTGGTCTCTGTTAGGATGTGCTCTTCTTCAAAGTTGGCCATGTATAGGCATGCCAGACTCGGCGCAAAGGTGCTCCCCATGCTCGTGCCCTGTATTTGGTGATACAGATTGTTCTCAAAGGCAAAGTAGTTTTCTTTTAAGGCTATCGTCGCACAGTCACAAATGAAAGTGATAGGGGTAGTCGATGGCCATGGGTCGATGTTGCGCAGGGCCTTGTCAAGGACCGTCAGAGTGGCATCTTGGGGAATGTTGGTATATAATGATTCCACGTCTAGCGTGACTAAAAGAGTGATAGATTCAGGTGTCTCAAATCGTTCAATGAGGTTGAGTACCTCTGTGGTGTCTCTCAGATATGTCGGAGTTTTCATCACTAGGGGGCGTAGGAACACATCACAGAATATTTACACTTAGCCCTAGGTCCAACCCCACCATGGGACCGCCCCTCCTGTGCAACTGCACGAGAGACATACATTTGAGCCGGTGACCTACTACCTGGTGAAGGCCCCCTGATTAACTGATCACTCCCGGACTGTGACTCAATAGCGATGGGATGTACGGAGATAGCTGCTGGCTCAGCTCCCACCTGGAGGAGTGCAGGCTTGAGGGTGCAAATGATTTGCCAGAGATCGGTAGAGTCGACGGGTTACCAATTCAATTTATTTTTCAAGGCCCCCCGCTGCTCTTTGTAGGAAGCAATTCATGGTGTTAGTGGTTGGGGTAGCATGAATCACTACAGCAGTTTTGCGCCTACCCATAGCTCCCAGATCTTACACTACAGTGTTTCGTAAATGTCAATACACAGTTACGTAGCTACAGTTCACGGACCTTCTCAAGGCTTTCCCCTCAGAGGTGAATTAATGGGTAACAATGACAGATTAACAGAAAAGTCCAGATCGAAGGGAATGTAATGGGTCCCCAGGGCCTTACCTTGCTACTCCAAAGGGTTGGTGAGCCCCCAGCTAGATCAAACTTAAAAATGGAAGTGGGAGTTGACATGTCCTTCATGTAATTCCTGTATTATCGAACTCCCGGATGATGCAACCAAGAAAGAGGGCCCAGCCCGGCCTACTTGGGGCTCTGACAGGCGTGACCCAGGCACTCCCGTACGCATCCTGCGCTGCGGGTGCCCTGGCTGGTGTTTATGCGCCCTACTCCCCCGCGGACATAACAGGAAGGCAACTGGGTGTGCAGGCAGCAATAGGCAACAAGGAAAATGGGCTACCGTGCTGCGGGAGCCCTAGCCAGTGTTTATGTGCCTCCTGGCATGAAGAGTAACGGGTGGTGAATGCGCCGGTTGGCGGGCTGGGAGTTTTAGTCCCTACTCCCCAAGGAAAATGGGCTCCCCCTATTTGTTGAGTGCCTTCTCCTTGCTTTTCCCTCGTGTTTCACTGCTTTCACCTACTTGTCTCCTAGTTTTTTTGTCTTCTGTCTGTTTTTCCCTTGTTTTTCCTTGCTTTTTCCTTGCCTTTCCCTGTTTTTTTGAGTGCCTTCTCCTTTCTCTTCCCTCGTTTTCACAGCTTTCTTCTTGTTTTACCCTCATTGCGACTGAATGAACAGTTCAACTCTAATTCCTTGAGACCCTCACGGGTGATTTACAGCACTTTATAAATTCTGATTGATTGTTTGACTATAAAAATAGAAGAACTCATCCTCAGAGAGAGATTTTTTTTCTTATAAAGCAAAACAGTACACAGAGCTCCATAATTCAAAACGTCTTTTGTTATTTGATTTACATTTAGATTTCATACACAATAGAAATCACATTATTTTCATATAACACATTTAACAGGGACAGAAGCTTAAAGACATACAAACAAAAATAGACTTTAGTATGCTTGCTGCCCGGACTGACCAATCAAGTGTAAGAGCCCATGATAAATGTAGCCCCCTCATATTCAAATTAATTCCCGGCTGTCTATCTGGGGGTGGAATTATCAGTTCAAATGAAGGAGATCGTCAGATACAACTATGGGAAACTATATCAACACACAGTTAATGTCTTTAGTAAGTGGAATCACCTGCATCTGGATCTAATTGGCAGGTGTAATCTTATCAAAGTAATCATCCTCCCTAGGTATATGTGCCTCTTCTGTCATCTTGCTCTTTTTCATTCTATGGCCTTTCTTAATAAGATAAAGTCTTATTGGCAGAAGTTTATCTGGAGTTATAGGAAGCCTCGCTGCAAGAAACACTTCCTTCAGCTGCTTAAGGAACATGGCAGGGTTTCTCTCCCTCTCTTATGGCTTTATTATCTCACTTCATTCTTTTCCTGACTCTGTCTGGCTCAGGGCTGGGGAGAGTGGGAGGAGGGTTGTATGTTTGGTGACTATCTGCCATTAGCAGAATCGATAGTTCCCGGTGTTGGCATAGTCAACACAGTTTATTTCAAAATAACCCGGTTCAAGACCCTAAAGGTTTTCCATATCATATGGAGTTCTCTCAAAAAACTAATAGTGGATGCTACCTCGTTTAATCAACATACATATTTAGGATATACACCTAATTTACCTCTTTGTGTCCATGAAAGCTTTTAGTAGAGCTGGGAAAAGGCTGCATTTCTTTGGGGTCAAATGTTTGTGAGGGATATCTTTCTTTCCTTTGAGAATGCAAGGCCGACTTCTGTGGCCTCACGCAGAGGATTAAACACAGAAATTAATTACTCTCGTGGATCGGAGATATATCATCTAACACGGTTTGTCATGTTTTACATCTTGGATACAGCAATTTAACCATCAGCACCCCTAAATACTGTCAGGCCTTCCCCTCACAGGGTGTCCCGCTTGGCCCCATGTGAGTACCTCTCCTTTCACTTTCA
This sequence comes from Triturus cristatus, assembly GCF_964204655.1. Classification (NCBI taxonomy): domain Eukaryota; kingdom Metazoa; phylum Chordata; class Amphibia; order Caudata; family Salamandridae; genus Triturus; species Triturus cristatus. The sequence continues at coordinate 1,793,783,745 of NC_140589.1, read as the reverse complement.
CTTCCCTGTGGTGCTCACCGTACACTCTGACAGTGGATTCTAAATTTCAGGTGTCCCTTTATGTTAGGTCCTGAGGAGACCTCCTATTGATGCTGGGGTCGAAACGCTGTCGACAAAATCCAACAGCGAACCACTTCTCAGCACCTACCATTGTACTAGAAGGCTGTTATTAATCATTGAATATCACTGTTATGGTCATTTTTTTCATTTCTTTACACCTATTTGTATGTCACAATATGTCACCATTGAATTTGTAGGTTCTATGTTCACTTGTGACACTATGCACTTGCTTTAACCCCTTCCCCGCTCATGACGGAACCGTTCCGTCATGAGCCACGGTTGCCGTGTGCTCATGACGGAACGGTTCCGTCATGACAATCCTGTTGGCGGCCGCTCCGCCTGCGCGGCGCTGTTTCCCCGCCTGTGCGGGGCGACAACGCAAATGGGCGGAGTCATGACGGAACCGTTCCGTCATGAGCACAGCTCAACTGTGGCTCATGACGGAGCGGCTCCGTCATGAGCACAGGCCCACCGCGCTGCCCCCCTGCCCCCCCCAGCGCTGCAGCGGAATGTCCGCGGCAGCGAAGGGGTTAATCAATTTGAAAGTGCATTTGTACAATCTGTTTACATTCAGCAGTGTCTTGTTGTATGTGGTTGTTGTGTCTCTCCCTGATATCTCTTGTGCATTTGATTACTATATATGATATACATTGTCCACAGGAACCACTGTTACTTGTTACATAGTAAGCTAGCATTCAGCATTTGTTGATGCTTCTGGGCTACTTGGTTTGTTTTAGCATTCATAGGGCAGCAACTAAACTTGGATTTGAAGCTGTTAGACCCCTCGGCTCCTTAGGAACTATCTAGACCAAATGTCCTGAACCATTGCAAGCCATGTGAAACCCACTCTGAAAGCAATTGATTGGCTTGTGTGACAGAAACGAGTTGAAGTTCCTCTGAATTTTCAACTAAGTTTACTGACAGAAAGGAGAAAACTGTTTGCAGTCTTTAACCTCTGCTACACAAGAACCTGGAATTTTTGTCAAAACTGCAAACCTCCTCATCGAACAATCCGTCAAATGGTGAAGAACATAAAAGCACATTGTTCAGAGCACAAGACTCTAGACACTGTAGTGCTGCAAACCGAAATTTAAGTACCAAAGCAAAATACATGCGCTTCAGACAACATTTGATTAAATAACATTTATTACTTATTACAACTAAGCAAAGGTGTCACAACTGAAGAACATCAAACAAGGAGCATTTTTAATGATGATCACACTGTAATGAACCATATAGACATCACGGTCTCAATGCTCTAAAGTAAATGAAGAGAGAGACACAGTGCTCTATAAAACTCCCAAATAACTACAATTATAACTTATTCATCTAAATCAGATAGTTGGCTATTTTTTATAAGAAGTCAGGGTATCTGCTGCTTTTACTCCCATCAGATATTGCACTTGTGGGGATTCATTTGCTCTTGGTCTTGAGTTCTAAGACTGTGACTAAAATAGCCAATATCACATATGTACTGTCACTAATTGAGAATTGAAGTGCCTCATTTGCTCGGTCTTTGGTTTTGAAAGATGTTTGATAATTGAGTTGGTTTGGGTCAAGGGCCTTTTTTGATTCCGTCTTTCACTATTGGTCTTGTTTTCTAGTTAGTTTATCTGGTGAAAATCTATTCAATGCTTTGTGTCTGCATAAGCTCTCTTCTTTAAGGTGGCCATGTCAACTGACGGATTGGAGTATGTTAATGGCCCTTGTAAAACATCCCAGAGAGATATGCCTAATGAGTCTGACCAAGTCCTCATTTTTTGGCTGTAGCTAGAGCATCTTTCCCTCTGTTAATGTAAATATGATTCAAGGAGGGAGGAAAATTACACTCTTTGTTATTACTATGGGCTAATCCTTCAACAAAGGAAATAGCAAAGTCATTCTCCTGGTAAAAACAGAGACAGTAATAGGAACAAAATATATGTTACTAAATTATATTATGGCCCTAGGACTGTCACCGCCTCCGCCAGACTCCACATGGTCCAACTTTATTACTTGCACGCAGCCTACCTGACCCCATCCCGCCTTCACCCGGCTGGTTTTTGCCCCACCCCCACTTGCACCAGATGCGGCCAGGAACCCGCCGACTTCTTCCACATGGTATGGGCTTGACCCCGGCTGGTTCGGTTCTGGGGAGATAATGAAGAGGAACTCTCTGAGGTGTTGGGATGGGAGGTTCCCCACAACCTTCGTCATGCACTCCTGGGTATTACACACTGGCTAGATGGGTCCAGGAATGAAAAGTTGTTTCTCACTACTGCAATGGTTGTGGCTAAAAGGGACATTGCTGCCTCCTGGAAACACTCTGACCCTCCGAGCGTTAGACACTGGCGAAGCGGGGTTGACTGGTGCGCCACACAGGAGAAAACTCTATATGAGGCACGTGGCTATCCCAAGAAATACCGTAGGGTGTGGGGGAAGTGACTGGGAGGGTTGGTCTAGCTCTCTAGGAATTGCCTGCTTGTTTCACTTTTGTACTCTGCCAAGATCTCATACTGGGACAGTTTAGCCGATAATTACACTTATGCTCTTATAGTGAATCGTGATGAGTGGCGTTTGTCATGTATGCAAACAATAAAAATGTGTTTAGCAAATTATCTATGATGCAAGATTGACCATAACCATCTTCGGGTCGCACTAATTGGCAACCATGATTACCATTAATGGCAATCAGGCAGGATTAGTACAAGTGCCTCAAGATACTGGCCATGCAAGGATCATCCCCATTTCCAGGTTACTTCCATATCCTCACACATGCAGAGTCCTACCTCAATAACCCCACAGATGCACCATCACTCTATCACCACTCTTACCCATTACATTTACCGTCCTGTATATCCTTATCTCTTCTCCCTCTCAGATATCCCAGCTATTCCCTCCACCATGCATAAGCCCATGAAATGTCCCCACTAGGTCCACCTCGTATCATTAATACAACCACCCATCCTGTACATCATCCTGTGGTGGAGCATAAAATCTCCATTCTCACACCTCTTAAAGCAAGGCTTATAGGCTTGCACATCATCACTAGCTATACACACAGACCACTTGTAGATCAGAACTCTCCAGCCACTACACCATCAGCCAGAGCACCACAAAAAGAGGCACAAGCACACTGACACAGGTAGATAAAGTGGGCTTTACATACATTTAAAGAATCAGAAGAACGTAACAAAGCGGTCTCAAGTAAGTCAGACCTGCTATCAGAAAAACAATAGAGTATTAGACATTGGATCGGTAATGCTGATGTGAAACCTGGAAATCCCTCTCACCTTTTATATTTTGTCCAATGTTTTAGGGGAAATACTGCTGGTATACTCTATACACCATATACAAAAGGCACATCATGTGGTATATACCCTAACAACTGTGAAAATGGACTCTGCATTAAGTATATGAAAAGTATTTTTATTTACATGAAAGAGTCTAACTTTAAATGAATTCCATAATATGTCCATGTAAAAAAAACACAATTGCAATGATATAAGCAGTAGAATCTCGTATTATCTTGTAATATTAAAGAATTTAAAGTACATCTGTTTCATTTTCTCTGCCCATAACTCTTAGACTTCAATAGAATTCATCTTTTCACTAATCTATGTGGTATTTGTGGATATTGATTTTATCCCAATGTATTTAAAGAAAAAGAATCTTTACGTATGAGTATGTTTGTAATGATTGATTTAAATGTATCCTTTATCCAAAATACAACATAAGAAATAAAGGTATTGATCCTTATGATTTTTGTTTATGGAGACAATGCAACATCTAGTTGTTCATTTGGGACTATTCTTAATTTCTTAACCATGTCCACTAAAAAGTGTCAGACACTCTGGGATATTGAGTGACTCCAGAAGGACTAGATGGCTCACAGAGAATTTTTATGAAACCTTGATTTGAAGTGGCAAAAAAGAAATAAAGCTTAATGAAGGGTGGACAGTTCTGAACTGGAGTCAATACGATTGCTAAATTGAAGTCTATGTCATATAATTGTATCCTTCAATTAATACATTGATTTCTAAATGTTTCATGGGAGAGAGAGAGGGAGAGAGCGAGGGAGCGAGAGAGAGAGAGAGAAAGAGAGAGAGAGAGAGAGTGTTGATGAGCTACCACTAGGTCCAAATAATCTGGCCCACAGTTAGATTTATTCTGTATAAATTATGTTGGCTCGGTCTTGATAGCTTGACCTAAGCAGCAAGATATCCTCAGAGCAAGTGCGTTTTGTTTGTCTACAATAGGTAGACACACAACAATACTGTTAAGGTATAAATGCTTTAAAAATCCAAACTAAGTTAGTTAAGATGAAAATAATATATTAAAAGATGATACATTTGACACCAAGCAAAGAGTGACTGAGTTCAAGACGTGGCGCTCCAGGTGATGCTGGATGGCAATCTTTTACTGGGCACAGATACTTCCTACAGCACTGGCTTGATGCAAGTTCAACACATAGACACAGCTTGACTATAATGCTAACTCATTGAGGGGTGTCCTAGTATGTCCAAGATTCAAATTCATAAAAACCTGTAAATTAAATCTTCAGTACAATTGGTAGGTTTTTCTAGGCTTGTTCAAATGTACCCAATGCTGCACCTTTGCTGGGTATCTGTTCTGCAGTGGGCCTTCGCTGTTCTAGTGTTATCCAGGGAGCATATTGTAAATAAATAAATAAATTGTAAATTTGATACTTGTATAGCGCACTACTCACCCGCAAGGGTCTCAAGGCGCTTGTACGAATACCGCTGTGGAACCCATCCTGGCTTTCCCTGTGAGGCGTCCACTTCTGGGCACCCCGAAAGTGGAGGCCAGGCATCCTTAGCGTTGTGGGGGCCGTTGTGGAGATTAAGCAAGCTATTGCCCAGAGTTGCAGAGTGGGACTCCATGATTGGAATAGGCACCGAGGCGAGAATTATCAGGTCCGTGGAATTTTTTTGAGCCCAAGCCCCGCCAAGGCGGGGAATTGAACCCTGGTCCCGGCTAGACCTCTGCATCAGGGTCTGCCGCTCTAATCATTGAGCCACACTTCTCCATATTGTACTCTTTTACCTAGACTGCCGGTAAGTGTCCTCTTGTGTCTCCCTTAGTTGGCGCATAACCCCATCAATCTGGGCAACAGTAAGCTGTGCACTCTCAAGCTTTGGGCCTAGCTCAGAATTGGGTCATGCTCTTCCATACAGCTGATATTTTCTTTGCTCCAGTCATTGGTTCAAGTTAGAAATGGGGGTCTCTAGTTGGAAGAGATAGGTCCAAATCGAGGGCCCACAAGCCTTTTCAGGGCCCAGAGACCCCATCCCATGGGTTGTTTTTTTATTTTTTAAATTACGTAATTGATGAAATCACTGATGACATCACCCAATCTTCTTTTATTACACATTACTCTATAAGCTATCATTTGAAGCCTGTAAGTTGCAAAATTAATGCCCTACTAAGGACAGCTTTTATCTGTATCATACCCCTCACAGTCACCAAACCTACATTGAGAAATTAATTTGATAGGAGTAGGAAAATGGGTACTGAAAACAGTGTTTACTCAGTAGAGAGAGTTCACTCTGTATCACACTGTTAGCAGGCAATGAAACTCTCATGAGAAATACATCGCAGAGTATTAGGCCACATTCCCAGGGTCAACTACAATAGAAAATGGGAGGGGGCAATGTGGCCGCCCCTCAACAAGGGGAGGTGGGCATACAGCTTCCTACCCTGAGCGTTATTAGGCCCCGGGGACACAATACCCCAGGGCAAAACCAATAAAAAAGGGGAGGCGAACCGTGTGGCCCAGTGTCATTTTAAGTAAGGCAGATCTACTGACTTTGTCAAAGGGTTAGATCACCAAAATATAAAAAGTGGGCTTATTGGCTTTATCAAGGGTTTAGCACATGAACATATATAAATCAGACCTATTGGTGTTTTCCCCAAATTATCCTATAACTGTAACAGATTCATATTTTATGATTTCACAATGTGCAATTTTTGATAATAGTGATAATCAAAAAAAATTCAAACCTTTTTAAAAGAAATTTTTCAGGCCCCAAAATGCATTAATAGAACCCACCACAAGTGGTCACCGCGCTCCAGCTGAAGACCAGGGAGCGTCAGCTCAGAGTGCTTTAAAAAATATGGTAAGCTCTCCTGGTGTCATGAATTTAATGACCCAGGAGATTTAAATTGTTTTTTTAATGTTGCTGGGGGGCTGTTACACTCTCTGCAGCTCCCCTCCCGCAGCAGTAAAACAGTGCTTGGTGGTGCACTTGCCCCTTCAAGGGGCACAACGAGGATCCCAAAAATATTATAAAAAGCCCTTGCAGGACCTTATGGTGCGCTCTTTAGTTAGAGCAGTGAAATGAGCGGCTACTCTGCTCATTTCACATTCACAGAGTTTTTTTAAAGTATTTATTTTTTCTTCAGGGAGGGTGGTGTGCAGCCCTTCTCCCTAATCCACTTAAGGACCCCAGGGACCCCATCCCCGGGCTGATTTTTGTTTTATTGTTGACGAGGTGTGTGGCCCCTATACTGGCGCATTTAAAGACAGCTTGAGCCCCATCCCCCGGCCTGATTTTTGTTTTTGGGGAGGGTGACATGGAGTACCCCTCCCTGAGCCAGGTAAGAGCTTTGGGGCCCCATCCCCAGGGCTGATTTTTTTTTGGGGGTGAGGGCATGGGGCCCCCCTCTCTTGGCCAGGGATGGTCACCAAGGGCCACATTCCTCAGCCAATGCTTTTAATTTGGGTAGGGGGTGTTAAGCTCTCCTCACTGGGCCATCCAGTGTCCCTGAAGACCCCATCCCCTGGGGATCAATGGAGTCTGTGTCTCCAACACCCTATCCCACTGGACACTGCAGTTCCCTGCCTGCAAAACCATGGACGGGGAGAACTTAAACTTCCTGCCTGTGCTCATACAGACAGGGAACACAGGTTGTCTCCTGCCCAGCTGTAGGAGAGGAAAGCTGCTCTACCCAGTGAGAGCAAACATATGGAGCCTGCTCCCGCTGAACCCCCATGGATTCAGGCTGGGGTCTGGCAGTGGCCGCAGGGATCCTGAGGTTCACCCCTTGGTCCCTAGCCTTCTATTCCTCTGGGTGTCCTGGGCTGGCACCTGAACACCCATAAAATTTTAATGAGATCTGGCCCCAGGTGATTTATGGCACACCCCTCCCATATAAAATGTGTAATTTCCAAAAGGGATGAACCACTTGGGGCCTCTTAATGGCTCGAACAGGGGAGCCACATGCACCTTCCCATTAAATTATATTAAACTGAACCATTCCCTACCCTGGACCACCCGGGAGGAAATAAAGCTTCCACAGAACATCAACGGCGATATAATTTTTTTTACTGTTTTTGACACCAGGCATGGGGGACAGGGTATCTATATGTTTTTTCAAACTGTTCTATATTAGTTTTTGCAACACAGATATCCGCATGCACATAAGCATATTACATGGCAGTCATTCTGTCCTGCAGTTGTACACAATTCAAAGAGGGATATCCAAGTTTGCCATATTTCTTAACAAATACAAAAATTAAACAATTTAGAAAAATACCAACCCCCCACTAACACTCTAGATTGCCGATCACCGCCGCATCCCTCCCCCAGCCCAAGATAAAGCAACTAATCTCCATGTACATTTATTAAGGTGTGTCACCTACTACATTTATAGCGAACATAAATATACCCAGTGCCATCTGTTACTTCAAGGAGAGGATGTTTCAGAATTAGCTTCCATTGCTGTTAAAATGTCCTAGATGTCAGTGGAGACAGAGCAGCACGCTATCTACTTAAGGCCATTATTGTCAATATCTCTGCACGTGTTCATTTAGTGAGATCATGCATCCATTGCCTCCAAGTTCATTGCTGGGTTTCTCTTTCTTATTAATAATGCTAAATCAATTAAATTGCTCTGCTGTTTGATCGGTGTAGGCCTACAAAACCTTCCCAGCAAACACTGCAGAGGTAACTTTGCTGCTTTCCTCTCCTCAGAAACTTTGGGCCATATATATTAAAGACTTGCGTTTTTTTTTAAGGCCTTCTATATAGGCCAAACTTGACCCGAAGGTATCAGGCATCATAGTGGTTTACATGAGCACCAGTTGCGTTACATGAGGACACATTCATTTTTGTTAGGCACGGGGAGATTAAGTGATTTGCCCAGAATCACAGGATATTCAGTGTCACTGCTAAGACTCGAACCCAGTTCCCCAGACTCGAGGTCGACCGCCCAAGCCTTTAGGCTAACTCCTCTGCCTCCCCTCCCTTGAGTCACATAATGTGATGCAAGGACAACGCAAGCCCTTAACCCTTAAGTGAGATTTACTATGCCACCAAAGCTGCCTAGTTTGGCTCTTCGTGGCACAGTAAATGTGAAGTAACACAAGGAAGCACAAATAGCTGCCTTGTGTTACTCAGCTTAGGGAAGGCGTTATATGGCTGCAACATAGGTGTTCCTTTGCATCCAGCCACGGTTTCTGTCACATTCCCAGATGTACTAAAACTAGTGAACCTCAGAAAGTGTCAAAATGGTACTCCTTACCTGGATAGCGTAACAAGGAGGAAAAGGTTTTATTTTTCAATTTTTCCACCACGTGCTATGTGTGCTGCAGCACATATAGAAAGAGGGATATGCCTCTGGGGATTGTTTCTGTACAGGAAGGTATCCCTTCCTTCACAGAAACAATCCTGGCTGTAATGCCAGCACCCTTTCACCATGGCGCAAGGGTGCATGCTTTGTTGCTTGGCAGCCATTAGCGCAGAGGTAGAGCAGGAATGTGTAATATCTTAGAAGATATGGTGCATTCCTGTCCTCTCCATCTGACGCAGTGTAGTGTCGCAAGCTGTCCTGCTACTTTGCACCAAATATTATATTCATTCTGTCCCTTTGTATTTTAGACCACTCCCACGCCATGTGGAAAAAATGAGCCTGTGGATGTTTGCATCTGGGGCACACCCATACAACCTAGCTATACTATGTGGGGAGAGATAAGGCACATAGTTCAATTGCTTGTAGTGAATACTTGCATTCCTAAAGAACAAGTGCACGTATGTCAGGACACTATCCCACGTGCTGTTCGACACCTAATGTGTTGTTCCATGTAATCTAGAACTGCTGTTTACAAACTCTGAAAGTCAACAACATAGCATCCTAAATGGACCTAACACCATGTCTGCAATAACTCATTATGAGTATATGTGATAGGAGCCTAGACAACTCTGATTCACTGTCACTGCAGTCTAATTTACCTTTGTCACAGCTAACAGAGTTGCATGTCTTCTAAATTGTCCCACCGAGTTCTCAAAGTATTTCCAGACCCCACAGGAGTCTAAAGTACTTATCACATGCAGGCCAGCTTCCCTCCTCATCTGTTTCTTTAAAAAGCTGGCCAAAGTCCAGAACCTTGGGAGGCACCACTTTGGTATTTCATGGGCATACCCAGAGGAGACCCCCAGGGTGAGCATATATTTCTGCCAGCAGTGCCTCACTACTTATAGATTATGTTTAAGAAGACAAGGTGATTCTTTCCGCTTCTGACACCGGACCACACTGGTGCACAACAACGTAACTCAAGTAACCGACTGGAAACGTCAGCCTGTATCGACTCTGCCTTAATCAGTTCAGGACACCTGTATCCTAAAGTTATACGCGGCTCCTTAAATTGCCTGTGCACAGCTTCTGCTTCATTCAAAAAGCCGCCCCACACTTGACACGTCCTTGCCCTTTACGGCAATTTCGACCAGGCTGCCATTTAGATTTACCACTACCGGATCCCACTCCTTGACGGGACCGACAAATTTCTACCCTTGAAATTCTTTCTGCTCACATTCTATTGCCCTGATGACGATCTCAAGTTTAAGAGATCGAAACGCCATCGACCTCGCCAACAAAAACTCCATTACTACTTTAAATTAATTTAGGAGTGTTTCAGAGTATTACTGTTGTTGTTTTTCAATGCGATGTATTTATTAATGTCACTTCCACTTCACCCACTTCATGCACGTCCACGTTATATGTGAGCACTGGAACTATTACTGAAATATATGTAATTCTATTTATGAAACTATTTATGAAGATAATAAGTGAGTTGTCATCTAAAACCTTGTGTCCAAACGTATATTAAGTATATAAGTCCTCATGGGACCTTCTTATATTATTTCTTTGACTAAACCCAGTTTTAATTAGTCATAGCCCAGGCTACCTGAGGACCTCTTTTGGCCTCCATTGGACCATTTTCCTACACACCGTCACTACTTATAGAGCCCTCAGTTGATTCTTTGACAGTTTATCTCCTCCTACCAGCCATGTAGCTGCTGAAGAGTCCAGAACCAGTGCTAAAACGTCTGCCACGTCACAATCAATAGGTTCCATAATCCAGTGCATTGGACAATTCAGCTGTTCTGCAAGGTAATATGTTTTAAAGTTTGGCACCCTAATTCCCCCTCACCCAATGGAAGTATCATCTTTTCTCAACCAGTCTTTTCTTTTGTCCCACCCAGATCCACTTATGCAACCAACTATTTATCTTGCAAAGAAGACTTGTTTTAAAATCATGGGAATAGCCTGAAAGAAATACAATAACCATGGCAATATTTTTATAGTGTATCTGCCCTATAAGTTTTTTATACATATTTTTGTAGGACAGGGGACTAAGTCCCTGAGTCCTAAAATGGCTGCTGGCATGTTTGTTGATGTGGAGGCTGCCAATCAGCAGATCTTCAGTAGCATGAAATATACAATTATTTTTAACTGATTTATAGATAGGCGTATAGATACTCTGTTGCGATGAAGTATAAGTATCACAAAGATAATAGGCTGCCCGCCCTATTTAGTGGTTGGTGAACCATAGGTTTAATAACGGTAGTGACAACTCCATCTCTGTCATGCTCAAACTCCTCCAACGTTACTGCAGAGTATGGGCCATAGGAGGCAGACCTCTAATTCTTCCCACCTGAATAAGATGGGTGGAATTAGGAGTCGGCTTTCACTGCCCGTCACCACCAGTAAAACCTTGGTGGGAAGGGGCAGTGAAAACTGCTAAATACTTTGTTTTGAGATTTTCTTATTTAAAATCAAAAAAACAATTGTTTGTTGCAGGGCTCCGTCATCTTGAAGGAGCCCTGAAACCAACATCACAATGAATTGACAGGTACCGCCTTGATGGAGGATCCTGGCAATGCTTTATAGATTATCTCCTGCTTGGCAGTCATTCATTAATTTGATTGGATAAGGACTGGTACAAAAATTGCAGGTAACCATGTTGTTTCAAGGCCACTCTGCAGGTATTCTAGCTTACGGCCTTGAACATAAGTAAATGTTGAAAATATGTTCCGTTCTGCAGGGTCAACCCTAAACTTTTTGTCTTCCACCTCCACGTTTTCTGACCTAATTTCTGTTGGCCTCAGGCCTCTGTGTACTTTACCACTGCTAACCAGTGCTAACTTGCTTTGTGCTCTCTGCTTAAAACATGGTAATATTGGTTCATCCACAATTTAACATATGTAATTTACTTATACATCCCTAGTAAAGTGGTAATACATGTACCCAGGGCCTGTAATTTAAATGCTAATTATGGGCCTGCAGTACTGATTGTGCCGCCCACTTAAGTAGCCCTTTAACCATGTCTCAGGCCTGCCATTGCAGAGCCTCTGTGTGCAGTTTACACTGCCAAGTCGACCTCACAAAATACATCTTTTGCAAGGACCAATCCTTGATTCATACAAGTCACCCCTACGGGCCTGGCAGTGAACAACTCAAATTTGTTTTTCACCACTGTAAGGCCTATCTCTCCCATAGGATACATTTGGGATAAACTTCTTATATTTTATACGTGTAATTTCCAATTGGCAAGAGATAAATCCTTCAAGTCTGGTGTCTCTAGAATCACAACTTAAAACTAAACACATGGTGAAGTCGGATTTTAAATTGCAATTCTGAAAATGCCACTTTCAAAGTTGGCCTTTGCTTGCTTTAGCCATTTGCTGCCTGTAGCCTGTCTCTGATAATGGGTGTAGTTGGCAGTGGAGCTTTGTGTATTCCTCCTAGACAGCCACACACAATGGGAGCCTAGGTGTGTCTCAATGGGCCATCTCTGACAGGATGGGAGGGAGGAGCTTGATACAGCCTTACGTAAACCTGAATAGGCTGAATGTATCCTGTCCACATACAAAAGGCTGCATACCCCCCCCCCCCCGTAGTCTGGAGCCAGGACAGGAAGGGAGAACATACATAAGACCTATTTACTTTGAAAATGCTTATGTATTCCTAGTTTCAGGATGAAAAACATCCCTCCCTCTCTCTTGGACAATCTCCGATGCCACCTCTTCTGGTATAATATTGCCAGTGTCAACTCAGTAACCTTGGGTATAGGTCTTCAGTATTTGGTCAGCACTAAACAGGAAGATGTTATGTTGCTTTGGATTATTGATGTTGCTAACGCTTAGAAGGATAACGTTTCTCTATTAGAGCTTCCATGTTAATTTATAGAAGAATTAAAACTAAGGGCCTTATTACGATGGTGGTGAACCCACCACCGGCAGGCTGTCGGTAGCGGCTTCACCGCCATTGTGATGCCATTCCCCCCACCAGATAAGGATGGTGGGCGGTGTGCTGGCGGACAGAAAGCCCGTCTGCCACGGATCCGACAGTGGCAATTGTTACGATTTCCTGTCGGACCTGCCCTCATCCCTAAAATGGTGGCAGTGCCTAGCAGGCAGCGTCGGCCACATTAGGATTCTGCAACACACCAGCCTTTCCATGGCGGCTCACCCTTAGTTTAGGGGTCAGGGATGGTGCGATTTAAGCATGATGAGGGATTTTTTAGAGGGCAGGGATGGATGGTGTTTAGGGTTTGGGAGGGGGTAAGGGATGTATAATGGTTAGGGGTGGTGAGGGATTGGTGAATAAAAAGCATCAGATGTAATTGTATTCTATTTATGAAACTATTTATGAAGATAATAATAAGATAATAAGATAATAAGTGAGTTGTCATCTAAAACCTTGTGTCCGAACGTATATTAAGTATATAAGTCCTCATGGGACCTTCTTATATTATTTCTTTGACTAAACCCAGTTTTAATTAGTCATAGCCCAGGCTACCTGAGGACCTCTTTTGGCCTCCATTGGACCATTTTCCTACACACCGTCACTACTTATAGAGCCCTCAGTTGATTCTTTGACAGTTTATCTCCTCCTACCAGCCATGTAGCTGCTGAAGAGTCCAGAACCAGTGCTAAAACGTCTGCCACGTCACAATCAATAGGTTCCATTATCCAGTGCATTGGACAATTCAGCTGTTCTGCAAGGTAATATGTTTTAAAGTTTGGCACCCTAATTCCCCCTCACCCAATGGAAGTATCATCTTTTCTCAACCAGTCTTTTCTTTTGTCCCACCCAGATCCACTTATGCAACCAACTATTTATCTTGCAAAGAAGACTTGTTTTAAAATCATGGGAATAGCCTGAAAGAAATACAATAACCATGGCAATATTTTTATAGTGTATCTGCCCTATAAGTTTTTTATACATATTTTTGTAGGACAGGGGACTAAGTCCCTGAGTCCTAAAATGGCTGCTGGCATGTTTGTTGATGTGGAGGCTGCCAATCAGCAGATCTTCAGTGGCATGAAATATACAATTATTTTTAACTGATTTATAGATAGGCGTATAGATACTCTGTTGCGATGAAGTATAGGTATCACAAAGATAATAGGCTGCACGCCCTATTTAGTGGTTGGTGAACCATAGGTTTAATAACGGTAGTGACAACTCCATCTCTGTCATGCTCAAACTCCTCCAACGTTACTGCAGAGTATGGCCATAGGAGGCAGACCTCTAATTCTTCCCACCTGAATAAGATAGGTGGAATTAGGGGTCGGCTTTCACTGCCCGTCACCACCAGTAAAACCTTGGTGGGAAGGGGCAGTGAAAACTGCTAAATACTTTGTTTTGAGATTTTCTTATTTAAAATCAAAAAAACAATTGTTTGTTGCAGGGCTCCGTCATCTTGAAGGAGCCCTGAAACCAACATCACAATGAATTGACAGGTACCGCCTTGATGGAGGATCCTGGCAATGCTTTATAGATTATCTCCTGCTTGGCAGTCATTCATTAATTTGATTGGATAAGGACTGGTACAAAAATTGCAGGTAACCATGTTGTTTCAAGGCCACTCTGCAGGTATTCTAGCTTACGGCCTTGAACATAAGTAAATGTTGAAAATATGTTCCGTTCTGCAGGGTCAACCCTAAACTTTTTGTCTTCCACCTCCACGTTTTCTGACCTAATTTCTGTTGGCCTTAGGCCTCTGTGTACTTTACCACTGCTAACCAGTGCTAACTTGCTTTGTGCTCTCTGCTTAAAACATGGTAATATTGGTTCATCCACAATTTAACATATGTAATTTACTTATACATCCCTAGTAAAGTGGTAATACATGTACCCAGGGCCTGTAATTTAAATGCTAATTATGGGCCTGCAGTACTGATTGTGCCGCCCACTTAAGTAGCCCTTTAACCATGTCTCAGGCCTGCCATTGCAGAGCCTCTGTGTGCAGTTTACACTGCCAAGTCGACCTCACAAAATACATCTTTTGCAAGGACCAATCCTTGATTCATACAAGTCACCCCTACGGGCCTGGCAGTGAACAACTCAAATTTGTTTTTCACCACTGTAAGGCCTATCTCTCCCATAGGATACATTTGGGATAAACTTCTTATATTTTATTCGTGTAATTTCCAATTGGCAAGAGATAAATCCTTCAAGTCTGGTGTCTCTAGAATCACAACTTAAAACTAAACACATGGTGAAGTCGGATTTTAAATTGCAATTCTGAAAATGCCACTTTCAAAGTTGGCCTTTGCTTGCTTTAGCCATTTGCTGCCTGTAGCCTGTCTCTGATAATGGGTGTAGTTGGCAGTGGAGCTTTGTGTATTCCTCCTAGACAGCCACACACAATGGGAGCCTAGGTGTGTCTCAATGGGCCATCTCTAACAGGATGGGAGGGAGGAGCTTGATACAGCCTTACGTAAACCTGAATAGGCTGAATGTATCCTGTCCACATACAAAAGGCTGCATACCCCCCCCCCCCGTAGTCTGGAGCCAGGGCAGGAAGGGAGAACATACATAAGACCTATTTACTTTGAAAATGCTTATGTATTCCTAGTTTCAGGATGAAAAACATCCCTCCCTCTCTCTTGGACAATCTCCGATGCCACCTCTTCTGGTATAATATTGCCAGTGTCCACTCAGTAACCTTGGGTATAGGTCTTCAGTATTTGGTCAGCACTAAACAGGAAGATGTTATGTTGCTTTGGATTATTGATGTTGCTAACGCTTAGAAGGATAACGTTTCTCTATTAGAGCCTCCATGTGAGGCTGTGCCTCAATGATGTATGTTAATTTATAGAAGAATTAAAACTAAGGGCCTTATTACGATGGTGGTGAACCCACCACCGGCAGGCTGTCGGTAGCGGCTTCACCGCCATTGTGATGCCATTCCCCCCACCAGATAAGGATGGTGGGCGGTGTGCTGGCGGACAGAAAGCCCGTCTGCCACGGATCCGACAGTGGCAATTGTTACGATTTCCTGTCGGACCTGCCCTCATCCCTAAAATGGTGGCGGTGCCTAGCAGGCAGCGTCGGCCACATTAGGATTCTGCAACACACCAGCCTTTCCATGGCGGCTCACCCTTAGTTTAGGGGTCAGGGATGGTGCGATTTAAGCATGATGAGGGATTTTTTAGAGGGCAGGGATGGATGGTGTTTAGGGTTTGGGAGGGGGTAAGGGATGTATAATGGTTAGGGGTGGTGAGGGATTGGTGAATAAAAAGCATCAGATGTAATTGTTTGACAATGTAAAATATATCAATCATAAATATTATCTCCTGAACTAACGTTCTGAAAGTAAAACCTGTAGCCATTTCATGTACACTTTAGAATATAATCAAGCCAAAGGCAATTTTAGGAAAATACATTCTAAGAACTAGTTTCTGTGAAATGGTAAATGACAGTCACCCTGTAAATTTCCATTAAACAGTTTTAGTGAAATGGTTTCTCAGTAATGGTATTCAATGAAATTCTTTTTTATTAACTCACAAACACCCATGCCCTAGGGGGTCTCATTTGTCTGGGTCTCTGTGTCATTTGGTATCTCGCCCACATTGAAGTGTATCCGGATTTGTTAAATGGCTGCAGCAAGGGGTTTCCCTGTCCTTAGAACTGTCCACACAGTTGGCATTTTCCACATGTCCACATTTTCCACATGTCTCTGTAACACCTTTTAATTGTTGTTGTGCCCTTCTTGGGTAAGAAACTTGAATATGTCAGCGGTAGTATGATAATTCATACAGGTGTACTAGTGAATTAATTTGATGTTGTGTCTGAGTCACTCAACCCAATAGTAACACCAGATGCCAGATAGCAGTAATCCCAGGCATTCAAATATCATATGATCCAGCTGTTTAAATAGTTCCTGGAACACGCTCTTTGAAGCCTGAGAATGTTTAATTAAAACATAGCCAAATATCCTGTTTAACATTCATGAGTGATTCACTTGTGATGAATCAGAAAATTCAGTAGTGAATTCAGAAGTGTAAACAAAATGAGTTTCTGTGTTGAAATATTAAATTAATGGAGCTTGATAATCCTGGCCCACTGATATACCTCCGTAAACAAATTGCTGTCCGGAGATTTTCTTTCTTGATTGTGTTTTTGAATCATTAGAGAAGAAATATAGCATGTATAGACATTGCTGATCATGGCCGAATTTTTCTGGACCACATTTCTTTAAATAAGCGGATGTGTTGCAGTTAAGATGTAATATTTCATGAACCATGAGACCTATATAATTCATTTTGATGGCAAAACATAGGTTTGAGGGTCAGGTAGTCATAGAGAGACAGAAAATAGAGCAACCCTTCTGCCATTTTCCAAAATGGCGGCTATAATAGAGGAAGAAAAGACATATATAGAAATGAAACAAATAATGTTTTTTAATCCTTTTTTGTGTACACCAATTAATGTTTATGATCTGAATATGAAAAAAATAATGTTTATTAATCCTATTTTAGACACATTTTTATAGTTCACTTTATTTATTTATTTCAGCAACTGCTTGTGGTACATTTACAGAATGTTGAACATTTGAGAATAGCATATCGCCAGGAACACCTTTCTGTAGCACAGGTTTTGCAAGTACATGTATGTGTAAGTTCTGTTGGTAGAGGCTTTAGAAATTTCGTAGGTGTTAGCACCCCATCAATATATTTCCAACCAAATTCACACGCATCTGTCTCTACATATGCATGATCCAATACATTAACACATCTTCTGATCAAAAAGAACGCTTGTTTTATGTGTCCGTGCACAGAATATGACGTTGGTGGAAGGTCACTTAGCTGGACTGATGTATTGAACTGACTGTATCGAAGATCATTAAATATGTAACAGTCAGAACTCGTTTTCCATACATGCACAAGGTATTTTTCTGTGTCTTTAAAGTCACATTCTTCTTCTGTCTCAGTAAATCCCTTTGGAAACTTCACAGGTTCAGCAGTTAAAGCTCCCAGCTTTGTTCCAATTTTGCTCATAGTGTGATCACCCTTAAGAATATGTGCCTTGATAAGAACACTGGGCATCTCGGGGTCTAGTTTCTTGTACAGAATATGAAGCAGGAGAGGAGTCTTTTCTCGCCTGTTCCACAACGTATCCATAACTCCGATAATCCTTGACTTACAAACATTCAAAAAGTCTAAGTAGCACAATAATAACATCTGTGTCATTTGACAGTACAATGACTCGATTGGAACCGTTTCGAACAGCCCACTCAATATGTGGCACAACAAGAATGTTAGCTTCCTCCAATTTGCTGTTAAGTTCTTAAAAATAGGGCCCGTACCTTTTGGTTAAGTCTCTGCAGGCACCAGCTCCTCATTGACAATCATTCCACTTGCAATAATTGAAAATTCAGTGTTCACTGAAGCATCAGCAATGTTTTGGCAAGTTACCATCTCCAAGTTCATCTTCTTTGATGTTGATGATCAGAATTTATCAAGTTGCACAGGTATAGGTGTCAAATTTTTTATGCAAGCAATGTTAGTTGTTCCACTTGTAAACATTCATCTGATTCTCTCACATTCTTTGACAGATAGGTCAAGATAACTGTCAAAGACAACGTGCACTCTGAATTTGATATCTGTAGAACTGTCTGAACAACTTCTGATGTGTTTTGCATGAATGAAATCTTGACCATTCGCAATTGTGACATATAGTCCACAACAACAGCAGTTTTCAATGAGGACACCTTTTCGAATTAAAATTCTTCAGGTGAAAGTTTTATTTAGAACTCTTGTACGAGTTTGTGCTTCACTGGTTTGGTTGCAGCATTTCTATCAAATAATGCCTTTGTTGGAAGAAGATCATGCGACAGAATGTCCTTGATAAATTCACCCTTTTCTTTTGCTACATCCACCTCTCTATGTGCTTGCAAAAGTTGTTGTTTTGTAACCTATTTTATAGTGGCTAGTTGGACGAACCTCTCGCTATGGCAATTAAAGTGAGGACATTTAGCTTTAGTGATTATGCCAAACAGCTTTTTCTCTTCCAATACAAATTTCTCCTGCTACAGTTCTGCGTATAGTTGTGATCCATATTCCATTACCTCGAGTAGGCATGTCTTTACATCGTTATTCACATATTGTTTGGTCACGAACTTGTGTAGTCGCACAATCATTTCAAAGGGGTTTCCTTGCTGATGCATGAAATGAAGAAGGTGGTTAATTTTGAATTTGTCATCTCTTTGAAAATATTGCAACTAGAAAGGACTTCATGGTTTACTAGCTGCCACTGAGCAACATATTCACTTTTTTATTTACCTAACCAACAATTACCTTGGAGTTTTCCTGTAATCCCTGTATTGTCTGTTTCTGTTCCATATCTGGAGCCACAGCATTGAACCTTCCCTCTCTGTCTTTCACCACAAAATGACTTTGGATGCATTTTCCGTAGGGGTATGGTTTTTCCACCTCTAGCTTCTTCACTCTTTCCAAATTCCAGGGGCCATATCTCAGGCAGGTTATGCAATCAAATTCACGAAACACAGTCATCAGTGACTCCACAGTCTTCACGTGCAGCTCCCAATCTCCTTCCTGATCAGCATGTACCAAGTTTTTCATTAGAGCTATCATGTGTAAAACATTTCCCCAGGACTTGCAAAGTTTGGATTTTTCTTCACATTCTATGACAAACTCTACAAACATGGTTTTCCAGTTTTCTAATTTTGAACTGTGTATTGAACATTGCTTGGCTTTCCATAATGCCTTTGGAATGAAGTGCACCCTGTGCCTTGTTCACTTATGAGATAAGATATGCAAAACCTAATTTGTCATTCTTGATCAGGAAGGCTTTCCAACGCATTGTTTCATTAGCCTCAGATATGATGGGCATACCTTGTAATGAACAAAGATAAGGGGTTCTGATCAATACTGACTGGACAGTTTTGCTTTAAAAGATTTCAGCATCAGTAAGTGCATCATCTATGCTACATCCACTGAGATAACTTCCTGCACACCACAATGCAACTTTTGCCACGTGGAAAATGCCCATCATTGGATAAAGATCATCAAATTCTACTGGAGTACTCATACAAATGTCAGCTACAATACAGAAAACACCTTCATTGCAGAACATTGGCAGGATAGGCTGGTCTTCAAGCTGAGCACACACATTTTGGAAATATTTTAGAGCTGTATATACTGTTGCATAGTTTGTGACTAGAGATGTTATTACTGGTAAAAACCCAACCTTCTTCAGTGGAAAGGTATTCTTGGAGATCAGAGCATGAATTCCAGACCACGAAGGACTAACTTTTCTTCAATCCTAAGTCTGCACCGAATAAGCAATATGATAAATCCAGTTAAATCAGCTTTGCGGACCACAGCATCAGGTAGAAGAAGATCGATGTCCTTAGCTACTTTGAAACCTTTCTTTAGACTATGACTTGTTGGTGACTTGTAGTGATTTTTCACACGTTAGCAAGACAGTTGGGTTATAAGTTTGCAGCTTCATTTGTTTATGCCTACAGCTGACACAACTTGTTTTCCAGCAGCAACTGGTACAATCTTGAAAAGGCACCATGGCAGCATAATGAGTGCTGCATTTTACAGACAAAGAAGAGCTGTCTTCAAATTCAAAATGATCAAGAGCAGCAATTGTAAATCCTGTCCTGGTAAAGTGACTTCGAAGTGGTGTGCTGTTGGATTCACAAGATGTTACAGCATGAGCTGCTAACAAGTTTCTGCTCCATACTATGTCATTATAACTTGTTGATACAGGAATCCTATTCATTGAAGTTGTCAGCTCTCTACTTTTGCACTTGTCATAGATTGCGTGGGCAGTCATCATGTGTAGTGGAGTTTTCTTTTTGCCGTGATGTCATAAATAAAACATGATTTGGAAAAGACAGTACATTTGTATATCATAAGCCTGTCAGTTTATGGCATTGTCTTCCACTTCTTTGCTTATATCTTCATAGCGATCATCAATTTTGTCGGCTTCTGTTCCGAAGTCAAGAACTTTAGTTTGTAAAAGTTTTGCTTTCCTGATATTACACAATAATATAAAAAATGTTAAAACAACATCAGGCATTCTTTTTATTACATTTCTTTTGATTGAAAAGTTTGTCAGTCTTGCAGCATTTTAACAGGGCGTATACAAATACATTGTTGTGAAAAAACATTTCCCACAGTCTGCTGGGATCAACCGTACAGTTACTAGTCTGTACATTAAGTCAATGGCCTGCTCTATGTGTATCATTCCCTCCCTCCATCCTTTGTAGTTTTTCAATGGGGAGATGCAAATCCCACACCTATGTGCATTCTACTTCGCCCACTTACGGTCCCATTTTCCCAGGCACCCTCTGTTTCAACAATCATAGACTGACCCTGTCTTTCACCCACCCTCCCAGTATTGGTGTGTTTTCTGCCCCCCATTTCTGGGTGATGTATCAAGCTTTGCTAACATCAACCCCAAGGAGACCCAAGATGGTTCTGTGTGGGTTGAGTTTGTGGCCTCCCAAATGCTAAGTAGGCACAGTTATGGGTTTGGGACTAATTGCTTGGTGCACACTCTTTGCAATTTTGCTGCGATAATTTCCCAGTATGACCTGATTGCCGGCCACTCCCAGATTATGTGGTGGAACGTGCCCTCTTGGGTACAGCACCGGTGGCACTCAGAACCCTTCCTTTTGCCCATTTGAACTAACTGTCCTGTGGCCAAATAGGATCTGTGTAGTATTCAGAGTTGGACCAGTCTCAATTTCAGTGGGATAGCTACTTCTCATGGGGAGGCCAGGGCCTCCTGCCACACCTCATCTTTCAAGGTACCCACATCTGCCTGCCAGAGTCACCTTAGTCACAGAAGTGGGTCTGGTAGATTATTTACAAGTTTCTGGTAGGTCATGGAAATGGCCTTGTGATTCGTTGGTTCTATCAGGAGTCTTTCCTCTAGTGGGGACCCGTCGGGAAGGGTCTCTCCATTGGGGATTGCAGACATCAAGGCATGTCCTATTTGTAGATAACGAAAGTGTTAGGTGTGTGCCATTTTATATTCAGATTGCAGACTGGCTAAGGGAACCACGCCCTCCCGAGTCCAGAGATCCCCCACTGTCAAGATGCTGATTGTGTCCCATTTATTGAAACCCGGGCAAATACTTAGTCTTCCTAATTGTTGTACTTCCCACAGAGGCATTGCTTGTGTTATTTTTTTATGTCACCCTAGTTTCTTGGTACAAAAGGGGGTGGTCATGGACGGAGCTTCAGAACCAATCAAACACTCACACCCAGTCAACAGATCTGGGTTTGATCCATCACTGTTCTTTAACCCACTCTGCCACCCCAGTTCAGACATGGCCATATGCAAAACAGACTGACCCTGTGCCTCATGGGAACAGTCCAGCCCGAACTGCCAAGCCATGCCTTCCCTGGACCGGAAACAAGCTTCCTAGGACCGGTTTCTGGCATTTCAGCCGTCTGTTGAATGGGTGTGAGTGTTTGATTGGTTCTGATGCTCCGTCCATCACCACCCCCTTTTGTACAGCCTAGTTTCTTGGTATTTTGGTGCCATATTGCATATATTGTATTTCGTTAGTCTCTACTCGGATGGTAGTTCATCCGTGATGATAAAGAAGTGCAAGCGCTATCTGCTGTGTCATTTGTAGCTTAGAAACTACAAACCAAGTGGTAATCTCTAAACATACATAATCACATCTCCTTACCGATGTTCTTAAAGAGATGTGAATAGCTTAATTGCCACAGATAAACAGAGTAATTGTATTGGCAGATCATTATAGCCAAAAGTCGTTGTACTTAGTATGGCACCTGTGAATGAGATGAATATTCTCTTCAGGTGTTTGTAGAATGTACGTGTTCCCCTGGGGGGAAAACTAAATCGGGTACATTAAATATTATTCACAACCTCATCCTCAGTGAAAAAAGGGGGGGCTCCCAGATATTAAAGGCTAGTCCACGGTATATCGTCGTTAAGCCCTTGTTCATCACTATGAAGTGAATAGATCCATTTTTGTTCTTTCCTAAAAAGGAAACGGGCAATGTCACTGACATGTGGAGGAATGAACGGCTGCTCTAACACCGTCCACTTGAGTTCTTCTGGTTTGTGTTTGAGAGTGAGAAAGTGTTGGGTCAATTTGGTCGCTTGTTTATAACACCTGATGGTACTCTTGTGTTCATTTATGCGAAGTTTGATTTTGCGAGTCGTCATTCCTACATACCTCAAGGAACAGGGGCAAGTGATCATATAAATGACTCGTTCTGAGTTACAGTTAGTATGTTTGGTTAGAACCCAAGGCCTCTGTGTCCCAATATCGATTTCTTTAGTTGGGGCCGTCTGGGGACAGGCAGTGCAATTACCGCAGGGAAAATAATCTTGTACCTTCGGTAAGTCCCAGAGAGTGTTTGTCCTCACAGGCTGGGTGGTTTTGGGTCGAGTGTGTACGAGAGTGTCTCGTAAGTTGGTTCCTCTCTTGTAGGAAAAAAGGGGGCTAGGGAGAGTGCCTTTTCCTATGTTGAGAATGGGCCAATGTCTGCGTATAGTTCTTTGTATTTGGTTCGTCTGGGTACTAAAAGTGTGTACGAACGTGAGCCTTTGTAAAGGTGTCTTATTTACAGCAGGCTCTAGTAATGCATCTCGATTATTGTTGAGTGCTCTCTTCATAGCCTTCTTCACAAGGTGTGAGGGATACTGACGTTGTTGTAATTGGATAGATAAATTTTGAGCATGTTTTCGAAAGTTGTCTGTGTCTGAACAGTTTCTGCGTAATCGCAAAAACTGTCCTACAGGTAAATTTTCCCGTAGTGCTCTGGGATGGAAACTCTGAAAGGTGAGCAATGAGTTACGAGCCATAGGTTTCGTATACAATTCGCACTCTAATCCACCTTCTTTGGGGTAGATTTGGATGTCCAAGAAAGATAGTTTTTCTTTGCTGTATTCTATGGTGAACTTGAGATATGGATTTTGGGTGTTCAACCAGTCAAAGAATTCTGAGACCTGTAGGGTGGTGCCTCTAAAGATGACAAAAATGTCATCAATATAGCGTTTCCACACTCTAATTTGGTCTCGGAAGGGATTAGAGGAATTAAGAATGTGATCCTCTTCAAACATGTGCACATAGAGATTGGCCAACGAAGGGGCAAAAATACTCCCCATCGAAGTTCCTGACACTTGGAGGTATATTTTGTCTTCAAACTTGAAATTTTTTTCGGTCATTGCCAGTCTCGCACATTCCATGACAAAGGGTATTGGTGTCTTGGTGTCTGAATCTTGAACACTTGTTTCTAGTAGTGTCCGTATGGCTTCAAGTGTTTCGAGTTGGGGAATTGCCGTGTACAGCGACTCTATGTCAAAAGAAACAAGGTAATCTTGGTCTACATCAAATGTTGTTACTGTTAGCAGTCTCAAGACGTCTTTTGTGTCTTGAAGATAGGTAGGCATCTTCTTGACTAATGGTTTGAGGAAAAAGTCTACAAAGGTAGACAGAGGTTCCAACAAAGAGCCTATTCCTGATATTATCGGGCGTCCTGGTGGGGGTCTTTGTGTTTTGTGAATTTTTGGCACGGTGTAGAAGTAGGGGACAACCGGAAATTTAGTTGTTAAAAAATCCGCTTCATTGGCAGTGATCCAGCCTTCGGCTTTCGCCTCTTCAACCATGTGTTGAATTTCGTTGGATAGTCTCATAGTTGGATCTAGAGGCAGCTGTCGGTAGGCCGTGATGTTATTAAGTTGTCTAAGACATTCTTCCCGATAAGCTGTTGTGTCTTGGATGACAATAGCGCCTCCTTTGTCGGCAGGTTTTATTGTAATGGTAGTGTCATTCGCCAGAGTAGAA
The DNA here is from genome assembly GCF_964204655.1 of Triturus cristatus. Classification (NCBI taxonomy): domain Eukaryota; kingdom Metazoa; phylum Chordata; class Amphibia; order Caudata; family Salamandridae; genus Triturus; species Triturus cristatus. The sequence continues at coordinate 1,793,759,303 of NC_140589.1, read as the reverse complement.
AGAACTTTCTACTCTCTAAGTGGTAGGTTGTGATAGATTTTAGCGTTACTACTTTGTGGGTTATTTATGTCTGCTAAGACAGCTTTCTCAAATGTAAGTACTTGATTTGGTACTTGATGTAGGGGCGGATTAAAACGGGAAGGTGGTTTCAAACCAGTATTATTTAACTGTGATTCAGTTGGTTCCGCACTCTTATCTTTAAAGAAAAAGTGTAGTCGAACTTTTCTGAAAAAACGTGCCAATTCACATCTGAGGGAAAAAGGATCTCCCACATTAGTTGGGACAAAGCTGAGTCCTCGATTGAGAACTGAGAGTTCATCTTTATTGAGAGAACGTGCACTCAAATTGACCACTAGGTCGTTTGGTTGGTGCTGGTGCTTGGTTGTGCTAGGCCTGACCTGCTCCTGGTGTTGGGTGGTTGTGGAGGGTCTTGTTCCCAATGGACCTGTGTCCGCCCTTTTCTCCTGTCTCGATTTCTCCCACGACTTTGTCCTAAAAAAGTCTGGTCAAAAATTGGTGGATGGGGTTGAAATGGTGGTATCTGATGTGGATATTGTGTAAAAGGGTAGTGCCATGGGGCTGGTGACCACCAGGGTCCTTGGTATTGTGAAGGTCCAAATCTACCTCTTCTGCGATTTCTTCTGAAGGAGGTAGATGGACCTCTGCCTAGTTGGTTGTCAAGTGAGGATGCCTCAGAGTCACTGGAATATGCATCTGAGCCTGAGGAAGAGTAATTCGAGCCCAAGCGTTTACCCTTTTTGTTGAATTCGGGAGGTTTGTACCCTTCTTTAGTGTAGGGATATGCATATTCATGGGAAAAGCGTGCAAGATCTTTCTTGAATTTATCGATCTTTGCCAAAATGATTGAGTCTTTGTACTCTTTGTTAGACTTGTTCGTTTCTTCCAAGTTCTTTTTGAAGAGAGTATTGGTGATTGCCATTTTGATTTGTCCTTCTAAAAGTTGTATCTCAATTAAGATAGCGTCTGCTATCCTTTTGGCTGTGTTAATAATCAATATTAACCAGTCTCGCGTGCATCTCCACGCAATCAAGGACCAATCTTTCATGAATGGCTTGTCGGTGAGGAATAAGCGTGGTGCATTCGTCACTAGTAAACCCGTGGGAGCGCAGTTCTCACGTAAATATTCAGTCATGATGGCCCCATGAATGGTCGTACGTGAATGTGTACGTTTAAGGTTGAGTAAAGTGGGCCAATCACTTGGAATGTTGGGTGGTGTTTCAGTAATGGTGTCAAGTATACTTGGATTCTCAGAGAGAATAGTCTGTAAGACACTATCGTCAAATGCAAGTCCAGTTTGTGCAGCCATGTTCAACTGAAGTTAATGGACAAACGGGTATGAGATAAAAATGATCGATCTTTTTTGTAGAGATCAAAAGGAAGACAGCCCGCAGCCGTAGCTGCTCAATATACTGGTAACAATTAAATGTGAAGGGAGGGCTGAAGGGAATTATGTTTAATGACCCTCAGGTTACTAATCCCCAAATCTTACATAATATAACAAACAGAAGTAACCTTGGTCAATCAATCAGAGCCTACTGCTGTACAGACATGTTGTAAGAGAGAAAGCACATGTGAGTGATATCTTCAGTGTTGAATCCCATCAGCCACTGTGAATAGCGGTTATCATCATATGGAATTCGTCCACACACAATGTTCTCAGATTGGAGATGAGTGTAGTGTGTGAAACCAGGGACAAACAAACAGGTTCAAAGAGTTATTTTGCCCTGGTGTACTGTGATGTCGCTACTCAAAATTTAACAGTGGTTATAGGTTTAGAAGCAGTGCAAAAACAAAAAAATGTGCCAATGTTAAAAACAACTACTGAGTCAGTCCCACAATTTTATTCTTGACTGACCGAGTGATGTAGTTAAAAACAGTGCAAGGAGCAGTTCAAAAAAATAACTGCTATTGTCCAACAGGTGGTCGACATGTTTCAGCCATAGCGATTGGGTGTCAATCTGGCTTTCGTCAGGACCGATATAATATGCTACTGCTAGATTAATCCATACAGTGAAAAGGAAAAAGGAAAAGATACAACCTACTTGCGTGGTGGTATTATTTTGGTACACTCCCGACTATGCATGGAGTGGATTGCGAATCCTAAAAACAAAAAGGATTGTCAGTTTTCAGAAATTTACTGGGAAAACAACAGTGAGAATCAACAGCGTGGTACACAGGCTTTTGCTCAAAATCAATCTGTGAATGCTGTTTGCAAAGTTCAGGCTCTCATGGTCAGTTAAACTAGCTGTGGTTTAAAAGACATTCAAAACAACTTCATAGTCACAGTGGGAAACACCAATTTAAGTAAGTAATCGGTGTTCCTGCTTACCCCTCAGTGTAGGGGGTCACGCCTCACCCCACCTGGCATCCGCTCAAGTGAACGAGGCCTCGCTCTGTATTGAAACAAACGGTTGCTGTAATTTTTATACCTAGCAAAAGTTGCTGGTTTAAAAATAATTTTTTTTATCTCAATGTTTATGTCCAAACAATAGGAACATGGCTAACAACAGAACTGGCTGGTAAAAGACTGCAGTTGTCTGAACTGTAACGATAAACAATTAAACTCAGTAGCGACGGCGTTTATGTTAACATCTAGGCATGTCGAAGTGCCGATGGATGTGTCTCGAGAGAAACCTGAGACGGTTTGTCATAAACGGGTCAGCATGCTGAGACATTGTTAGAGTATCATGTTTAAGATGTTTGCTTTGATAGCTATGCAAACGGGTATAGAACAAGTTTAGAAAGAGAGAAAGACGACGCGTCTATAGAGCGCTTACCTTTCCGTCGGTACCTCCGGCTGAACTGAGCTGGACGGGGAGGCACCGATGTGTGTGTATGGCGCTCGTAAATAGTAGCGCGTCTTGATGACGTGCGCGTCAGTGTCTGCAAAGGCTCCTGGTCTTTGGAGTTTGCGTGTCTGTTATAGGTATTTCGTTAGTCTCTACTCGGATGGTAGTTCATCCGTGATGATAAAGAAGTGCACGTACATTCTACAAACACCTGAAGAGAATATTCATCTCATTCACAGGTGCCATACTAAGTACAACGACTTTTGGCTATAATGATCTGCCAATACAATCACTCTGTTTATCAAGTTTAATTAAGCTATTCACATCTCTTTAGGAACATCGGTAAGGAGATGTGATTATGTATGTTTAGAGATTACCACTTGGTTTGTAGTTTCTAAGCTACAAATGACACAGCAGATAGCGCTTGCACTTCTTTATCATCACGGATGAACTACGGAAAGGTAAGCGCTCTATAGACGCGTCGTCTTTCTCTCTTTCTAAACTTGTTCTATACCCGTTTGCATAGCTATCAAAGCAAACATCTTAAACATGATACTCTAACAATGTCTCAGCATGCTGACCCGTTTATGACAAACCGTCTCAGGTTTCTCACGAGACACATCCATCGGCACTTCGACATGCCTAGATGTTAACATAAACGCCGTCGCTACTGAGTTTAATTGTTTATCGTTACAGTTCAGACAACTGCAGTCTTTTACCAGCCAGTTCTGTTGTTAGCCATGTTCCTATTGTTTGGACATAAACATTGAGATAAAATTTTTTATTTTTAAACCAGCAACTTTTGCTAGGTATAAAAATTACAGCAACCGTTTGTTTCAATACAGAGCGAGGCCTCGTTCACTTGAGCGGATGCCAGGTGGGGTGAGGCGTGACCCCCTACACTGAGGGGTAAGCAGGAACACCGATTACTTATTTAAATTGGTGTTTCCCACTGTGACTATGAAGTTGTTTTGAATGTCTTTTAAACCACAGCTAGTTTAACTGACCATGAGAGCCTGAACTTTGCAAACAGCATTCACAGATTGAGTTTGAGCAAAAGCCTGTGTACCACGCTGTTGATTCTCACTGTTGTTTTCCCAGTAAATTTCTGAAAACTGACAATCCTTTTTGTTTTTAGGATTCGCAATCCACTCCATGCATAGTCGGGAGTGTACCAAAATAATACCACCACGCAAGTAGGTTGTATCTTTTCCTTTTTCCTTTTCACTGTATGGATTAATCTAGCAGTAGCATATTATATCGGTCCTGACGAAAGCCAGATTGACACCCAATCGCTACGGCTGAAACATGTCGACCACCTGTTGGACAATAGCAGTTATTTTTTTTAACTGTTCCTTGCACTGTTTTTAACTACATCACTCGGTCAGTCAAGAATAAAATTGTGGGACTGACTCAGTAGTTGTTTTTAACATTGGCACATTTTTTTGTTTTTGCACTGCTTCTAAACCTATAACCACTGTTAAATTTTGAGTAGCGACATCACAGTACACCAGGGCAAAATAACTCTTTGAACCTGTTTGTTTGTCCCTGGTTTCACACACTACACTCATCTCCAATCTGAGAACATTGTGTGTGGACGAATTCCATATGATGATAACCGCTATTCACAGTGGCTGATGGGATTCAACACTGAAGATATCACTCACATGTGCTTTCTCTCTTACAACATGTCTGTACAGCAGTAGGCTCTGATTGATTGACCAAGGTTACTTCTGTTTGTTATATTATGCAAGATTTGGGGATTAGTAACCTGAGGGTCATTAAACATAATTCCCTTCAGCCCTCCCTTCACATTTAATTGTTACCAGTATATTGAGCAGCTACGGCTGCGGGCTGTCTTCCTTTTGATCTCTACAAAAAAGATCGATCATTTTTATCTCATACCCGTTTGTCCATTAACTTCAGTTGAACATGGCTGCACAAACTGGACTTGCATTTGACGATAGTGTCTTACAGACTATTCTCTCTGAGAATCCAAGTATACTTGACACCATTACTGAAACACCACCCAACATTCCAAGTGATTGGCCCACTTTACTCAACCTTAAACGTACACATTCACGTACGACCATTCATGGGGCCATCATGACTGAATATTAACGTGAGAACTGCGCTCCCACGGGTTTACTAGTGACGAATGCACCACGCTTATTCCTCACCGACAAGCCATTCATGAAAGATTGGTCCTTGATTGCGTGGAGATGCACGCGAGACTGGTTAATATTGATTATTAACACAGCCAAAAGGATAGCAGACGCTATCTTAATTGAGATACAACTTTTAGAAGGACAAATCAAAACGACAATCACCAATACTCTCTTCAAAAAGAACTTGGAAGAAACGAACAAGTCTAACAAAGAGTACAAAGACTCAATCATTTTGACAAAGATCGATAAATTCAAGAAAGATCTTGCACGCTTTTCCCATGAATATGCATATCCCTACACTAAAGAAGGGTACAAACCTCCCGAATTCAACAAAAAGGGTAAACGCTTGGGCTCGAATTACTCTTCCTCAGGCTCAGATGCATATTCCAGTGACTCTGAGGCATCCTCACTTGACAACCAACTAGGCAGAGGTCCATCTACCTCCTTCAGAAGAAATCGCAGAAGAGGTAGATTTGGACCTTCACAATACCAAGGACCCTGGTGGTCACCAGCCCCATGGCACTACCCTTTTACACAATATCCACATCAGATACCACCATTTCAACCCCATCCACCAATTTTTGACCAGACTTTTTTAGGACAAAGTCGTGGGAGAAATCGAGACAGGAGAAAAGGGCGGACACAGGTCCATTGGGAACAAGACCCTCCACAACCACCCAACACCAGGAGCAGGTCAGGCCTAGCACAACCAAGCACCAGCACCAACCAAACGACCTAGTGGTCAATTTGAGTGCACGTTCTCTCAATAAAGAGGAACTCTCAGTTCTCAATCGAGGACTCGGCTTTGTCCCAACTAATGTGGGAGGTCCTTTTTCCCTCAGATGTGAATTGGCACGTTTTTTCAGAAAAGTTCGACTACACTTTTTCTTTAAAGATAAGAGTGCGGAACCAACTGAATCACAGTTAAATAATACTGGTTTGAAACCACCTTCCAGTTTTAATCCGCCCCTACATCAAGTACCAAATCAAGTACTTACATTTGAGAAAGCTGTCTTAGCAGACATAAATAACCCACAAAGTAGTAACGCTAAAATCTATCACAACCTACCACTTAGAGAGAAGAAAGTTCTTTCTACTCTGGCGAATGACACTACCATTACAATAAAACCTGCCGACAAAGGAGGCGCTATTGTCATCCAAGACACAACAGCTTATCGGGAAGAATGTCTTAGACAACTTAATAACATCATGGCCTACCGACAGCTGCCTCTAGATCCAACTATGAGACTATCCAACGAAATTCAACACATGGTTGAAGAGGCGAAAGCCGAAGGCTGGATCACTGCCAATGAAGCGGATTTTTTAACAACTAAATTTCCGGTTGTCCCCTACTTCTACACCGTGCCAAAAATTCACAAAACACAAAGACCCCCACCAGGACGCCCGATAATATCAGGAATAGGCTCTTTGTTGGAACCTCTGTCTACCTTTGTAGACTTTTTCCTCAAACCATTAGTCAAGAAGATGCCTACCTATCTTCAAGACACAAAAGACGTCTTGAGACTGCTAACAGTAACAACATTTGATGTAGACCAAGATTACCTTGTGTCTTTTGACATAGAGTCGCTGTACACGGCAATTCCCCAACTCGAAACACTTGAAGCCATACGGACACTACTAGAAACAAGTGTTCAAGATTCAGACACCAAGACACCAATACCCTTTGTCATGGAATGTGCGAGACTGGCAATGACCGAAAAAAATTTCAAGTTTGAAGACAAAATATACCTCCAAGTGTCAGGAACTTCGATGGGGAGTATTTTTGCCCCTTCGTTGGCCAATCTCTATGTGCACATGTTTGAAGAGGATCTCATTCTTAATTCCTCTAATCCCTTCCGAGACCAAATTAGAGTGTGGAAACGCTATATTGATGACATTTTTGTCATCTTTAGAGGCACCACCCTACAGGTCTCAGAATTCTTTGACTGGTTGAACACCCAAAATCCATATCTCAAGTTCACCATAGAATACAGCAAAGAAAAACTATCTTTCTTGGACATCCAAATCTACCCCAAAGAAGGTGGATTAGAGTGCGAATTGTATACGAAACCTATGGCTCGTAACTCATTGCTCACCTTTCAGAGTTTCCATCCCAGAGCACTACGGGAAAATTTACCTGTAGGACAGTTTTTGCGATTACGCAGAAACTGTTCAGACACAGACAACTTTCGAAAACATGCTCAAAATTTATCTATCCAATTACAACAACGTCAGTATCCCTCACACCTTGTGAAGAAGGCTATGAAGAGAGCACTCAACAATAATCGAGATGCATTACTAGAGCCTGCTGTAAATAAGACACCTTTACAAAGGCTCACGTTCGTACACACTTTTAGTACCCAGACGAACCAAATACAAAGAACTATACGCAGACATTGGCCCATTCTCAACATAGGAAAAGGCACTCTCCCTAGCCCCCTTTTTTCCTACAAGAGAGGAACCAACTTTACGAGACACTCTCGTACACACTCGACCCAAAACCACCCAGCCTGTGAGGACAAACACTCTCTGGGACTTACCGAAGGTACAAGGACATTTTCCCTGCGGTAATTGCACTGCCTGTCCCCAGACGGCCCCAACTAAAGAAATCGATATTGGGACACAGAGACCTTGGGTTCTAACCAAACATACTAACTGTAACTCAGAACGAGTCATTTATATGATCACTTGCTCCTGTTCCTTGAGGTATGTAGGAATGACGACTCGCAAAATCAAACTTCGCATAAATGAACACAAGAGTACCATCAGGTGTCATAAACAAGCGACCAAATTGACCCAACACTGTCTCACTCTCAAACACAAACCAGAAGAACTCAAGTGGACGGTGTTAGAGCAGCCGTTCATTCCTCCACATGTCAGTGACATTGCCCGTTTCCTTTTTAGGAAAGAACAAAAATGGATCTATTCACTTCATAGTGATGAACAAGGGCTTAACGACGATATACCGTGGACTAGCCTTTAATATCTGGGAGCCCTCCCTTTTTTCACTGAGGATGAGGTTGTGAATAATATTTAATGTACCCGATTTAGTTTTCCCCCCAGGGGAACACGTACATTCTACAAACACCTGAAGAGAATATTCATCTCATTCACAGGTGCCATACTAAGTACAACGACTTTTGGCTATAATGATCTGCCAATACAATCACTCTGTTTATCTGTGGCAATTAAGCTATTCACATCTCTTTAAGAACATCAGTAAGGAGATGTGATTATGTATGTTTAGAGATTACCACTTGGTTTGTAGTTTCTAAGCTACAAATGACACAGCAGATAGCGCTTGCACTTCTTTATCATCAAGGATGAACTACCATCCGAGTAGAGACTAACGAAATACCTATAACAGACACGCAAACTCCAAAGACCAGGAGCCTTTGCAGACACTGACGCGCACGTCATCAAGACGCGCTACTATTTACGAGCGCCATACACACACATCGGTGCCTCCCCGTCCAGCTCAGTTCAGCCGGAGGTACCGACGGAAAGGTAAGCGCTCTATAGACGCGTCGTCTTTCTCTCTTTCTAAACTTGTTCTATACCCGTTTGCATAGCTATCAAAGCAAACATCTTAAACATGATACTCTAACAATGTCTCAGCATGCTGACCCGTTTATGACAAACCGTCTCAGGTTTCTCTCGAGACACATCCATCGGCACTTCGACATGCCTAGATGTTAACATAAACGCCGTCGCTACTGAGTTTAATTGTTTATCGTTACAGTTCAGACAACTGCAGTCTTTTACCAGCCAGTTCTGTTGTTAGCCATGTTCCTATTGTTTGGACATAAACATTGAGATAAAATTTTTTATTTTTAAACCAGCAAATTTTGCTAGGTATAAAAATTACAGCAACCGTTTGTTTCAATACAGAGCGAGGCCTCGTTCACTTGAGCGGATGCCAGGTGGGGTGAGGCGTGACCCCCTACACTGAGGGGTAAGCAGGAACACCGATTACTTACTTAAATTGGTGTTTCCCACTGTGACTATGAAGTTGTTTTGAATGTCTTTTAAACCACAGCTAGTTTAACTGACCATGAGAGCCTGAACTTTGCAAACAGCATTCACAGATTGAGTTTGAGCAAAAGCCTGTGTACCACGCTGTTGATTCTCACTGTTGTTTTCCCAGTAAATTTCTGAAAACTGACAATCCTTTTTGTTTTTAGGATTCGCAATCCACTCCATGCATAGTCGGGAGTGTACCAAAATAATACCACCACGCAAGTAGGTTGTATCTTTTCCTTTTTCCTTTTCACTGTATGGATTAATCTAGCAGTAGCATATTATATCGGTCCTGACGAAAGCCAGATTGACACCCAATCGCTATGGCTGAAACATGTCGACCACCTGTTGGACAATAGCAGTTATTTTTTCGAACTGCTCCTTGCACTGTTTTTAACTACATCACTCGGTCAGTCAAGAATAAAATTGTGGGACTGACTCAGTAGTTGTTTTTAACATTGGCACATTTTTTTGTTTTTGCACTGCTTCTAAACCTATAACCACTGTTAAATTTTGAGTAGCGACATCACAGTACACCAGGGCAAAATAACTCTTTGAACCTGTTTGTTTGTCCCTGGTTTCACACACTACACTCATCTCCAATCTGAGAACATTGTGTGTGGACGAATTCCATATGATGATAACCGCTATTCACAGTGGCTGATGGGATTCAACACTGAAGATATCACTCACATGTGCTTTCTCTCTTACAACATGTCTGTACAGCAGTAGGCTCTGATTGATTGACCAAGGTTACTTCTGTTTGTTATATTATTAGAATAAATTACCAATATGATGGCTAAAACACATTATTATCAGGCTGCCATTTCGGAAAATGGCAGAAGGGCTGCGCTCGCTGCGGAGATATTTTCTAAAAGACTACTTGCCCCCCAACCTATGTTTTGACACCAAAATTAAGGATATTGGTATCATGGTTACTGAAATATTACATCATCACTGCCATTTTTAAAAATGTTGTCCTGAAAAATTCGGCCCGGATTAGCATTGTCTACCCAAGCAAAATTTATTTTCTAGTGATACAAAAACACAAATCAAAAATGAAAATCTTTGGGCAATAATTTTTTTACTGAGGTATATCCGGGGGCCAAGGCTACGACTGCTGACAGCCTTACAAAAATACAATAAAGCCTCAGCTGTAGGAGCCCTCCATTCTCACTCTGCAGACCCCTTTAGAACCTTTCCAGTACTTAGTTCCATTCTTCACAAAACTGGCTACCTTTTTCTCTTTGTAAGCAACACCAGCACTGGCTCCCACCATTGCTGGCAACCTCAGCATCTGACACCTAACCACAATCCCCCCGCTTCCAAGAACAGCAGATTTGCCGTGAAAACAGGAGGTGAAGCAGTAGAAGGATGGACAAAGGATCAAATGGCCAAACTGGGGTGCAGATATAGCAGGATGGTAGAAGCAGTGGCACATCCAGCAACCCCAGTAACAGTAGTGTGGCCAGTGTGTCATAAGCCCTGGCGCAAGTAGGTTAAGTGGGCACCCCTTGATGCAAAGTAACTCAAGGCAGTGCATTGCGTAACTTTGTATTACTTTGGGCTACTATCAAACGCAAATCCAGATTTTACTACAGGATGGAGACTCATAATATGCAGTCTTCTTTCATACTGTATTTAAAAGTAATATATTACTCATTATCCTGCTTCCCCTGTTAAAAAAACTTACAACATAAGGAACAATCAACCAATTAGCATAAATAAGGTAGTTCCCACGTAATGTCCTATTTTATTGCTGCTAAAGTTAAGTTTCTGAACTTGAGGCTTGGCATTTTTCAAGCAGAGAGCTTTTCGGTAATACTGATTGAAATTGATTGTTTGGCAACCACACACCACCAGTTTTGTTGGTTAGAACTGCCAGCTATCGTAAATTGTTATCCTGTAACTCTGCTTGAAGTGTGTGGGTGCATGTACATAGAGTTTAGGTTATTGGGGGAGTTACAATTGTGCCTTTATTTATTGTTTGCAGGTGAAACGTGGACATTTTGTAGACAGAGGGGCACACAGGGAGAGTAGTGTGGTCCCACTGGTGTAAGGGTAAAGTGCATTTCTGGAGCTTTGTTTTCCACTGATAGAATGGCACACCATGTGTGGGTCTGTAGCCTAGAGAAAGGCTCTGACTTACCATGCATGCATTTGGTGATCAAATCTAGCTTGCCGGAAGTTATAAGAACATTTTAAACTGGCTATTTTTTCCCCTTTTAATACCTTATAAATGTCAAATGCATACAAATTGACAATGAATGTTTAAAGTGGTTTCAAAATGTTGTTAATACACAAAAAGTGGTTGCCGTTTTCTGCACTCTAACTGAGGGGGAGAAATACCCAAGTGAAGGTGATGAAAGGAGGTGGACCTAGAAGTAATTGTGATGTTATAGCACAGTGTATCCAACTTATCTTGTTGTTAGTTAAATACCCGGATGGGTTCTGCATAACTAGGCGTGAAGATAAAGAGCTTGCACTCTTTGTACATATAACATTAAAACTACATAAAAACCATGCATTAATTAATTATCAATTTCATACATTAAAACAATATTTAAAATTATAATAGTCTCGATATGCACAAAAGGCCAAGAGCCCTTTAGAGATTCTTACATCCCAAGGGTACAAATTCAGTACCTAAAGTACAAGCATAAGGGGCAATGGATTACAGAAACCTGATAAGAATTCTTTAAGGCTAGGGTATATACGGGAAGGAGATCAAAGAACTTATTTAAGCAGCAAATATATTTGACAACCTGTGGCAGAACTTTACTAATTATTCTTATAATAACTGATCTTGTTACAGTGATGAAGTAACTTTTTTCTCTTCAGTGCTTGGTAGATAAAGGCAATAATGTGTAGACAAAACACATCACTCCCAAGTTTACATAACGATGCACTCAATATCAGTATTGATAGGAGAAGTATGATGTTGTCCTTGCACAATGAGGCAGAATCACCAAGGTAATTATTAATAACAAAATATGAATTTTTGTAAATATTTTGGAAGTTGTAAAAGAGAATGCTACTATCTTAAAACCATAGGTTAACATGTAATGGGCTTGTGGTAATTAAGCCAACACGCCTTGACAAAATCAATAGGTCTGGCTTATAACTGAAAGTTCATCTTCATGAATAACGCTCTAGCAAAGCACTAGTGATGGTATTGCTGGAGAGGGTTTTTCTTAAAAAGGTGTATACCCCCTCCATTCTATCGTTTTGAATTAAAAAGAATAATGATTAATAATAATAGTATTAATTGTTTGCTGTGAATGAATAATCAACATTACTAATAAGAAAATACACGTGGGAATTGCATTTGCAAGGCCTAATTAATACGTAAACTAATTTTCGTACGCATACTAATGATAGATATTTAGAATTTGCATGTTACATGTTGCTTTCGTAATGTAAATTGTGAATTGTGCTTTTAAATGTGAGTATAAACCGCAATGAGTGTTGCTTTTGCTAGATAAATACACACACATAAGGGGTTTAGTGAGGGAATACAATTTTAATAGTCATTTCCATGTATTAATTACGTTTTTTGTGTTTCTTTGCTTAAGTTGACCTTTTCGGAGTGGCCACAAAATGGCTGCCATCCCTATTTGACGGACAGACGATATACAAAAGTTCTGGGTGAAGTGCGCATGCGCTAAAAGATGAGCAACAATAACCTCGTCCTGACCCCAGGCAGACTGTACCCGCGAAGGTCGCACCGGGAAGGGTGCCAATCCTCAGACAATGGACATCCGTAAATTAAAAACTGTTATAATTGATGACACCATGGACACAAACCCGTGTGAGAACCAAAATGCCCTGAATGGACAAGTAACTGTTGCAAATTATTAGTAAAATATGAACTACACCTAAAGAAACATCTATCACTTGGGAATCAAGAAGGATGATCGTGGTTCAACCAATCAGATGTGTTTTAAAGACATATGTTGTAACATTTTGTCGGTGATTTTAATATATAAACTCATAGAATAGAGAGGTTGTATTGGCTTTTTCCAAATTTCCTGACGTTATGCTGACGGAGAGGACGGTGACACTGCTGGACAGCTGCTTACCAGAGACTCTGACAGACTGATCAGATGCCCCATTACTTTACGAACTGATTATTCGCTTTATGGGGCATAGAGACAAAAGATCTGAATCTGACATAGAGGACGACATTCAGCCAGATTAGGTAAATATGCTAACCAAAATATTGAATGCTCTACGATTTTCTTATGCTTTATTTTAGATAAAAATTTCAATTCATTATAAGAACTGTGTGTGTATTGATGTATATTGTTTAGAAAATTAAACATTGCTCTACCCAGCAACTCAGCTGATCCATGGCCTATCCATGGGAGGAATTACTAGATTAATGATTAGATCCTGGTGAAGTAGGGAAAGACAGGCAAACTATTGCTCATTAGGGATTTGTGTATTTGTTCTCATTACAGCGTATGGAGTAAAGGATCACCTCTCAAGTACCATAGGTCCGTAGGGAATGAATGTTGGTGTTATGGGCCCCACCAGTGAATGAGTGTATGAATGTGGTTGTAGAGATCTATGGTCTGTGACGTAGAGAGGGATTTAGTATTCACCGCTGCATCAGTATCACTCTCAGCCACTAGAGATGGTGGTGCTCCCAGGCACGAGTGATAGCTGTACTCCCTCACATTAGTGATAACTGTACTTCCAGTCTATTGTGATGGCTGAACGTTTTAGCACTAGTGATGCCTGTACTCCCAAGAACTAAGATGGCTGTACTTCCAGGCTGAAATAGTGGCTTCATTTCCAGGTGCTAATGAGGGCAGTAGTAGAATGATTCTGCTGTCAGAGAGGCTGGTAGAAGATTGCATGTCTTAGCTCCTTGAACTGAGAAAGCCCGTCCCCAGTCATTGCATTCTTGAGCCTAGAACCTTTAAAAGATATGCATTAGAAGACCTAAGTGTTCTCAACATGTATACATTCTAATTTGAGATTGTAGAAAAGTGGGTCCAAGTTGATATATTGCTTTGTGACAAATAATAAGCATTTCATATAAACCAAACCGTACTGCCACAGATAACCAGTGGAAGTTTGCTAAATGTGATAATACAGAGTCATTATGTTAAAGACTCAAAATTAGTCCACTGTCATACTGTATCAATTGCAATTTCCTGGTCAGATATCTAAGAGTCCTATATATATTGAAGTCCCATAGTTCAGAATTTGTATGTGAATGCAGTCTGAACTATGGTCCAAATAATAGGATCTTCTGACAGAGACTGTAAAGCAAGACAAGGACAATTATGTATTTCCTAAGTTCATTGTCAACAATGAAGCCATGATCCCAAGCTTCAGTGAATGGGACCAGAAGGTTGGCCACCAAGTCACAGTAATTATCTTATTTAGGTTACCAAATATTAAGACTTCTGTATGGAACAGCAATGCATTGTCATTCATCCAACTGGGGATGGCTATCATACATTTCTGGATAAACTTTTGAGTCATCCTTCTCGGACACTTATCCATCCCTGGTCCAAACGCCCCCAGGAGAACTGGATCCATGAACTGGAAAATAATAGACCTCAGTCGGTTCCCTGCCCAGTCACAATGTATTACAACTTCTGCAGTTGGATAGACGACTCGTTGAACCAGGTCCTCCCTAAAGTCTGAAAAAGAACGGCTCACTTAGATCGCCTTGGAACTCCACTGAATTGCGCACCCTGAAACAGAATTGTAAAATATTAGAAAGAAGTTGGAGGAAAGACTTTGCAGCTGATAGTAAGCTCACCTATAGAGCGGGCATATGCAAATACAGAGCAGAAATGAGGAAAGCTCAGGCAGCCTACTACGAGAAAAAAATTCGGCTAGCAGCTAATTCCCCCAGAAAGACCTTTTCCATCCTAAAAAGGCTCCTTAAAAGCCCAGTCCCTCCCATCCCTACAGACCCCCATGGAACTCGCTATGAGTTCTTTGATAACAAAATTCAGAACATTATTAAAATGCTCCCTCAAATCAAGCTCCCCACACCGACCGCCCCTTCACCAATCATCGCCTGGAGTGTTTTCCCCCTCTCCTTCTGGAAATGCTCCTGACCCTTATGCCCACAGTAAAAAGCGGATCACCAAGAGTCCCAGCTCCAATGAACATCCTAACATCCTAACTAAAGCTGCATCTATTATCGGCCGCACAATCACCCATGCAATCAACGCCTCACTTTGCACAGGAGTAGTTCCCCCACCTTGGAAGGAAGCAATGGTTAAGACCATTCTCAAGAAGCCGCACCTTGATCCTGCAGACCTGGGCAACTATCGCCCTATCTCTCTTCTGCCTGGGATCTCTAAAATCACCGAAAAATATGTTAACCACATCCTTTCGAATTTCCTGGAAACCTCCAACCTGCTACACCCATCCCAAACAGGCTTCCGGCCTCACCAGAGTACGGAAACTGCCCTGCTAGCGGTGGTGGAGGAAGGCAGGAAAATCCTAAATGCAGGAGGCGCGGCAGCCATCATCATATTGGTTTTGAGCGCAGCATTTGACATGGTGAATCATCAGGTCTTGATTCACTGTCTCGGCAATCTGGGAGTAGTTGGAACTGCCCTGAGTTGGCTGCGCTCCTTTTTGAAAGGATGTTCATTCCAGGATTTTGAAGAGAGCATGAGCTCCAAACCTCGCCCTCTCCAGTGTGGCGTACCACAGAGCTCATCATTGAGCCAGACGCTTTTCAACGTGTATATGGTCCCTCTGACTTCAATCGTGGCCCCGTTTGGGATCCATATGGTAACCTATGCCGACGACACCCAACTGGTTGTAGCCTTAAACCAATCCACACAATATTCCACGACCCTGAAAGCATGTCTTACGGAAGTCTTCCCATCTGAAATTAAATGGAGAAACGACCGAGATTATGACTCTCGGCAATTTTGACAATACATCACTCAGAACCTTCTGGCCAGTATGCATGGGCCCAGTTCCAACCCCTAAGCCTGAAATAAAGAGCTTGGGCATCTGGCTAGACCATAATCTGACATTCCAAGCACAAACCAGTAAGACAGTAGCAATTTGCTTTGGCCTGATCAGAATGGCGAGGAAAGTGCTTCCCCTGCTCCCTCCCCAAGCCAAGAAAATCATGGTCCAATCTATTCTGCTCTCTAGATTGGAATATGGCATTGCGCTTTATTTGGGAGCGCCTACCTCAGTGATCAATAAATTACAGATCATCCAGAACTGTGCAGCCAGATTGTTGATGGGAACATCCACATTTCTTTGTGTCAAACCCACCCTCCGACTCCTACATTGGCTTCCAGTGAAAGAGCGAATTAGCCTCAAATCACTATGCATTGTCCACAAATCCCTACAGGGGGTAGGCACTCTCCTGATTTCGGCCATAATCCATCCATATAAAGAAAGGAGAAAGCTTCGCTCGGATGATCTCCACCTAATCGAGACCCCCAGAATCAAACGAGCCAGAAGTGGTGGCAGACTCTTCTCTCTGAATGCAGGCAGACTCTGGAACACCCTTCCCCTCCACCTCCTAAAAGAGTCTAGTCATTTCACCTTCTGGAAACAACTCAAAACCATTCTATTCCCTTAAACTAATCATTCTGCTCTCCCACCCGTTCACTAGTCATGCCTAGCGCTGGAAATCCTTCTGGTAGCCATGCGCTTTATACATACCCTTTTCATTTCATTATGTGTGTGTCCTTCTCAACATGTACTGTAAACTGCACACTCATAAAAGAGAAACCCAATTGTTGATAAAAAGTTTAGTCAGTGCACGGACATAGTTATTATAAAGAGTGGAACTCATCCATGAGCCTTCTGGCACACCACACATCACCTTTTTTCCAAAAATCCTAAAGGGCCCATTGGTACTGTTTTGTCTCCTAGGAAGAAAGTTAGACAGACCCAGATGCTTCCACACACTCCAATTTCACTCAATCTCTTTGTCAAGATAGAATAGGACAAAGTGCTAAATGCAGCCAAAAGATCCTAAAATATCATGATCACTGAGTTCCAATGTGAGAGGACCTTCTCCTCTCTTCTTGCAGTAAGTTATTGCAAGGGCCTCCTTGAATAATTTGCAGCCCATTATTAATGCTCTTTAATTTTCACAAACGCCTGTCAGCATCAAGCTGATCCGTTCTCTAGCCAGGGTAATGATATTCATTTTACTGACATTTTGTGAAGGAGTGATGTGATGGAAAGTAGTTGCTTCTTCATTTGCTCTGTTGAGGCCAACTCAAAACATTCATATTGCCTATTACATTTATTTGATGGGCAAAATGTTAATTTAGGGCAAGATATACATATGTTTATAATAGCGATTTGTTTCTCAATTGCTATTTAGTAATCGCTATTCTCAATGCATGTAACTTTTATTTTTGAATTACCAGTTCCTTGTGGGTCATGAATACACCTACCTCAACCATATTGGACCACTGCCTACTGTTAACAATAAATTTGTAACATTCTCAAAGGGGAAGATGTCTCCTTCCCATTTGTGAATGGCTTACCATCCCCTTTTAGGAGGAGGTACAGGATTACTGCTTTGTGACTGGAATTTGGTTGCAAAACATTAGTACATACCATAAGGAATCGCTGTTTGGAAGGGTCACCGTAAACTTGCCACTAGTTCAAGTTCAAATATCTTTATTCGATTGTATTCTTTACAATCATAAAAGTTCATTTTCAAACATACAATCATAAACATGTTTTAGAAATATACAGTTAAAAAACAAACCATCCAAGTCCGTTGTGAGACAGCACAGTTATGAGACAAGATAAATTACAAAATTATTATGAAACCAGAGCAGCAGACAGAATAAACAAGTTAAGAATATAAATAAATGTACAAAGTTAAAAATGATTAAAAAGTACAATGATAGAAGCAGCATGATTAACCCTCCATACGTTTCCTGAAAATAATGGCTAGTTTCAAAAAACTGCATATAAATAAAGTGCAGTCGCAGTTCAGGAGTTGAAGGTAATAAAGAGCTGGTTTAGTCTGTGTAAAATTTAAATCTTTTAGACAAGGCTTTAAATATAACTTCCGCGGTACTGTATAATAAGGACAAATAAATAAAAAGTGCTCCAAATCTTGCGGAGACTTCCCGTCGCAGCCGCAAGCAGGTAGCACTTGACCTCGATGGGCCCCTCTCGGTATTGCCAACAGGAGGTGAAATAAATCGAAGCGGAACCGTGTCAATAAATAGCGTTCATAGCCGGACATAGGCCATGATAGATATGGTTCCATACATAGACATGTTTTAAGTAGGGCATGTTTCCTAACACTGTCTTTCAACAGTTCGCCCTCCTCCCGGGCAAAATACCTAATAGACGAAAATGATTTTTTCACAAAAATAACATCAGCTCTAGTTATGGAGTTTGGGGCTGAGAACAAATCTGGCCGTCCCAATTCAGTGAGATGGTCGTTAATATACCTCAACCATGGGACCTTGAACCTGCCATCCCAAGTTAAGGCTTCTTTTAATATATCATGTGTGAGAGGTATGTCTTTGTTTAGCCAGTAGTTCAGCCAACATAATAGGGGATTTACTGCTAATCTGTCACTAAGAAAAGGTACACCTAGCTCCTCATGGACCGAAAAGTTTCCGGTTCCCCTTGGCAGCCTCAAAACCTTCTTTAAAAAATTATTTTCTGCAATCTCCAGGGCTCGCGTCTGGCTATAGCCCCAGAGCTCACTGCCATAACAGGCAGTGGCAACGCTCTTGGCTTGATAAAGTTTAAGCAAAGCAGCCACCGGGCTATTGCCCATTTTTCTAGCAAACCCAAGTATGGCTGCATTGGTGCGTGTTACCTCGCCCTTCTTTTTTACAACAGCTGGGCCCCAGGTTAATTGATCATCGAGGAGAACCCCGAGATATGAGAAGGTTTTAGAGTTTGGGATTTTTTCCCCATTTATGGTGAAAGAATTAGGTTTTCGCGACCCATGGCCTATTTTCATGACATAAGACTTTGAGTTATTAATGCTTAAGTCTCGAGACCTCATAAAATCATAAAATGAGTTTAGAAGTAACTGAAGGCCGATTGCTGTCCTTGAAATAAGGACGGCGTCATCCGCGTAGAGCAGAACTGGGACGCCTTTTCGGCCGACGTAGGGGTAATCCGCTCCTGTTCTTATCAGGTAATCCTCCAGCTCATTAATATACAGGTTGAACAAAAATGGTGCTAGGATACACCCTTGGCGGACTCCCCGATTAATTCTAATGTCACCTGTCACTTTCAAGTCTTGGGTGTAACGGACATTAGCTCTTGTATCTGAATGCAAGTCAGCCAATACATAAATTAGATTCTGCTCGACGCCCATCTGTAGCATGATGTCCCATAGTTTACCTCTATCCACACAATCAAAAGCGGACGATAGGTCCATAAAAGCCATGTGAATGGTTCCCTGCCGGGCCAAAGTGTATTTGCCTACAATCAAGTATAGGTTCAGGCATTGAGTTATTGTTGAATGGCCAGGTCTGAAACCATATTGTATTGAGGATATAACATTGTTCTCTGACGCCCATGTTATTAGCCTATTCAAAATTACGCCACCTACCACTTTTGCTACAGAATTAATTAGAGATATTGGCCTGTAGCATAGCGGACTACTACGGTCGCCCTTTTTAAACACAGGAACTATGGTTGATTGTCCCCAAGACTTTAGGCATCCGGAAATTACAGCTGCATTTATCACCTTTGTGAGAACAGGGGCCCATAACGAGATGCGAGATTTAAAAAGATACGGAGGCAAGCCATCCGGGCCTGGTGCCTTATTACCAGTTAACCCTTGGATAGCCTTTTCTATTTCATTGACTGAAAAACATAGAGAATTCTCATTTGGTGTTAAAAAGTCATATACTGTCTGTTGTTCATCACTTTTAAAAATTGCACTAAAATGGGTAACCCAATCTTCCTCTGAGATGTTTGTACCTAATGCAATATCACTCGGGTTGTCAAACAAGGGTTTGTTGACAATTTCCCAAAATTTACTGCTGTTGCCCAGAACTGAGGGATCAAGCAAGGACTCCCAGGTGTAGGCTTTTATTTCCTTTTTCCGCTTAACAAGAGTTTTTTTATATATCAAACGGAGGTTTTTAATATGACCTGGGTCTCTGGGTTTAGTTTTTAACGCCTTTCTTAGATTTCTACTTGCCGAGGAGCATGTATGATCAAACCATTTGGGGTTGTTTTTAACTTGCCCCTTCACTGAGACTGATAACATCGACCCTACTGTTGTCACTATACCTTCGAAGATAGCTAAAATTTGCTCTGGGGGCGTACATGTTGATACACAATCCATTAGATCCCTGCCACATATCTTGTTAATTTCTTTGTAGAAATTTTCTTGGTTTACCAAATGCCATTTCAGGCGACGTTTACCATTTATACATTTATACATTTATACATTTTAAAATAACCGCATCTTCACAGTGTTTTCGCTGTTCAAATACACCCCCGTTCAATTTAATAGAAAGGGGGTTGTGATCGCTGTAGATGTTTGTTTGGATGGTAAAACTAGAAGCCTGATTGACAAGGTCGGCAGATAATAGTATATGATCTATAAGACCTGAGCCTTTAAATGTTGGAACATCATGGACTTTGGTCTCAGGGACCAGTGACATAGCTACAAACAAATTATTTTCGTTTAGCAAATCGTTTAAATGTGACCCATGCCTAGTATGACGAAAGTGGAATCCATCCATGCTGTTACACCCCAGGATACCCATGGGGATGTCTCGAGGGTTACCGCAGGGATGTACATTAAACTCTCCTACAATCAATACATTACATGGCAATGTGCCTGGTCCTTCTTTCAACAATTCATTCAGTGACAGTATGTTACACTCCCCTTGGTTAGTTATAGCATTATAAAAGTTAACTAGGGTTAGAGCATGTTTGCCTCTCTTCAGTACAAGCATTTGAATGTTACAATTTACAGTTTGTTGGCTAGTTATGTCACAGAAAAGAGCCAAATTAACAAAAGTAGCAAGACCCCCCTTTGCTCTGCCACTAGCTGAGGGGGCTGCTGGCCTAAGGAAGCTTTGATATCCTTCGATGAAGGCATTATTTCCTTCCATCCATGTCTCTTGGAGGCATATAATTGCATATTTTTTAACAAAAGCAAGCCAGGCTGAATCACATATTTTGTCAGCCAGGTCTGCTACGTTCCAGGAGACTAGACTCACGTTACAAACATCATCGTTCTCTATATCGATTGCAACCTCGATGACGGCGGGATCTAATGTCCGATTTGGTTGTTCAATATTTATAACTCCCACAGTTTCTACTGTAGGAGGTTGTGAGTCTACATGGGTTGGTTGAAAGTTAAAAGCTTCGGGCTGATAATGCAGTGTACTAATGTGCTCAGAACCAACTAGTTCAGGACTAGCTAAAAACAGATCTGTGACTAATTCTATAGGGTTATTACTATCTGGTTTAGTAAAAGGGAGGGGAAAGTTATCAACATAGACAAAATTACTTGGCTTAGAGTCGGTGGACATAGATGTAACTGATATATCGTACAGTCAATCGACCCCCTCCAAGCCATTTTGCTCATAAAAACATCGAACCTGTTTGAGGTAGGTACGTTATAATGAATATTGGGGTATGTTAATCAAGGTTGATTACGATGATTGTATAATCCATTTGTGTCCTCCCATCTCTCATGATAAGTTGTTGGGTGGTTAACTTTTCTGGACACGCCTAATGTATCACTTCTGAGGTGACTTTGATCTTTTATAGTATAATGGTCGTAATTCCTTAAAGTTGCACCATTATAATTTGGATTACACATAGCGTAATTTGCCTCGTCCTCAATGATGGGATGTGAATAGCTATAATTTCTTGAGGGGTAAAAATAACTTAGATCCTTAGTACGAATTAAACTGTGAATCAGATCGTCCTTCCAACTGGTAATATGCCTTACTGCACGGTTGTCATCAAAGGTAACAACAATGCAGTCACCCTCAGTTGATTTAAATCTATGGCCCACCCAGTCGACCCTCCTAACGTTTGTAATCTTGCCACTAATGTGGCGAGGGATTGGTCTGTGGGCGGTTAACCAGTGACTTACTTTGTTTTTCAGATCCCCATATCTCTCCGCCTTACCCATTTCTAATTGCGGTACACCTATCATCACTATGGTGTAAAGTTGGGATTCAGGAGGGAGATTAATGTGAATGGGTTTCTTATTTTGTTGGGGCTGCGTGTATTTTTGCGCTGATCGTGTGTTAGAGGTTAGTGATACTATAGGTGTAGGCCTATCAGGCTCAGCCTGGACATCAAGTGGGGCGGAAGATATACCTTCCGTGGCCCATTCGCTCTCGTCACTACCAGCTGAGGAGCCTGGCAAAGTAGTGGTCATAGTCGAGGAAATTAATACATTTTTATGTATACTTGTATGTTGTTTTGGGTTAATCTGATCTTTAGCATTCGATAGAGTGGGGGATTTTGAATTATGGCCCACGGTTTCTAGGTCATCTGTCTGGATGAAGGTATTAGTACATTTGGGCATACTAGTAGAATCCTTATATTGAAATTTGTTAAGTTTCATTAGGGTTTGTTCTATACTAATAATTTTCTCACTTATAGGCTGAAAAAGGGATCTGATCAACTGTTCCAGATCTGTCAGATATAGTTTATCTGTTACACACACCTCTTCAGTCTGTGTTGTCTCATTTATAACAACTTTGCTATTCTTTGGCGAATTTTCGGTGAGCAATGAAACAGCTTGCTCTGTGGATGTTGTAATCATATTAGAAGTACTGGTTATTGGTTTAGCCAATCTGAAGTTTAGCCATACGTCTTTTGCTGAAGTTTTATGGTTGCCTATGGGTTTGTACGTCTTCCTCATAATAGATTTTGATTTTTTTTTCTTTCCAAAACGCCGTTTCTCTATTTTTGGAGAGGGAGATTTATCTGCATCTAATGTGTTGATTAAAGGGGAGCTTTCTGCAAGTACAACCCCTGGGGAGTTCAATGACATGTTTCCTGAGTGTAATGAACATGGGTTAACCACACCAGTAGGAACAAATAGGGGACTTCCTTCAATGCTGATTGGTGGAATAAGTGAGGCTGAGGACATGTTATTTCTACAGCTTTTACCATTAGGCAACCCCGAGAAGGACTGCAGTAAAAGTGAATCCTCTGCACTGATAATAGACTCCACGGTGTTATTCTGCACTGTAGTATGCATTGAGAGGTTTGGAAAACACAGGTTTGGGGTCAATGAGAGATGTCTCTCCGTGTTTTGGATTGCATCAGCAACCACACCAATGGTTTTTTGTAACATTAGGTCTATGGCTGTGAGGGATGGTAGTGGTGTTACTGGAACAGGCTTATTTCTAGTAGTTGATCTAGTCGCCATGGTGGTCTTTCTAGCCTTCGTCATTTCATGCTAGTTACCCAACTCAGTAACGATACAATGTAATACAAATACCGAGTTGATACTAATTAAAATATACAAGACACACAAACTGCCAATAGACCTTTAGATATAACAGTAATATCACCTCAATGCTTTGTCCCGGCCTGATAATAGTTGTTAGGGGGATAGCCCGTCCCGTCTCCTTTGGTCCCCTGAGGGCCACAGAGGGCCCGCCCTTTGCCCGGGCTTAGCCCGGCGGAGACCGCGCGCGAGACCGCGACGCGGGGAGTGACTCAAGTTTTAAAGCGCCTCCTGGCGCAGCTTCCGGGTTGTTGGGGGCAAGGGAGGCTGGGTAATGTAGTTCTGTCCCCCGTTTCTCCACACAGCGGCCACGCGATAGAAGGCGCGGCGGCGGGAGGGAGGGGGCGCCAAAGTTAGTGGTCTCAACACCTCGCTGGCAAACACAGGATAAGGTTCAGCAGGGGCAGCCAGGCACGCTGCAAATGACGAGGCACCCGCTCCACCGGGAGTGACTCAAGTTTTAAAGCGCCTCCTGGCGCAGCTTCCGGGTTGTTGGGGGCAAGGGAGGCTGGGTAATGTAGTTCTGTCCCCCGTTTCTCCACACAGCGGCCACGCGATAGAAGGCGCGGCGGCGGGAGGGAGGGGGCGCCAAAGTTAGTGGTCTCAACACCTCGCTGGCAAACACAGGATAAGGTTCAGCAGGGGCAGCCAGGCACGCTGCAAATGACGAGGCACCCGCTCCACCGGGAGTGACTCAAGTTTTAAAGCGCCTCCTGGTGCTGCTTCTGGGTTGTTGGGGGCAAGGGAGGCTGGGTAATGTAGTTCTGTCCCCCGTTTCTCCACACAGCGGCCACGTGATAGAAGGCGCGGCGGCGGGAGGGAGGGGGCGCCAAAGTTAGTGGTCTCAACACCTCGCTGGCAAACACAGGATAAGGTTCAGCAGGGGCAGCCAGGCACGCTGCAAATGACGAGGCACCCGCTTCACCGGGAGTGACTCAAGTTTTAAAGCGCCTCCTGGCGCAGCTTCCGGGTTGTTGGGGGCAAGGGAGGCTGGGTAATGTAGTTCTGTCCCCCGTTTCTCCACACAGCGGCCACGCGATAGAAGGCGCGGCGGCGGGAGGGAGGGGGCGCCAAAGTTAGTGGTCTCAACACCTCGCTGGCAAACACAGGATAAGGTTCAGCAGGGGCAGCCAGGCACGCTGCAAATGACGAGGCACCATGCCACTAATGATTCCTTATGATTTCTTAAACCCTATTAGCAATTCAGTAATATGTTACCAACTGACTAAATGGGTATAGTACATTTGTACAAGCCATTTAGCAGTTGCAAATCCTGTGATTTGTGGAAGCAGAGGCTTTGTGGTAAATAAATTGCTTGGTACATCTGGCCCAAAGTGTTTACCCGGTACGTGACTGCTAAAGTTAAGTTTAATTTTGTCTATTATATGCTGGAAGAAATCAGACAATTTCCAGCAGAAGTTAATTAAAAAAGAGGATGTTAATGAGCTGCAACTGGGAGCAGATAGTTCTTTATAGCCTCATTAAGAATTTTGTTTGCATAACATATGCTATAAGCCCTTTCTATTTATGTTTTACTTTTCTAGATAACGTGAAAGAATGCCTAACGCTGAACCCTCCAAAAGGGCCTGAGTCTGCTCATGCCTCCACCTCCATCTTTTCATTAACCATAGTTGCACATAGTTGGATATAAATAAGTCCTCTTTTAATAAGCTGCAACTTGTTCAGAATGCGGTAGCAAGATTTGTCTTGGACGTTCCGAAATCTCACTCAAATTCTGCTGCCATTTAGAAATTGCATTGGCTTCGATCGGAGAATTGAAGTCTGTTTATGGCCCTATGTATTGTACATAAGGTGCTTCACAATTCGGGCCTGGAGAGAATTAGACATCGCTTCCAAAGCTATGTCCCCTCTAGACAACAGCGCTCCGCCAATAAAAATCGCCTGGTTATTCCCAGGTTCAGCAGGGTGAGATGGGAGGAAGAGCCTTTACTGTAGCAGCTTCTAAGCTTTGGAATACTCTCTCCATATCGATCTCTTGTCTTGAGGCACATCTTTCTTTTTGTAAGTCCTTAAAGACCTGTATTTTTAGCCTTGTAATTGTCTCTCACTGAGGTTTGATCGTTCTGCCCTTCCGGTAGGGGAACCGCTTTAGTGCTTTAGACTACTCCGAGATTCGGGGCTTCTTTATTTCAGACGAATCTACTCTTGAAGAGAAGGTATCGCTGCATGCTGATGACTTTCTCCTTTATATTACTGATCCCACCCAGTCACTCCCCTTGCTTTTTAATCTGCTTGAGGAATAAGGAGGTTACTTCAGATGCAAGGTCAACTGGGAGAAATCTATACTCTATCTTCCACAGTTGAATATTTCCATTCCCCCTTCGCCACAATCGACTTACATACACTGCAGTGAGTTTAAACTACCTGGGGATTTTTCTGACACAACAGAGAGAAATATGTTTAAAGTGTAACTTGGGTAGGGTCATGAATACCTGCCGAGGTGAAATGCAGAGATGGGGAGGTCTACCCCTCACACTACGAGGGGGCAGGCAGAGCTTGGGGGGTATACAATGGATTGTCCTGTACAAGATGCTTATGAGAATGTCTGCTTCCTTATGAGATTTGACCATGTGATGTTATTCTTGAAAACCTTAATAAGAATATTTCTCCCAAAATATGATCAATTTAAAATTATGATGGATATGTATCTCCACCCATTACTCGGACAACTAGAGTTGATTGAATACAAAGTGCATGCCTTGGCAATTGGTGGAGCAACCATTGATCCACTTACTGTACATAAGGCAAGCATTTCTATTTTGAAACAAACATCCTCAGTGGCGAGTGGGACTCTCCACATTAATTACAAACCAAGTGTGAAGGGGTCAGAACAGTTGGAAGCGAGGAACGCTCAGGCTAACCTCCCATCATCAAGCTCCCATGTTTTTGATGATTAAGTTCTGTAGGCTTGTTAATGCGCCTGTACGTCATTTAACCCCGGATGCCTGCCCTTATATTTTAGTCTTGGATATCATGCCCAGGCTGTCTATAAACACAGCTGATACTATGGAATAGCTTATCAATAAAGTTATTCATTGGCAGCACAGAAACATTAATAGTCAGATACGGGTGTTTGGTGATATTTTGTTTGTACCCCCCATGGTAAAGGCAATTGCATCATGGAAAATTTCAGAAAGCCACAATTAGTTGGCGAATTGTTACACTCATTTTATGCCAGTTTGGTCAGCATAGGAAGTATTAAAGTTGGAGAGAGGGTTGTGGGCTGAGGAGAGCGATGATGGTGTCAGTGTGAGCACTCGAGCGATCCGCTGCTCGCGCTGGTCGCGTAGCCGATCGACTAGACGCCCTGCGATGCCACGATGCTCAGCTCAACGCGCAGACTGACAGGGAGAGGATTGCCAGTGCTGGGCTCGCGTTCCTGTAAAAACATTTCAACTTCCTTTTACAACATCGCAATCATTATAAATCACCAGAAGCTACCCGCCTGGAGCCTGCTAACTCAGCTAACTCGGCTCCTGTTGTTTATATTATTTTTGGTATTTAAACCTCCTGAACCCACCGCATCGATCTGCATTTCTGGACACGGGGAAAATCACCGGCGGCAACGACAGCTCTATCGAGGCCTCCTGACAATGAGTAACAGAGGGCCCAAGAAGGGAACTAAACCGAAGGCTGCCGTCAACAATGACCTTAAAGACATGGCCCCTGAGAACATTTCCAGGCCCAGACTGAGGTTAGTGGCAACAGAAAAGTGCTGGGGCGACTGGGGGGGGCAGGGGTATCTAGAGACTCAGCTGGTGCTCAGCCACCACTTGCCAACATGTTTTTGTGCTCCAAGGGACAACCACCTGCCGCAAGCGCCAAGACCCTTCTATTAGATACCCCGGAGGCCCCCTCACTAGATTCACTAACCCCCCAATCACCTACGCTAAAATTACGTCAAGAGACCAGCCTGGCAGATTTAAAGACAGTAGGTGCACCACAATCTGGTGGAGGAACTATCACGGATTCACCAGATTTAGCCAAAACATTGAGCAACTCCCTCTGCTTGCCTAAAGATGATAATGATAAAACGGATAAGAAGACAATAGAACTTGATATCCACCCAACCCCTGCTGGGGTAATCGAGACTGTACCCATCTGAGCTGTCCTGATACTCCCTCTATAGCCCCAGATATCGATGTCGTCAATTACATTCAGGGCCTTGGAACCGCGATTGGTGCACAACTTTTACTCGGTTTCCGACGGCACAGAAACTACCTCTGATGAGAGAGGTACTGACTCTAGTGAAGATGGCAGTGGGGAGTCAGTCAAAGATACCGGTACGGTCCAAAGACCCAAAAGAACTAAAAACAAAGGAAAGAGACGCAGTCTACTCAAATGGGATTACTCTGACTCACAGATGTCTTATCCTTTGGACGAAGACGACTCCCAGCCTGCAATCTGGGAAAAGACAAAGAACTTACCAATGGTCGCTACAGAGCCCTCACTAGCGTCAATCCTAGCCTCAATTAAAGAATTCCAGGAAGAGGTTCGGGAAGACAACCGAGAAGCCAAAGGGGCAGCTAAAAAACTACAAGGAGGTCTGAGGCGACTGAATAAGACATGCACCGACATAAGCGACCGCGTCTCCATGGTCGAGGGGCGCACTGAGTACCTTGAATCAGAGACCACTGCTACTAAAAAACAAAGCGAGAGCAATGCCGCCTGTCTAATAGATAGCATGGCAAAGATGGAGGAGCAGGAAAATCACCAACGCAGAAACAACCTACGTTTATT
Source organism: Triturus cristatus (assembly GCF_964204655.1). Taxonomy (NCBI): domain Eukaryota; kingdom Metazoa; phylum Chordata; class Amphibia; order Caudata; family Salamandridae; genus Triturus; species Triturus cristatus. The sequence continues at coordinate 1,793,731,092 of NC_140589.1, read as the reverse complement.
AGGCATTCCGGAAGGAAAAGAAGGTGAAGACCCCAGGCGGTTCATTGTCAACTCCTTCAAGAATCCTTCCCCGAACATCCAGGCTGGGATTGGGACCATGAGGTGCAGAGGGCACATCGCTACCCCTTCAACATTAGAAGACAGCGTGGTGGTAGCAGGGCTACAGATGAACAACCAAGTGTATTCCTGGTATACTTTGGGAACTTCTTGCTGAGGGAACTGATCTATGACCAGGCTCGCCCAAACTCCAAGAAGGGGGCCAATGGAATAACTTTCTTCGCAAAACCTGACTTTTGCCACCAGACCGTGGAGCGCAGATGGCGTTTAAGACAACTAATTTCCCCATTTCAGCAGCTAGGAGCAGAATTCTATCTCATGAACCCTGCTAGACTTAAAGTGATTTTTAATGGGGGATTTAAAATATTTCTGTCTGAAATAAAGGCTGGGGAATACTTAGAGGAAATTAAGTCCAAAAAGGGTCCAAGATAGAGAGCTAGAGATAGCACCACCTGCACAAGTATAGACACATACACATACACTGAAAATCGTTAACGCAACGGTTGGATGGGTGGGCTAAACAATTTTTTTTAATGTCCTAATTTTTTAGGGTTAGCTTTGCTACAGATGAAGTAAAAACTCTATTAATGTAGTAATGTAGCAATGTCCTACATTAAATTCTCAAGAGCAGACTAGTCGAGCACACAATTAAACTCGTACGGCGTGTTCAGCGGCGGAGCTCACTAATGACTACCATCATTCAGGTCATTCCTGATCGCTCCAGAGAAGGGGGGGGGAGTGGGGGGGCGGGGTAAGGGTCACTTTTAGATTAGCACAATGGAATCAAGGACACAGTTTTTCACACCATTTTTTTATCACTCATTTAGTAAGCACAACTAAAGAACTTAGCAAAGAAACACATCTAATCAATCAAAAAACTTCTGGTTATCTTAAATACCCAAATGGCTAAAATAAATACTCTCAGGCTTATTTCCGCAAATATCTGTGGGTTAAGCGACGCCGTAAAAAGGCAAAAAGTCACGCAAGGCATACGGTCTTTAGGGGGTGATATCATCTGTCTCCAGGAGACACATATAGAGGGATCACAAAAACACCTATTGAATTAACTAGGGCTTAAAATTATAGGGGCTACTACACAAGGAGCTAGAATAAAGGGGGTAGGAATTATGGTTGACGGGAGACTTCCTTTAAAAAACCCACATGTCAAATCTGATCCACTAGGCAGATGGGTAATCACTCAATGCCATCTCTTTTCTAACCCCCCTTTTACTCTATGCTCTATCTATGGTTGTAACTCTGACGACCCAGGGGTCATCAATTGGATCTCTGGAGAGTTAGCTCACTGGCCCATCCCAATAATTATTTGTGGTGACCTCAACATTAATTTGCCCTGCGACTGGGAAACGGATACTAGGTGGAAATATAAAGGCAGAAAACCGCTAGTATATCAAGCAATCATTAGCTTAGCCCAAACCCATGGGCTGAGCGATGTTTGGTCTAAACTTAATTCCAACCAAGCCGGATATACCTATTTTTCTGCACCCCACCGGTCATTTGCTAGACTAGACTGTTTTTTCATTTCTTCATCCCTACTGGGCAAATGTACCATAGACACAGTGCCGAGTGTTATGTCAGACCACAACCCACTTATTTTGGAAGTCAAGGGGCTAGAGAACTGGAAAGAACCCCCAAGATGGAGCTTTGAGAAAGCCCTCCTACAAGATATAGGCTATAGAACTCACATGCAAACCTGGATTCAGGAGTTTCTGGAGATAAACATTGGAACGGCCTCAACTATGGTAGTCTGGGATACACTAAAAGCGGGTATTCGGGGAGAAACTTTAAGGTTCTCGATTAGGAAAAATAAGAAAGACAAATTGAAAATACTCAATCTCCAGGAAAGGCTTAAAGAATCAGAAATTAAACTAGTCCAAATGGTTCACACTGGTCAGGATGTCGAGAACCTACAAAATGAGGTTATATTAATCAAGGCGGAGATAGGGACAGTATTTGCTGAAAAAACCGCAGCTAAATGGGCAGAACCGCGAGAAACAAATTATGAATGTAGCGATCGCATTGGTCATCACCTTGCTGTCAAACCTAGACAACAGACCATAGAAAGCCAAATACTTTCGATTCAAACACCAACAGGAGTTGAAACTAGCGATCCTAGTGAAATACAAAAAAGCTTTCAAGACTTTTACTCTAAGCTGTATTCAGAGGAGAAAAACACACCAGTCGATTTAGAAGATCCTGAGACTACCAATTATCTAAAAGAGATAGAGTTAAAACAGCTTAGCCAGGAGTATCGTGAACAACTGGAAATTATCCCGAACTGGGATGATATCCTGGAAGCCCTAATCAGCCTTCCAGACGGGAAAGCCACGGGAATGGATGGCATTCCCGTGGAGTTCTATAAAATATTCGCATCCCAAATTAAGCCTATCTTTCTTGCTGTGATAACCACCATATTTAACGGGGCTTCCCCTCCGGCCTCCTGGTCAAATTCCAAAATCTCTATCTTTCTTAAAAAAGACAAGTCACCTCTAGAAATGGGCTCTTATAGACCAATTACACTTATAAACTGCGATTCCAAGGTATATTCCAAAATACTTGCTTCAAGAATTTCTACTGTAGTTGAATCCCTGGTGTCAGAATGGCAACACGGATTCATACCCAAGAAAGGCACCACTGAATACATTAGACGGGCCATTACTCTGTTTGACGCAGCACAGGTGACAGGAGACCCGATGTCTTTGATCTTACTAGATGCTGAGAAAGCATTCGACCGGGTCTCCTGGCGGTTCCTGTGGTGTGTCATGAAGAGAATGGGCTTCGGGCCAAAACTCACGCAGGCTGTACAAGCTCTATACCAAAGCCCGACGGCCTGTGTGCTGGTTAATGGGAGACTGACCGAGCAATTTAATATCTCTCGGGGAACCTGGCAAGGCTGCCCCTGCTCCCCCCTACTCTTTGCCCTTTACATAGACCCCCTAATCAAGAGGATTGAAAAGAACCCAACAATTCTGGCAATAAGCATGCAGGGAATCGACACTAAAATCATGGCTTATGCCGATGACCTGGCCAAAACCACTTCTGAACCTAAGAGGGCCATTTTGGCATTGGAATTAGAGGCTCGAGAATTCGGGAAAATTTCGGGATATGCGCTGAATAAAAATAAAACCCAGATCATTATAAACAGGAAAATCAATTGGATTGATCCCCGGATCGTGACTCAGGCTAAATATTTGGGGGTCATAATCACAGCTAACATAGATGAAATTGTAACTGAAAATATATCCCCCTTGATTACCGAAACCAAAAAAACGCTGAAAAAAATAGACAACTTACACCTGACTCTTGTAGGCAGATGTAATGTAATCAAAATGACCTATTTCCCGAAATTGTTATATTATTTCCGCTCCATCCCATTGGAATTCAGCAAGGCCAAGCTACAGAAACTCCAACAAATTTTTACGCAATTTATTTGGGATTACTCACAACCTAGACAAGCACTAAAACAATTGTCTCTTCCCAGGGAACGAGGTGGTTGGGCACTTCCTAATATAGCACTATACTATTGGGCCACAGTTCTACAATACAGTACTGAACTGTTGAAGGAACATTCCATCCCTTTCCCAACCGGCCTTCCTTCACCATTTCGGCTTCTATTGGGAGAAGAGACCCGCGGCTGCTTATTTAGACAAATATCCTTCGGATACTATAAGCATGTTAGGTTTAAGACATTGATGAACTCTTTTAAGGTCTTTTGCAATATCCGCAAAACCTATGGGCTAGGAACATTTAACTATTATACTCCTATTACCGAGAACCCCAACCTTCCTGCCATTTTTGACAGGTCTTACCTACTGAATTGGTATACGGCTGGTATCACTAAGCTAGGAGACCTAATCTCCAATAAAGGAGTTAAGCCATTTCCAGAGCTACAAAGCAAATACGGACTATAAAATCATGACACCTTCAAATACCTTGCTATTCACGACTTTCTCGTACGAAAAGTCGGGGGGCCTGCAGGATTCTTGGAGAATGAACTCATTAATACACTGCGAACCCCAACGACCCCTCGAATAGGTCTCATTTACTCTACTCTAAATAGCCAAACCCCAGATGACTTGCTTAAAATAGCAGACAAGTGGCTTATTAAATTAGAGGCCCCGCACAGTATGTTCTACAACTCACTGGCGCTCTCTCAAAGCGACTTATTGTCAGCAAAACTACAGGCGCAACATTTCAAGACTATTTTCTTTCTATATATTACACCCAGTAAAATTGCAAAATGGGGGACAGGCAGGAGGACAATGTGCTCCCGATGCTCGGAGTTTGGTGCCGATGCAGTACATATGTTTGCCGTCTGCCCCAAACTTACTCGAGTTCTCCGCAGAATTCAGGATTTTCTGGGAAGGGTCATCACACAGACCATAGCTCTGACCCCTATAACCATACTACTGGGAACCCAGGAAGAGATTAATAGGGAGAAAGGTGGGGCGCTCATCTACGTTGCTATGACAATATGGAGGATCTGTGCGGCATCGGCATGGATTGAGACTGACCCACCTTCTTTCCCCCAATGGTTAGCCAGGCTAGTTGCGACTTACCATCTCGAAAAGGCCATATACGCTAAAAAAGGACGCAAAGGGCAAAAAAAAAGGACTAGACATCTGGGGACCCTTTTCCACCTGGTTGGTACAATCAGATCAGTCAGGTTCATATGTTTAATCGGACTGCCTTCTCTTTCCTTTTCATATTTTTCTTTGTGCTTCTTCTTTTCACTTTACTTAAAGCTTCCTTAACAATTTTCGTACTTATTATTCTTAAGCTGTACACCTTTTCTCTGTGTCCTTGAAATTTGTAATTTGACAGTGAGGGGGGCGTGGGGGGGTGGGAGTTGGTATAACTCAAATGTATGGATCGTATGCATTGGAAAAAAAAAAGGAAGTATTAAAGTCTTAGCTCCTTGGCTTCTTTTTTAGGGATCTGAGGGTATGAGGCAGTAAAGGAGACCCAGATATGCAAAGTTGCCTGTACATACTCCTATGGTATTCGGTACCCAGTTCTTCTGAATGTGCCCGCGAATTACTGACTTAGGAGTCAAATGGTGGCAGAGGGAAGTCTCAGTTGTGTGGGGTCCTTGGATTCCACTATTCATCAAGTCAATAGCTCTGAGAGTGAGACTCGTTTGGTTGACACTGTCTCTGAGCCCCAGGAGCAGTGCCTTATCCTGAGTCAGTCACATATTCCAACCAGTCAAATGTGAATAAAATACTGAGTTGGAACATTGTCAGGGTTTCTAGTAAACTGAGCATTGAAAGTTGAGCTGCATATGTTAAGTTACATGATGTAGTCTTCTTTCAGGAAACATGGTCTCTCAGTGAGGTATTTTGTGATGTTTATACTTGCTACACCTCCTCAGTGATTTCTTTCCCAACTGGGCGAGCGTGGGTTGGTCTAACCTCTTAGTTTCAAACAACCTTGGCCTGTACTATAAACCTGAGCCCCACCAATAATGATTAGTTCCACGATTTCTATTGGATATGGAATGATAGATTCAGTATGGGTATTATCAACTTCGACAACATTCATTTTGTGTCCTGCATTGAAGTAAATTTAGATAACTTGTGCCCTAAGGTAACGATAACTCTCATCCCCCCGCTTTCTCATCAATATTTCATTGCAAATGTTCCAGTAATATTATCAATGATGTCGTAGAAGGTGTTCTGAGTGATGTAATATGTGGAGTAATTAGTAGTGCAAGGCAAGGGTGTGAGTTATAGTTAAGGCACGAATTATAGTTACTTGAGGGTATTCAGACAAAATATCGAATCAAAAATATTTACTTACCAAAAAATCGAGTTATAAATATTGTGATAGGGTAATATCGTCAGTAAGAATATCAATGTCAAGAATATCAAATGTCAGTAATACCGAATTGCAAAAATATAGTTGTTTAAAATATTGTTTATTAATTATTGTCATGTATTTTAGTATACACATTTTGGTGTCAATTCCGATCCTGTAAAACCCGGGTACTAATGATCGTACGGAGTGTATTCTCCGTCCGACTCGTACCCGGGAAAAACACCTTACAAACCCGCAAGTACGATTCGTAGAGAAATACTATTTCCGTACGAGTCGTACAAAACACCGACCGGCAAAAAAATACCCACAATTCCGATCCGGGACATCGCGTACGTGACGTCCGGACGGAGTCAGGCAGCGTTTTACGGACCAGCAAGTACGATCCCTGCCTACGTCACCCCGCACGGCTCATATTTTATGGCAGCCAAAAACTCCCGGGAAATTGAGGACGACGCGAACATGGAGCACCGGTACGCAACGGACAGTCATGGACCCCATCCTACGTGTCATCCCGGCCCTCATAGCCTACGACCTTGTGTACAGAAACCGCCGCAGACGCCGCAGAAGGTCAGAACAACTCGCAGGGGCAAAGGGGGGGGGGCGAGGGGCAGGAAACATACCCCCCACCCAACAAAAAACATATATTTCCTCCACATAAATTACCTCCATGGTCTGGTCACTTCGGGGGGCGTTTCCACCAATCCCACGTCCCGCCACAACGGAAGTGGACGTGGACGCGTACCCGTCACCACCACAATGGTGGGATGGCCCGTACCACCATTGTAGTGGTGATGTAGGAGTACGCGTGTACGGACCGTACCCACGCTCTGGGGGGCGTGGGTACGGTCCGTAGCACCATTGTAGTGGTGATGTAGGGGTACGCGTGTACGGACCGTACCCATGCCCCCCAGAGCGTGGGTACGGTCCGTACACGCGTACCCCTACATCACCACTACAATGGTGCTACGGACTGTACCCACGCCCCCCCAGAGCGTGGGTACGGTCCGTACCACCATTGTAGTGGTGAGGTAGGGGTACGCGTGTATGGACCGTACCCACGCCCCCCAGAGCCTGGGTACGGTCCGTACACACGTACCCCTACATCACCACTACAATGGTGCTACGGACCATACCCACGCCCCCCAGAGCGTGGGTACGGTCCGTACCACCATTGTAGTGGTGATGTAGGGGTATGCGTGTCCGGACCGTACCCACGCCCCCCAGAGCGTGGGTACGGTTCGTACACGCGTACCCCTAAATCACCACTACAATGGTGCTACGGACCGTACCCACGCCCCCCAGAGCATGGGTACGGTCCGTAGCACCATTGTAGTGGTGATGTAGTGGTACGCGTGTACGGACAGTACCCACGCCCCCCAGAGCATGGGTACGGGCTGTACCACGCGTACCCCTATGGCACCAGTACATAATGGAGAAAAGGCGTACACACGCCACAAATGTCTGACTAAGGCCTGGACCCGCATATTAGCAATAGATTTGGGTGGGGGTGTATGCCCAGGACAGCAGTGTACTGCACCAAGGGGGTGGGTGGGTGGCTGCAGAGGACTCCCAGCAGTGTCCAGACATATGAGGTGTGGGTGCATATCACTCCCAGCAGTGTCCAAACATATGAGGGGTGGGTGCCATTCACTCCCAGCAGCGGACAGACCTATGAGGGGTGGGTGCAGAGGACTCCCAGCAGTGGACAGAGACATGTGAGGTGTGGGTGCAGAGGACTCCCAGCAGTGTCCAGACCTATGAGGGGTGTGTGCCTATCACTCCCAGCAGTGGACAGACCTATGAGGGGTGGGTGCCTATCACTCCCAGCAGTGGACAGACATCTGAGGGGTGGGTGCATATCACTCCCAGCAGTGGACAGAGACATGTGAGGGGTGGGTGCAGAGGACTTCCAGCAGTGGACAGAGACATGTGAGGTGTGGGTGCAGAGGACTCCCAGCAGTGTCCAGACCTATGAGGGGTGGGTGCCTATCACTCCCAGCAGTGGACAGAGACATGTGAGGGGTGGGTGCAGAGGACTCCCAGCAGTGGACAGAGACATGTGAGGGGTGGGCGCCTATCACTCCCAGCAGTGGACAGAGACATGTGAGGTGTGGGTGCAGAGGACTCCCAGCAGTGGACAGAGAAATGTGAGTTGTGGGTGGAGAGGACTCCCAGCAATGGACAGAGATATGGGGGTGGGTGCTTATCACTCCCAGCAGTGGATCGAGACATGGGGGCGGGTGCCTATCACTCCCAGCAGTGGACAGAGACATGTGAGTGGTGGGTGCAGAGGACTCCCAGCAATGGACAGAGATATGGGGGTGGGTGCCTATCACTCCCAGCAGTGTACAGAGACATGGGTGTGGGTGCCTACCACTCCCAGCAGTGGACAGAGACATGTGAGGGGTGGGTGTAGAGGACTCCCAGCAGTGGACAGAGACATGGGGGTGTGTACCTCATTATCAGATGACCACAACTCCATGGGTGTATGTACGCATCCCTAAATTTGGACTATGTTGATAGTGCCATAAGAACACATCACTGACAGCAGTGTCCCACTCCCATGAGGATGGATGTCTTTCCCTCACTGCATGACACACCACATGTGGGTGTGTGGACAAATGACACATGCATGCCCACCCCTGGCGGACGCAGCACAATACACACACACAGATCATGCCACAATGCCCAATACACTAAGAGAGCCAAAGGGAACACACACTGTCACGCAAATCCAAGGACTGATAGGGATGTACAGGTGCTGGGACAGCCACCAATATGTTGCCTCTCATGGAAGGAATAGTGTGGAGTTCCCACAGATACAATGCCCACAATTGTGAGTCAGGTGCCCAAATACCCTGCAGAACAAGTACCATATGTGTGCTAGGCTTGGATTACACACATGCATTGTGCGGCAAAGTGACAATTTCTCCCTGAAGGCATGGCAACATACTCAATACACAAGTACAGTGACTAGCAAGGATGGCACAGATGATGCAGCCGGAGACATTGATGAGCAGGCATGGCCATAGTTGAAGGGATCCCTCACCAACAAAGGAAATGTAGACACAGGTCAGCACAACAATTGTGCAACTCCCTGCAGGGAAGATGTCAGGTGGCACAGAGGAAGGAACACTCCTTGGGACAATGTCTCAAAACACCAAGAGCATACACAACCAAAGATTACTTTCAGAGACCTTGTGATGGCACGCAGATACCAGGGTCCACCCCATGAGCAGCAGACTACAACATTTCCCAGACACCTAACACATGATCCCCACCCCAATTCATGGAGCATCAGCACCAACATCAATACCTGAAAAACTATAGTGGTCAAATGAAAAACAAAATGCTTTATTATGAAAATGTCAATATGTACATTGGCCATAGGCGTAGTCCTGGGGGGGGACACATGTGGGCGCATCTCCCCGAGCTTGCATGCACATACTAAACCTCTGGTTCAGTGACTGGGGGGGGGCTTCATGTGGGGAAGGACCACGCACCGCAGGGACAGGAGGGGGAAGGGTAGGTGTTGTGGGTGCAGGGACGGACAATTCCACCACAGGGGGTGGGGCAGCGGCAAAGGTGGAGGTTAGCATGGCGCTGCACACGTCCGCAAGTTCCTCCAGCGTCTCCCCTGCACCCGAAGGAACCACAGGCCCCAAGGAGGGGGGGGGTCGGAGGGATGGGTTGCAGCGCTACTGGGGGAGGTGGTGGACAGGGGTGGGGACTCAACTCCCCTACCCGTGGAGTGCCTCGCCCGTTTCCATGCTGGTGATGCAGTGGGGCTGAGGCTCAGCCCAGCCAAGTAGGCCTCCTTCTCGGACTGTGGAGCAGGGGAGCCGAGGGGAGTCACATCGGAGGGACTGGGGAGTGAGGCATGCGGACTTGGACTCTGGCTGCGTGTCTGCCTGTGTGCCCTAGACCCAGTGGGTGTGCCTTCTTCCCCTGGAGTGTGGGTGACAGGAGGTTTGCGCTTGCCCTTCCCTGTTGGTGTGCTGCCTGTGTCTGGTGGAGTGTGTGCCTGTGAATGTCTGCGTGTGCTTGGGACAGGCATGGGAGTGGGAAGTGTGGATGGTGCTGGGGTAGGGGGGGACGCAGCGCTGCAGGAGACTCACTGCTGTCGTCAGTGACGAGTCCATGGACCTCAGCAACATGCGTTGGTCAGACATCGCTGATGACATGCCCTCCATGTACGACACCATCTGTGTCAGCAGTCTGGTGTGGCCATGGAGGACAGTCAGGATCGATTTCTGCCCAACTTGTAACTGCCGCTGAATGTCCACAGACTCGGCAGTGAGGGCAGCAGGGGTGACAGGGGCAGGGGGTGTGGTGCCTGGCACGAAGGAGACACGTTGTTGCCTAGCACGGACAGAAGGGACCCGAGCAAGTGGGAGGGCAGTGATGGGAATGGAGGGGGCGTTGACAGTTGGAGTGCTGCTGCCAGCTGTTGGAGCAGCCTCCACCCACTCACGGAGCTCAGCTTCGGACCCGTCAGCGTCGTAGTCAGTGTTGGTACTGGACAGGTCATCCGCCTGACTCCCCTCGCCCTTCGTGCCACTTGATTCCGCCGACTCCTCAGCAGTGGTGGCACCAGTGCCCGATCCCTCCTCATGGTCCGTGTCGGTGTCTCCCTCGGTGTCCCCCGACGATGCTGTGTGCAAGGTGAAGAGACATGAAATAATCAGTCACCTGTGTACATCTGACACATGAGTCCCAACAAAATAGGTCACAGTGCATATCAGGAAATGCATCATGAGTAACATCTAGAATACTCGCACATATGTAAGCCCTACACTCCTCATTTTGTCCACCCACCATGCCACCTGAAAAAAAGAACATCATGACACAACAGCAAATAACTCGATATCCAATTATACTGAGAAGCTAGTGTCTGGGAACAGTGGAGCATAGACAGACTATGAAGGCATGCCACCTCTTCTTCAATGGAAAGAAACAGTGTTGGTGCACCCAAGGCGAAATAATAGACGCCAATGCTGAAGGTGTCCCCACACTCAGAGACCTGTGAGTACTTTTGAATCCCTAAAGAAATACATAGCGATCCCTTGGGAATCACAACACTTTACACAATCGACATGTTTGGAATGTGTGAATGTGCCACTTTGGAACAGAACACACATGTACCTGGATAACAGAAGTCACACAAGGAGGTGCACAAATAACTATATTTACACAGTCATTGCATGAGCTGACAGCCTAATGCAAATAAGTCACTGTTAAGAAGAAAGGGGGTATCAGGAAGTACATATACATGGCACCACGGTGGTCTGGATGACTTGACACACGTAAGTTGGTATCAGCAACAACCGAGGACTAACCCAAATGCAACCACACTGTGGGAACATGTATATGTATAATCTCAAATCAATTTCGTGTACAGAACTGTGCCTTTGTGTGAAATGTGCCTGTGTGCCCACCAACTGTGTAATGGCGGTTTGTTGTGCACTTCCTTTGGAGACATCAGTCATGCAGGTACATTATTGTCCTTCAGATCCAAAAATCAAAGTCAAACATTAAAACATTGGGACATGTTGACAAGTGTAGTGAGTGCCAAGGCACAAGACATCTTGACTAACAACTTGAATCATGCCACCGGTCACATGGCCATCCGTACCATGATGACACAGTTGGCAACACATCTGACCCACTACCCGTCATGTGGAGTGGCACACATGTCCAGACAGAGGACAATGCATTAGCTAATGGCCCTACAATTGTGTTGGAATAAGGAGCACCTGCACTGAGGAGACACCCACATGGGAACCAAGAATGTCCACAAAGATGTCAGCACACACAGATGAAACTACGTAGCATCAGGAGCACACACCGGTGCCAAAAAGGTATCAGCAGGAAACATGTATTTTAACTTTTGACACATGCTGCAAAGCACAAACATTACACCCTGCACAACATGCCTGGGTCACTGCCCATTGAGTGTCTGTCCAGACAATTATCACACACAGGTCAGACCTGGCAAGGAGACAATAAGGTTTGGACATGTAGGCCTTGCCTGCACAAACACCCCCTACCTGAGACAATGTGATTGAGCCAGAGCAAGTAGTTACGCCTCTTAATCGGGGTTCACCAATATGTGGATCAAGAAAACCTATATGTACTCAGCATCAGCTCGTGAGGCTGACCACACATATTTCTGACAAACAACCATCAACAGATAGTTGTACATAGACACACAGGCACTGCCCAGTGTGAGGATGCACAAGCCTAATGGGGTCACCTTGGACAGTGGACACATGTAGCACACTTTATGTGAATAAAAATGAGGCCATGGAACAATGCCACAGAGGCCAACCTATGCTGAACACACAGAGAAGGGGCACAGTGTTTGATGCCACACATGAGTCCTAGGAAAAGGTGTCTCAGGGGACTGTAGTGGGCACACTGCTCCATGGTCCTGGAATGATCTAACTGTAACCGGAGAAACCGTCCCGGCACTATGCATATCTCCCACTCATGCACATCATGTCTGAGGCCACTACATCTGTCATGCATGCTGCAAGTCTGTTCATTTGAAACCTCACACTCCTATGTTGAGACTCAGGACAGTGCCAACTGAAAGCATTGTGCACCTTGATTAACTTGCAGCCTAGATGACCATGTGCAATAGTGATTACACACAGACCAGGGAACACATGTCAAGGAGGGGAAGGGAGGAAGAAAAGCACCAGTTGACTTTGGGGAACAGGATATGCACTGCACAAATAAACCCTGGCAGTGTATCCAGGCGACTGAGCACTTCCAAAAGCTGCTGACACACACCAAACACACTTGTACCTACCCCCTTCCTGCTGCTTTCTCTCCTGTAATCGCCTATCCATCTCAGGGAAGACCACCGCCAGGACACGCTTCATTTGGTGGGTCAGTCGCCGGCGCCCACCGTGTTTTCGGGCTGGTGAGTCGTCCAGCAGGACCCGGGCGATCCTCCTGGTCCAGCACCGGATGTCCTGCCAGCTTTTCCTCACTTGTGGCAGGCGCCGACTGCGACCCTCAACCGTATTCACGGCCCTGACGGCCCTCTTCCAAATCTTCTCCTTGTGGGAGGCGGTCACCTGTGAGGATGAGAAAGTGAGACTACATCACTACACCTGCACCATGTCACAGAGACACACATTTGCACATCTTAGATTTGGTGAACAGGGCATAGTATGCTGCCAAATAATAGCACCTTTGTCATAGTGACATTCGCCTCTGTGTAAGCCCCAATGCACTACATGGCATTGAAAGTACACAGGTGGCATGAGGGGTTCGACACACTCCCTGATCATGGCACACACTGTGCATCACATGCAACACCAGGCTGATGGACAGCACCTCCAAGCAGTCACATGCCCCAGGCCACTGACGCAACCTCAGCAGTGTACACAGACACACACAGGCACAGACCAATCACCTGCCATTGGCAACAGCGGATACAAACCTCACTCTGCACATGTGCCACTTTCCCGGGGGGTGTCACAGGCGTGGGTCTAGCTTAGCAAGTCAGACACACAGCACGGCTTACTTCTCACATCAGATGGGTAGAGCTGTTGCCTCCTCCATGCAGCTGTGGTGCAACACTCCACATAGACACTCACCCACATGACAAGAAACATTCACACACATCAATGTCCAGGGGGCGTACACATCATTTGGACACTCTCACCACAGCTCCACTTAACTCACACACATCTGTGGATACAGTCACCTGTCACACCGGGGAGACCACTGATTCACCTCAGGACTATAGAACAAGAATGCACAAGAGGATTACCCACGCTGAATGTGCCATGCACCATGCAGTGAATGTCACAGTAAGCACAATGCAAGTGAGGAGTGCCCACATGAACCACATCATGTTCTGCATGAGAGACATGAGCCATTCCCCCCCCGGGACCCACTTTAAACAACATAGCATGTCTTTCGGTATTCACAGAAGGCATTTAGGAGTCCTGAAGTTAGGAGTCCTAACTTCTGTGAATACCGAAGTGAGTAAGTGTCTTCTGTGAATACCAAAATGAGTAAGTGCCTTCTGTGAATACGAAAATGGTAGTAAGTTTAGGATTTTGTCTTAAGTTAGTTCTGTGAATCAGGCCCCTTGTGTGCAAATTGTGGAATATTTTCAAGGACATGCCGCCTGCTGCTGCGGACCCTGCAGCAAGGGCCCACAGAGTATCCTGATTTGGCAACACACACGCCTCAAAGATGCTCCTCACTTCCTCCCTCCACCCATTCACTTGGCTGTCCTCAGCTTGTCTATGCCACTGTTGCCGCCACGCGGTGGCAAAGTCTGGACCATCAGCACATGCAACGTGCACATTGCACGACCCTCATGTCCGTGCATAACCCACATCACACTACAGTCTGATGTAGCAGCCACACTCCAAGCAATGTCCATCCGCAAATCTACCGCCTGCTGTCAGACATACCCTAAGCGCACACACGACACCTTTGCATGCTGAGTGTGCAACTCCATCTGCCTACACAGCGCTGCCATGCCTTCCAGGCTCTGTCACACCAACCAGGTCATTTCCCTCCTACTCCCCACCGGCTCTGTACCCCAGCAAGGCCATGGGAGTGGGACTCAAGGCTTCAGCATGTAGTATGGTGTCGTCGTCTGGCACATGGCACAGGTATCATCTCTCAGCGTGTCATTCTACAATGTGTTCAGGACCCCCCTCTCCACCATCACATGCGCACAGCACCTCATCAGCTCGTATGCCATTGACAGCCAGGTGCTCCTCACCATCACCAAAGAGGCAGACAATGCCAGTTCCATTATTCAAGAATGCATGAGATCCATTGATGAATGGCTGAATATGAGCCACCTGAGGCTGGACTTGTACAGGACTGAGGTGATCATCTGAGGATTGTCTCCTTACAGCTGGGTCAAGTGCTTGTGTCCCACCCGCAAGAGCCCTGCACAAGCACCCAGTGGCCACACACACAAGATGGTGTGCATCATGTATTGCTCGCACACATTTTCCGTGCTAGTCCACAGCATCTGTACCTCATGCTGCAACGCCCTCTGCATTATGCACATGATCCCCAGATAGATCTACTCCAAAGAAAGACAGACCATCCCCCATGTCCATGACAACATCTGTGTCAAATACTGCCCTGCCCTCTACGGAGCAAGTACATCCAAACTCCCGGGAAACTTGTCCACATCCAGGGTGCATCTGCACACCTCAGCTTCAACATCTGGCGCCCCAGCCACATCACCGTCCACCATAGATGGCTGCAATGGATCACTGTCTGCTGCAGGATGACCTCCACACTCCCCACCCACACTCAGGAGGCAGTCCACAACCCCGACACAAAACCAACCTTGTACGTCTGTCATCAGAGACCCCGTTGGGCCATCTCCGTGCATCCGACCTTGCCCTGGCCACCATTCTTCACATCCACCGTACTCCAGCATGCAGGACATAGTTCTCCCACCTGCACACACATACCTGGGACTCCCTACCCGGGAACCTCCACATGAGCCATGACCTCTACGCCTTAATGATAATCTTCCAAATAGGTCTGTCCGCACGGTACTGCAAGCCCCCCCTCAGCAGCTTGTGGCCATCACAGGTGAGTGTTGTGCTTCATGCCTGCATTGAATGATACCTTGTGACCCATGTGTGTCCTGTACCAGACTCAGATCCCAGGGTATGGATTGCTGGAGTTAGTTCAACACTCAGGCATAGTTTGACATTTACACACATATATGTTGTGGAATTATGCAACATGACAGCAACGTCTCATGAACCAAATAATATTTTTATTTGCGGTGGGGTACGTGTTTTGGTAGGTGAAATTAGGTGCTCTACCGGGGGAATAGAATCCAAAGTTCACAGGTTGAGATGGTATCTTTGGCATTGGAAGTCATCAGAGTCCAGAGCACAGTGTTGGTCATCATTGGTCAGACTGTGACCAGCAAGTCCATGTGGCAGAGAATGTCATTGGATGAGGTGCTGCTGTTGCACCAGAGGGCCAGGTGCCAGGCCAGGTGACCTGGGAGATGTTGATTGTCCGCTGACTCTCACGGTCTTTTCCGTGGATGACCCACCTTCCTCCGGGGACCCTCAGATGCAGGCCGTGACGATGTTTGGGACGCTCCGTCGGATGAATCCTCCTCCTCCTCCTCCCTCCCTGTGGCTGGTGCTGGTCTGCGCCTGCTGTCACAAGGAGGGTTGCCCATGTCGTCGGCAATCCGACGGAGTGAATGGCTCATATCCCTTTGCACCGCCAGGAGCTCAGCCTGTCTTGCCTCCATCCGTCCTTGGTGTTGTTGTTGACTGGCATGTTGCTCGGTCTGCATGTTCTTGATCTTGTTGAGGGTCCCCTGCATCTCTGTGAGTCTTGACACTACCTGGCTGATGCCCCTGATGTCATGCCGGTATGTGTCTAGGATGTGGGGTATGTGGGACATACCGGTCCCCTCAGCTGGCTGGTCAGGTTCGCGCCTCCGCCTGCCTCCACTCCCACCACCCCTGCCCACATGAGCCTGGCCTGCCGTTGTGGGCACATCGGGTCTACGGGACCCCTGAGGGATGGCATTTGCAGGGTTGCCTGCCTCCTCCTGGGTGCCCGGAGAACCTTGTCCCTCCTGGTCAGACTGGCTCTGTTGTTCAGTGCGAGCAGGGCTCCTGGGTGTCTCCTGGGATGTGGCAGGAATGGGGGTGGTGGTTGGCACAGATGTACCTGACGCAGGTGCTGCAGGGGCTTGGGCACCAGAGGGGCCAGGTTGGTCAGGGTCACCCACGGAGTGGTGAGAGTCGTCACTGCCGGTGGGATCATCTTCACGCCGAGCCGGGGACTGTGATTGTTCCCCCCAGTGTTGGGGGGAGATCCACGACGTTGCCCTGTGTGTGAGAGAGAGACAATGTTAATGCTGTTTTATGCGACATCCATGTTTCATACATATTCAAGTTGTCACAGTTCCTCCAGGTAGTTGGATGTGCCTAGCATTCCTCTCAATGTCCACTTGGGGAGGGTTATGTTGCGGGGGACAGATTGAGATGTTCTCCTGAGTGTTTGACCTGTAGAATTTGGGCTAGGATGCTTATTTGGCTATGGATTGGTCTTGTTGTGTCACATGTCCAGTGTGCGAGTGTATAAATCCGTTGCCTGCCCCAGGGGTGTGTGCTTGTGTAAGAGGGGTGTGTGTGACCGGGCCTGCTGTTGGGTGTAGTGTGAGTTTGCATTGGGTCTCCCAGGTGATGTATCTGTCCCCTCCTGGTGAATGCTGGCATGACAGTGAGTGTGAGTTCCTGTGCTAGATACCTGTGCTTGTGGAGTTGGTGTTTGAGTGTACAGTGGTCCCAGGAAGGCCTTGTGCTGCATACAGCAGGGCCAAGTGTCAGCTACCTTGTCAGTACTTTGCCAGTCCCTGTGCATTGTGCATGGGTATGTACCTATGCCATATGGGCTGAGGGCATTGGTATCTGCTTCTCATTTTCACTATGTGTTATGTGAGACCCACCCTCCCAGCCTCCCGGACATCCAGTCTTGTGTTTTTGGTTGGTGTAGCCTGGGACATGGCATTGCCTTGATTTGTGAATGGTGCATGGAGACGTTAGTGGCATGAGCGTAGTTTTTGAGTGTGGTTGTGTGCGGTGAGTGCTTGGGGGAAGTTGCATGCATTTGGTGTATTTGTGGTGTGGACCCCATTGCCCCCATGTTACGTAAGTTGTTTGTGTACTCACCAGGCTCTGCGACTCCTTCAACTCTGTGTACTCCCACCGGCGGAAGCAGGGCCATCACCTTCTCCTCCCAGGGATGGTAGTGTACGGGTCTGCGGGGCAGCCCACCTCCAGTGATGTTACTCTGGGCATATTCCTCATTCATTTTCCTCTTGACTGCCCTGCGCAGATCGTACCACCTGGCTTGGCATTCATGCCTGGTCCTTCGGATGGGCGCAACAGCATTCACCTTATCGACGATCCTCTGCAACAGGCTGGTTTTTTGGGCTATGCTGGTCTGTCTGACCAATGTTCCAAACAGCTGTGGCTCGACTCTGATGACTTCGTTGACAAGGAGCTCCAGCTCCGCCCTTGTGAACTTTGGATTCTTGTCTGTGGGCATGGTGTGGGGTGTGGGTGCGGATGGTTGTGGGTGTGTGGGTGTGAATGTGACGGTGTGTGTGTGAATGTGAATGGGGGTGTTTGTGAAGGAGGTTGTGTGAAGGTGTGTGAGTTAAGGTGTAGTTAATGGGTAAGTAAGGTGCAGTTGTTTGTGTGTGGGGTCTGGCAGCAGTGGGTCTGTTGCAAAGGCTCATGGGTTGTGTGTGTGGGGCCTTTTTATTGGTCCATTTTTGGGTGTGCCAGGCCAGTCATTGAGATGTATTTTGTCATGTAGACGTGTTTTGTGGTGTTGTGCGAGTCGAATTGAACCTCCTTGTGCTGTTTTACAGTGTCCTGGTTCTGTACTAGTCTTTTCGCGTAGGTACGGTCCGTAAATACGCGATGCTGGGTGAGGGTGCTGGGTTACGTTGTTGGGGTGCTGCGCGTACATGCGGTGGGGGTACGGCACGTACATGTGCGGGCCTGGGGTACCCGCGTACATGGGGGGGTGCTGCGCGTACATGCGGTGGGGGTACGCCGCGTACAGGTGCGGGTCTGGGGTACCCGCGTACATGGGGGTGCTGCGCGTACATGCGGTGGGGGTACGGCGCGTACAGGTGTGGGCCCGGGGTACCCGCGTACATGGGGGGTACGGCACGTACATGCGGTGGGGGTATGGCGTGTACAGGTGCAGGCCTGGGGTACCCACGTACATTGGGGGGTATGGCTCGTACATGCGGTGGGGGTATGGCGCATACAGGTGCGGGCCTGGGGTACCCGCGTACATGGGGGGGTGCTGCGCGTACACGCGGTGGGGGTACGGCGCGTACAGGTGCGGGCCTGTGGTACCCGCGTACATGGGGGGTGCTGCACGTACATGCGGTGGGGGCATGGCGTGTACAGGTGCAGGCCTGGGGTACCCGCGTACATGGGGGGGTATGGCGCGTAGATGCGGTGGGGGTACGGCGCGTACAGGTGCGGGCCTGGGGTACCCACGTACATGGAGGGTACGGCATGTACATGCGGGGGTACGGCGCATACTCGGGGGAGGTACGGCGCCTACAGGTGCGGGCCTGGGGTACAGTGCGGACAGGGGGGTGTACGGTGCTGACATATTGGGGGGTGGGGGGGCTGTACGGCTCGTACACGGGCACAAGTTTACCCGTGTACATGTTTGCTACTGCGTTGGCTCCGTACGGGGCCTTTTACATGCGGTTGTGTATTCGGACGGGCGGTACGAATCGTACTTGCGCGCTCGGACTTCGGTTTTACGATTTGCACGTAAAAATGTCCGGCTCCCTCTCGTACACTTTTCCCGACGCTATTCGGACATAAAGATTTCCGACTCCCTCTTGTAGACTTTTCCCGACGCTATTCGTAGTTATTTTTCACGTACGAATCATACTTGCACGTTTGTACGGTACTTGTACGATTCGTACGTAAAAAAATACGGATACGAGTCGTACGCAAACATTTTTTAACGGATCGGAATTGGCACCTTTAAATGTGTATGATGCAATTTATTTGTATAATTATTGTTTATGTTTTTTAATATATGTGTTTAATTTATAGTAGTTATTACAATTAATGTAATTATATTTGGTGTTTTTTAGTTCTGTAGCTGGTTGTGGGTCTATAAGGGGATAGGGTGGGAAGTAATTTAAGTAATTAACAATTAGTTGTTAATTAATATTAATTAATTGATAATTGTGTTTATTGAGAAAGTAATCTTTTTTTTAGGTGTGGGCACCGGGTTTATAAGGGTAAAGGGTGGGAAGCAATTTAATTTTAATTAATTAATAATTAGTTGCTATCTAATATCGAATAATTAATTAAAAATTAATTGTGTTTTTTGAGTAATTAAGGGTTTTTTTAGGTGCTTGTTCTTTGGGTTTATGGGGTAAACGGTGGAAAGTAATTTAATGTAAATTAATTAATAATTAGTTGTTAATAAATGTGAAATAATTAATTGATAATTAATTGTGTTTATTGAGTAATTTCTTTTTTTGTAAATGCAGATTGTGGGTTTAGAGGGGTATAGGGTGGGAACTAATTTCATTATAATAAGTTAATGTTTATTTATTGTAAAATATTATTTATATAATTAATTGTGTTAATTGTGTGAAAATTGTTTTTAAATTGTTAATTAATTTGTATTATTTAATTGGTAAATAATTATGTTAACATTGTAAATAATGTTTTTTAAATGAATTTTTGTATATAGGGTGTAGGGGTTATTGGGTAGAGGGTGGACATTAATTTAATTTAATTTTTATTAATTGTTAATTAATTGTTAATGTTAATTATTTATTTGTCATTAGTTATGGTATTATTGTTAGTTAATTATTTTCTTTTTATGAGTGGGTTGTGGAATTTATTCTACAGGATTTGCAGTTAACTGTAAATAATTGTTTTTTAAAAATTAATATGAATTATCGAATTGATAATTAACTAAATTTTTTAAGTAATTTTTTCTATTTTAGTTGTGGGTTGTGGGGATTATAGGGGGAATAGGGTGTGAACTAAATCAATTTAAATAATAATGATTTTTTTGACAAAGAAATTGTCTTGTTTGTAAGGGATCTCCATAGTGGCACCAAAGCCATAGTTCGCTACCCGTGAGTTCCCTATTTAGATGTCACGTCTCCAACTCCTCGGGATCAGCACGATGCTCAAAAATGGTCCACCTCTCAATAGCTTCAAGTCTGTATGCTATAATAGCACAGATCAGTGAAGTGATCGAGCGAGGGAAGGAAAGGATGGGAACAGCGGGGAGGAAGAACTGAAATGACAGGAACGAGAATCTTATTAATAACAAATTGGACTCTTGTTAAATATTTTACCAGCTCTCCTATAGAATTTCTAAATACCTGTAAAGAAAAAGAACATGACTTTTCAGTTGAGCCCTTTGAGGTTATTATGGTTCCTATTATTCTGCATAGGATCAGAAACAAACACCTTCAAATCAGGACTCTCTGTAAAAGGATAGTGAGGAATAAAAAAGAGAGTACAATAAATATAACAAATCTTTTGCACTGAGAGTAGTAATCCTATAAGCAGCAAGTTACACCAAGGAAAGTAACCTACTTATATATTGCTAAGCCTGGCATCACAGGGTAGTCAGAGAAAAGATCACTAGACTCTTCCACTTGTCCATGCTACAACAGGCGGCCTGAATTTGGGAAGAAACACAGAATCCTCAATACTGTATTGTAAAAGGCGAAATGTAATCCACCCACGGCAGACTGCGATGAGTATGAAATGAACTAGAATAAACACTGCTAATTTACAATGCTGTCAACAAGTGAGGCAGTGGCTTGATACTGAGTATGCAGAATACACATTATTGACATACAAACACAAAACACATAACTTTTTGCACCACGGCTCTATATAGTGCGCACGATATGAGCCATACAAAGGAAAGCACCGTTGTCCAATAGTTAGATCTGAACAGAAACACACACAATACGAAAATATTGCCGGTATCCCTTCTACCTGCAAGAGACGACAAACGTGTGTCTGGCCAACAGGGAGGGTCACCACAATTCAGGGTTGAGGCAGACTCGACCTCCCAGGATTAAATCGGACTGAGCGCAAACAAGCGTTGCCTCGGTCCTCAAAAAACAACGAATAAATAGAGGTGTTACGACACCCTTACCGGACTCCAGAATAAAAATAGCACCAAAGAGTTTCACAAGCTTAATCAGCAAGCCTTCAGAATTAGCGGCAGCATAGCGGGGAAGGGGATGTTCTTTAATTCTCTTCCGCTTTCCTGCCGTCAATGTGCATGCCGCCCCTGTGACGTGCGCGACATACCGGGCATCATGGGAAATGTAGTTTCACAGCTCCCAAGTCGCATGGAAGAGCTGAGGAGCATGATACGACTCCCCCAGCAGGCACCGTTTCGAGGGGAGACAGTGTGACCACGATAGGAAGGAGGTGGGTCGTGACAGTAGAGGGGGGTGCATCAAGGGTGCATTGTGTACGTCTTTCTTTTTAATTTGTACATTAATAATTTGGAACAGGTCCTCCTGAACTTAAAAACTGATTGTCCTCAGGTGGGCAAGCAATGCCTGCTGGTTCTCTTGTATGCTGACGATGCTGTCCTCATGGTAAGGTCAGCGAGAGGCTTACAACTTCTGTTGGACTCCTTTGTACAATTTATGGAGGACCTGGATTTGTTGGTCAATCACAGCAAATCATTTGTAATGCTGATGGGTCCCAAACCAGTCAAATCCTATACCTTAATGGTAGGGGCACTATGCCAATCCTCAAGACTGACATTTTTTCCTACCTGGGGTAGTGTTTGATAAAGCCCTGAATTGGCGCCCTCTGATAAGTCGAAAGAAAAGAGTTTTGGCCAGGGTGATTGCCACAGTTTTTACCATTGGTACCAGACTAGGGGACTGATCACGATCTTGCTAAGAAAGCATTCCTACCGAATTGGTTCCAGAATGCTTTCCGAACGACTCAACCGCAAGCTGCCCGAACGACGGAGTGCAATGCAATGCATGTTAAACTCCGACTGACCCGTTCGAAGTTTAATCTGACCGATTCGTACGGAAACAAACCTGATGCAACCGACTCATTCGCAAACGTTGAAAAATAGCATTGCGGGCATGAATCAGACTTGATTTATCCCGCGAACAGATGATGATGCATCCAATGCGGTTTTTGAACCGTGACGGTTTGTGTCCCTTGTGTTGCTCTCTATTGTATGCTGTTCCCACTCCCTGTTTCCACCTCCTCCGTTGCCCTCTACATTCTTTTTTTGTTTGTAATGTTAGCTGTTTTTTGGATGGGAGGGTCAGTCTTTCTGCTGTCAGCCCTTCTTATAGCTTTTATTGATCACTTTATTTCATATATCGCTTCTCAATTGCCCGCATGTCTTTTAAACTGAGGCACCTGCACTCAGTTATGTGCAAATCTTAGTTACTTCTCAATTACTTAGTACCAACTGGTAAATGTAAAAGAAAAATGTCAAAACCAGCATTGGCAACGCCAATTTTGTTTTCTTTTATAAATATTAGCCACACCCACCAATACTCCTATATAAAGGGCCAAACAGATGACCATGATCCTTTGCACCAACCGAACTGCTGAGATGACACAGAATTAGCCACAGATTCACTGCTCTTCGCCTCATACACTTACCTTCACCACACAACTTTCACGGATTTTTGTTTGCAAAAGTACTCTACCAAACTCACACTCTTTTACATATTCACACTCACCCTCACCTTCACACTCACCCTTACCCTCACCATGCCCCAGAGGAAGCAGCCATGTTTTACAGAGAAGGAGTTGGCAGTGCTTGTAGATGAAATAGTCAAAGTAGAGGCACAATCTTTGAGCTGTGTGAGAAAGTTTGTGTGGGCCCAGGACTGATGGGAGTTGCAGTGACAACAAACAATTCTTCTCACACCCATCCCAAATAGATCATCTGGGGCTATGACTACCTGACATTTTGTGGAAGTGTACTGGTAAGAGGGTCGGCACTGCTACGTGGTGTTGCACTTGAAGCCAAATACCATCATGGCCATGTGCTACAAACACGAGGCCCCGGTGTCAGCCATCTTGCGAGTACATTTCCATTCACTCCCAGGGACGGCATAGTACCAGCTGTGCTGTTTGGGCTGGCGGAGAAGGTGTGTGGAGGACAGGGCATGATGAGAGTTTAAGTCAGTACAAATACTCCTCCTCCCACATAGATCAACAAGCCCACCTGGAACTATGCTTTCCTCACAGTGAGTGGAAAAGTATTGGCAAGATGGGTGACATTGGGGATGGGTGTGAGGGGTACAAGGTCTTGATGGGAGTTGTGGTCAAATCTAACAGCAGGCACCAGTGTTAGACATCCTGAATGTGCACTTTACTCACTGTAAGAACCTCACTCTTCCTGATGGCCTGGGAGGAGGGTCTGCACTGACAACATCTCCCATCAGGCTCTGTCCTATACACACCTTGTCACCCACCTCAAACGGCACACCTGGGACCATGCTGTCCCTGATGGTGAGTAGAAATGTACTGGCAAGATGGCTGACACTGGGGACTGGAGTGAGGAGCACAAGGCCCTGCTGGGAGTTGTGGACAAATAGGCACCAGTCATCAGTGTCGGACCTCTTGCAAGTACATTAACACTCACTGTCAGGGAAGCAGAGGTACAGGCAGGCTTTTGGTTCTGGGTGGGACAAAACCTGATGGGAGTTTTAGTCTTTGCAAATACTTGTCCTCACACCCAGGCCAGAGAAGTCCTCAGGCCCTATGCTTACCTCACAATGAAGGGCAGTGTACTGGCAAGGTGATTGGCACAGCTGCATGGTGTTGAATTTGTAGACACCTCCCATCAAGTTCCTGTGCACAAAACACCATGCAACAGTTTCAGCCATCTTGCTAGTGTACCTCCATTCACTGTTAGGTAGCCATAGGCACAGATGTCCCGGTTCTACTGGGTGGGGGTAGGTGTGTTTGCCTGGACTATGTCTCCCATCAGGCTCTGTCATACGCACACCTTCCTACACATCCCAAATAGCTTACAGGAGACTCTGCTTTCCTGACAGTGAGTGGTAAGGTGCTGCCAAGATGGCTGACACTGTTACATGGTGTCTGGAGCCGAAGGCCTTGATGGGTGTTGCAGTCACATCAAACAACAGGCACCAGTGTCAGACATCTTGAATGTAAAGTTCTAATCACTGGTAGGTAAGCATGGTTCATAGTGGCCTATTTGGGCTGGGTGGGAGGAGTAGTGTTAGCCCTGACTACATCTACCAGTAGGCCCTGTCCTACACACACTCTTCTCACCCAGCACAAACAGCACACATGGAACTCTGCTTACCTGACACTGAGTGGAAACATACTGACAATATGGATGACGGTGAATAGAAGTGCACTAGCAAGATGGCTGACACTGTTGCATGGTGTTTTGTGCACAAGGCCTTGTTGGGAGTTCCCATCAAGTTTAACATCATGCAGCAGTGTTCGTCTCCTTGCAAGTACACTTCCCCTCGCTGACAGTTAGCCATTGTCTCAGAGTAGCTAGGTGGCCGGGGTGGAAGGAGGAGTATTTGGAAAGGCTACAACTCACAGCAGTCCCTGTCCAACATACATCTTCCCACCCAGCACAAACAGCCCAACAGGAGCTAAGCTTACCCACAGTGTTTCCTAATTTACTAGCAGGATGAATTACACTGGTCACTTGTGTCTGACTTTGCCACTGCAGTACATCCATACATGCCAGCCCCAGGATCCCGTGTAATCGAGACGTATCTCATTATCCGATAAATCAAGACTACCACATGATCCGCAAAGCCAACCACTCGAAAGCGGTTTCGTTAAGCGATCTCTAACAACACTGTGACGTGTCCCTATCTAATTTCGAAGATTTTATCATTGTAAAAATAATTCTGAAAGAGAATTTCCTTCCTTCTGCTTTATATTAAACAGTCAATTTGATTTAACCAAAAGTGGATCCTTTTTACAAAATATGGAATTAACACAATAGATCAAGAAACTCTATGACTTTTCTAAATCCACATAAATCAATGAACAATATCTCATTTAGAATACACATTTTTTGTGGCTACTCCTGACGAAGGCACCTCTGTGCCGAAATGCGCGTCGTGAAGAAATCCAACTTCGCCACCCCCTGTATTGCATTAGTCTGATTAATGTTATTAGAAAATTCATTTTATTTGTGAAAAAATCCAATTCTGCCACCCTCTGTATTGCATTAGTCTGATTTATGGTATTAGAATATTCATTTTAATTTGTCTATTGTCCACATTAGAGTATGTATTTTATTCTGTCATTATGTTTTTCAAATTAAATTTGTGAACTTTTATCTCTTGATTGTTTTAACTTATTTCTGTACTCTATCAGTCTGAATTGATAATCTTAAACATTGCCTGGGAATTATACTTTCCATCGTGTTTGCCACAGCTACCAACATGGCCTTGTGCTCCGAACACCAGGGATCAGTGTCAGCCCTGTTTGTCAGTACATATCCACTCACTCTCATGGAAAGCATAGTTAAAGTGGTGCCGTTTTTGCACATTGGAATGTGTGTGTGTGTAGTAAAGGGCCTTATGGGAGATCTGGCAATTGAAAACACTCCTCCTCCCACACAGCCTTACAGGCCCACCATGAACAATGCTTACCTGACAGAGAGTGTGACTGTTACAACAAAATACCTTGGACTGGTGAATGGTTTTTGGAGCACAAGGCCCTCATGTGATTTGCTTTCAACTTCAACACCATGCTGCAGTGTCAACTAACTTGCTAGTCCACTCACCCTCACTGTGAGATACACATAGGCACAGAGGAGTTTGTGATTTTGGATGGGAGGAAGAGTACCTGTTGCCAATAACTTACTACCATGCACAAATTCCCACCCATCCCAAAAAGCCCACATGGAAACCCACTCTAATCAGAGTAATTGGAAATGTACTGGCCTGATGGCTGGCACTGGGGACTGGTATGAGGAGCACAAGGCACTGATGGAGGTGGTCTAAAAGCAGACACCTTTCCCCAGTGTCAGACATCTTGTAAGTACATTGCCACTCAATGTTAGGAAAGCACACTTCAAGGTTGGATGGTTGGGCCGGGTGTGAAGGTGTTTGAGGATTGGGCCTGATGAGCGTCTGAATAACAGCAAACACTCCTATACACACATAGCACAAATACTTCCTCGGGGGTATGTCTACCTCACAGTGAGTTCATGTGTACTACCAAGATGTCAGACACTGTGGACTGTTGTCTGAAACTATCACAACTAACTTATTTTCCTCTGTGCTACAAACACCAGCCACCAGTGACAAATATCTTACAAGTACACTTACCAGCACTGTCTGGACAACACTCTTCCTGGTGGGAGGAGGGGTGTCAGTTTCACATTTAGAACACAAGCACTCAAATCTCTGCTTATCAAAGTTCTTTGCCACAAAATGGCAGAAAGCAGAGTTTGGAAACTCCTCTGTCTATGGAGGCAATGTATAAAATACATGATCTCTGTAGGCACACAGCTAAGCAGTAACACATTGTGGTACTCACAGCTATTTCCATGTGAATAATGAGATGAGAACAAGAAGCACCTCACTCACAACAATCCCAAAAATATCAGGAAATAATACCAGACTGTGAGTGTGTAGGTAGCCACACCAATGTTACTTCTAAAGGCATACACTACGCCCAGTACACAGGCCTAAAAAATAACTACATTGGGAGAGAAAGAGTATGTATGTTACTGTGAAAGTACAGATGTGGAAAACACAAACACACCTGTGTCATTCATAGGGTGTCACAAACTAGTCAATGTCATTGGACATGTATTGTGAAATAAACACAACATGCCCATTTATGCACATAGCTGGACATGTTCATTAATCCCCATCTTGTCAGAATTACATTGCCCCAAAACATAAGCCATCATCATGGCTGAAGGAGGCCAATCTATGTAAATTAACACATCATTAGGTTCAGTAGCCTATGTAATGGTATGATTTGAGGGGCTGTGGATATTCACATCAATCATTGTGTCTTTTATGTACCTACAGGGCAAGCTGGGAACACCTCTGAAACCAACCAGGACAGCCCTCGACCCTGAGCTCTCTGATGTAGAGGTCTCTCAACCATCTTTGGACGAAGAGGAACACCCTGGCCCATCTGGTTTGGGTCACCCCACAGCACCAGCAGCGGCTACATCAGCATCCTCTGTGACCACACCCGCCTCAGCTGACAACACCCAGCTGACCCCTACCCTAACAGACACAGCAGCCCAGGACACAACCAACAGCAGAGCAACACAGGGCTCTCTGGAGATGGTGGACAACAACATCCCTGTCAACGAGGAAGGAAGTTCAGTGTTGACTGTGCCAACAACTAGTCCTGCTTGGGTAGGTAGGGGTGGTGGGAGGGGCTGTGGGGACCGGCACCATCATGCAGCTGGTGCTGCTGATGAGAAGGACCCAAACCTCTCCAGGATCCTCAATGGATATGAGGATTCTCAAGGAGAGTTTGGCCAGTTTGTTGGGATCCACAGGAACATTGAATATCAGCAGGCAGCTCAGACCCAACGAATGGGCATGTTCATGTCCAAAATGGATGACATGATTGCGGTGCACAAGGACATTGTCACCTGCCTTCGCCAGATTGCCACCAATATGCCCACACCTCCCTGTGTACCCACAATATCTGGTGTATCAACATCTGCACCAGCCACAAGGAGGGATGTAGACTCTGGCAGAGAGCCCCCCGCACTACCACCTCCTGCACCTGAGGGACCCCCCCCCCAACGTGGGAAGGGTCACTTGAAGAAGTACCCTTGAGAGACCGAAGGCTACGCATTACTCCCAGGAAGTGACAACCTGCTCCTGATATCCTCCATTGTGTACCAAGCGTTGACTGTCATTGAACTGTTCCACATTGGATGGAGGGTCTAAGTTGAACTTTGGACTCAAATAAATGTGAATTTACTTTTGAAGACTTCATCTACAAACATACCAACTCCTCTCTGCACTTTGTTTTTATGTTTTGTTGAGCACTCCCCATTCTGTGGATTATAATCATTACGACATGAACTAAAATAAATCACGTTGTACAAAATACAAGCTCATGTCACAACACAAAGAAGAAAGTGTCAACAACATTGGATAAGAAATCACTTCAGAAATATTAACTACTGGTTTGGGAGTAAATGTAACCTGTCACAGCATGATAAATAGACACAATTGGGTTATCACACAACCCATAGTACATGGTATGGATTCAATTTAAGTCTACTGTCTGCAAAGATATCACCATTTGTAAGCACAAGCAACAATCATTGTCAGCAAACCAGATCATCATGAAATATCTTTTGTTTCAGAATAACCTATGGATGTTTGCAAACAGAAAAGGCACACCTCAACGTGGAGCACAGGTGTATTCTACAGATACAACCTTGCACCTTAACCCAAAGTCAAATCACATCACACAGTACCAAAATGCTACAAGTAAAAATAAGTGATCATCTGTTCAGAAGGAAATGCATTCCAGGGATTTCCACAACTGTTCAATGTTGGGGTATGGCACAGTATCATGGGTCTGGTGAAGTCACAACTCTGCAGTTTAACATGGCAAAGTACCCTGATAAGGAGAAACATAGAATGGAGTCAGGAACTCAGGAATGATGTTGCTTAATGTTGCTAACTGTTTCAGCTAAAACATGCAATTGTCAGTGTGAATACAAGCTAGTATTGAGTGTAGCATTGTATATGTCACCTGGAAAATTTGATTAAGCAACAGCAACACATTTTGGGGTTGACACCTCTCATTGAATACTTACATTTAGGTGAAGATTTTGCGGTTACATTGTTGTCAAAAATCTCCAACATCATCCTCATCATCACTGGCATCGTCTCTCAAGCCAGGATCCTCCTTTGCTGGAGGCTGCTGGTCCCCGTCATCCAGTATTAGTGGAACTTCCTGCCGGATTGCAAGGTTGTTGAGCATGCAAGATGCTGTGATAATCTTGCACACCTTCAAGGGGCCATACTGTAGTGCTCCTCCTGTGCGATCCAGAACCTTGTTTTCAGGAGACCAAATGTACGCTCAACCACTCACCTGGTACGTCACTGTTCCTCATGGAACGGCACTTCTGCATGGGTGACTGGGTTGCGCAGAGGTGTCAGCAAGCATGGAAGGTTGGGGTATCCAGAGTCACCTATATAGAACACAGAGAAAAGTTCAGTTGTCTGACAACAGAGCTCTATCTGACATGCAGTCAACACACATTACAACATACACATGAAACATCACCTACCAACAATCTAGGCACGGTCACCTTGCAGCTGAAACATCATATGGAGGATGACGCTGTTCCTCAGATTGTACGCATCATGTGCTGAGCCAGGGAAACGTGCACAGACGTGGGAGATCGACATGTTCGTCAAACAAACCACCTGGACATTGATGGAGTGGAAGTGCTTCCTGTTGCAGTAGACCTACTCATTGGCCTCTGGTGGTTCCAAAGCAACATGGGTTCCATCAATTGCTCCAATGATGTGGGGTAAATGTCCCAAGGCGTAGAATTCGCCCTTGATGTCAGATAAGTCTCCTGGTGAGGGGAACTTGATGTACTGTTCCAGGCGAGGGAGCAATGCCTCCAACACATCGTGCAGGACATGGCTGAACATCATCTTTGACATTCCACCAGATGTTACCACAGTATACTGGAAAGAACCAGTGGCAATGAAATGTAAGGCAGCCATAACCTTCATCTTGGGGGTCAGTGCAGTCGGATATGTGCAACCAGGCATCAAATCTGGTGTCAACTGCTCAGCAAAGTGTTCAATTTTTGGCTGGTGAAATGGTATTTTCGAATGATGTTATGTTCCTCCATGGTCTGCAGGTCTGGGAAGGGCCTGTAGACTGGTGGTTGTCTGTGATACCTAAGTGTAGAGTGTAAACACAATCGTTGTTAGATGCAAATATACAAGATAACATGCATCATAACAAACAAAATATGAAATATGAGCACAAAATATAGTATAGAACATTTTTAATACATGTTTAAATGAATACGTTGATCTTAGATACATATACAGCATTATGACCCTTGCCATATCTGTTACAACGGTATGGTCACACAGTTATTTGATGCCATAGTAACAAATTCACTAGTGTCTATCACCGTTCATGTCAATCAAGCATCACATACTAAACAAATCAACACAAAATAAGCTGAGATATAGGTTTGTGAGAACAATTACATGCTTAAAAATGTACCCGCTTAGGATTAAGAATTGACAGATATGGGGGGCGTGGCCAAGAGCATGGCCGAGTGAGATGCGTTTTCGCAGAGCTCCGGCAGAAAGCACCACTCGACACACAATCCGGCGATCCTTGGGCCCCGGAAATACCTGCATTTACCATCCAGCCGTACCTGCATACCCCAGCGACATCCAAACGAAACTCTGGGAGCCCAGCGGCCCCCTAAATGGCTGTCTTGAGACCTGGGCTGCGACCGCACTCGCGCGCTCAAAATGGCGCTGCCGTGGACCTAAAATGGCACGGCGAATCTCCGAGAGCCGACACCGAGTCGCGAAACTGTGGACACCCCAAAACACGGATCGGGAAGATTATCGACCTTCGTCTCCTCCAGGCTCGGGGGAGGGAGTGCCGCAGAGGAAATCCGGCCTGAAAGACCTGTGACCCTTCCAGGCTGCATCACTGTGACCGGCGCGGAGCCTCGGACCTCTGGGGAAGACCAGTAGCGGTACCAGCTGCGTGGAATGCCTGTGAGCAGAGATCGGAGGCGTGCAGGGTGAGTGTGAGGCTATGCGCCGCCCGTTGGAGAGACCTGGGTGTCCCGCTCTGTGCTGACGGAGACCTGCGGCTCTGGCATACCTGGAAAGCCGATCCACATTGAGAGTAGGGCCTGAGCTACTCTGCGGTGGGGCCTCTGCCTCGGGACCTCCAGCTGCGCTGAGAGGCCCAGCAGTGACCTCGGGGCTTGTGCGGAGGACTGGGAGGGTGCCCTGGTCGCCCTCCTCCCTGTTGTGCTGAATGTGATCCCTGAGAGACTGATACCGGGTAAGGAGAATGCCCCCGACCATACTCTACTGAGAAACAGATGCCCCGGTGGGATCCTGCAAAATTCTGTGCTGGTCTATTCATGGGGGGGACTGTTGAGTCTCTAGAGGGTTGGAGGAGGGTGTGTGAGGCACGCTGTGGAGACTTACCTACGCCTCAGAACCCAGCCATAGTACTTTGTCCACTGACACCACTAAGGGGTCACATGAAGTACGAACCTGGCCCCCACCCTATCCCCCCTGTGACCGCGACGTTACCCCCAGGCGCTACACGGCTCCCCTGCGCACTCCTACACTGATGCCGACCATGGGCAAAAACAAAGACCCGAAACCGCCACGCCAAGGGAGGATGGACTGCTACACCAAAGTAATTATCCTCCCTCCTGAGGAGCGGCCGACCGCACGCAATAACACGGACACCATTCTACAGGTGGTCCAATTCTCTGGGACGGAGCTCGAGGGGCAGATCTGTGCGGTGGGCACTGAGATATCACCCCTGCGACAGGACTTGCAGAACCTGGTGGCCAGGGACACCGAATCAGAGTCTAGACTGGGGGAGGCCGATAAATTCTCCCCCTGTTTCGTCATAGAAAAATCACACAGGGCGCTGATGGCTCGGCCACCCCTGGGGGCGCAACCGCATCCGATTATAGCCTACTTTCTAAACTTCCTTGACAGATACATGATCCTCTGGGAAGCCAGGAAACTGGGAGATATCCGGTATGAAAATGCACGTATAATGATTTTCCCGGATAACAGCAGGGAGGTACAAAAACAGAGGCGTACTTTCGACTCGGTGAAGGCAAAGTTGCGAGAACACAAGATTCAATCCATGCTCCTATTCCCTGCGAAATTGAAAGTGATATTCCTGGGGAAAACCCACTTCTTCCAAACACCGGAGGAAACATGGCACTGGCATGAGGAGAGGCGTGCATTGGAGAGGCCGAAGGCTCCTCTCCACCATGACCAGGCATTGGCGGAGACCGCCTCGCAGACTCCTGACCCCCAAAGATCGCTGAGGCCCAGGGGAACCCGCAAGGATTGACTCCAGGGGGCCACCCCCTATGCTTTGCGGGGCACTGGGAGTACCCAACAGCACAGCTGTTGCTCACTGGATTCTTGCCTCCTGGCAGGCTCGCACACCCTCCGCCTATCTGACCTCCCTGAACCAGATACAGCTACCGAAACTGTACATCCTGAGAGGAGGGCAAGGATGGTCACTCTCTCCACCCCTTGGTGGCAGAAATAGTGGCAATGGAGCAGGATGCAACTACTGACGCCTTGGCTTCACAGTGGGAACACCCTGACTCGCATTCTTGAACATGGGCTCGTAGGATCCACTGTGGAACCAGCATAGGAGACTCTGACACCCCCCTCTTTCCTTCTTCTTTTCTCCACTCCACCTCTATAGATCTGCGAACCGGCTGAAGACCCCGCATTGCATCGCATAAGAGAGACTGGAAGTAGCTATAGGCTTGGGATCCACATAGCCTTTCTTCTTCTTTTCGTTTTCTCCCTCTTTTTCTTTTACTCTAGCTGCTCCCCCTCTCTCTTCACTCCTTCTTACTCCTTTCCCACATGTTGGTATTTTCGTCTTTATTTGGGATTCTTCTGCCTGTGGGGGAAGTCACTTCTAAGGACAATTGGGTCACTGCAGGAGTTTGACCTTGTAGCACACGATGGGTCTGGGGTGGGCGACAGACCTCTACCACCCTGATGCACATCCTCGAGCGTCTGTCTGGGGGTGCGATAACAGAGGGAGGAAGGGAATGGGACTGAGGGGTTTTATTGTTGTGGTTTGTTTTGGTTCCTTATGTTTTTATTGGGATGTTTTCACAAAATTCTGGAACACGTGCACGATCACCCACACTTCCCGACCAGGGCACTGTCTACCTTTCCCTATTTATGATTCCCGCCACTGCACACCATTTGACTGTGATGGACCCAGAGGCCAGCCCCTTCACGGTGCTCACCTGGAACGTCATTGGTCTAGGGGATAAGATTAAAAGAGGTTTGGTATCATCATTTATAAAGCGCGCCCGTCCGGACGTGGTGCTACTGCAGGAGAACCATCTCAAATCACGAAATGTGGGTTTCTTGCGAGGGGAGCATATACAGTCCAGGCACATGCGGGATATACCTCCGAATCTAGGGGGGTAGATATCCTGATTAAAAAATCGGGAGCCCAGGGTGCTTATGTGGAAGTGACAGGGACCTGGGGCAGGAGGAAGGTCACCATCGTGTCCGTCTATGCCCCACCAAAGCTGCAGACTAAGACCTTAAATGGGTTGACCGATATTTTGCTGGGGACACCGGGCATGACACATATTATTGGGGGAGACTTCAATGACGTAATGTCAGTTCCCATGGACCGCTCGGGAGAGGATGCTCACCCCTCTCCCACTACGCACTTAGCTCAACTGACCGACACCCTAGGAATGATAGACATATGGAGACACCTACATCCAGGGGAGCGACCATATTCATACTACTCTGGGGCACACAGGGTCTACTTGAGACTAGACTATGTCCTACTCCCCCGGGGCATCATAGAACATATACATGAGGCGAAATCTATAGCTCGGGTCTGTCTGACCATTCGCCCTTATATGTTAAGGTGGGGGCGAGGTCCTACGCTGGGTGCGGGAATTGGAGGCTATCGGCATGGAACCTACAGAATAAAGAGGTGCTCCAGGGCATTCGGGCTGACACCTAGGTTTTCTTTGCAGAGAACCTGGGATTGGTCCAGTCGGGTGTAATTCTGTGGGAAGCATATAAAACGGTGCTGTGGGAGGGGGCCCAGAACCGGAGAAGAGGAAAGCCCAGGAAGAATTGGCCACCCTGGAGACCCAAATCATTGCCTTGGAAAAGCAGTAGCTCGAGAGTAGAGAACCGCAGGTCCTAAGACAGTTGCTGGATGTGCAGCACCACTACATGGCTCTAGCAATATAGGAGGCCAAGGCGCAGGCGCAGGCAACCCTTCATAGGCTGTATGATGTTGGGATACGTCGGGAAAGATGTTGGCATGGCTTAGCCGCAAAGAAATGGAATCCGACTGGATAACGAGTATAGTGGATCCCCTGGGCCTTGAACAGATGAGGGACACACAAATAGTTCAGACGTTTGCTTCATACGATCAGCATTTCTATGGTGCCCGAAACCCTGGCGGCACGTCAGACATTCTAGCTTACTTAGACGCCATTCAGACCCCGTCCTTAAATGGCGATGAGAGGGAAGGCCTAGAATCAGATATAACGGCAGACGAAACCAAGGGAGCCATAACCCGATTGCGCCCTGGGAAGACTTCAGGTCCCAACGGCCTTCCTGCAGAATTTTCCAAGAGATATGCAGACCTCTGAGCAGTACATCTCTTGGTGTTGTTCCAAGATGCACCCAAGAAGGGATTCTGCCTTTGGACCGCCGCATGTCCACAATTCTCCCAATCCACAAATCGGGGAAACCCCCTAATGACTGTGCCTCCTATCACCCCATTTCCCTCCTAAATATGGAGGTAAAAATTCTGGCAACGATATTGCCTTGCCGGGCGACCAGAATGAACCCACAACTGGCTCATGGAAGTACAAGATCAAGAAGACCCGCATCTGCTTTTATCCCTAGATGCAGAAAAAGCATTTGACGCAGTGCACTGGCCCTTACTAGAAGCCACCTCGGCTAAGTTTGGTCTTGGACCCAAGTTTAGGCACTGGGTGGAACTCCTATACACGGACCCCCGTGCAAGGGTCAAGGTTAATGGCCAGGTATCTGGAGATTTCCCCATTAGAAGGGGAACCCACCAAGGGTGTCCGCTGACCCCACTACTTTTTGCCCTCACTGTTCAGATAGTGGCTTGTGAGATCCGACAGCAGGGGGAGATCCGGGGGTTCTGTATAACACCAGCCGATGGGAGGGAGGAAAAGATCTCACTTTATGCGGATGACATTTTGTTGTATGTCACCCACCCGCACACCACGGTCCCCGCCCTGTTTGATCTTATGGGCCGCTACGGGTCGTTCTCAGGATGTGCCATAAACTATAGCCCACGAACCTTGGAGAACTGGCCTACTCTCCCCAGTGCCCTACAGATAGCACAGACCGGGTTTACGTACTTTGGGATCTACATCACTACTGACAAGAGGCTCCCGTATCAGAAAAATATCCAACGCATTATCGCTAACTTTGTTGCAGATGCACTGAGGTGGAAGGCTCTGCAGGGCAGCTATGTTTCCCCTCTCCAGGCAAACCATCCGAGTGATGGATGCGGAACTACGCTCCCTTCTATGGCTTGGGAAACAGCTGAGGATCGCGCTCCACATTATGCCGCAACCAATATAATGGGGGGATTTCCCTACTGGATATCGAGGCCTACTATTGGGCAGAGCATTTGACCCCAGTGAATGAGTGGATTCACACCATGGCAGATCACCCCACCTATAGGTTAGAGTGAGACACTATGGCGACCCGCATGTGCATGTATTACCTCAATGGGGGCAAGACAGGGGACATCTACTCCCGGCCACACGGGTCACACTAGAGGTGTGGGACAGAGCATCGAAGACACTGGGTTGGGCACACAAAACAACAAAACAGACACCTCTCTGGCACTGTTCCTGGTTAAAGGAACTCTACAAACTCAGGGGCTTTGAAGGATGGGACTCAGTAGGCATTTCCACCATAGGAGATGTTGTGGCTCAGGGGAAACTCAAAAGCTTTCGGGCGCTGCAGACAGAATTTGGTCTGCACACTGCCCAGTTTTTCAAATATGCGCTACTGCGTCATGCCTGGCTAGCGGAAACCTCGCTACCTTCCTCAGTGCCAGAATGCGCTCCACTGGAAGGGTGCCTCCTGCAGGAACACGTACTCAATAATCAGTATCACTAACATACCAGACCCTAAACAATAATATGCCGGACCGACTGGGGAAACTGAGTGAGACATCGGAGCAGAACTTGGGTGCTCTAGAAAACGTAGACTGGGAGGCAGGCCTGATGCACCACCGAGAGGTGGCCATCAAGTCCCGCCTCCGCCTCATCCAATACAAAATACTACACAGGGTATACTATGACAGGACCCAACTTCATCGTATGGGCAGAGCTAGCGACCCAAATTGCCTGAGGTGTGGCCGAACACAGAGGGACTTTTACCACACTATTTGGGAATGCCCCGTCATACTGGGAAATGGTAGTAGGGGAACTGAGTAGGGTCCTTGAAGAGACATTGCCCCTATACCCCAAGTTCATGCTGCTGGGCATACCCGGAGATGTAGATCTGGGCCGTCCGCAGCTTATCTTTGCCATGTTGGCCCTGGTAATAGCAAAAAGGGACGTAGCTAGAACATGGGGGGCTACCTCCCCAGCTTCGAGACTGGAAGTCAGGGTTAGATTAAGGGTGGGCGTAATGTGCGTAAGGTACCTACTCGGAGAGACACGGATATGGAACCTCTCTCCGATATCTCCACATAGTTCCGTTACGCACATCCCGCCTCCCGCCTGCCTCCCGCCCGCCTCCCGCCCACAGTATTAAATACATTAAAAAAGCAATTTTTAAATAACCTTACTTTATCGGCGACGTCCCCGGGCTTCCATCCTTCTCTGTCACGTCTTCTTCTGGGAACGGCGCATGCGCGGGAGTCCGCGCATGCACATTCCTGCTGAGGACTTGCCTTATGCCCGAGTGTGCGGAGATTTGCCTTGTGCCTATATCGCAGAAGGCGGAAGGGCAAATCTCCGCACATTCCGTGGGCGGAACGGAGTTGTCAGCCCACCCTTAGGTTAGATATGTACATGGCGGCGGAGAGGGTCACATACAAAGCAATAGGCATCCCGCAAAAATTCCGTAGAGTATGGGGGTAAATGGAGGAAGTATTATGGACTGGGTGGTGGATTGGGGGATTTTTAGCCGACCCGTGAAGGGAACTGCACTGCACTTTTGCCAAAAGGGCCGGCTGATCCACCTCCGGGCACTCAAGCCAAAGACAGAGTGGGGGAGGCCGCTGAAAGACTAGCGGGATTCTCAGATTCATACAGCCCGTATTGGGGAAGAGATGGGAGTTTATGGGTCGTGGATTACGTATGTACACCTTTGCACGATTGTAAACAACTGTGACATGCTTTTTCTCATTGTTCGTTTTACGCAAAATGAAAATAAAAATATATTTATTAAAAAAAAAGAATTGACAGATAAGTGGAACACCACATACAAACAGCGTCCCACTCTGAAAATTATGCACACTACTGTCCAGGATGGACACTGTCATGTTGTCAGGTCAGCATCACACATACAATTACATACACAAACCATTAACTATATTGGAGCTGCATATATGATGCCTTCATACACTTGAGTATGGGACAACAAAGATACAGTGGTAAATCACACAACAAACACATCATTTGTTTGGGTGCATATTGTCACGGTCTACTCATTCAAATGTAAATGCTTTAACCATGAATCAAGCGGTACATAAGTTGGCAGGGTATGCTCAGACGTGAGTCCCTTGCTCACTTTGCCACTGGATTCAAGCAAGCCTGGCTGAAGACGGCTGAAATGCCAGAAACCGGTCCTAGGAAGCTTGTTTCCGGTCCAGGGAAGGCATGGCTTGGCAGTTCAGGCAGGACTTTTTCCCATGAGGCACAGGGTCAGACTGATTTGCATATGGCCATGTCTGAACTGGGGTGGCAGAGTGGGCTAAAGAACGGTGATGGATCAAACCCAGATCTGTTGACTGGGTGTGTGTGTTCGATTGGTTCTGATGCTCCATCCATCACCACTCTCTTTTGTACCGCTTTGTTCGCCATAAGTTGGCAGGGTATGCTCAGATGTGAGTCCCTTGCTCACTTTGCCACTGGATTCAAGCAAGCCTGGCTGAAGACGGCTGAAATGCCAGAAACCGGTCCTAGGAAGCTTGTTTCCGGTCCAGGGAAGGCATGGCTTGGCAGTTCGGGCTGGACTGCACCCATGAGGCACAGGGTCAGACTGATTTGCATATGGCCATGTCTGAACTGGGGTGGCAGAGTGGGCTAAAGAACGGTGATGGATCAAACCCAGATCTGTTGACTGGGTGTGAGTGTTCGATTGGCTCTGATGCTCCGTCCATCACCACCCCCTTTTGTACCGCTTTGTTCGCCATAAGTTGGCAGGGTATGCTCAGACGTGAGTCCCTTGCTCACTTTGCCACTGGATTCAAGCAAGCCTGGCTGAAGACGGCTGAAGTGCCAGAAATCGGTCCTAGGAAGCTTGTTTCCGGTCCAGGGAAGGCATGGCTTGGCAGTTCGGGCTGGACTGTTCCCATGAGGCACAGGGTCAGACTGATTTGCGTATGGCCATGTCTGAACTGGGGCGGCAGAGTGGGCTAAAGAACGGTGATGGATCAGACCGCCTCTGCTGGTTAGATATAAGTCTGTCTGTTCAGACTTCACTTGCCTGTACTACCTTCAGCATTCCTGCATCTCTCTGCTGATGTTACCACATCCTCTGGAAGCTACTATGGCAGGGACACAGTCAAGGGCCCATCATTCACTGTGGAAGAGAACCAGCCCCTGCTGGACACACTCCTGCCAATGTACAGCCAGCTGTATGGCAAACCAGAGGAGCAGGTGAGTGATG
Source organism: Triturus cristatus (assembly GCF_964204655.1). NCBI lineage: Eukaryota > Metazoa > Chordata > Amphibia > Caudata > Salamandridae > Triturus > Triturus cristatus. The sequence goes on along the minus strand of NC_140589.1, from coordinate 1,793,691,953 downwards.
ATTACAGTGCCTATCATTGGACATTACCATGCACTGCTAGCATTAGGAATCTCATTGGCAAGCATCTACATTGTGTTTTTGTCCGTTTAACAGTGTGTAGGGAACTGTTCTGGGCAGGTACACTCCTGTAGAAGTGTGTGTACTGGGATCAACATCTTATCACTGTTGTCATGGGATGGAGTCGTCATTGAACACAGGACAACTGCACATAATGACATATGCCTACCTCTTGGACATTGTTGCCAATCAGACCATGACCTATGTGTAGAAGGGTCTGTCACCATGTCATCCTTACAGGTCAACCCCCATGAGAAGGCCGTGATGTGGAGGACCATTGCCTGGAAGGTACGCGACGTGGGGTTGGACTCTCAGCACGTCCGTCATTGCCGCAAGAGGTGGCAGGACTTTCGAGCCTGGACCAAGAAGATCGCAGAAGTCCAGCTGGGCCTGTCACAGTCAGGCAAGAGAGGCGGGTGCCGAACCCTGAACCCCCACATGCTTCGCATCCTAGCGGTGGTCTTCCCTGACCTGGATGGGCAGTTGAAAGCCAAACAGCAGCAAGGAGGGGGTGAGTATGTGCCTTTTTGCACATCTTTCATTACCCATGCATGTTGTAATATCTTCACCTGCTGGCCCTTTTACAAGTCTTAAGTTAGCTGAACCCACTGATAATTTGTAAAGATGCATATGCAGCAGGATCATTAGATGCCTGGTTATGCCACTTTCCTCAGGGACATGTGAGTAAGTTATCTTCAGGGTAGTGACAGTAGTGCCATGCTCATGTGATCAGAACTAATTCAGAAAACATGTGCATGGGAATAACCTTCAGCAGTACTGTGATAGCTCAACGTTTCTGCACATTGACCAATGTATGACCTGTTCTCAGTAAGGTTTCAACAAATCTGTGAAGTATGTTGTTATTTGAGCACTCAAGTGTGAAAAGCCCATGCTATACATCCTGGCAGCAGGTGGCATCAATGTTGAGGCCTTGTTGAGTTTTGCTTGGTCACTGTGCCAATGTTTGTTCCCAGCCATGCTGCTCAGTGTAATCAAATGTATCCCATGGGCCAATTACAGGTTTTGCTGACTCAGGTCACCTATCACACTAGCCTTTCACATGATTGGGTGTGAGATTTCATTCTCTCCATTCAAAAGAGTGAGCCAATGTTTCTGACTGTGTAACAGTGACAACACATGCCATTCAGTGGCAAACACATGAGGTCACAGGTGGAAACATGGCTGCAATTGTAAGGTATGATGTTAGATACACATTCACAACTGTTGACATGCATGTAAATGCTCTTGACTGTTTATACGTGATGGCTTTGTAAACCATGTGTTTGATGCATTGCTGTCAGATTCAGGAATGTGAAATGTGCATCAATTTGGAGTGAATTAACAAATAGAGATGCTAAACAAGAGCAATGTAAGCTGTACAAAGTGTGCAACAAGTCTAAAAGAAGTTAGGTACACAGTGTTGACTGGACTCATGATGAATATAGGTGCGGTACTAATTGTCTGCACAGACAATGCACCTTGATGTGCCAGTGGCAGGTGTTCCACCTGAGGCATTCTGAAGATGCCGTCATCAGAGTTGAAAGTGTGTAGATCATTTTTCACATCGGACAATGTTCAGCTGTTTACAATGTGCTCAACATTCTTATTTATCTACATGACACTGTGACATAGATGACACAAAACAGTGTGCCGTGTGCCTCTCACCCTAGCTATGCCTACTACCTTGCTGTCTCTGCAACAAGAGTCAGGTGTGTGAACTGAAAGTAGAGAACCTAAGTTACAGGACAAATGTGCAAAATCACTGTAATTGCTATGCGATGTGAATGTTTGACAAGGAAGAAATTTTAGCTATGACATTTGATGATTGTAGAATGGATACCATGTCTCAATTCAATTATGTGAATCCAATTCCCATTGTGATGGCTAAACTCCCTTGCGGGAGAGGTGACAGGTATGTCTGGACACAAGACCATCAGGAGCAAAAGCAGATACATCCCCTGCTACATAGGGAAGTAGTTGACCTTGTGGTTGTCATTTGATGTTCATACAGCCAATGTTGCAGATAACATCATGTGTGAGGGAGAAATGGTTAACTGGCAGACTAACAAGTGACATGTATGTTAATGTAGCAAGAGGCAATAATGCAACTTTTTAAAAACAATCTGTGAAGATTTGTGATGTTACCTATGTGTCAAGTACATATGGATCACTTATGTGAATCTTTTTCATTCTTGTTCACAGCATCATCAGCGGCAAGTGGAGGAGGCAGTGCCATGGATGTGGTGGGAGCAATTTGTCAGTTTGGGTCCAGTGATGAGTCGGAGGAGGAGGGACCCAGTGGTGGCGAGGCTACAGTTTTAGTGCAGCAAGAGTCAATGGGCAAGTTGTTTGGGCCCATTGGGCATATGAACATTTATGGACTGGCCATTGGCCTTATGTTATCCTACGTTTCTGCCCTGTCATGCAGATGAAAGGCTATTTTTAAGTTTTTCATTGCTGATCTTGTTGTCCCGCAAATATTTTTTAGTTAACTGTGAATCATGTACAATTAGTAGTGTAAGTATACAATGATGTGAGTAAGGCATGTACTGCATATGGTCCATGGAGTATGTGCCGTTTGATAGTCTGTTTTCAATATTTTGATATTTTGGTGTCTACATTTGCTGGGTGTCATCGTCCACATCAGTTTTGGCAATGAGGATGGCATGAAGTCACAAACATCTCCTTTTTTACAACAGAATTGCACATAGGTAATCCTTTCATATGTCAACATAGTGCAAGTGTTTCAAAATGCAACAGTTTAGGAGGAGCATGCTGCATATATATTTGTGACTTACAGAAAGACACCTGTCTCATCGATACACCTGGGTACATATGGTTTTTGACAACATGGTGGTGACTTTAGACACACCCCTGTACATAAAGTAATGACACAATACTTGTATGTGACTTGATAGTCTTGGACCCATGTCTGTGTTTTCTTTACATCTGGTAGACTAGTAGCAATGACAACCTTGCCACAGGTGGCATGCCACTGTAGTCAAATTCCCTTCAATGCTGTGTACTCATCTTGTACATTTCCTGAGCCCATGGTGAGTGTAAGGTGAGCAGTATTCTCAGAGTCTTTTGACCCTTTTGCCTCCAAGGACCACACTTTCTGCAGATATTCCAGTTCTGCAAGGTGTCTGTGCTCTTAATGGTCAAGTGCTTTCTTATACATATGTGACACAAAAGGTAGTCAGAAGGTGCACAGCTGTAGGGTTCAAGTTTTCAAAACAAAGTTCAATAGTTCGGGTGCTCCCTCAGGAGGCGTGTCCGTCCAAACACGTCATCAAATCATGAATTGGTTGTGCAAACATAAAGTATGAATGCATCCCTGCATGGAGCACACCATTAGTTCATCCAACAAAAGAAGAGTCCTTATAAGTGTTCTTTGAATGTTACTTAGGTTAATTTTTAACAGTCTCTTGATATTATTATCATATTTGAGTAAAGCTTCAATTGCGATTAGCCGTATTCATCATCATATATGTATATACAATCTCCTTACTGCTCCGATGCATTTCGGGCTTGCTAGCCCTTTCTCTAGGAGCTCTAAAAAAACCACAGTTATTTTGAGTATGACAACGCTTGGTATCTGCAACTATCCGGCACTTCCAAGGGGAACTTAAAAATAAACCTAAGTAACATTCGAAGAACACTTATAAGGACTATTCGTTTGTTGGATGAACCAATGGTGTGCCCCATGCAGGGATGCATTCATACTTTATGTTTGCACAACCAATTCATTATACATATGTGAGACATGTTGATCTGTTTTGTCTAGCCAAGCTTGAGTTTCATTTTTACAACCACACATCTGTCGCAGTTTAGCATTTGATTTGTGTGTAGGTTATCATTTGTGCATGAGTGACCATGGTGTCCTTTTGAGATATGCTTGATGCAGTTATAGATCATACAGGGCTGAAATAGGAGTGCTGTTATATCTGATGGATTGCCCTGTACTACAGGTGGGAAGCTGAGTGGACAGTGAGTGCACATAAGTGTTGTGTGTCAGTCTGCTGTGCAGATGCTACAGGCGCCAGTGTCACATCCATGCTCCTATTTGCAACACAGGTGAGAATGTGGAGTTTTGAATGTGAGGCCTAGCTGTGGGTGTGTTTTGCAAGGTTAATGTTGCATGTGCTAAGGTAGCTCAGGCAAGGGTAGGGTTGAGAGAGAGTAGTGTTCACAAATTTAAAATGGAGTGGAAACTCCTTTGTAATAAGAGCTGGAAACATTTGTAGGTTGACAGAGAGTGTAAGGTATAAGTTAATAGGCTGTTCTTGTGTAGGAGACGTGGAGTATCCACATTGTCACAAAGTGAGTGGTTTTTGTTGCAGGTGTGTGATTCAGAGTACGCAAACTTGTGAGAGTGGTTAAATCCTGTACAAAGCATGGGAGGAATAGGTCGGTGTGATAGGGGTATGACAGGCTAGACAAAGTTTGATTCTGGCAGGCGATGTGAGCTGTAGTCTGTGGCACTATTGTGATAGATGTCTGTAACAGGGCAGTGCTTGAGGATAGTTGTTGATGTGCATTAGTCAATGGGGGTATGGAGCATGGAAGTCATATGTGGATATGACAGGGCCACAGTGAGACAAGGTTAATCTTATCATATTTTACAAAGTGGATAAGTGTTTGTACAGGGTATACACCAGTTATGTTATTTAGGGTCCTGAACAGTGAAACGTGAGGTGTCGTATTGTTGAGGTATGTTGTTTTTTCACCTATGTAGGCCTCTGTTTTAGAAATCAAAATCTGTAGAACTTAAGCAGAGTAGAGTGGGTGTGTGGTGATATGTGAATGACTGAGGACATATCATTTGAGCAAGTAAGTGTCTTCGTATGAGATGTGGTGATGTGTAAGGTGTACATGTCAGAGTGGACGGTGATGCTGCATATTGTGATATGAGTGTAGTCCAAGACATTACTGAGGGTGCAACTGGTGATGAGCGTGGTCCTTTTGACATGTTGCGTTTGACGTCTGCTGAGGAGGTGATGAGTAAAGTACATTGTGTGCATGTCAAGTGTGTGAGAGTTGATGTGTTCATAGTGATGAAGAGTAGTGCTGTGCATGTAGGTGTGGATGTGAGAAGGGCAGCGCCAGTGTGAGATTGTGAGAATTGGCTTTCAAGATTTTGAGTACAAGGCTGTAGCTTGAGGGGCAGACACCCTTTTCCATCTAGCTGCAGCCGAAGGGGCTTATGACGTGCTTGTGTGTATGACAGTTTTGAGAGATGAGCATGTACCTTGAAGTGTATGTGAGAGGGGTCATACCTGCACAAGTAGAGTTTGTGCAGGCCATGAGATAATGTTGATATGTACATATGTAAGGGTTAGGTGTATGTAAGTAGACAAAAGCAGTTGCTTGAGTAAATATGAAGATGTGGAATGTGTTGTCTGCAGATTGTTGTCTGCCATGGATGTTCATGACTGATTGTTTAAACGGCCACTTTGAGTACACTGTCATATGCAAGAAATATTGGCATCACAGAACAAGTTGGCTCCACCTAGCCTTGCCTTTTCTGAGATGTGTGTTGGCATATGTGGCGAGTTACACTTTGTAGGTAGTTGTACTCAGTTATTAGTCATTCTTGCCCTTGGATACTGCCCTGGGATGTATGATTGCTAAATTTGCATTGTCATGATTCTAGAACATTGGATGGCAGTCCATTCCTTTGAGGGGTATTGTTGTGCCACCCGGGGTGTTCAAAAATGGATCACCACACTTGCCAGTAGACTACACACACATGGGTATTGCTGGCATTCTGACTCTGAATGTCCGAGGTATGGTGACACCAAGGGAGATGGAGTCATTGTGATGATATCTCTGATTATGCTGAGGATAGCACATTGCACTGTAAGCAAATACACATGTGACACTGGAACAGTACACCCAGTTCCATAAGTGTTGGCATTCTCAACATTTTGGTACCTCTGATCTTGATCAAGGGTAACCCTTGTGTGTGTCCATGAAGGCTCCCATTGTGCCCATTAAATACTGTCCTAGGGCCTGATGGTAATATGTGTTTGTTGAAGGTTTCCTTGATGTTTTCATAGATTTTTGGACCGTGTTTCAATGCCAAATGTGGACAAAGAACACATAATTCTGCACATATCTTTCATCCTCACAAGATGTATCCATATCCCCTGGCTTGAGGATGACTACGTCAATTGTGTTGGGGAGCCACAGATTGAGCCCCCATTCAAAATGGGAATAATAATTTGCGGCATACGCTACAGCCTGAGGAGCTAGATGCTGAATTGCTACAAATGACATTCTCCAAAGAGGGCTGAAGACACATACAGATTGGGAGTTGTGTGCAGCGCCCCCAGTCCACACATGTTGACTGTATCATACATTGTTGTTGGCCGATGCGTCTTTCAAATTCAAGATGGATTTTACCTACAAATATTTCCCTAGAGAATGTGACACACACAACCACGTCTGCGGTCTGCGCTGCTGTAGTTGGAGACACTGAAATCAGTACTGAGTGGCTGGGTCTGTGGCCTACTGTATTGTTTTGGCCAATATCCTCTGGGCATTACTGTACACAGACGCATCACAATGTCATACTATTGTGAGTACATTGTAGTTCTGTCGGCCTGCGATGTTTCATTGTGTGTTGTGGTGGACTCATGCATTCACTTTGTGATACATACATATGTGTGGTTATGGCAATTCTTGTTCCACCATCAAATGTATGTTTGCCCTAGTATTTGGTGTGCTAAGTGTACCTACCTGACGGTGACATTTCTTCATTGTACATACACGACATACTATGAACCCATGGTTGGATTGGGATCACAATGATGCTCAGGCCCTCTGAAAGTAATTGCCACACAATCTGTGATCATCTCTTTTCTTCTGGCCTCTGTGCTTTTATCTTTCAAGAGGGGGGGTTTAAAAAGGCACACTGCTGTGGACCAAGGGGTGGTGTGTAGGTCGGACTGTCCAAATGAGTCCCTGCAAGGACCCTCCCTGCACCTGCCATGACCTGAAAGTGATGGTCGGGGGTAGATAACATTACGTCTGTCTAGGCATGTCAGACAGTGCACCAAGGTGAGTATGCTCCAAAGGCTGTGCCTCAGCCACAATTTACAACACAGTTGGTGAGCTGAGAAAATACTGGCACGACATTGCAGTGTCCTGGTGGGGACTGTGTAAATGAGTCAGTCTCTTGGTGTCATTTACAAAGGCCCCAAAATCGTGGCCCACAGGTGACCCTGGGGCACCAGCTCAACAACCAATGCCCAGTTGCCAGCAGGGTCAATCCAAGGGTATGCAGAACACTTTCTGATTGGACTCAACGCCCATAGGGCTCTATGGTCTTCGGCCATCCGTTGTGTGTCAGTATAGGCTGTGTCAGCTTCCCCAGACACACAAATAGTCCTTGAGCTGCTTTAGGTGGCTGGTCTGTCTTGTTTGTGCATCAGCCCCCCAGTATTTCACAGGTTTTTAAGGGAGCATTTAGTGGAGGATGAGGCTTTGTTTGGTTTTCAACGGTCCTTAGAGCACTTGTATCTCCACTCTGCCCATTCCTCAAGGTTGCCAACTACTTATGCTGCAACAGTGTGGGAATGCATTTCATGAAACATGACCTTTGTTTATGTTTATTTAGACATTTCTGCAGCATGCACTCTACCTGTAGGTATTGAGGCACTTTGCATGAGCACCAGTTACATTGGTCAGGTACACAATAGTGGGTGTATTTGCCTCCAAAAACCAGATTTGCATCTATATTACTGGGAGTATTTCCCTCCCCGATCGTCATATTTGAATCTACATTACTGGGGATATTCGCGCCCAAGCACCAGATTTGCATCTACATTAGTGGGGGTATTTGCCCCTCCACCCCCAGATTTACATCTAAATTAGTGGGGGTATTTGCCCCCCAAACCCCAGATTTGCATTTACATTAGTGGGGGTATTTGCCACCCGAACCCCAGATTTGCATCTACATTACTGGGGGTATTTGCCCACAATCACCAAATTGGCTCTACATTGCTGTGGGTATTTGCCCCACAACCCCCACATTGCAACAACATTTATAGGGGTATTTGCCCCAAAGCACACATTTTTCCTATACATTGCTGAGGGTATTTGCCCCACCACCCCCACATTGAGTTTTTGCTCTACATTGCTGGGAGTGTTAGACCTCCACCTAACGATTTTACATGGACATTGCTGGGAATATTAGCCCCCCAGGCCCTCCTTTGTGTCTAAATTGCTAGAACTATTGCCCCCCCAAAAATTGCCTCTACATTGCTGCTAGTATTCCCACCACCCCATATTTAACTGTAGTTTAGCACCTGCAATCTCGTATGTTTCCTTTCGGGGGGTAGTGGTATTCTTGTGTAGGAGTAGGTGTCTGACTTACCGTCTGCGACGACCACGTCGGTTGGGGTTGTAGTAGTGATTGTAGATGTAAAGTATAGGGATGACATGCACAATGGGCTACATCTCTAGACAGTCTCTATCGCAGGAATCATGTTGTGTTGCGATTCGGAGCTGAAATACTCCCCTTCGCTGACGCTCTGTCATGTTGGTTGTGGCAACCTATTCGGCGCATAGAAAGTACGCATCGTACTTGGGAATTCGGAATCGGACTGGGAAATGCAACAGGACAGCTCCATTCTGCGTATCCAGAGGCTTCTCATTCAGAAAATTAAGATGGAACCTGAGGTGTTTGGTAAGTAAAAGGTTTTGGGCATTGTACTGCGTCATTTGGTGTAACTGGATCCGTGTATGAGTCGGTTGGAAGATACCACTCTGGAAGGCTCTGGGATGGCCTTCCTAACGACATCGAAATCGGGCCCTAGGAAGCAGACTGATTGGGGCACTCCTGCAAATCTTTAAAGCTAAATGCATCTCGAAGTTTACCAATGGGAGAGAGATCTGGGGCCCATACTGAGCAGGTTGCATTACAACTTCTTGAAAACACTTTTTTGAGACAAATACTCTGGTTACCGCAGAGCATCCCATCCTTTGTAGTGCACAAAGAACTAGGGATGGCCTTTCTCTCTGATGAATTGACTTTTTGTCGATATCGCTGTGGATGAAAATTTGGACTAAGGGGCCGATTACGATCTCCTTAGGAAAGGCTCCAAATGGGATTCGGTATTACAGAATCCGATTCGGAAACCTTGTTTCCGAACGAATCGTACACATTTCCCATCAACCGGCAACCGTTCAGCAGTCCGAATAGTTTCTGAAAGCCATTCATTCAGCCTGAGTCTTTCAGGGATGATTCGTACAACTCTATGAACACGGGTTCTGGATGAGCGATTACGATAACCGATACAGACAATCATTCCGATTCAGTCTACCCCACATGCAACTGCTGTCCGAATCTGTCTTTGGGGGGTTGTTATGGGCCCTCCTTCACCCAGAAGCATCTGAATGAGGCCCGTGGGGGTACCCAAGGGACACCTCTTCCCAACTATGCACAATGTGGCTGGCACGATGGGGTTTATGTTAGTATTGTAAAATATGTGTGTTTTTAGTGCTGTGTTTTGGATGTAAGTTTTGTAGGGGTAGAGGGTGGGAAGGAATTATAACTAAATGTATTTTATGAATGTAATTTATTAATAAATAGTTTTTAAGGGAATTCTTTTATATGTAAAATAATATTGCATTTAATTTTTAATATTGTTTGTAATAATATTATGATGTTTTTTAAATTTCGGAAATATTTAAATTTTAATTTTTTGTTTACATTTAATATATCACAGTTTAAATATTTATTTTTAATATTTTTTAGTTTGTTTTAAAAATTAGATTTTGTGGACATTCTTTCTGTTTGTAATGTAGTACTTACTGACTGTAATGGAAATACTATATGTTTTTTTAATGTTAAAATCCAACACTTTCCCTACTGTTGCACAGACTGGAGTAGTAATAGTCAATTTTACCCCTCTGCACTCCAACACTTTCCCTACTTTTGCACTGACTAGAGTGAGAATAGCAAATGTTACCCCTCTACAATCCAACACTTTCCCTACTGTTGTGATGACTAGAGTGGCATTAGTAAATTTTACCACTCCGCAATCCAACACTTTCCCTACTTTTGCACTGACTAGAGTGGGAGTAGCAAATGTTACCCCTCCACAATCCAAAACTTTCCCTACTGTTGTTATGACCGAAGTGGAATTAGTAAATTTTACCCCTCCGCAATCCAACACTTTCCCTACTTTTGCCCTGACATGAGTGGGAATAGCAAATGTTACCCCTCCACAATCCAAAACTTTCCCTACTGTTGTTATGACTGAAGTGGAATTAGTAAAGTTTACCCCTTAACAATCCAACACTTTCCCTTCTTTTGCTTTAACTGGAGTGGGAATAGTACATTTTACAAATAGACAGATCATTTTCTTGTTCTTCTTCTTGTTTAATTTCCAAAATTCTTCCAATTCCTTGTGCCAACGTGTTTCGTCACTAATGGCATTAAGCCCACGACTTTTTCAAGGCTGAAAGTGACACAAAATTCAATATTGTAATACTAAACAGGGTACAATTTTCATAAGACCAAATAAACCCCAGACATTTGCACCCGATTCATTAAACATATTTTCATCCAATTCAATACTACCATTCACTTTTAAACCATTCATTAAATTTTGTCAGCGATACCAATTATAGAAATATCAGCCTCCTTAAAATGCAGTAATGATTACAAGAGTGATATTGTGATAATGAAAATTAAACCCACAGATTCCATTATGTGCATATTATGTGTATAAAACGCTTGTGTCATCAGGTATAAATATCAAAATTCTGAAAGTACCTTTAGGATCCTATTTAAGGCTGAATCTGTAGGGATCAAAGGTGAAATTACTTAATAGACAAGGCAATGGTCTTTCATGGTATCTGTTTTAATCAGAAATGACCGCACTTTCAAAGTAAGTCTTACCTTGATAAAGGTAATTTATGATAATGTTAGTTATTCATAGAATGAATTCTTATAAAGTATCCAGATTACGAATCCTTGTATTAGGTATGTCCCAATGTTAATATGTTGATTCTGCAGAATCATAAAATAAATAGATTTGGGGCACCCTATTGTCAAACTCTTTCATCCAACAATTAACTGATATCAAATTATAGTCCAAGGTTAATATCAACATAAAAAAAAGCGCCATTATGAAATACCGTATTCTTGCTCAATGCAGCTTCTATTTACCTCATGTCTCGTAATCATAAAATAATATTACTAACAAACTGGTATCTTCATGTACAATGTAATATTATAATATTATAAATTATACAAAACGTTATCGTAGCTCGCGCATGCGAGGTATAGCGAGAGCGCAAACTCGTCGCTCCATTGTTCATTAGTTAAAGCAGATTAAACCCAACTGTTATGTACGGATAACAACTGATAACCCCCAGTTGTCACGAATAGAACAAGAGAAAAAAACGTCATTATCGTACCTTAAATTTATCCTTATTTTCAAATTAATAACAGTAAAACATTTACCATATTAACAAACATTACTTGCAGTACTAACCATGTTGTATACATTATCGAATGGAAATGTACTAGGATATATGTGGGAAGTACTATTAGAGCACTTAAAGAACATGTCAGTGAACATTTACGGGCTATTAAGTACAATGATCTACGTTATCCTATTGCTGAACACGTACACAACTGCAAAGCTCAGGGCCCGAATAAATCTTTTACGTTCTTTGGTATAGAACATGTGAAATTGGATCCACGTGGTGGTAATAGGGAACCGAGATTGCGAAGGACAGAGGCAAAATGGATCATGTGTCTGAGGGCCGTGGTGGACGGTCTTAATTTTTATCAGGAATTACAGTACTTTCTAGGTGACTGAGGTTTGTGATCAGTTTACTAATGTATGGGTGTTATGGATGTATTTAGTTATTCATACACTGAAACATCAATCTCTGGCTGTGACTCTCAGGAGTAGTGGAAGGCGGGGTCTTATTCTGGTGTCATATTCTTTTGTGCTCTAATTTATTTGAGAGTGGTAATTTGAATATACTTATGATCTACTCATGGGATATATAATATGAAGTTGTTGTTGCTTTTCTATATTATGTCGCTCCCTATACCTTGTTAGGGGACATTACATAGGTATTGTATTTGAGAAATTTAATGTACATTGAATTGCTCAAATGATATATGTGAACATAGCTTCATCTTAATGATGGTGTTTATTCATGTCAAATAATCCTTTCAATAAAGTTTCTTGTAATATTTTACTTGTTCACCATATCAAGGTGCTTACTGATAGTGTTGTCAGTTTAATATCCTTATGCCATTTGCGCGTTATTATTGAGTTTGCGATATTTACCAGTCATTGTGTGTATGATTAATCTTTCTTTTATTCATACTAGACGCAAAGCAAATAGTCATAATATTGGGGTCCGTTTTTGTTGTCAGTGCCTAATTCACCCATTGTAGACTTTAAGTGTTCTAGTTAAAAGATGGCGCCCTTTAAAATGATGATAGTTTGGGCCTTTTTTGTTGTCAGTGCCTAATTCACCCATTGTAGACTTTAAGTGTTCTAGTCTAAAGAAGGCGCCCTTAAAAATGATGATAGTTCGTTTTTGCATTACATGAACTGGATGGAGTTACGAGATTTATTATATTACTATAATTGGTGCCACAAGCACATGAATAGTAATGTTGACGTATATTAGAGAGTGTCTTTTAATGTATTGCTTGCATCCCATCTTAAGATATAGTGGACTAAAAGAGGATGTCCATTAGTCCTTTTTTAGTGTTTGCGTGACGTTATTTGAGTGAGGATCTAGGAAGCCACGCTGACCGCCTGTATTCAGGAGGAGCTCAAGGGAGTGAAGGTACTTATTAGGACTGTTTATATTTTAGTATTGAATTCATTGACCGTGCTATAGTTTCCACATTTAGAATATCATTTTATACTTTAGGTGCTGGACTTTGGGGAGCTTATTTGATTGTTTAGACACACAACGGTAATGGATGCCGTGTTTCGATACGTGTGAAGATAAATTTAAGGAACGATAATAAAGCTTTTTCTCCTGTTCTATTCGTGCAAATGGGGGTTATCAGTTGTTAACCGTACATAACAGTTGGGTTTAATCTGCTTTAGCTAATGGACAATGGAGCGACTAATTTGCGCTCTCGATATACCTCACATGGGCAAGCTACGATAACGTGTTGTATAATTTATAATATAATAATATAACATTGTACATGAAGATACCAGTTTGTTAGTAATATTATTTTATTATTACGAGACATGAGGTAAATAGAATGCTATGTTGTAAGATGCATTGAGCAAGAATACAGTATTTCGAGGAAGATGGCGGCCGGCTAACACGCTCGGTCGGGAGCTCCGACAGAAACCAGGCACTAAGAAGGCATACGGAATAACAGAGTTTCCTTTTCGCGATATTAGCAGGCTGGGAAAGGGGATTAAGCGGCGCAACCTTTCCGTGAGTGGATTCAGAGAAAGAAAAAAGAAGAAATGGTAAATGGGAGCTGGGACTTACTTCTGAAGCAGGGTCTCCCGCAGCGGTCTCCATCGGCAGCAGGAGTCTGGGTGAGCGCACAGAGAGCAACGCGGAACTGCCGGAGGGCGTTCCAGAAAGTCACCTTTCAGTTCCGGGGCAGGAGTGGCGGCATCAGCGGAGGAGAATCTGGCAGGCAGAGCCGTAGTGAGACGAGCCAACAGGGCAGAGCGGAGATTGCACACCAACCAACGAGGGTTTTAAAAAGTGAAATGAGAGTAGGGAGTATATTGGTAATATTAGTGATATTAATGTGCAAATATGCTCCTGGCTAATGAATACTGAAAAGGATTTTCCACTTTTTCAAGAGGGAGTGCCTGCCCTAGCTACACGAGTTACTCAGGGCATTAGAGTTCAGGTTCCTCCAGGGAGCTTGAGAAAAGCAACAATTAATGAGCATAACAACTCAAGAAGTACTCTCAGTACTGGCGGAAATAGGCTGATGGTAACAGAAACGGATCTGATTGTAAGCTGCTCTAATAAAGAGGGCCTCGGTAAACACGCAGGAGAAAAATACGCACCTATACAGCATAAAACAAAGGTGTATAATACACGCTCGGGAAAAGGTGGGAAAATCCCTGCTTCCAGTGAAACAACGGAGGAAGTGAAAAATAAAGACCTAGAAGGAGGAGGAAAATCCTCATACTGTTTAAGGAACCACAAATTAGCATCACAGTTTTCACTTGTGAAGAAAGGTGTGTCTCCGCGAATAACTAAGCGTAAACGGAGAGTGCTACCTGGTTTAGCAGAACTGGCAGATAATGTCAAAATAAGACCAGAAAGATCGAAACTTCACACAAATCAAAAAGTCAGAGTTACTCCTTCACTACGATCCTATTTCAAGGTTCAAGAGACACTACAAGTAAGAAGTAGTGGCCTTACTACACAGGGAGAGGTCTCAGAGATCTCAATTAATCCCGAGGAACTGCTAGGAAAAACATTTGTAGAAAATAAGACCTCGAGTAACTTGAGTGGGGACGAGGAGGAGATCTCAAAAAGTGTCGGAGGGGAGAGATTAACGTCCCAAGCCAACGCTATTCCAGTAATCACTCATTTAATGGAGGCAATGTCATCTCAAGTCAGTCTCACAGAGAGAGTCTCAGAACAAGGCTCTCCCATGGCGGCCACAGGGCAAGAAGTAACGACAACCGAAAAAATCATGGAAGGATTTGCCGAGAAAATAGTGGCCGCAATGAATGAAAAGTTCCTGGTCTCTGAAGAGAATCAGAATAAGAAACGTGAAGTATGCGAAGGATTAGACCAAAAATTAAATGCTCTGGGACAGAGAGTTACTGCAGTAGAAGCAGTAGTGGAATCTCTCAGTGGAAAGGTTAGTATGAATCAAAAAGAAATTTCGAAAATAAAAGACAGCGAGAAAATAATTAAAGAGAAGCTGGAATCGTTGGAGAATCAAGGAAGAAGAAATAATCTAAGGATACTAAATGTCCCAGAGAACATGGAAGGAGCAGACATAAAATCGTTCATCGTTGCACTTCTCGAAGAATTTTTCCCGTGGGCTAAAAATGATAACCTGATGGAAAATATACAGAGGGTTCATAGAGATCCGTTTAGGAAAAATAAAGAAAAGAAAAAACCCAGGAAAATTCTAGTTAATTTCATGTCCTACACTCTTAAAGAAAAAATACTGAGTGAAGGCTTAAAAAATGGAACATTGAACAAAGATAATTGGTCTTTCATAATACGCTCCGACATATGCAAAGCCACTCTAGATAGACAGTGGGAGTTGGGACAATATATGCAGGAGCTGAAAACATTGGGAGCAACGGTTCAGATGAAATTCCCAGCAGCACTAAGAATAATGTGGCAAAATAAAATGTATAATTTTAGAGAGCCTCATGATGTAGAGAATTTTATAAAACAGATAAAAGATCAGCCCGTAAGGGAGAATTCAAACTAATTGGAACATTAAGAGAAATCCCTCAAGAAAAACCCTGCTAAAGAAAGGAGAAGGAAAGAAAACTCTTACAATATATATAAGTTAAAAATCCTGGTAGGTCGGAGCTCAAACTGGGTGGATAATTTCACCCAAAAGAAGAAGGGAGGCTTCCTCAGGGGGGGGGGAAACGAATCTCACAGAAAACTACAATGTAAATAGAAAGCACGAGGGTGGGGAGCAAAATAGGGAAAAAATCCAGAAAAAATATCCTCATAAACTGAATGGAGTCAAAGGATGGCAAATAAAATATGTACAAGAGTGTTTTCACATAGAACCGACTGGAGAACTCATCAAAAAGAAATGAAGAAATGGAGAAAGAAAAAATAATAAATATACTATCATGGAATGTCAATGGTCTAAGAACCCCGAACAGAAGGAGGAAAATTATAGAATACATAAAGGAGACGGACAGTGAGATTATCATATTACAGGAAACTCACCTTGTCAGCAAGGAATGGGATCAGATAATAAAAAGACTTAACTGGGTCGGATCATGTATATGTACTACTCAAGAATGCAATGTGAAAGGAGTAGCAATTATTGTAAAAAATTCTTTGAAAGGAAAACTGATAAGTAAGAAAGTGGACAATAAGGGAAGATGGGCCATAGCAAAAATAGGAACAGGAGGGTTTATATTGAATATTGTAGGCTACTATGGCCCAAACTTGGATGACCCGGTACCTCTTCAAAAGCTTTATTCGGAACTTCTATTGACATCTGACCCCATTATAATAGGAGGAGACTATAACATAATAATAAATCCACAAAAGGATAGATCACCCTCAACTAAGCAACTCAATTTACCCAAGATGAGGGAATGGCTAAGTATATATAAAAAAGACCTAGATCTGGAAGATATGTGGCCACAAAAGGGAGATAAGATATATCCTTTTACTTATCACAACAAGAAATTGGGACACAAATCTAGAATCGATTTTTTTCTCCTAAACAGATCTTTACAGAATAGAGTCACTAGTATTGAACATATTCCGGCTCATATTTCCGATCACTCAGCGGTAAAATTAACTCTGCTTGCACCCAAACATACAACCCCTGGTAGATGGACAGTAGATCGTTCTTTATTACTTAAACAACAGTACATTAATCAACTAGAAATGGCCACATCACAGTACTTTGAAGAAAATACAACGGATACTTCAAAACAAATAACTTGGGATGCTTATAAAGCTGTGATAAGGGGAAAATTGCTCAGTTTAGGAGCACATAAATTAAGAACGAAGAAATTGGAAATAAATAAGATGGAAGTGGATATCAAAAAATTGGAAGTAGAATTAGAGAACGAAACTGTTCCGGAAAGAAAAAAAGAACTGGGGTTAAAATTCCAAAGATCAAAAGAAAATCTAGAAAGTTTTCTAGAAAATATAGTGAGAGAAAAATGGGAAAATAGTAAATTAGCGGATTATGAATATGGGGAAGGCTGCGGGAAGTTATTGGCATGGAAAATCAAAAGTGAACAATCTAGGAGTAATATACCATGCATTCAGATACCAGATGAATCAATAGAAACCTTCGACGACGATAAAATAAGACAGGAGTTTTTAAAATACTATTCGGGTATATATGACGAAGATACAAATCTAACAGAAGAACAAATAGGGAAATACCTAGAAGCTATTTCTATCCCTAAACTAACAAAGGAAGAAAAGGCAGAGTTAACTCAAAGATTTAAATCGGAGGAAGTCAAAGAAGTAATAAACAACTTAAAAAGAGGAAAAGCCGCTGGACCAGACGCCCTACCAAACGAATTTTATATAACAC
The DNA here is from genome assembly GCF_964204655.1 of Triturus cristatus. Lineage (NCBI taxonomy): Eukaryota > Metazoa > Chordata > Amphibia > Caudata > Salamandridae > Triturus > Triturus cristatus. The sequence continues at coordinate 1,793,674,633 of NC_140589.1, read as the reverse complement.
TAAATGAGCATCTAGTTAACCATCTAACAGATCTAATGAATTGCATATACATAGACCATGAAAAAATTCCAGACTCATGGAATGATGCGATAATTAGCATTATTTTAAAACCGGGGAAAAATCCAAAGAGTTGTGAGTCGTATAGACCTATATCGTTGCTTAACTGCGACTATAAAATCTTTACATTGGTTATTGCAAAACGACTTGCCAAGGTTATGCCTAAATTGATCAACCCAGATCAGAAGGGCTTTATAAAAGGGCGGCAAATCCATGAAATTACCCATGAGCTGTTTGCGGTAATTGATATTGCCACCTCCAAAAAACTTCCCTTAACTATAATTACCTATGATGCAGCCAAAGCTTTTGATAGGGTAAATTGGGCCTTTCTAAACGCAGTCATAGGAAAATATGATCTTGGGGATAGTGTTGCTCATGCTATAAAAGCAATATATAAGAACCCAAGAGCTAAAGTTATAGTTAATGGCAGTCTTACTAATAATATTCAAATACAACGTGGTACAAGGCAAGGGTGTCCACTGTCGCCGTTACTTTTTAATCTATATATTGAACCATTGGCTGTTCTGATTAGAGGTCACCCACAAATTCTCCCTTTCAAATATCAAAACTGGTCCAAAAAAATAGCGTTATATGCGGATGATCTAATGATCTTCACAACAGAATATGAAAATACACATAAAATAGTGGACAAGATGATGAGCGATTTTGGTAAAGTTTCAGGTTACTTAACAAACAAAGAAAAAACGGAAACAATGAGCTGGAATTGTAACCCAACTTCGCCCTATAATAGGGACAAATTAAAATACCTAGGAGTCACTTTAGTCAAAGAACTGGATAAAGTCCCACAATTAAACTTAATGATAATCGCTAAAGAAATGAGAAGAATACTTAAAACATGGTCAAGCTTACCATTAACTTTTTTGGGGAGATCAAATGTAATAAAAATGTCGATTATCCCAAAGTTTACATACCTTTTTAACACTATACCATTGGATTTTAAAAAAGAACCCATGAGGAAGATACAAAGCGAAATTGCAAGTTTTATCTGGGCCTCCAAAGGAACGAGAATAGCCTGGAACAAACTAAGGAGGAAGAGAGAGCAAGGAGGGATAGCTAGTCCTGATTTATTTGAATATTATAGGTCCTTCCAATTTAAGAATTCTAGATCTCTACTAAGGAAACATCAGTATTACCCAAGTTTCCTGCAAAGTATGACGGAGAACACAGATCACTTCTTGTATAAATTTGGTCACCCAAAATTTTAAAAATAAATAAAATTAAAGATTCTTTTCAATGCGGCCAAACTTTGGTTTCAATTAAGAAGTTTAGTAAATATACCCTACTGTAGCACTAAATCACCAATATGGGATTCTCCAGGGACGCCGGATTGCTTAAAAGACTCTCTAGCATTATCACTTAAAACAGCAGGAATACTATTATGGGGACAATTACTAAAAGGCAACAAGATAATTACTTGGAATTCACTATATGACCAAACGGAAGGCAAGATATCAAAATTCAAATATTATCAATTATCAAATTGGGCTAAGTCTTTAAAAGAAGATAACATCGGAAATGAGATTATGGAAAGTGAAATGATAAGATCCACATTAATAAGAAAAGAAATATCAAAGTGGTACTGGACACTAATTGAATCAGGGGAAGAAGAATTCCTAATTCCGGAGAAAGTTTGGAGAAGTGATATACCAGATCAAGATATAGACTTACAAAGGATGTGGCAGGAATCTATGGGGAAATGTTGGTCTTGCATAAAATCAGCACCACTAAGGAGAAACCATCTGTTTACAGTACACCGGGCATATTGGTCCCCAAAAAAGCTGTCAAAATTTAAAGGATCTAGTATCAAGCTTTGTCCCAAGTGCGGAGAAGCAAGAGCCGATGACATTCATATGTTCCAAAAATGTCCTGCAATAAACAACTACTGGGAGGAGATTTGTAAGACCGTGAATAAGATCTTAAAAACCAACATAACTGTAAGTACTTCTCTTAATATCTTTGGGATTTATAGTGGTATAGAGACGGATAGCATTAAGCTAAATAAAAAACAAGAAAATTTACTTTTCGTATTAATGCTATTAGCTCGGAGAGAAATCTGTATTAATTGGATTAAACCAATCGCCCCAAATTACACGAATTGGTTAAATTACATTATAAAAATCAATAATCTCGATGGAAGCAGAGGTCATACAAAGAGAACAGATTTTTGGGAAATCTGGGAAAATTACTTCCAAAGCAATTGATCGCTTTTTTGGGTTATAAATGAGAAATCCAATGATTAAGGCGTAAACCATAATACCAGGCAGAAATGATTTCTGCCGAGTAGTCAATTTGACTAGCTCTTCCCCACAAACCAATGGTAATATGGGAAAAGATAAAGGGTAATTGGAGGAAAACTGATGGATCAAAGAATGAAAGTGATACTCTTCTATGAGTTTCTCCAGAAAACGAAGGGACTGGTAAGGCAAAGATAAACGAAAGTAAAGATCATCAGACTCCAGAAACCTCCTTATCGATTCAATCACAAAATGAGGATTAAAAAAGAAAAAAAAAAAAAAAAAAGAATACAGTATTTCATAATGGCGCTTGTTTATGTTGATATTAACCTTGGACTATAATTTGATATCAGTTAATTGTTGGATGAAAGAGTTTGGCAATAGGGTGCCACAAATCTATTTATTTTATAAGTCTGCAGAATCGACATATTAACTTTGGGACATACCTAATACAAGGATTCGTAATTTGGATACTTTATAAGAATTAATTCCGTGGATAACTAACATTATCATAAATTACCTTTATCAAGGTAAGACTTACTTTGAAAGTGCGGTCATTTCTGATTAAAACAGACACCATGAAAGACCATAGCCTTGTCTATTAAGTAATTTCACCTTTGATCCCCACAGAGTCAGCCTTAAATAGGATCCTAATGGTACTTTCAGAATTTTGATATTTAGACCTAATGACACAAGGGTTTTATACTCATAATATGCACAATATGGAATCTGTGGGTTGAATTTAGATTATCACAATATGACTCTTGTAATCATTATTGCATTTCAAGGAAGCTGATATTTCTATAATTGGTATCGCTGACCAAATTTAATGAATGGTTTAAAAGTGAATGGTAGTGTTGAATTGGATGAAAATATGTTTAATGAATCATTGCTTTACTTATTCTTGAATATAATTACTTTAATGTTACTCTTGATATTTTATATTGTCACAAATTAGCTTACTTGATTAGCCCTTTGGCACCGGGTGCAAATATCTGGTTTTTTTTTGGTCTTATGAAAATTTTAGTCTGTTTAGTATTACAATATTGAATTTTGTGTCACTTCCAGCCTTGAGAAAGTCGTGGGCTTAATGCCATTAGTGACAAAACGCGTTGGCACAAGGAATTGGAAGAATTTTAGAAATTAAACAAGAAGAAGAACAAGAAAATAATCTATCTATTTGCATTATTCTCTGATGAATATTCTTGATTCTTTTTGGTGACATGTGCTCCGAAAAACTGTGAATGTTGTAATCAATCCTATGATTGAAACTTGGAGGGGTTAGGATGTCTTCTCTCCTTTTTCTGGATGCACCGTATTATTTTGTTTCTCAGTAATATTTAGCGTGAATACTATATGTGTGCTTCTTATACCCTTTACACCCTAACTACTTTGACCAGTAAATTTTACTCCTCTGAAATCCAACACTTTCCTTACTTTTGCACTGATTGGAGTTGATATAGTGAATTTGACTACTCTGCAATCCAGCACTTTCACTTTATTTCAAATATTTTTTCTTGTTTTTTTTGTTAAATATTAATGTTATTGTTGTGTTCATTGTAGTGGCAATAGTAAATTGTAGCATTTTGCACTGTGATATTTTATGTAATTTTATATTTATTGTAGTTAGAGTAGTAAATATTATTTTTGTATGATGTAAAAAAATGTTTTACTGTTGTGTTACATTAGGTGGGAGTACTTATTTTTATATTTATTTAGTATAATAGTTTTTTTAATGTAGTGGGAAATTTATATGTATTTATTTTAACCATTCCGGTGCCGTCCATGCATATGGCACAGGAAATCCCTTTTGTGCAGGCACCGTAGGGATTTACTTTGTGTCAAAACACCCTCGGGAGCTGGAGAAGAGCTTCCATAGCTCCCGATGGTGTTCTGATCATTTCTCCAAAATGACGGTTGGTGCGTATATCGCGCATACTTAATTTTAGAGAAACTGAAACTCAATTTCAGTTTCACTGCGTCTGTGCTCAGGGGGCTATCTCAGCCCCCTGATCACCGAGGCAGACGGGTGAGGTATCATTGGAAAGGGGAGAATCCCCCCTTTTTAATGATAACCCTAGTGGATCCCTGCTTGGGGATCACCTCACACGGGCAATCCCCAAGCAGGGATTCACCCACTAGGCACCAGGGAGGGGGTAGCTGCTCCTTGGGCAAGGAGTTTTGGTCCCCCCATTATTTTGGGCACAACAGTCTTACTGCCCCCTCTGGGAGGCAGATGGGACAATAGCCCCCAATCTCCGCCCCGGGAACAGAAAGTTCCTTAGGCACCAGGGATTTGTTTTCTTATTACTCCTGTAGGGGTGGGGGCTGCCAAAATGGGCATGCCAGTGCCCCCATCCCCTACATTCCAGTCTTTTGCCCCCCCAGGAGGCAGATGGCAGTAATAGCCCCTATCTGCTCCCCGAGGGGTGGCATAAAGCACACTAGGCACCACAGATTTGTTTTGCTTTTTATGCCTGTAGGGGTGGGTGCTGCCCAAAATGGGCATGTAAATGCCCTCCCCAAATTCCACAGTCTTTCTGCCCCCCCGGGCAGAGGCAGAAAGCACACTAGGCACCAGGGATTTCTTTTATGTCTATGGGGGGCTGCCCAAAATATTCATGCCATTGCCCCCCCCAAATTCCAGGGTCTTTCTGCACCCCTTGGGAGGCAGATAGGGTACTAGCCCTCAGTGAAGCACACTTAGCACCAGGGATTTTTTATTTTTCCGTCTATAGGAGTGGGAGCTGCCCAAAATGGGCATGCCATTGCCCCATCCCCTCAGATTACACAGTCTTTCCGTCCCTCCTGGGAGGTATATGGGGCAATAGCCCATGATCTGCTCTCCCCTGGGGCAGAAAGCACACTGGGCAGCAGGTATTTTTTATTTCTATGTATATAGGGGTGAGGGCTGCCCAAAATGGGCATGCCATTGCCCCTACCCCCCCAGAACTCCACAGTCTTTCTGCCCCTCCGGGAGTCAGATCGGGTCAATAGCCCCTGATATGAAAGTCCACTAGGCACCAGGGAATATGTTTATTTTCATACGTAGGGGTGGGGGCTGCCCAGAATAGTCATGCTAATGCCCCCAGTCTTTCTGCCTACAGTGGAAGGCAGATCAGTGCAATAGCCCCTTATCTACCCCTCCAGGGGGGTAGAAAGCCCACTAGGAACCAGAGATATATTTATGGGCATGTCAGGGAAAGGCCCCATTGGCACGGGTTTCTCCCCTTTTCTTAGGCACACATTTTGGCTGTTTCAGTGATATTTTTTGTCACATCTACTCCCAAGCGGGGCCCGAAAACCACTAGAAACCAGGGAGAGTTTGTGTGTGTGTATGAACTGGAGTTTGGCTGACGATCTGCGTGTACTGACCTTTGGCTGGCATTTTGCTGGCAGTGTGTGTTGGCTTGCACTTGGCTAATGGTGTGTGTGGACTCACGCTTGATGACAGTGTGTGTTGGTTGTGCTTGCCTGGTGGTGTGTGTGGAGTAGCACTTGGCTGGCAGTGTGCATGGACCAGTGCTTGGCTGATGGTGTGCATGGATGTTGCTCCGCCGGCAGAGTGCGTAGATGGTGCTTGGCTGGTGGTGTGCATGGATGGTGCTTGACTGGTGATGTGCGTTGATGGTGCTTGGCTGGTGGTATGCATGGATGGCACTTGGCTAGTGCTGTGCGTGGATGGTGGTGTACGTGTACTGACTCCTGGCTGGTGGTGTGGCTTGCATGGATACCCCAGCATTTTCTTTCCTTGAATCCCCACGCAAACCTCCAATTTACTTACAAAGTCACATTTTCCTCACCTTTCTGTGTGGGTAAGTTGTAAGATCACCACGCAGGAACTACTTTCCAACTACCCAGCGTACCCCTTGGTCTTCTGAGAAAAATGATACCTCACTTGTGTGGGTGCCCAAAGTAGCGTTAGCCTAAAAACGAATAAACAAACTGCCCTTTTGGACCCGCCTTGGGCCCCCCTCAATCTCTTTACCTTTTTGGCCCTTCCATGTCATAGGCACTTGGCTCATCCACACAAGTCAGGAATCATTTTTATCGGGAGACTGAGGAGAACGCTGAGTGGTAGGAAATTTGTGCTGTGCAGTGATGCCACAACTTTCCCACAAACATATTAGAGGAAAAGTTCACTTTTTAGCGAAATTTGAGGTTTGCAGTGGATTCTGGGAAGGAAAATGTTGAGGGATCAATGAAAGCCACACCTTCCTGGACTCTCACGGGTGTCTAGTTTGCAGAAATATTTGGGTTTCTTAGGTCCCCATAGATGTCTGCAAGCCCCAAAAACATGGGCCCACATATCTCTCACAAAACAACCTTGTTTTTCAAGGGGGTCACATGACAGGCATTTAGGGAGACCTACCAAACCCAGACATTTCTGAAAAATATACACCTAGATGAGTCCAGAGCATTGTGGCTTGCCTGGATCTCCCAACATTTTCCTACCCAGACGATTTCTTCTGCAGCACTTTTTTGCCCCCCAAAAAAGAATTTAGCTGTATTTGGTAAAATATCTGGGTCCCTTCCAGGGGAATCCACAAATCCTGGGTACCTCTAAAATTCCCATGATGTTGGAAGAAAAGGACACATATTTGGTGCAGATACCTTATGTGGACAAAACGTTATAGGGGCCTAAGCGCAAACTACCCCAAATAGCTGAAAAAGGCTTAGCATGGAGGGGGAGGGGTGGAAGACCTAGTAGCGAAAGGGTTAAGTTTTGATATTCTATTTTATGTTGTTTTACAGAATTTTTATAATTATGTGTTTTTTTGTATGTAAATTATTTTTTATTAAATTCTAAGAAATGTGTGTTGTTTAAATTTAATTTAAATTTGATTTGGTTTCCATTTTGTAATATTTTATGTTTTTGATATATTAAATATATTTACATATGTTTTTTATAATATTATTTTATTGTATTTTATTCATGATATTTAAATGATAATATTATTTAAGATATTAGTTATTTTTGTTTTATATATGTATGTTTATATATATGTGTGTGTGTGTTTAAATTTTTAAAAGGAAGCTTATTTGTTGTATTTGTTAAAATACACATTTAATTATATTTTATTTTTTATAAATTAATGTTAGTATTTACTATAGGTTCATTTTAATATTATAGTTAATATATGTATTTAATATTGTAAATTATATATATTTTAAAATTGATATTTAATACAACTATACTATGATTAACAAAATGTTTTGAAAATATTTTTGTACTTACTCTTTTAAGTATGGGGAGTCGATATTTTTTAATCCTATATTTTTCCCTTGATATTTTTCACATCATTTTTGTTTATGGTTGATATGCTGTCAGTGAACCCTACTTGAGATAACTATAAATATAGCTGTTGAATTTCAGTATTTTTTAAAGTTTAAAATGTTACATTGTTGCAAATAGCGTACCATCAGGCCTTATAAGAGATGGTAGTGAAATCTTTCCAATTTTTAGTAATCTGTTGAAAAGCAACCGCTACTAACAAATCAATAATTTTGACATTGGATGTATAATTGTCCAAGTAGGTGAAAGACTGCCCAAAAATACACGAGTGAAGGAAAAGGAAAAGTTAGTACCAAATACTAAATTAATTTGGTACGCTATTTGCCACAATCATAGATTAGACACCTCCTTTGTCTATCCTATACATTTGGCTACGAAACGTTTAGAAATATGGTCGCCTGTTACACTGTATATTGATGCAAGTGCTAAAAAATCTTTCTTGTTGCAGCCCTCCCTGCAAGAAGTACTTAAACCACCATGAATTCCCCAAATGTTCCTTTGATATATATTTCAATATTAGTTATATTTTCTTTTCATCACTTTGTTTTCAGTTGCTCCATTCAATAACCCAATTTATGTATTTCTCTTGGAGTATATATGTAATGTAATGACTTGTGATTAATTGTTTATATTGTTTATTGACTTTATTGACACCCCTTATTGAAACTTTTTCAGAACTTAAAATGTTACATTGTTACTGAACATTTCACCTAACTATAAAGTTCCATTAACAGTTTTTTAAAGTGATTTTTTTTTTTTTTTTTAAACGTGTGGTAATATTTTGTTTCCATATTTAAAGCCAACCTCCTGCCAGCACGGCCTTTGGCCATGGCTTTGGCAGTGCGTGGCTGACCGCAGGCCACCAACTTAAAATTGCACACTAGTTTGACTATATATATTGTGAAAAAGACCGCCTTGAAGGTCGAAACACGTAACCAGCTGCCGTAATAAATCGCTGAAGAGAACCCGAATGTGTAGAGTCCTGTTTTTGGGAGGCAAGGGATGTTGATTTATATGGATATATATATCCATAAATGCATGCACAATAAAACCATTAAAATTATAAAGAATTTATGTAGATAATAAATATAATACAATTCAGTATGTTATGGCAAATTATCAGGCCACCAATTGTTGGATCAAGCTGGAGAAGGGTTTTGAACACAATGATCTCGATGTTACCTGAGTTAAGCTTCAGGCAGTGCCCACTCATCCAGTCACTGACCGCCATGATGCAATTTTGTCATCTTAGAGGGCCCGACAAATCATTATTGGCTGCCGCAATTATCAACTGATTATCATCAGCACAGAATGTTACCTCCAAGTTGAAGCTTCTAATTAGAGGGGCCAATTTCGCTACTTAAACATTAAAAAGAGTAGGGCTTAAAGACGACCCCTGAGGGACTCCGCATGGCAGGGAAAAAGGTGAAGAATTAAATTTCCCTAATGCTACTGCTTGTGATCTGTCACTCAGAAAAGAGGAGAGTAAATCAAGTGCGACCCCCTTCACCACTATTTTCTCTAGACCGTCAATAGGAGTGTATTGATCAACAGTATCAAAGGCAGCAGATATGTCCAGTAAAATTATAACTGCTAAACGCCCACTATCAACTGCCTTCCTCACCTCTACCGTTGCCTTGACCAGGGTGGTTTCTGTACTATGCCCTGGTCGAAAGCCATACTGTGCGGTATCTAGGAGCTGATTATCTAGAATACAATACAGTATTAAACATTTTAAACCCCCGAAATAACACATTTAATAAAAATACTATAAACATTAAAATTAATTAAAAAATGAAATACATTTAAAAAATATAAAAACAACTATTAATGCTCACAAAACGATTTAACCAAAATTGTGAAAAGTATTTGAGTCTAAGAATATAAAATATACTATTCCCAGCTTTTGAAACAGTAGAGATAGTGTTGGACCTTAAAGAGGTTCGATTTACTATTTCTATTCCAGTCATTGCAACAGTAACGAGAACGCTGGAATTTGGAGGGGTTACATTTACAATTACCACTCTAGTCAGCAACAGTAGGGAAAGTGTTGGCAGTGTTGTAGCTGGGTTGCAGTGAGTCCAAGTGTAGGCAAACTAATTAGACCCCTCACTAGGGTGACATTTCACTCTGTAAGTTTCCCTCAACACTCTTCACCCTCCTACAACATAGTCTGCATCTGTCATATTAAAACTCACTACCATTTTCATTCACAAATTCCTTGTACTGTATTTCTGCAGACCAAAAATATGAAACTAAAAAGCATTTTCAGGCCATATGTTTTGGCCCCTGTAACCAACACTCAGGGGCCCCACACTCAAACTGCTGACCTCCCGTAGGCAAATCCCTCACTCTGCACTCACACAGGCTCAAGTTTCAATTTATAGGCCACTTATTCTGCACTCACAAAATACAATGTTAATCCTACATTCACACAGGTACACCGGCCGTTTGGAAGGAGTAATGTTTGGACAGTTGGTGGTATAGGAGACCAAAGTTTAGTATATGGTGCGCTGGTCTGCTTGTTTAATTCAAAGATCTTGAAGGAAGCTCCGCTAAATCCTGAATGTCCACTGAGGTTATCTAATCTCCCATAACCACACTTTGACTAGTACTGCAGACTATGTGAGTCTGATCTCTGGGAAATTATTTAGGAAATAGTGTTGGCATAAAAAGGTCTCACTTGCCACATGGTTGTGGTTTTCTTAGTAGTGTTCGCATAAGCTAATATAAAAAAAGAAATGAAGAAAAAAAAAAAAACAGGCCAACTAAATTTGGACGCCATGTGCTGCACTAAAAAAATGAAAAGTACAGCTTTGCACTGGTCTGTCATCTTGAAACTGTAAAGAATTATTCAGTATGCAGAACATTGTTCCACAATTATGGCATGGCTTTGAAGATTGCAGCAGTGATGCCTGCCATTCTGCATCATAAAGTTACAGTCCAAGAGCGATGGCAAAAGAGCTGCGGGTACTCTCATTACTCAATTATCACTAATCTGCATCTGCAGGTGAGCTGCTGGGGATGAACTAAAGGAAATATCTCTTGAGGTCAGGTCTCTCTGGATGTAGAGTAACACAGAGTAAACAGGCAAAATATTGTTACTCTGACTACCTGACATCCTTAACACCAACGATTGTCTACTAGGCAGAACCAAACACTGACACAAATTCAATGTCTGAAAAGGAATTATCCACTGCCCAATTGTATGCAGGCTGTTCTGAAGGGCTGAACTACAGAATGAATGACACTCTGATGATAAATAACTGCAGTGGTCTAACCTTAAGCTCATTTTCTCTAAGCAAGATTAAGTTCTATTTTTGAGAAAACATGAGGCTGGTGAGAAAGCCAAAACAGTCTTTTGATCAGACCTAAAACACACAGAAATAGATAGAGCTCACATGCAAGGAACATGGACACCATCTGCAGCAGCAGACAAAGCGTTGTGCGGAAAACCTCCTCCCAACAGTCAGAATCTCCTCGGCCGCAACCAAGCCTGACCAGCTTGGTCAGTTTACATTCCGACCTCACGATTACAATGTTCGGAGTCGGAATGTAAACCGCACGGTCATTCCAAATCGGTTGCGAGCGACTTGCGGAGTATTAGTGTTGGTCGGAACCGCATCGTACACCCCTATGGACAGCTTTCCGCCCTCGGCATTATGATGTAAATTTCCAAAAGCATTTCCACGTTGGCCTGTCCGACATGGAAAGGCTGTCGGAAAGTGACTTTTTGGGCCCCTGGCAGGGCCCATTTTGGCCCGCTGCCTATGGTTGATGGCCAAGGGGGGACCTACGAGACCTCCTGTAAAACCCTGCACTGTGTGTCAGGCACTGTGGGGTTCCTGCGACAGAGTGCAGGGTTTTTCACAAACACCCCATTTCCCCACAGGAGCCTGTGTTATGGGCGGTTTTCAGGTGGAACGTGAGCTCCCATAGGGAACAATGGGACTCCGACCGAACAGTGTTCGATCGCATTATAAACCGGCGGTTGGAACCACTGACCGCAAGTTGGTTGATCCCGATTCCGAGTCGGTGTCGAGCTGAGGCTTTCCGCCCGACAAAGTACTGAACCCTAAAGTGTCCCAATTGAGCCATGCCTATTCCACAGGAGAATGGCAAGTGTGTAATAAGTAACTGGTTGTTAGAAATGGGGGTCTCCAGTGGCAATGGTGGGCAACAATGTCCAAATAGGGACCCTTCTTCATAATCAGGGCAAGCGGGTTACCCCCTTTGACAACCCCTGCTCAACCCTGTGGTAAAGTAGCACGAGCAGTTAGGCCTATCTCAGAGGCAGTGTGTGAAGCATTTATGACCATGTACCATAAGGCAGCAACGACACCACAAAAGGACACAACTCAGGTAGGTGTAGAAAAATTATATCTTTATCTAACAGTTTAACTCGAAATTCTCAAAGCGTTTCAACAACTACAATTCACGTCAACCCATAGGGACTCCAAAAGGCAATTACTTATTCACCAGAACGTGACACTGACTAAGTTCAAGGCCGGGGCCTACGCGACCTGTCGGTGAAAGGGGACACAGCACGCAGCTTCTCGACGAAGCAGAGATGATGACAGGCGGACTCCCAGCGACCACAAGTCTGGGCTGCAGAGGTCGGTAGCATGCACCCACAATGATTCGGGCACTCAGGTCAGGCGGGCTCTCAGCGGTAGCAGCACGTGGCTGTGGCGGCCCGGCTGGTGGTGGCGATGACTCTTGACATGCAGCTCCGTGGTGGGCTCATAGCAGCAGCAGCTCTCTCTTAGCTGCGGCGGCCCACGAGACAATAGCAACAATCCTCAACAAGGGTGAACAAGGTCCGAGCACACAGCGGTAGCAGTTCTCTCTTAGCTGTGGCGGCCCACAGGACAAATCCATATGATGCAAAGTTGATAAAGGTGCGGGCACTCAGCAGCCACAGCTCTCTCTTAGCTGCGGAAGGCCCACAGGACAAATCACGATGATGCAAAAGTTGACAAGGGTACGGGCACTCAGTGGCAGCAGCTCTCTATTAGTTGCGGCGGCCCGCAGGACAAATCACGATGGTGCAAAGTGGCAAAGGGTGCAGGAACTGAGCGGCAGCAGCTCTCTCTTAGCTGCTGCATCCCACAGGACAACGCACGATGGCGCAAAGTGGCAAAGGGTGCGGGCACTCAGCGGCAGCAGCTCTCTCTTAGCTGCGGCGGCCCACAGAACGAACCACGATGATGCAAACGTTGACAAGGGTGCGGGTACTCAGCGGCGGCAGCTCTCTCTCTTAGCTGCAGCAGCCCACATGGATCCAGCGAAAGATTCAAGGGTTCATGCTAATCCCCCCCACTGTGACACCCCAGGACCTGGGTAAATGTTGCTGGCCCATTAGAAGTGGAGCTGCAATATGTTTTCCTTCGTGAAATTGATCGAAAGGACGAGCAGAGTTTTTGTACCCTTTGAAAGTCGATCCAAATATCCGAGCCAATCGCAAAGGGAGAAATATGTGCTTATAGTAAAGACAGGTACATGCTGTATGGCGATAAAACTGGCCCTATCTTCATGACCTTAATGCCAAAACCAAGATATGGTGCAGTTTTGAATGTGTTTAATATTTCAAGGCTATACTTTATAAGCCTTACTTTATCACTAGATTAATTTGCTTTAAAATGCACCATTTGCCAATCTTTATTCAATTTTTTCTTGGTAGGAGGACCCACCCTGGACCACACGATTGTCCATTAAGTTTGCTCGCTATGCAAAAGTCATACCCAGCTTTTGCTCCTTCACCACTTTCAAATGTCAACAGCCGCCACTGCAATAGGGTAGTGTTTATGTTTACCTCGTTTTAAGCCTTTATTTGTGCAAGAGGCTTGTGAGAATTTCAGAACGCTTTGAAGACCTGATACAAAGAATACAATGTGAATTTCAAGGAAAAACCGTTTATATGCGTTTCCAGAGACTTGAATTCAGATATACATAAACAAGCATTGCATAGCCAATAGGTCTCGCCTTTGGGACCATATACGCTTTGAGCCATGCAGCACACTATCCTGGGTGCTCTGCCTCCAGGGTTTGAATAGCTATACAATTACTATACACTGGGTCATGAAGTCTGATTTAGGAATACAAATAGAGCTAGCAAATAGAAAACCCCAAAATGTAATTTAGGTTACAGGCCTACCCTTGGGCTATTTTCTCCATAATAGTGAGAATTTTTTCACTCATTAACTGTAGCAATTCTGCAGCCAGGGTGTTTTCCCCCACAATTATAGATTTGCTGTATTTGCCAAATAAACCATCCTCTGCAGATCTTGACAAGAAATGTTTTGTTTCTAGTGCAAACGTAGTGTTTCCCCACAGTGGAAGGCCCTTCACAAAGGTTTACTGGTCACCTTTCCGTAGCCTGTTAATGTACTCGGGTGTTAAACTGGTACGGATTAGGTGAAAGCTTGACTCAGAAAGTGTTAACATTTACAAAAATAATAAAACAACTAAGTAATACTAAAGAAATCTGAGGAATGGTTTGCTTTTCTTGCTGCATAATATAGTCAACCATCCCGCATAATGTGGTCATCTCCTGCTGCATAATTCCAACGCTCCTGCCTGTAGCCTAGGACATCCCACTGGAACTTACAACTGAACAATAAAAGAGTGATGGAGAAACCATACTTCCCTGAAATCATGCTCGCTTTTTCCACCATCTAGCTTTGTAACAGGAGAGAGAACAGAAGGCCTTTGCACAGTGCACGAATGGTAAAACAATGGCAGTTATATTACAATACCAAGGAAATAAAGGTCTCACTACACTGTTTTAGAAACGGTATTGCGTTTAAATTGTGTGTACATTTGCTGCTGGGATGTCATCAATGGCGTCCAGACATCTTCAAAAAGGAAACTGAAAACGAAGAGAGAAAAGTAACAGAAAAGCCTGGACAAGTTTAGGTGCTGGCGATAACATTAACGCTCTGGCAGGTGAGCGTCAGGATATTTGGTGTTCAGAACTTCAAAAACATTCAAGGATCAAAAGAAAGTAATAGGAAGGACCATTGTTCCTAGATAAAACTTTCTGTAGACACTTTTAGAAAAAAATAATTTATCAATAGCATTATGCGTGACAGCTTAACTCGGCAGGTGACAAACCCATGCAGATACTGAGCGTCGAGACAGTAAAATGGTTGTGGATTCCTCTGCACATACACACCGAGTATTTTTGTTAAAAGTGTAAAATAAGTAGAAGTTTGGTAAATTTATATTTCCCCACTAAATGGCACAATGCACTTCTTGGGACAAATTGCGTGCATCAAAATAACAAAAGGATAAAAAATAATCAAAACTTATCCCCAGTTCGAAAGATCGATGAAGCACATCATTTCTGTGACCTGTGCCTCTCCCGTGCTCACAAGTGTTGGTAAATAAATGGGGAGCCCAGGAGCCTGGCCACGTCACTTGGACCCTGAAACTAAAATGCTTGCCTGCAAGACAGTAAAGACCAGAGAACATAACAGGAGCGGGGATGGTTCTTGCTAACTTTATTATACATCCATATGTGCAGGAGAACAGGAAAATGGTTGCTCGGGGAATGATTTTGCATCTGTGGTGGATTGTCACTCGGTTTTTCAGGTCATGACGTCCCTTACCTGACGAAGTGTGCTGATGCCATAAATGTTGGTGTTGTTTAATAGGTCGCTCTCACTTTTACCCTGCAGCATGGCTTTGGTGTCTTCCAGGTAGCCAGCTGTGCAAGCTGGCAGGAATTTGGCAGCCTCATTGAAACGAACGGCCCGGGATTTATTATGGAGTACTGGACGAAACAAAGTTAACACGGACAACGGGAGATGGGCGGGAAAAAACTTAAAACGGACAACGGGAGGGGGGAGTGGGGGACAAAGTTAACACAGACAACAGGAGGGGTGGGAAAAAAGGTAACACGGACAATGGGAGGGGGCGGCAACAAAGTTAACACGGACAATGAAGAAAGTTAACACTGACAATGGGTGTGGGATGAAAGGCAACACAATCTACGGTGGGAGGGGCAGCAACAAGGTCAACACATATGGCCTCCATAATAGAAGGTGCTCGGAACAGGAAAGCCAAGGCAAAAAAAAAGAAGCATTTGCAATGCAATAGGACTCGCATTTACTGTAGACCTATTGCATGGATGTATGACGTTACAACGCATGCTATTACAACGCATACCTTTACATCGCATTTTTTACAACGCTAGAACTATTACAACGCAGTACTTTACAACGAATTCTGTTACAACGCCAAACCTATTAAAATACTGAAAAGTGCTGTTACAACGAAGTATATTACAACGCATACCATTACAACGCGATTTTTTTTTTTTTTAAATAAAAAGTACAATACAATCTGGCACGGGATGCAGGGAAATTAGGGGTTTTAGGGTGGGGAAGTGTATTAAAACGTGGAGAAGAACTGTACGTAAATCGACTGAAACGCATTACCAAATTAATACTCGGGTATTAAAATTAATACTCGAGTATTAAAATTAATACTCAAACTTCCCCATAAAAATCCGTTTTCACACATTACTAAGTTTTTAAAAAATAACGAAAAATTAAATAACAGAACAAACACATTTGTAACATGATTAGATCGCAAAGTAAGTAAACCAACTAAAACATAACACACATACACATAGGCGCCATTTTAACCATCTCACTTGTAAAACTTGTCCTACCACAGTTTCTATGTAAACAATACCAAAAGACATGTTCCAAAATGGATGCCAAAACGGAGCAAATGAATGAAAACAATATTTGTTAAAAAGCATTTTTAAATTATCATTTTCCACAGTAAAACAAAGCATTAAAAAAAACACAACGAACGCAGTTTTTTAAAAAATTATTAGTGACACACAGTAAAACTTATAAATACAAGTGAGACACCATTTTGCACTCAGTTGATTATCAACTAGCAGAGAGAGCAGACGTAATAAGCTGACCCTCTGTCACCTGCACTGCGACCTCCTCAGAGAGAGAACGGAATTCACAACAGAGCAACTACTAGTAAGTTATTAATATATTTGAAAACAATAGTTTTTAGAAAAATATATTTTCTTAAACCACAAAAAATATTTTTTCACTTAGTAATAAAAACTTAAGAAATGAACTGTTTCAAATATATTATAAATAAAATAAAACACAAAATTAAAACAAGTAATTTATTTCCCTCAACCAGAAAATCGGAAGACTGTTACATTCCACATCAGCTGAACCTATTTGGACATCCCCACCACGTAAACGACTGACAAACTCAATTGTTTAGGTAAATGTAATTTTTGTGTCATGGTTTTACTTGTAAAATGTGTTTGTAAAAATTTCATTAAGTTATGTATGCCAATGGTGTTTTTTTATAATACTCAATCACACCGCATAAAAATCAAAATTTACAGTTTATAACCAACGTTGACAAAGGAACAATATTTTTTTTTTTTTTCTCCAACAGTGAACATCTTTTCCCAAAAACCTATTAACCTCCAGCAAACATCAGGATAAAGGCACGTTAACAAAAAACCTACTAGAAAAGGTATTTTTTCTTTCCCATTTTATTTTAACGATACATTATTAATCCTTACTTTTGCATTTATTCCTCCTGTATCGTACCTAATTTGAAAACTAATGGATAGTTTTGAGAAACAATATTCAATTTCTTCTGTAGGAAAGAACACCATCACTGATAATTTTTTTGTAGGGTAGGGGTACATATCTCTATTTCTACTACAGTAATGTGTTTTAATTATGACAGTATCATGTAGTACTAGTTATATTGTATGTCTGTTTAATTTTAAAGATACTCAAGTACTACATTTCTACCCACCGTTAATTATTTTTTTATCGCCTTTTCTTCAGAACAGAAAAGATTTTTTTTCTCAAAACTAAAATTTTGAGTCAACAAAGAAAAACATCCTCTACCACCTCATCCACAAAAACGAATTCTCAAAAACAAGGTATTTTTTTCCTGCACGCATTCTTTACCTTCAATATATTTGACTAACTATCACATAGCTAAATTTCAAAGAAATAATCAATGCAATTATGATTATATTTTCAAATTTTAGATTTATATTTCATGTCTAAAGAATGGTTTTTCATTACGGAAATAGTTATGTGCAGCAACTTATATCACATGTGCAATTTTTTTTAGAATAATTTTACTAAACACATTTCTCAACATCGTTCTGTGTTCAAATTTTTTTCATTTTTCACTTTTCCAGACATTTATTTATCCATTCCCCAACAAATCACCTCAAAAGTGTCTACACAAACCGACTCACCAATACCACTGAACAAGAGTCTGCCAGAAAACCAATTCGGAACAAAAGGTAATTTAGACCAACATTGTAAGTTGCAACAATTTTTAAAATGTACCATGCTGTAGAGGTAACAATTTTCTTTTCCAAAATCTGTAAGGTGCAGCAGTAGGGTAAGTGTTGGATAGTGTAGGGGTATTAATTTACTATTCTAACTCCAGGAAGGTGCAGCAGTAGGGTAAGTGTGGGATAGTGTAGGAGTATTAATTTACTATTCTAACTCCAGGAAGGTGCTACAGTAGGGAAAGTGTGGGATAGTGTAGGGGTATTAATTTACTATTCTAACTCCAGGAAGGTGCAGCAGTAGGGAAAGTGTGGGATAGTGTAGGGGTATTAATTTACTATTCTAACTCCAGGAAGGTGCATCAGTAGGGAAAGTGTGGGATAGTGTAGGGGTATTAATTTACTATTCTAACTCCAGGAAGGTGCAGCAGTAGGGTAACTGTGGGATAGTGTAGGGGTATCAATTTACTATTCTATCTCCAGGAAGGTGCATCAGTAGGGAAAGTGTGGGATAGTGAAGGGGTATAAATTTACTATTCTAACTGCATGAAGGTGCTACAGTAGGGAAAGTGTTGGATAGTGTAGGGGTATTAATTTACTATTCTAACTCCAGGAAGGTGCATCAGTAGGGAAAGTGTGGGATAGTGTAGGGGTATTAATTTACTATTCTAACTCCAGGAAGGTACTGCAGTAGGGAAAGTGTTGGATAGTGTAGGGGTATCAATTTACTATTCTAACTCCAGGAAGGTGCAGCAGTAGGGTAAGTGTTGGATACTGTAGGGGTAACAATTTGCTATTCTTACTCCATGAAGATGCATCAGTAGACAAAAGAAAGGATTGAGTACATGTTATGTTTTGTATACAAATATTTAAAAATATCAAGCTAAATGTTTTATCTTTTCTCCTTTTTTCAGATAATGTCTAGCCTTGGAGCAGCCAACTTCATAAAATCCAGGAAGGGCAAAAATCTGTTAAACCATGCTGGATACATATATAGTAAGGAAAGAATAAGTTTAACTAGAAATCATTGGAGGTGCGTGCAATACTACACTACCCATTGCAGTGGCAGAGCGGTTACTGTTGATAATTTGGTTGTGAAAACCACAGAACATAACCACTCTGCCTCTGCAATGGATGTAGAAATCAGAGAGACAATTAATGAGATGAAAGCTATTGCAAGCACCTCCAATGATTCTACAGGATCCATTTTAAGGGAGGTTGCACAGCATGTCCCCAGTCATGTTGCTAGCAACATGCCTATAATACCCAATTTGAGAAGAATTATTCAGAGACAAAAGCAGGCAAGTAATATTCAATTGTCTACACCACATACATTCTCTGACATTAGAATTCCTCATGATCTTTCTATTTCTTTTTCTGATGAACCTTTCCTTCTGCATGACAACGAAAACCCTCAGAAACGTATTTTAATTTTTAGTACCCCCCGTAACCTTGCTAAGTTAGAAAGTAGTGAAATTTGGATGATGCATGGGACGTTTAAAAGTACACCCCATCCTTTCACTCAAATTTACACTATACATGCTAAGATTAACAATAGTGTAATTCCCTTAGTGTATAGTTTGCTACCTGATAAGACTTCTGCAACATACACTGAACTTTTATCAGTGATTAAAAGCAAAACATCTGCAAGTCCTCGAAAAATAATAATCGATTTCGAATTGAGCATGATCAATGTGATCACCAAAACGTACACGGATACCCAAATTCAGGGATGTTTCTTCCATTTTTCGCAGGCATTTTGGCGTAAACTACAAAAAACATCCCTAGTTGCAGAATATTCTCGGGATAGCAAATTACAGTTTGAACTAAAAAAATTAACTGCACTTTGTTTTGTTCCTCCCGAAAGTGTGGACGAGTACTACACTGCAATTATAGAATCTGTTTATTATACGAGTAATGAGGAAAAATTGGCACCCATTCTAAATTACTTTGAGGACACATGGATTGGACACCTAAGCAGATCGGGTCGCAGGAGGAAGCCACGATTCCATGTGGAGTGGTGGAACTGCTACACGAGTTGTTTAGAGGGAGAGGCCAAAACAAACAATGCCATTGAGGGGTGGCATAACTCCTTCAATCATACAATTGGAAAACCACATCCTAACTTCTACTCATTTTTGGAAACTTTGAAGAAGGAGCAAAGTTTCCAAGAAATGAGAATAGCACAAACACTCGCAGGTAGTCTAAACCCACGAGTAACAGTCAAAACAAGGGAAATGTCTGAGAGACTATTGGCAATTTTACAACAGTTTTCGTTGTGTGTGGCTATAGACTACCTCGAAAATCTTTCTAACATTCTTTCTTTTTAAAACAATGAATTTGCTTACTTTCCTGCTTTGCTAAAAATTATAGTAATTACAATGATTCAATTGGCATACAAAGATTTTTTTTTTTAATTTTTTTTCAAATTAACAAGTCGGGTTTTTTGCATTTTTTCAAACAAATCTTCATTTCATCAAAAATAAACCAATGCTGCAAAATTTACTGTTCCATAGTATTCGAACCATTTATCATTATCGGTACGCCATTTTTCAAATTTTCAACAAAAATCCTATTTAAATTCCGTCAAAACCAATCACCAAAACTCAATTCGAACTATAAAATAGAAATAAAACCATATTCCTTAATACACATTGCAGCTGAATTTTCATTTGTATTTCAATTTTACATTTACAAAATATTAAAGTACGCACAATTTTTGTACAAAGAAATGAAGATCGACAGTACATCTTTATCTTCGGAAACAAAGAAAACAACTGTCTGAACCGTAACTTTTCATTTAGAAAGAGTTACATACTTTTTTGAAATAACTAACTTACTTTCAGCAACCCGACATAGGCATGTATTAATGACATTACTGTGGACATGTTTAACAACTTTTAAAACATCTATTAGTTTTCCAGCAACCTCCCCTTATTCTTTCCTTACTATATATGTATCCCTTAAAAAGGTTTAATCTATAATATCAACAGAAAATATTTCCTACCTGGACGCAGATCAGCTTCCTGCTGCTTCCTCCTCCGATGCTCTGCAAAATGGCGTATTACGTCGACGCACACGTCCTTACGTCATCGCGTGCTTCTCTATTTATGGCGGACTACTTTTTTACATTCAACTGTAAATAAATGTTAATATATGTAAATAAAATATTTATATTTTGTTTAAAAATTAAAACTTACTTTGAAAAATTAATGAAAAATATGTTTATTTTTTTCATGTTTAATAAAGCAAATAAAATTGTGAAATAAATAATTTTTTCCTGTCATTATTTTTAATTAAGTTTTTAAATCTCCAATACTGTAATTATATAAATGTTAAATTACTTAATATGTTCCTTACCTTGGCTCTATTCTCTTTTCCTTGCAAAACTTCCTCTTACTTCACTTTCTGTACCTTATTTTCTTGTTCCGCGGGCTGTATATGCTGAGGCTGCCAAAATAAATAAAGGACAAACACGCTCATAGACTTCAATTGAAAACCGTGGGAAATAAATTCAAAAAGTAAGTTATAATTGTTATTTCTGATTTATAAATTTTTTAAAAGTTAAATTGGTATAATTATTACTGTAAATAATTTTTAAAGTTGATATTAATATTTTAAATATATTATTAATTTATTTATATAATAAATTATTCATAAATACACTTACATTTAATTATAAAAGGACACTTTCTTTTAAACATATAAATACTCTTGTCTTTTCATATATGATAAAAATACTCTAGTATTTAAAAATAGGTACTCAATCATTTTTCTATATATTTAAATATTATATACTCTTTAATGTTTAAGAAAACTAATTTTTATGTAGATAAATACACAACATTTAAAATAATTTTTTATGAAGTATCTATTTTTTATATTTTAAAACACTATACTAAATGTTCAAGTATTAAATTTAAAAAAACTCAAGTATTAAAAATTTATACATAATAAAATACACATGCATTAATAATTTGATTATCTACTCACTTTTTTGAAACTACTATAGAAACTAAAAATACTAAAGTATTATTTTATCACCAAACAAACCAAACTTTTCTACTAGTCACAATACTCAAGTATTATTATTTTTATAAACTACTCACTTATTTCAAATAAATATTGCATTTTTTTAAATTATTTTAATACTGAAGTATTTATTTTACTGCTAACCAACCAAACCTTTCTACCAGAAATAATACACAAGTATTAATTTTTTAATTAACTACTGCCCTTTTTTTAATTAGAATTGCTATATTAAAAAAAAATAAATACTCAAGTATTAATTTTAATGCTACCCAAGTAATAATATTTTTAAAAAAAAACAAGATAAATATTTTGCAAAAAAAAATGCGTTGTAATAGTATATGCGTTGTAAAAGTACTTACAATATAACATCTTGCGTTGTAAACACATGCATTGTAAATACATGCGTTGTAAAAGCATTTCCACAAAATGCGTTGTAAAGGTATATGCGTTGTAAAGGTACTTACCATATAATGGAACGCGTTGTAAAAGCATGCGTTGTAAAAGTTTTAGCGTTGTAAAAAAAGCGTTGTAATAGCACAGCGTTGTAAAAGTTGCGTTGTAAAGGTAGTTCCCCCTATTGCATTGGCAACGGAAGGGCAGGTGAGAAGGCATGAACAGGAGTGCGGGGTGGGGCGCGAGGGTCGAGAAGTCACGGACTGTGGGACGGGGGAGGCACGGGAAGAAAATAATTTTCAAAGCAAAGAGACCAGTAGCCATGGAAGGATACAAATGAAGACATGGCCGTCATAAGGAGGGACTAACAAGCCTAAAATCAATCGGAAGGCAGCATTTAGGACCTAAGCCAATGAAAAAGATGGGCAGAGAATGGGTGGAGCATCCACGCCATACTGAATACTGCATGCATCGCAAAGTGAACAGCGCATTTGCGCTGCTTCTATAGACTGGACCTAGAAAAGGCTTGCAAAATTTATGAGGAACTTAAATGAGAAACACTCTGTACAGTCTTTCATTTTCTTACGAACCGTAGAGATAATGCCAATAAGTAAAGGAAAATTTATTTTTCAAAGTACCCTAAAAATCTACAACTACGTAGATACCGTTTAGGAGAGATGCTAATCCCTCTGAAGTCCTGAGTGAAAGAATGCATGAAAGAAAAGTCTTTGCCTTAAGTGAATGAACAAAATGTGAAAAGATTGTCTAAAAGAACAATAGTAGAAAAATTGTTTCATTATATTTCTAGATTATTTGCCATATCAAAACGCAACCCAGCTGAAATAATACTAGAGGGTGGGTGCAGATTGAGCATTTAGAAGAGAGCATAGAAGACTTCGAGGCAGTCTCTCTTTAATCCCAATCCTTTCCCCGTGAATGCATAGCATTGTGAATAAGTAAATGCCTTTGCATGTGTGCATATGTGGGTATGGAGGAACATTCTTCTGCTCCTGTGGAATCTGGCACTAAGGTAGTGCCTGATGCTATTTGTCCTACCAAGATACTGCATAAATTAGCGGCCTCTGTTGTTCAGCCCAAACAGAAATTTTAAACTGTTCTTTCTCCTCTGGCACATTCCCTTATGAATGAAAGTGTGGTGAAACCCTTACTAAAAAACCCTAGGGCCTGATTTATAGTTGGTGGATGGATATTCTGCCACAAACATGACAGATATCCTGTCAGCCTTATTACAAGTGCCACAGGATATAATGCACTTATAATAAGGTGGACTGGATATCCGTCACATTTGTGACATAGTAACACATCTCCAAAACTCGAAATCAAGCCCCTAGTCTTGAATCTTTGCTGTTATAAACCTATATCTTTATTCCCTGCTATTGCAAAATAAGGGGACAATATTTGGCCAATTGGCTCAAAGTGCCTTGAATGTTATAGTCTATTAGTGGCAATACAGCCCAACTTCCACCCATGCATGGATATGGAGACAGTACTTGTGTCACTATTAGATGATTTTAGGATGAGCCTATATGCTGGGCATTCTATTGGACTCATTGTACTAGACTCTAATCTTTGATATGGTTGATCACTCAAGCTTAGTAAACCGGCTGATGGCCAAAGGATTAAGGGGTGCTGCACTTGCATGGTTGTCTTCTGTCAGGGTTCTGGTATTTTTTCCTTCGGGTCCAAGCCCAATACGGTGAGGTGTAGCATCCTTCAAGAATCCTTGTTGTCTTTGTTGCTGTTTAACATCTATTTGCAACCTCTGATCAAGATCATCAGCTCTTTTGGACTGGACTCCATGACCAATACAAATAACACCCAATTCACCTTTAGATTGGACATTGCCATAGAGGAGATTAAATATACTCTTCAATCCTGCCTTTCATTCTTGGGTGAGCATAATTATGTTAAAGTTAAGTGCTGATAAAACAGAGATGCCCATATGTGGCCCAGAACACTTATGGAATGGCCAGCCAACTGGGAGCCACCGCGCCTTTTCTCTTCTATGCGCTACACTGTGAGAGCATGGATTAGCAGTGTCCCTCAATTCAGATTTTTGGGCAGAAAGTAGGTATGACACTTTCTGGTATATTGGGGCAAGAAGTTCAGGTGAGCTTGGCTTTGGTTATTTTTGGGGTAATGTTAGAGGGAGAGGAGAACAGGACACTAACAAGAGCACACAGAGCCCTTGTATTTATGCTAATTCTTCTTGCACATAGAGAGCTCTGTATAAAGTCGATTACGCCTAATCCCTGTTAGAAATAGAGTGGGTGACGTCAATACAGAGAATTAGGACATTGGACCGAGCCATAGCGAATTCTAAGAGAATGAGGATATGGGATATTTAGGATAACTGAGCAAAGATCACATGACTCCGATTGGTATCTCTTTTTCTGCTTTTTTCTTTTTATTCTGTTTTTCCTTCCTTTTTCCTTCATTATGTTATGAGTTCTGTTATTACATACTGGTCCAATGATTAATACCAAGGTAAAAAGGAGTTTTATTTCCCTTATTGGTAATTCAGTCTAAATCCTAGCGCCTGTTCAAAGGCGTATATTCCGAGCTGGCAGCACATTTAAGACTCGTCATGTTTTTTAAAATGCCTCCCTTTGAGGAGAGGCCGAGATCTTTAAGTCAGCTCCAGCTGCTTGGATCTTTTGATACCTAATACAAAATGGCAAATAATAAAACAAAAAAAAACAGAGATTCTCATATGTGGCCCAGAACACTGATGGAATGGCTAATTCCAACTGGAGCCAGATCAGCCTGCCTGTTCTCTTCTATGCGCTACACTGTGAGAGCATGGATTAGAATAACTTGATTATCTTAGGGAGAATGAGTGCTCTACATAGACATCCACTGGAGAACAGAGTTGTGTGACTTTTGTGGATGCTGTTGCATTTTGTTACACAGAATACCCTGTAAATTGTGGCTAAAATCACTGATTTCTATCACATTTCTGAGATAGAAAGGACTGAAATCTATGGGAATACACAAAAGTCCTACCACGCATGATCGCCACACTTCAAATGAAAATTGTACACCATTTGTGTGACTTGGCTTTCTGCGCATAACAATAACCAGTCAAACCTTGGACACTGAAGTCAATGTGCTTTGAATGAGGGCTTCACATGATCACAGCCATGGTCCACTTCAATGTCTTGCATTAGGTCTAACCACACACAAGAAGCTGTCTTTAAATCAGGAAGGAGTTTGGGAATATACGGTGGTAAGACTTTGGTCTTTGAATGGAAGTGCTGGGTTTTTGGTCACATAAATATGCTAAAGCAAAAATATCATTTTTTGGCCAATCCTTTTATGTTTCTAGAGTATTATGGGTGAGAAAATGTGCTAGAATCCATTAAAGTAACACCCTAGATTCCTTTGGATGTCTAGGTCTTCAAAAAAGCCCTCAGTTGGTAGAGTTCTAAATTATCAACAGACCTGGAGCCTCAATAGTGAAGCCTTTCACAAAGGCAAGTAAGAAGAAATGTTGACATATGGGCCATTAATGGCTCTTCTGAACCTCAGGGTGTTTTTTTGAAGTAAGGGTCCCAAGATGGGAGAAATGCTCAACCCTACTAATGTGGTGTCACTTTATCACAAAACCTTTGGAACTGGAGTTTCTGGGACCAATCACCATTACATGAGACTTGGAATAATAGGTGTTTAAGTCAACACCATCCATAAAAGTAACAAAAATGTCTGAAAGGCGCTGCAGACCCCTATCAAGAAATTAAAAAAGCAACGTCCGTGTATAAAAAACAGGCAGGGGACACCCGCCCATGCTCAGGACATCTAACTCTTGATTCATTTACGCTGATTCCAGACCATTAATATAGAGAATGAAGAGAAAAGGATCCGGAATACACCCCTTGCACACTCCTCTCTTCAAACTAAAATTCTAGGTGCCTTATCCATTTGCCTTGTACCCCACAGAGGTTGTACTAAAAGGAGACCAGAGCAGGTTTGACACCCATGGGCTCCTGCACAGCCCAGAGTTTGGCTCTGCTAAACCTGTTGAAAGCCAATCTGAGATACATGAAGGCTAAGTGAACAGCCTCCTCCTTTGCCTTCCAAAATCAGCACATAAAGGGTCAGGTTCTGCTCAACAGTACCCTGCCCTACCTGAAACCCATATTAGACCTCAGATAACACATTCTTTTCCTTCGCCTGAGTAGTTAGGCGATCCAGGAGGACCCACCCTAAAATTTTAACCTTATTTGCCACCAGAGAGATCGGTCTTTAACAAGCGGGGTCAGCCCTGTTTCTCTTCTTAAAAATAGGGACAATAATCGAATGTCGTTAGCTATTGAGAAGCAAACTGCGAGTGGCAGTGTTTAAATACTGATCAACATAGGGGCCCAAAGATCAATCTCTGATTTAAACAGGTCCCCCAGTATTCCGTCTGGGGCCTTGCCATCTTCCCTAACGTCCTCCCACTGAAAACAAAGACCAGTTGCCTCCTGATTGACAAAGGGCGATGCCTCGCCAGTCTCCAGGTCATAAATGCCCCCAAAGTGGTCTAACTAGGCCTGAGGGTGATAATGAGGGTTTGTACAGATACCTGGTCTGGAGAAAAAAAAGGATGGTTCTATACCCCCAGAATGCCACACTATCCTGTAGGACACTTGCCTCCAATAGATTGTCCCATAATTCCTTTTTTAGAGCCCTCTTTCTTTCTCTTTGTACCTTAATGTAAGTAGCACCGGCTCTCCTTACCTTCTCCCGAATATAAGGCTGTTTTTGCAGGGATGCTATAAGCACTCTATGGGCCTGAGAAAAAGCCTTATTAAACCATTTAGAGGCCACTATCAAAGGC
This sequence comes from Triturus cristatus, assembly GCF_964204655.1. Lineage (NCBI taxonomy): Eukaryota > Metazoa > Chordata > Amphibia > Caudata > Salamandridae > Triturus > Triturus cristatus. The sequence goes on along the minus strand of NC_140589.1, from coordinate 1,793,647,442 downwards.
TCAATATTAGGGAGAGTAAGAGCTGAAAAAACAGCCCGAATGTTAATGTCAATAGCTCCTTCATCTAGGGAGTTAGAAAAATGTGATTGACCAAAAGATAAGACAAGATGATTGAAATTGGCCGGCACCACCTATGACCATTTTAGTCTTCTCCCCTGTGGTGTGGGATTGACAGTTTCCTGATATAAACTATCAGCCCTGTATAATGTCTGTGACCACCTGAACATGGGCTGAAGAGGGTTATGGTCACACTGAGCATGCCAAATCAATAAATCAATCAATAGAACATTTATTCAGCACACGCCTACCTCCAACAGAGGTTTCCTGGCGCTAGCAGCGGATTCAACAGTAAGAGATGGGGTAACTTAAGGTCGGCTGAAAAGCCAAGTCTTCAGTGCTTTCCTAAATGCTTGTTGAGCCTCTGACTTACGAAGGTGTCCAGGCATAGAGTTCCAGAGTGACGCCTGACAATCCTGGCTTTAGAGAAACGAGGAATCCTGAGTAGTTCTTGATGATTACATCTTAGGGCCCTAGTCTGGCGATATTTCTGGAGTCTCTTTCTCATTTAATCCGTGCGCCTTTCTCTGGTGGCTTTATGGGCAATGGACAGCGCCTCAAACTCAATCCTTCTTCTTGGGTAGGCAACCAATGGAGGCTTTTCAGGTGGGGAGAGATGTGGTGACGAAATGGCAGATTCCTAATAGGTCTGGCCGCAGAGTTTTGAATGATTTGCAGTCTTCAAATCAGAGCATAGTCTAGCTGCGATGTGACCATAGCATGGACCACAGTCTTCCTACAGTTAACTAAGGATATCTTCTTACGCCAACAGAGGCCCGTCTATCGTCTCGCTTTACCATACATCATCAAAGGAAGGGCCCAGGCAGGGCGGCAGTCAGGGCAGCAGTCATCAGTAGCCGTCAGGAAGGAGTAACCACGCTGTAAAAAGACCTTCGGACCACTTTCGACATACAGGGATCGCTTGACGTGGCTCGCGATTCCTCCAGAATTATCCTGCGGGGTTCCTCACGACCTTCAGGCAGAACCACTGCCACTGAAGCCGCCCCACATTGGGCGCCAGTTGAAGAACCAGAACCTTTTGGACCTGGCGGCACAGGGCACGCCTTAATCTCCTGGGTTCTCCTGCTTAGCTACACAGAGACACGGGGACACTCTGTCGGCGTAAAAGATCAGATTTATTGAGCTGAAGCTAGTACAGTTATCCCAGAAGTACACGAGGTAGGTTCTCAGGAGACTGCCACTTCACTCCGTGGCGTACAACCTTTTATAGCATATATGAGAAATATACATTAACCAAATACACACCCAGAGTACATAAGAAAGAGCCAATAAGGAAAGTTGGAAAACAGGACAGAACCAATAGGAAAAGTTTAAAAACAAGTGTCAGATGACTCGAAGAAGCCTTTCCTTCAACTGTGTTTGTCACCCCTCCTTCAAACTAATTCATTAACGGATCTACAACTAACTTGCAGGTGGCGAGATACGTTTGTGTGTATTGGAGGACAGTTGTGAAACGAGAGAATGCTACCAGAAGAAAGCGAAGGCCAGACGATAAGATAAAGTCAAAGGAGAATAGTGTAAACCAACAGATAGTTGAGACGGGGATTAGAAAAACCAGACAGGGATTAGTGTACTCGGCCAAACCTAACACCAGCTTTGCAAATAGAGGCAGAAGGTTAATTTTGACACAAAGCTTGCAGAAAAAGCCGAAAAAAACTTAGACCGTCGTGCTGCCTGAGTGAGGGCAACAAAAGATGGCGACGGAGCACAAAATGGCGGGTCGATACGATCTCAATCGAAAATCGAAGTTCCTCAGGAGCCATTTCAATGCTAAAGTCATTGATTTGGTATGTAAAGGTTTACAGATAACACAGAAATTCCACGTAGCAAACCACCCCCAATCTGCAGGCCTCGTTGAGAAGTACAATGGTACTCTCAAATTAAAACTAGCTAAAATTCATGAAAGCACAGGATTGAAATGGCTAGATGCGTTGCCTTTAGCTCTATTGTCAACAAGGGTGACAGCAAACTCTAGGACCGGATTATACCCATATCAAGTGGTCTTCGGGCGCCCTGCTAATATGTGGGGTGTACTGAGTAAGGGTGGGCATCAAATTCCGTTCCGCTCGCGGAATGTGCAAAATGTAGGCATTTTCGCGTTCCACGGAGAATGCGAAGATGTCAAAATTTCCTCGATCTGCAGCATAGCGGTGATTTTTTTCATGTTCGCACTTTAAAAATACATGCTCGCGCGCGCGGTCAACTTACCGGGATCCCTGCATTCGCCGGAGAGTTTTCCGATCCATTCGTGTGCGCCACAAGATGTTGGTAGCCGGTCGCGCTATCCCTCAAGAGTTTGCGAACACGTCATTCGCAGCGCCATCGGACACCGCGAGAAGTCTGCGATCGCGAACACATCATTCACCACCGCTAGAGTGAGCGTGCGATCCCGAACACGTCATTTGGACGTGCCATCCGACATCCGGCGGAAGTGTGGTGAAGCTCGCGATCCAGAACACACAAAATTTTCAATCTGGAGAAGAATAATATCTCAAGCAGCATAAAACCTTCTGTAAATGATGATTTGGATGAAAAAACTCCTCAGATTGACATTTGGGTGTCCTTTTTTGTGCAAGGAGTCCAAAAAATTTGGGGGGAGAGGGAGGAAGTGCCACAGAGTCTCCAACTTTCTGTTCTTGTCCAGCAGGCTCCTCCCAGTGCTTTGTCCATCTCCTGTTCATTCTGCCTTTGGATTTTGAGCTGGAAGGATCACTCCTTGTGTCTGCTGAATCATTATCATTGGATTTGAGGACTTTTGAATTTGATATTTTACAAGTAAGTTGGTGTGTTTGTTGTTTGATTGGAGCATTGCAGTTGCTACAACTACAATTTTGGCACTTATAATTTTTTGTTTTGTTTATTGTTGTGGGTAGCCAGTAGGCCCAGAGCTAGTCATGGGTGGGTGCATGATGAAGCAACTGTTCCTTTGGTGTGTGTTGAATTTATTTCAAACATCATTTGGGGCATGGATGGCTGTGGATTGATGTGCAAAATGTGTATTTTTGGGGGTATTTCTGTTCTTTTTGGGTATGTGTTAAATAAATGCCTTTGTGGTGTATGGTGTGTTGTTGTGTACCTTGCAGACCTTGTTTAGCCCTGTGGATTTTCGTTTTTGCATTTTATTGCATTAAAAGGCAAAGCAGTGTGGTTTAGCAGCATGTATCCTTTGCCTGGCCATTATAAGCCTTTTGGCAGAACATTGTTTTCTAGGCTTCCTGCTTGTTGCTTGTGATTTTGTGAGTGTCCATGTGGCTGGTGGCCATTTCTGGCGAGAGTTATTAGTGTGCTGCTTTTGCCATATAGGCCTGAATGTTATTCCTTTGTGGCCCAGGCTTCTTGATGTTGTGGGCCTGGCCATGAGGCTGGCGGCCATTTTGAAGTCAGGCTGTGTGCTTTTTGCTATAGACCTGCATTGTCTGTCTTCAGTTTCTTGAAGTGGGTGGGCCTGGCCATGTGGCTGGTGGCCATTTTGAAGGCTGGAAGTGTGCTTTTGCCATAGGCCTGCAAGCTTGTGGCCTAGTCTGCCAACAGGCCTTTCATCCTATAGGCGCACAGGTAGTCACGGGTGCATGATACAGCTGTTTCTGTGTGTTCTGTTGAATTTAAACACCATTTAGGGCATGGATGGCATTGGATTGAATTGGAAAATGTGTATTTTTGGAGGTATTTCTGTTCTTGGATTGAATTGGAAAATGTGTATTTTTGGAGGTATTTCTGTTGTTTTTGGGTGTGTGTAAAATAAATGCCTGCGTGGTGTGTACCTTGCAGACCTTGTTTAGCCCTGTGGATTTTCGTTTTTGCATTTTATTGCATTAAAGGCAAAGCAGTGTCGTTTAGCAGCATGTATCCTTTGCCTGGCTATTATAGGCCTTTTGTCAGTACATTGTTTTCCAGGCCTCCTGCTTGTTGCTTGTGATTTTGTGAGTGTCCATGTGGCTGGTGGCCATTTCTGGTGGGAGTTATTAGTGAGCTGCTTTTGCCATATAGGCCTGAATGTTATTCCTTTGTGGCCTAGGCTTCTTGTTGATGTGGGCCTGGCCATGAGGCTGGTGGCCATTTTGAAGCCAGGCCGTGTGCTTTGTGCTATAGACCTGAATTGTCTGTCTTCAGTTTCTTGTAGTGTGTGTGCCTGGCCATGTGGCTGGTGGCCATTTTGAAGGCTAGTGGTGTGCTTTTGCCATAGGCCTGCAAGCTTGTGGCCTAGTCTGCCAACAGGCCTTTCATTCAGTAGGCTCAGAGGTAGTCACGGGTGCATGATACAGCTGTTCTGTGTGTTCTGTTGAATTTAAACACCATTTAGGGCATGGATGGCATTGGATTGAATTGCAAAATGGATATTTTTGGGGGTATTTCTGTTCTTTTTGGATGTGTGTTAAAAAAATGCCTGTGTGGTGTGTGCCTTGCAGACCTTGTTTAGCCCTGTGGATTTTAGTGTTTGCATTTTATTGCATTAAAGGCAAAGCAGTGTGGTTTAGCATGCATTCTTTGCCTGGCTATTATAGGCCTTTTGTCAGTACATTGTTTTCCAGGCCTCCTGCTTGGTGCTTGTGATTTTTGGTGAGTGGCCATTTCTGGTGGGAGTTATATAAGTGTGCTGCTTTTGCCATATCGGCCTGCATGGTTTTCCTCTTGGCTTACTGTTTCCATCCATCCCCTTTGCCAGCAGTAGCTCCCTGAATGATGTGATGAGATTACGAGCAAATAATTTAATGCCAAACTGGGTCCACTTCCATTACATTTGTATTTTTGTTGTTCTTCTTCTTCTTTCCTATCCTTCCAGAGAGTGTACACAGTATACCATGCAAGCCCTTTTTGACAAAGTCTCACAAATGGCTACACTACATTATATATTTTATTTGTTTGTTTGTACTTGTAGTAATTGAACCACAACAACAAATGCAACATTTCACTGATGTTCTTCTCATGGCTTCTTTGCTTTTAGGTGCACAAAAAGACAGAGGAGGAGGTGTCATCATCATCACCCGTTGTACTGCCAGACAGACGTCCTGTTGCGCACCACGTCACGTCCACGTGTGACCACAGACATCTCTGCAACTTGTGCACCTGCGTCCTGCTGACATCTGAAGAAGATGGCCCCAAAGAAAGGTAGCAGGTCATCCAGTACCAAGAAAGTTGTCGGTGAGAAGAAGGAACAGAAAAAGGATGTGGCACTTACCAAGACTGGTGTGCCGCCCCAGATGTTTTTTTTGGAAACAAAAAATTACGCCTGCAGCAGCGTTGTCTTGGGACCAAGCTGGGAGCAGAACCTCCGCATCACCGGCCCAGACCCACCAACCTAGGCCCAAGCCCATGAGTGTCGCAGAGGTAGCGATGTTAAAATGTCATTATCGCAAAGTAGTACACAATCAACGCAGGCGGAAACTCAGCAGATAAGTGGGCAGCAGCATGCGCCGCAGCAGGCGCAGCAGCAGGTGCAAGAACAGCAGCAGGTACAAGAACAGCAGCAGCCGCAAGAACAGAAGCAGCTACAGCCCACAATAGTAGTTGTTCCTCCTGAAGTAGGGGCATTTCAGGAGATCAAGCTTCCTGCAGACAAAGAGGGGCAAGCCACTGTTTCAGAAGATCCATTGTCTTCCCGACACCTAGCAAGGAAAATGAGGGTTAGTCTTTCATCTTCTTCTTCAAGCCCCGCTTCTGATGATCTTCATGCCACTTGGAAGCCACCAGTTTAGTCTGAGAGTGATGCACGCCACAAGACAAGGCTAGTGAAAAGGAAGGTTCCAGAAAGCCTTACAGTTATGGAGGCAGATGTACAAGAGGGGGATGATGATGACGAGCCAGTCATCATGAGCATCACTCCCGACCCCGAGGAGATGGAGACCAACATTATTACCCTATCCAAAATCACTGCGAGGGATGTAGCACGGATACCTCCAACACAGGTAACAACAACACGAACTCCAGCTTCCATATTTGTAAAGGCCCGGCAGGGACCTACATACAGCTCAACCACCACCTCAGTAGGTAGTGGTAGTGTAACTGCACAGAGTCAAATTCCAGGCCCACCCTCCAGTTCATCTGGTATTGAAAGTGGCACATCCAGCAGCGCCAGAAAGTTCTCCTCCCCAGTTTGGGACTTCTTTTTGCTTAGCAGTAAGGAGGAGAACATTGCTATATGCGCAATTTGTCGACAGGCTGTTAGGCGGGGTAAGCTTGGTACAAACTATGGTATCGGAGGACAAACAAGTCATCTCAAAATACACCACCGTATCCAGTGGGAGGCTAACCTGCTTCGCTTAGAAAAAAATAAAACTGAACCCATTGCTGTTGTTAGGGATGAAGAATTAGGGGAAGATATGATCGCGGTGGAAGGTGAACAAGAGGGAGACATTTCTAGCCCTGTCCCCAGCAGTGTAGTGGTACCGCCCACATCCTCAGCAACATCTCAGTAGCACCGCAGTAAGAGTCATACTCAGAGTCAGACTGAGACACCAAGGCGACCACAATGAAAAAAAGTGCGTTGTAGAGCCTAACTGGGTTCAAGAAAACAGCTGCCCCACAAATTAAAAAAATCCAGCCTACCATTCACAGCATGTTTAGGTCGGAGAGGCAGTAGGAACGCAACCACCCAACGACACTGTTGTATAATGTGAAGCTGGCTAAAATGTTAGCGCTGGACCTTCTCCCTTTTTCGATTGTGGAAGGGGTGGGTTTCCTTGAATTTGTGTCAGCCATCTGTCCTAAATGGAAGGTTCCCAGCCGGTCCTATTTCGCAAGAGTTGCTGTTCCAGCACTACATCACGATGTACTAGAATTGGTTGGACAAGCTTTGCAGCAGAGTGCTGTTTACAATATCCACCTGACAACAGACATGTGGACCAGTTGCCAAGCCACTGATTACATGTGCATCACTGCACACTGGGTCTCTTTTGTGGGGGTTAGAGATAAGCTATCTGAAGTAGGTGCTGTTGATACAGCTGAGATTTTTAATGCTACTCGGAAACATGCAACTGTAGCCATGTTCACCATGGAGAAATCTCATACTGCTGTAAACATTTTGGAAGAGTTTCACAGCAAGGTCTTTGAATGGCTGCGCCCAAGAGGGCTTAAGATTGGTTTTGTTTCTACAGATAATGGCAGTAATGTACTTAAGGCCATACAGCTTGGTTCCTATTTCAGGGTGTCGTGTTTGGCGTACTGCATTAACATTATAGTTCAAGACTTTCTGAAAAAAGAAGCCATAGTCAGCAACTTACTGACCACCTGCCGAAGAATATGCACTCATTTCAGACATTCTTTTAAAGCTCGGAAGCAGATGAGGATCATTCAACGTGACTATAGAATGACAGTCAAAGCACTTATCCAGGAGGTGGCAACACGTTGGAACTCAATTTATTACATGCTTGACCGTCTGTTTGAGCAGTACAGACCAATCAATGAATATGTCATGCAAAGAGGGGATGCTACTGTGAAAGGCATGGCCTTCAGATGGACCAATGGTGCCTAGTTAAATGCCTGACTGAGATGCTTATTCCTTTCGAGGTCTTCACATGTGAAGTTAGCAAGGGGGACTGTACTATGGGCCAAGCTATCCCATTGTTGCAAATGCTAGAGCAACAGCTGAAGGAGGTGTCTGAAGTGTAAAAAGTTGTAGATGGAAAAAAGAAGCATATGACTTATGAGTTGGTAAAGAGCTTATCCCGTCACTTAGCTGACAATACAAGGGTGCAAAATAAGATTTTGACACAAGAACATTACATTTGTGCCACAAATCTGGATTCACGGTCCAAATCAGCACTGAGAAGTAAGACATTAATTCCTTTTTCTGAAGTGGATGTTGCCCGGTACAAAACTTGGATAGCTGAGTCAGCCAGTAAGTTGGAAAATGAACGGCTTGTAATTAAAAGCCCGCTCCTAACACCCACAACCACAACAAGTACTGCAGCAGTGCATCCGGCGTCAAGTTCAACTTCGGAGCCTGAGCGCAGTGCATTTGGCTCAGAAGACTCACCAACACTATCGACAACAGCAAGAACCGGATCATCAGCCCCAGTAAAATCATTAAAGGATTGGTATTTACAGCAAGGACTTGCTGGGTCCAGTGCTGATGCTAAGACAAAAGAGGCCAAACAAAGTGTAGCACCCCTGAACATTGAGCGGATGGTCAAGGCCTATCTGGATGACCCGACAGAAGTGTACATTGATCAAAACCCATTGCGGTAATGGTATGGGAAAAGGGGCCAATGGCCACTGCTCAGCAGACTGGCGATACACTATCTGGCTTGCCCTGTCGCAAGTGTCTCTTCTGAACATGATTTCAGGGCTGCTGGTTCCATTGTAACAGTTAGAAGGACCAGTCTCTTGCCTAAAAATGTGGAGAGGTTAACTATGATCAAAATGATCAGCACTTTATACCACCGAATTACACAATACATGAATCAACGCAGGAAGATGAGGACATCGGCTCAGGTGACGGAAGTAGCGTCTTAGATGATGATTAGATTACCTACTTCTGATTGAACCCCCAGAGTTTGAAGATGAGCTATATTTCCCTGACAACTAGACTTCCACTGTCTTTCTCCCTTATTGACTTTTATTTGTGTGTCTGTGTTTCTGGTTTGAAACTTCGAATCACAACAAATCCATCACCACCGTATTCTAGTCTTATTGCCATATATGAGTTTCAGCTTTCTGCATTTCAGTCCTCCGAGTCCTGCTCCTCCATCCTCCTGAATCGCCCTAAATCTATTGCCCTCAAGCCAGATGATTAGCATAATAGAAGAAAATCTTGCCTCGTTGAGTCCCTCCAAAAGAAGCGGAACATGATGATGACTACTATAGCTATCCTCCTTTCCGAACAGAGAGAGACTGCCCATTAACTGAAGATGAGAAGGAACAGGTAATGAACCTAATGATGACATGCATTGGATGCTGACTGAGTGATTTGTGTTGTTGTTGTTTGTAGTGTATGAAGTTATTCTTTGTCTACTATTATCTAATCTACACACTAAAAGTAACTCAAGGTAATGTTTGTTTTCCTTCTTGTTTTTTAATAACAAATTTGTACTTCTACTGCAGGCCGATCCATTGCATTTTGAATAAGGAAAGGGGACTCAATCAATCTGTACAATGCACACTGAGTTGGACAACACCATGATGATGACCACAGTGACATATTATCTTCGCAGTCACTCAGTAGGATCCAAGGTGATTGATGGAATAACTCAGGGTGTTTCATGAGTGGAATAAAAGGTAAACAAGTCAACAACAACCACTGCAGACCTACATGTCTGTGTAGTGGTGGAGTCGACTGTGGTGGTATGACTGAGAGCGGTGCATTGATTTAGTCACTTAATTTGTAAAATGCTATGTTGCTGTATATTATGTGCTTTGTCTGCCTCTGTCCCCCCAAAAAAGTACGCTAAATGGAGGTGGGTTCACGGCGGGTGCCATGGGCCTGCTCTGCCCTGTTGTTGTTGGAGGTTAATGCTGGAAACAGACTAGAGTAGACATAATGTATCCATCCCACCTCTGAAAGTGTTCTTGTTGCACTCCACCGTAATTCATGCATTTTTTTTCTACTTGATTTTCAATATGCCTTTTGTTTTTCCTTGTACATTTACAGGCCGGCCCTTACCCTGTGCTATACTGGGAAAAACAACTCACACTTACCTGACCAATAAATCTGCATCTGCCAGGCAGGCAGTGGCGTCACCCAAGATTGATGGCTGGAGCGTCCATGGAAGGGAGGACCCAGGGGAATGCCGAGATGCAACTCCCCATTTTGACCAGGATAACATACAGTAACAGTATTAACTTTCATCATATTTTAAATAATTTGATTCATTTGTTGTCTTCAATCATTAGTACTGTATGTTGTTGTTATTAGTATAATTCAATTCATCCGTACAGCTATTCTTGAAATTCCTTTGCTATCTTTAATAGTAAGCCCGGGCAGGTACAACAGAACAGAAAATGTATGTAATTCAGGTCTATGAGGGCAGACAGGCAAGGCAAATTGCATAATATACTCCTGCCCTGTACTGTCTAATTGTAGTTAGTAAGTACTTCATTAACCATCAAGTTATCATCATCAACATGCATGCATTTCCTTTTTCTCCCTTAACAGATTTATGGATATGGTTGTCTGCCAAGATTGTTTTTTCTTTTGTTGTTGTCCATGTGCACTGTTTTTCTTTGTCAAACCTTTCCCTCAACCCCCCTTCCCAACCATTCATCAAACCCTAACCCCCTTCCCCCGGGCTGTGTGACTTATTGAGGTGTAACTAAATTAAATGGACACCAATAATTTATCACACGCTTGCTGGGGCGGATGTGGCAAAAGCAACACTAATTCAATCTCAAAGCAGGGCAAGGATCTTCTTCTGCTTGTCCACCCATGAGCAGTATATATTTGCGAGGTAATTTTTTTTACCAAAGGAACCTAATCCATCAGCATTATTTGCCGGAATCGATTGGATTTGTTGTCATCCTTCTACACAGCACTAACGGTTACGCTTGTGTCGTGTGTACTGTAGGTAGGCCTAGTCGAGTGACTCGACACAACTAGAGTTTGTAACTCTGTGTACTAATTTATCCCCAACACCATTATGTTTTATTGGATTTTTCCACATTATTGTTTGGCAGTAAGTTCTGTACTGTACTTCGTTCTACTACTCCTCCAACTGTCTCTCTCAGGTGACTGACTGTCTCATTTTCTTTTTTTGCAAAGGCTACTGCCAGTGTCTACTCCTACTACCACCACAACCAATGGCATGTTGGGAAAGAAAACCATTATCACCGTGCAGCCATCGCTGTGCCTAAGTTAAACATCCCTTGCTCACTGCACCACTGGATTCAAGCTAGCCTGGCTGAAGAAGGGTGAAATACCCTGAAACCGGTCCCAGGATGCTTGTTTCCGGTCCAGGGAGGACCTGGCCTGGCAGTTCGGTCTGGACTGTTCCCATGGGGCACAGGGTCAAGACTTATTTGCATATGGCTGGGCCCAAACTGTTGTGGCGTAGTGGGCAAAAGAACGATGGATTTAACCCAGATCTTTTGACTGGGGGAGAATATTTGCATTGTCAGCATTCCGTCCATCATTTGTTTGCTGTAACACTTTACGCCCTAAGTGGGATGGGTATGCCCAGACGTGGGTCCCTTGCTCACTGCGCCACTGGATTCAAGCTAGCCTGGCTGAAGAAGGGTGAAATACCCTGAAACCGGTCCCAGGATGCTTGTTTCCGGTCCAGGGAGGACCTGGCCTGGCAGTTCGGTCTGGACTGTTCCCATGGGGCACAGGGTCAAGACTGATTTGCATATGGCTGGGTCCAAACTGTGGTGGCGTAGTGGGCAAAAGAACGATGGATTTAATGCAGATCTTTTGACTGGGGGAGAATGTTTGCATTGTCAGCATTCAGTCCATCATTTGTTTGCTGTAACACTTTTCGCCCTAAGTGGGATGGGTATGCCCAGACGTGGGTCCCTTGCTCACTGCGCCACTGGATTCAAGCTAGCCTGGCTGAAGAAGGGTGACATACCCTGAAACCGGTCCCAGGATGCATGTTTCCGGTCCAGGGAGGACCTGGCCTGGCAGTTCAGTTTGGACTGCTCCCATGGGGCACAGGGTCAAGACTGAATTGCATATGGCTGGGTCCAAACTGTGGTGGCGTAGTGGGCAAAAGAACGATGGATTTAACGCAGATCTTTTGACTGGGGGAGAATGTTTGCATTGTCAGCATTCAGTCCATCATTTGTTTGCTGTAACACTTTTCGCCCTAAGTGGGATGGGTATGCCCAGACGTGGGTCCCTTGCTCACTGCGCCACTGGATTCAAGCTAGCCTGGCTGAAGAAGGGTGACATACCCTGAAACCGGTCCCAGGATGCTTGTTTACGGTCCAGGGAGGACCTGGCCTGGCAGTTCGGTCTGGACTGTTCCTGTGGGGCACAGGGTCAAGGCTGATTTGCATATGGCTGGGTCCAAACTGTGGTGGCATAGTGGGCAAAAGAACGATGGATTTAACCCAAATCATTTGACTGGGGCAGAATGTTTGCATTGTCAGCATTCCGTCCATCATTTGTTTCCTGTAATAAGTTAAACATCAAGCACAGGTAAGAGAAGAAGTTTGGGGGAGGCATAATTAATAATGGGAATTTTTTCATTGCTTCAATTTCACACACCCCTTTGAGTCCAGTTGCAGAATGCATAGACTAAGAGGAGAGACTGACAGTACTAGTAGGACAAGTCGCTCAGTGAGGAGTACCACATCTATCTGTTTGTGTCTTACAAAGTCAGCCAATTATTTTAATTAAACACTGGCTGTGGCCCTGCACCAGCAAGGAAACAATGTGACGTAAAATAGTAACCCCACCCACAAAACATTAACATCATTGTATGTAAAGTATAAATATATAATTTAATCCCCTAACAAAATCAAACTATGTAGAAAACCCATAACAACACCTGACCCACCCCTCTCCCTAACCCCAACCAATGACCGGAACGAAAAAGTCCAATTATCCAACGAAAGTTAACCCCAACGCCCGATTCCCACCCACCAAAAGAAGAAATAAAAAAGGGGCAATTAACTGGGTCTTATCGGTGGCCTCGCCTTTCCAGGAGGACATGGACTTGCTCCTCTAGCCGAGCGACGTGGTCCTTCAACGCACGCCAATTGCATCCACGGGGGGGGGCAGCATTGATGTAAGATGGGCGGCGGCGGCTGGCTGCCAGACGGTGGTACCGTAACGCTGGAGGGGGGTGGCTGGGGCCCGGGGCATTGAAGGAGGCTGCAGCTGCTGCTGCCTCCTCCTCCGCCAAATGCACCAGCCGCCGGTATTCCCTTAGTATGGCCTCCAGCTTCCAGCGCCTGGCCTTGGCTGCCAACTCCTTCCTGTCGAGTTTCCCTTTGGAAGGAGTAGCTAATTCAAGAAAAAAAACAAGACTATTGTAAAATATACTCTTAGCAAAGCACTGCAGTAAGACAAATTAATTCTACAGATAGTGGCACAGTAGCACTAGCAAGCACAGTACATAACATTTGTGGTATGTATCTATCCTCCCACTTCCTTGGCCTTTAACATTTGTGAGAGTTTCAGGCATTCAACCACCCATGCATCTGATACCTATCAGCCACCTATTCATGCATGCATCCCACGTATCCTTCTCTGCCAGTCATAAATATTAAATCTCGCCCGTCCTTCCTCCTTCGACCCTTCTTTCCCATTTCGTTCAACCCATCCATCAAGGTAATCTGATCTGGCTTTTAGTCTTCTCAATAAAACTTTCACAGCAGACTTGAAGTCAGAGAGAAGAGGCCATTGGTTACTCAACACTCCTGCCGTTAATGCTTCTACTAATGCTAAGTAAAGGGTGTCTTCAACCGTTCACAACAACATCTTACTTAATATGTCTCAACAGTACAGTATACAGTACACCCTTGCAGTGAGTGTAATGCATTGTCAATAAGTAAGGATTAGGAATATAACTTACCACCGCCTGCCACTGCTGCTGGCTCACCACCTGCAGCTCCTCCTGCAACTGCTGTCTCTTCTCCTCCCTCAGCAGCCGCGTTGCCTTCGCCGCTGGCCCCGGCACTGGTGGACGGTAGTATGCCTAGAAAAAACATAACACAATTTTTAGATGCCATATACACCTCCCCCTATTTTTCACTAGCACGATTGAAAAAAAAGTTAATACATACATATACAACAGACATCACTAGTACAAATCGGGTAGTAGACTAGACACTAGTAGTGTTATATGGTCCCTAGGGTCATTCTAGTCTTTGCTTAGCTAGCCCGAGCCATGCAACCATTTTATCTTTGTGTCTTTTATTTTTGCACACGTTACCTCGCAGCTTGTTGTGTAAGAAAAACAAGCCACTTTTTATGAAGTTCTGGTTTTAGTCCATATTGCTTATCCATAAAAATGCTACACTTTTTGGTACGACTGAGAAATGCTTGCAATATAGTACTAACGCGCACCATTTTTCTCAGATGAAAGATTCCCTTCTACAAACCAGAGCTTTGCAGAGCTTATGATGTAACCAGTACTAGGTTCTTCTAAGGTGAGGGGTCCCCAGAATTCGCTCAGGGATCTTCATTTATAATTTTATATAAACTATATTCCTAAATAGGGGAGTGTGGTGCTTCCACCACTGTTCAGTTATCATGATTTCGCCTTTTGTCTTCTACTTGTAGTTGTTGTAAGTGTAACGAACTGTAACAATGTTTATTGTTTTAATCGTATGCATTTTGCTGTTGGTGCTGCATTATAGAACAACTTACAGAGCTTGTCAGTTGAAAATAAAAATTTTGAACATACATAGACTCGGTGGTATTTGGTGTGGACTTACACAAGAGAGTGAGCGAACGGGTGCGCAATGTGCATGTGCATTGCTTCTGCGACTGAGAGGTCGGATGTTTTCTAATCTGGGTTGTCTACTCATTGGGTATGGGGGGGTTCGGAGAGCTAATATTAATGAGACACTGTCTATAACTAGTTGGTAAGGGGATTGTGGTGGGTTCTCTGATTGAGGTGTGAGGAAGGCCCAACCTCCCATCACCAACGTGCTATTTTCTTGTGCAAAGTGCTGTATGTGCAGAATCCCTACAACATTAGTAGTATGTCCTATCCTATCAAAAATAGTAAAATCTGGTTGGGCATTTTGTGGGAATTGTCAAAGCCTCAAGATTAAGAAAGCCTCAAGATTCAGAAGACTTGAAGTAGTAGAAGAGGACAACCCAAAGGACTGGACTCAATGGCTAGAACAATTGGTGAATCTGAGTTTTATTTAAAATCTTTCAAATAAAGAGTGGCCAACTGGGCAAGCTTAGCTACAGACAGAATAGTAGTAGTACGGAGAGTCATAGCAGAGACAGTTAGAGGCAGGGATAACAAGAATTTAGAAACAGATAGTCTAGATCGAAGAAGAATTGGTAAAAAAAATAGCATTAGGAAACGGAAACAATAGTTCAGAAAAAATAGGGTGCAGTAAAAGTTAGGGAATAATAATTATTAATGTTAAAAACAGGAAGACTTACTGGAGCCAGCAGCAGAACCCTCGATAGAGGAGCGGTCCTGGTCCTGTTCCTCCTGTCCCTGGTGTTGTTCTTGGCCAGCTGCTCCCGCCGACTCCGACCCAGTCTTTTTGCCCCTGGATGCTGATTGTGAAAGATATAAGAAAGAAAAAGACAAACATTGATGATTGGTGAGAAACAAATAAAATATTTTTAAAAACGGTCAAAAAAACATTTATGGAAACAACAATTGCAATAAAATTGAGCTATCTAATCTGGTCTACTAGTAGTATCTGGGGATTTGCGGACCGACTAATTATTATTTATCAACACTAATCAAACACTAATCCAGTGTTCCATTCTAATTCCAGTCGGCACAATTTTCCACTAAGTCTGCATTTCCAATTATTTTAGTCCTCAAAAATGCATAAATGGAGAAGAAATTGTTGGTTGGTTGCTGCTGATGTTCTGCTAGTGCTAGGCCTATATTACCACTCACTAAACAAACTATAAAAAGGTTCTGCTAAGGACTGGGGTAAGCAGCACGTGACGTAACAGAGGGTGCGTCACAAATATCAGTAAAAAATTGCCAACTCATACTAATAAGTAAATAAACCTAAGTATCAATCCACCACTATCTCTTAGTGACAGAAGGACAAAGGAAGGACTAGTCTCTCTAGCATTACCCTACTTAAGTTCTCTAAAAGAAACTCTTACATAATCACGCTAAGCGAGCGCAAGTTTGCAAACAAGTAAGATTAGTAGCGCTGAGCACCTGTGTCATAACAATCACAGAAGATTTTTAAACGCAATTTACCTGCAATGTAAGCAGCAGCATTCTTGCTGGTCGGTAAAAAAATATATTCGCAATATATATCACAGAGCAGAAGAACAGACACAAAGTAGTAATATTAAATAGCTACTCACCAAGCCCCGGGACCTCCACTCCTAGCAGGTCCAGCAGGTCCTGCTTCCGGTCCAGGATATCGGACCACCGGTGCGTCAACTTGTTTTGGGTGCGCCGGACACCAGAGCAACGAAACACTGCTTGGCGCACCTTTCCCCAACACTGCTGATGCTCCCAAGGCCCGTACCCGGGCCCAGGCCTGCCGCCTGCTGCCAGGGTTAAGGGGAGGTGGCGCTGCACAAAAAAAAACAGTGCTTCCACCTCAGCCTCACCGAATAAGGCCCGTCGCTGCACCCCGGGTTGGTGCCGCCTTCCGCAAGGAAGGCGGTCGCTGCTGTGGCACGGCTATGAGCCCTGCGGCCCTTTGCCATGGTTCTGGGTAGTAGAACGGGGCGGAAAAGAAAAGGTAGGAATGAAAAAAGTAAGTAAAAGAAATGAAAAAAAGAGTGAAAAAGTATTGAAAAATACACAAAAACTCAAAATATAGAATCAGGAAAATAGAGAGATAGATAATAAATAAAAAAAAGTTCAAAAAAAGTTTCCACAAACAAAGGATTGAAAAGATACAGGGAGGATTGAAAAGCAGGCCCAAAACCATAGCAATAGAGCGAAAAACAAGATGGCCACGCCCATTGTGACAGCGTGGGCAAGTTTGCGTGACATTTCCCCTGCGAGCACGCACAAAGCGTCGCTAACACGTAATATGCGTTCCCGAACAGGAAATACTTATCCCGAACGGGCGGGAACATGCAGTACGCGACCTGGAACAGGAATTAAGCATCGCGAGCATGCATTACACGACCCGAAACAGGAAATAACCATCGCGAGAGGGTGGGACATGTGAAAAACAAGATGGCCGCGCCCATTAGAGACCTCATGGGCAAGTTGGCGATCGCGAGCACGCAAAACACATTGCAAACTGGCGGGAAAAGCAAAAGTTCTGCATACTCGCGGAGATTTAGCACAATTTTTCCCACCCCTAGCCCTGAGACCTAAGCGTTTTTCTGAAATTCAGTACCCTCTTTTGGTTGACTGTTTGTATGCCTTGTCTAAAGATCTGCGTTCTGTTCATCAACAGTTATCTGCTGCCCTACAACCATTGCCAGAGGGGCCCGGACATCAGATCCAGCCTGGTGACTTTTTCCTCATCTGCCAGTTCCAGCGCAAATCCAGTTTGGAGCCGAGGTGGAGGGACCCGACTCAAGTGCTTCTGGACACTCGGAAAGGCTGTGAAAGTGGACAGCTGGAAGCACTGGGTGCATGCCTCTCATGTGAAGAAGGTGCCCCTGCCGCTTCCATATTATTCCTGGGTAAAGGACAGGATCGCCAATCAGGACGGGGAGGTGGTCCCTCGCTTTGTTCCCTTTTCTGATGCCCGGCTAAGAGGGGCGCAGACTGACAAGGAGAGTGACAAGGCCTTGTTCGAGGTGATCCCCCTGAGATAAGGGCCGCCCCAGATACTCCAGCTCCCACAGTACAAATTCCTGAGTCCCGATCCCCAACTGAATCTGAGTTCTCACCTTTGTTTGTTGATGACGAAGTACCTGGGCACACAAGGTACAATCTGCGGCCCTGACGGAAGGAGAGTGTGCCAGCAGGGCAACACAGGAGATAGGGAAGGACTTGAGCTTTGGGTGCAGGTGCTGTGCCTCTGCTGCCTGTTTTAGATTAGAGTGAAGAACACTGGTGCACTGTCTAGAACACTGGACAGGATCATTGAGGTTATTTGCCCTGGAAGGAGGTTACCCTATCCTGAAAGAAGGATTGTTTTCAGCATGGGCTGCGATTGTTTGGCTGGGTTGCACTTGTGCAGCTCCACCGTGGGAGAGTCATTACTTGATGAACGATAGGAGCCTGCCTGTGAGGCTAGATGGACACAGAAAAGAAGTATACCCCTCTGGCTGGCTGTACAGCGGCTCCAATTCTTCAAGTACTTTTTAACCATGTACCCTTTTGGTTGCCCCATTCCTGATGAGGAGCAGCCCTTTGCGGTTCCCACCCAAATTTCCATGGTCTTGTTTGGTCCTCCTGGTCCCCCAAGATTTGTATTTGTGGTTATAATTTAGCTTTCTCTGATTTTTGTATTTGGACTACTGTTCTTCCTAGAAGAGAAATACCCTGTGCATGCTTGGATAACTACTACACCAACACCCCCTGAACACATCATTGGTACTTTAGCCCCTCGCAAAGAAGAACACCGGAAAACATATCAAGATAATGGTTTAATTCAGACGTTGCATCAAAAACATGCTGTTTATAATACAACAAACTGTTGGGCATGTGGGTTACTGCCTTCAGCCACACAAAAGAGTGAAAAATTACTACCTATGCCTTTGTCTTATGTTAGCAGTTGTGAGGGTTGGTTTACCTTAATCAGTTTGATTCACCCTTTTTCCCAACCAGACTCCCGGGAACATAAGGGCAGTTGACCCCGTTCATCAATGACAATGAGTCTGTAGCCCCAGCATAGATCTCCATATGGTGTTTCCCCTGGGGATGGGCGTTTTGATCGTATATTTTTGACTTCTTGCCTTAGAGCGGTAAACAGAGGGATGAAGACAAATAAAACCGAAGTGTACGGAGACAGATTCCTGCAGTTCAATGCGTACGACTATTACCAATCTTTCCAAACTCGCAATGTCACTGACGATAATCCCATACCTCTGGCGGCTGTAAATGTACAGTCGTCCTTCTGTGTCCACGGAATAGGGAGTGTAGAGGTAGGGAACAGTAGCTGCAACACCACCTCCATACTGAAGGTGCCTAAGAGTCCAATATAGATTCCACCACACAATGTTTACTTTGTCTAAGTAAATAGTGGTTATGTGTGGTTACCTGAGGGGTGGTCTGGGCAACGTTATCTCTCTTACCTCCTTCTCCTAGTATATGTGGCTCTTCCGATTACCACAAGACACACTGACTACAGCGCAGACATGCCGCAGCTTCCCGAACCAAGAGAGTTATCACCCCAGATGCATCCCTGCTGCAGTTCACGGATATAATGAAGGGTCTCACATCGTTTTGGGGTCCCATATTCAATAGCCGTAACATTAGGCATCTGACAACGGTAGTCGAGGGAGTCATTAATACCACTGCAGATATATTAACAAATATTACAGTTGAGCTCCAGGCCACGAGGCTCGTCTCGCTTCAAAATTGGATTGTTTTAGATGTTATCTTAGCTGACAGGGGTGGAGCATGTCGCGTCATCAGGAGCAGCTGCTGTGTGTACATACCAGACACTGCCCGACTGTTTACTCAGTAATTTAGAAGTTACATAAAATTGTATTAGAGATACATGAGGATAATGGCTCTTGGTCGCTCACGGTATGGCTCTGGGGCTCACTGACATCATGGGGTTGGAAGATTCTACTTGTTTTCATAGGTATTGCAGGTGTCATCTTTACCTGTTGCCTCTGAATCCATTGCCTTCCAGCATGCAGCACTTATTGTGTGACTAAGCTTACCCCTAGTGTTCCACAGAGTAACAATAAAATTTCCACCATGATGGTGCAAGAAGTTCAGTCAATTATGCTCATTGAGGATGACCGCTTTGATTATTAAATGAAATATTATTGATGTCTGCCTTTGCTTTTATTCTGCTTCGATCAATGTGTGGTTATGTACTTTCTCCCTTCCCTTACAATTGTAAAGACCCTACCAGATAGCAATAAAGGCATTTAGCCACAACTGCTAAAAGGAAGGTCTGTTAGATTCAACTTCCTTGACCCTTGACGCATCTGCCATTTTGTGTTAGGTTGGCAGTGTGTGGCTAAATTACATGTATTATTTTTTCTTTTTTTCCACAGTAGAACAGGAAGGGGCAGAATCTGAAAACCGACTCCACTAGACCACCCTACCCTTTTCTTCAATCGTTATGGTAGAGGGCCCTGCTAGAGAGATAAGAGATTTGTTTTCCTAAATTAACTTTCTCTGTACATCTTATGTCAATTTTATTTGGTAGAACCAATTTTTTCACATACACAATTGTTTACACTTATTTTCCTTGGTGGACGACTGGGTGCAGTGTTGGTGAATCGAGAAGGGCTAATAGCCTTCCTATATATAGGGGCAGGATCTGCCAAATGTAGTCCAAGAGCACTTTGCCTAGTGACCAACCATTTAGGGCAGGCGCCATTTCTGACAAGATCGTACAGAATCTGAACATTATCAAGCACTATGCCGAGCATAATGGTTCCTGCAAAGGAGGATGGTGTAGAATCCCACCATATATTACGGTCCTCAACATCAGACTGGTTTTTCCATCAACACAGTCTGTACAGAGGTTCCCGAAGGCACTAGGCCAAGTGAAATCTAAACTAGGTGATTCAACCAAAAAGAAGAATATTCTAACATTGCAGTCTATTCTGGGAACACCTCTTATTCTTCAACTGTCTTTTCATTACTCCATTCTAGTATATTTTTATAATCTGTATAGAGCACTTGTGTGAAGAAGACAATTTGTTGATTGTTTAATAATGTGCACCTTGTATGTAAATGTGCACGTTACAAAATGTATGCCATGTATACTTGATTGTGACAACAAAACTCTGGTAAAATCATCGATTCGAGCCCCAATACATGTTTAATTTAATCTCGTAGGTGGGACTTTCTATCCACTTTGGAAATCCTTGTATAACGCAATACAAATTTTCACTTAGACTGTTATTTTTGTATGCTTGTAATACATTTGAATGCACCATTGAACACTACAAAATGGATGCCCTGTGCCGCAGAAATGCATGCATTCTGTAGTCCCCCTTTGATTTCCATATCTCCTATGTATTGCCAGCCCTTTCCCACAAGACACTGTGCGATCAAGCTTGCTGTGCAAGCAAAATGTGTTACCAGGATTAAAACCAACTTTTGGTGTTTGCATAATACCTTCGAGTGATCGCTTTATTTTGCTTATTTGGAAATGTGATGCTTGGCGCGCTCCGCCAACTACTAGCGATCCACTGCAGAGGGCGGGGGGAAGGCTGATGGAGCAACAACTTTGAAACATATATATGTGTATATATATATATATATTTATTTATATATATCTATATATATATATATATATATATAGATATATATACATATGTGTATGTATGTTAAAAGAAGTAAAAACAATTATTCAATTTACATGATTACTTTTCAATAATTATCAATTCATACATAATTGTTATTCAATTATCAATTCACTTCCCACCCTATATCCCTCCAAACCTAGCATCCCACACCTAAAATATAACTAAATAAATACATTGTGCAGAATTTACATATTCAAAATCAGTTAAAGAATTATTTAACAATTAATAATTAGTGTTAAATAGATATTACACTATTAACCTCCCACTCTAGATCCTTACAAACCTTGCATCCTACAACTTAAATACAATTCAGATAAATAAGTATTCCATAATTTACATATTTAAAATTCAATTAAATAAATATTTGCAAATATTAATTGTAGGTCATTAGTTAGTACTTAATTACCTTCCCCCATATACGTCTATAAACCTAGCATCCCGCACTTAAAATATAAGTAAACCTTTTTTTTGTTTTTTAAAAAAAATTTATTGAAAGAAAAACAAAACTCACAGCAGAGCAATAATAATGTCACATTAGGTAATCCCCTCCCCGGCAGAGTATACAAACGGGCACTGGGGATTACAGACCTCGCATGCGGGGCAGTCTACCTCTTGTCAAATCCATTAGCGCGGCAACCTATAGATGGACTCACGCATCCACAGGGATCAGGGAACCCCCTCTCTACAGCATATACCCTGTGACTCAGGGGCCTCAGGTCACCTCGGCTGCCCCAGCAGCGTTCAATGCAGCCAGTCTTTCCCTCCTCAGTTCCACAGTAGGAGAAATACAGATGTCCCCCCGATATTTGTTCCAGCGTCCCCACGTATGATCCCACTTCCGGGGACACCCTCAACTTTTATATACTGTTTTTTCCACCACCATGGCCTGATCCATATCTGTGGCCCAGGTTCGCAGCTGCGGCACCATATCCACCCCTCACTTCTGGGCAATGTTCCTCTTTGCGATGGCCCACCCCATGGCCGACCATTCCTGCTCCGCCTGAGTCAGGTCTGTGGTGTCCCAAATGTTGAGGAGGCAGAGCTAGGGAGAGGGGGTCAGGGGCTTGTCAATGGACCGCACCATCTGACGGGTGACGTCAGTCCAATATTGCTGGATGTGTGGGCATGCCCATAGAATATGTATGAATGTACCTATCTGGTGACAGTGCCGCAAGAAAAGCGTATCTACTCTCCTTCCTAGCTTCCAAAGCAATTCTGCGTCAAAATAAACACGATGTAAGATTTTAATCTGCACCAGGCGGAGACGCATTGGCATAGCCACCTCCCTAGGGGAAGCCAGCGCCTCCGTCCAGTCCTCGTCCGCCAAGTCCCCCAGGTCCGTCTCCCAGCGAGACCTAACTTTCTGCAACGGGTCGGTCCTATTATTGATCAACTTTTTATATGTCAGGGAGATAGCCTTGCGGTCCATTGGGTCCAACAGCAGCCTGTCCTCTAAAGGAGAATAAGCCGGGAGAGAGGCGTCATCCGGAAGGGCGCCGTCAATAGCGTGACTAATTTGAAGGTAGCGAAAGTACTCCGACGGGGCGAGCCGATACTTGAGTTGGAGCTCCGCAAATGTCGTCTTCCTACCCTTAAGCCACATATCTCCCACAGTCGCGATACCGATCAAGTCCCATTTGTCGAACCCTGCGCAGGTACTCAGCCTTCCTAGACAATCAGGTTCCCAGAGGGGGGTAGCCTTAGTCAACTGCCCATACCACCCCATGCGTCGCTGGAGTCTGTGCCATATCTCCACCGTCCGGGCAGTTGGGCCAGTGAGATTTAGTTTTTTATAGTTGGAATACAGAGCCCTACTGTATCCCCCCCTCCCCAGGAGCCATCGATCGGTACGGAAATTGGGATCATCATGGGACCCGAACACCCACTGGTTAGTTGCTACCAATTGAGATGCCTGGTAGTAGAGTCGCAGGTCCGGCAACCCTATTCCGCCATTATACCACCCCATTGTCAATTTTTGCGTCGCGATCCGAGGCTGTCCCCCATCCCATAACAAGTCTCTAATGGCAGCGTCGATCTGTGAAAAATACGACTCCGGAATCGGGTGGGGCGTATTTTGTAATGCGTAGAGAAAGCGTGGGAGGGCCAGCATCTTAAATAGCGATGCCCGACCCAATAGTGTAAGGGGCAGCGTCTTCCAGTGGACCACATCTGCTTTGAATCTCAGGAGCGGGCCCAGTAGAACAATGAGGAGTCTAATGTTATATGGATCCCGAGGTATTGGAAACCCTGTGGCGCCACCGGTATGGTGTATCCTCTGGGACTATTGGGAGGGTCGGCCCAGAGCGGGTACATCTGGGATTTGGACCAGTTAATCTGGTAAACGGAGTGGGCCCCAAAGATATGGAAGATGTGGAGAACCCGACGGATAGAGCGGGCCGGGGAGGCCAAATACAGCAAGATATCATCTGCGTATAAGGATATACGATCTTCGTGTTCTGACGTCCACTTGAAGCCTCTAATTTCTGGGTCACCCCTGATCCAGACCGCGAGGGGCTCCAAGGCCAAAGCAAAGAGAAGCGGCGACAGCGGACAACCCTGTCTCATGCCACGGTATAGGGAAAATGAGCCTGATCGGTGATTGTTAACAGAGACATGGGCCAACGGTAGCTTATATAAGAGTCTGATCCAGCCGATCAACCGAGGCCCCATTCCAATCCGGGCCATGACCGCGAAGAGATACTCCCAAGCCACAGTGTCAAATGCCATCTTAGCGTCGAGCGCTAGTAGAAGCGCCTCCTCCTGAAGAGTGGCGGCCCGACCCAGCGCCCCATGCACCCGACGAAGATTTCGTGCCGTGTTACGGCCAGGCATGAATCCCGATTGATCCGGGTGGACCAAGGCGGGAAGATACGGAAGCAAACGATTAGCCAGCACTTTGGCCAATATTTTGGCCTCCACTGTAATTAGGGAGATAGGCCGGTACGACGCGCACTCATCCGCTGGTTTACCAGGCTTACGGATAACCACAATTGTGGCGGTACGAATATCTGTTGGGAGGGTACCAATCTCATAACACTCATTATACAAATTCAATAAGTGGGGTGCAACCCTCACGGCCATAGATTTCAGGAGTTCTATCGGGAGACCATTAGGGCCCATTGCCTTACCGGACCGGGTGTCGCGTATGGCTTTTTGGATCTCTTCAATCGAGATGTCGGCCTCCAACACCTCCCTATCCTGCTGCGAGACACCCTGGACATCAATAGTAGCCAGGAGGTCTGGTGCCCACCTTGCTTGCGATTGCTGCGGCGTAGCGTAGATCTGCTCATAATACGCTGCAAATGTCTCGCCGATGTTTCGAGGATCAGAGATCAGTACACCATCTGGCCCCTTAATCGCACTGACCCACCTCGCCGCTGCCTCCTTTCGCTCCAGCCATGCCAACAGTTTCCCCGTACGTTCCCCTAACTCATAAATTCTATGTCTGGTAGCAAGGGCGCGCCGATTAGCGTCTTCGAGGAGCAGCTGCCTATAGTCTAGCCGCTGGACATTTAGCGTGTGTCGAGTCTCAGGGGACATGTTCTGCGAGACTTCGCGCTCACGGTGAGTTTTTCAGTCTCGAGCTCGCCAACTCGACGCCTGCGTTCAGCCCTGTGACCCACCATAGCGGAAAGCGCCCTCCCCTTAATTACTGCCCCGTAAGCGCCCCACAGTGTGATCGCCGACGCCACCGACCCAGTATTTTCTGCAAAATAATTGTCAGTATCCTGCCTCAAGGAATCCCTTATATGAGGGATCTTCAATAACCATGGTTGGATCCTAATGGGGCCCGGCTGCCTTGCCCCCTAGGCTCCATAAGTAGCCGTTACCGGGGAGTGGTCGGATATTCCACGCGCTAAATACCCTAATTCAGTAAAGTTTTGGATGTGTTGTGCCTGGGTGAATAGGTAGTCAAGCCGTGACTGGCTGCCATGAACCCCGGACTGGAAAGAGTAGAACGCCTCCCGGGGATTCGACCACCTCCAGACATCCACCAGCCCCACGGCATCAGTAAAATTACGTAGTTTTGAGCCCTATGGTGCGTCTCGTCGAGGCGGGGCGCGGTCCACGGTGCCGCCCATCGTCAAATTAAAGTCCCCGCCCATCACCAGGACACCCTCGGGCAGGGTCACCAGGAACGTCCCCACGTCCGCTAAAGTCTGACGTTGAAGGCCCGGCGGGGCGTACACTGAGAGCACATTGAGGACCCGTCCCTCCCAGCTACCTGAACAGGCGACATATCTACCCTGTGGTTCGGTCCAGATAGTGTGAATCACATAGGGGCAACCCTTACGTAGGAGGATCCCCACTCCCCTGGACCCCGAAGTGAAACCCGGAAGTGCCACCATCCGGTATCCCTTTCTGTCCAGGGCCTTGCAGGAGTTACCAATAAGGTGGGTTTCTTGGAACAGCACCAGGTCTAATTGGTGTCTGTGGATGTATTGTATTACTATGCCCCGTTTTAGCTTGTCCCCCAGCCCAGTTAACGTTCCAGGTCATGAGGTTAAGTCTCCGACTCACTACCATGAGACCCTAACAGTGAGACGATAGAGTGTGCGGATTTGCCCACCCAAGGATGCCTTGCATTCAGTGCAGTAGAAACAGCGGTCGAAGGCCCATTGGCCTGCGCGAGGGGGGAGAAAATATGACCAATAACCTGGGGGTAAGTACCCAGCACGACCCTATGATAGAGCCTGACATTCAGCCCTGCTGGTAAGGAACTATCAAAAACCCCTCCCCCAACAACCCAAATCAAACCAAACACGAACCATATGCATCTACCCCCCACCCTGCCTCCCTGCACAATGGGACTAAAACCGCCCGCCACCCCCAACATGCAGAGCGCCTGTCGCCCCCCCCTGAACAATTCGAGGAAACGTGTGCCGCTCCACTCCCTACATCTAATCTGTCGTTACTCAATATCCCACCCCCCCGACCCACACATCCCCAGTGAGGAAAGTCCCCAGCACAGTCCGGATATATCCAATCAAACAAACCACGGCTCCCCCGCCGCCACCCTGCATTAGCCATGTCTACTCAAAAACCTATTCTCAGGAATAAATCTACATTCAGTGGACAGCTACGCTATAGCGGAAGTGTCCGGGTTATCATCCCCCAATCATCATAAATAGGAGTCCGTAATGTCCATGTAGCAAGGGGTGACTATTATCGCCCTCCCGGGACATGCCCTTCACCCTCATCTCAACTGCATGAGTCCCACTGAATCGCCACCAGTAGCGCCGCACCGGAGACCAGCAAAGCCACACCAGCCGTACACCCCTTTACTCACGAACGTAGTCAGTGGTCTCCGGTCGGGCCTGGAGCCTCAGAGTCTGAGTGTGACGACGGCCGCCTCCGGCGGCGCCAATCCTCCGCCTTGTCCGCCGCCGATGGCCCCTTTTTGGCCCCCTTGTCCACAGTGCGCCAGCCCTCCAGCCAGTCCCAAGCCTCCTCTGGGCGTGCGAAGAACCACGATTTTCCTTCGGCCTCCACACGCAGTTTGGCCGGAAACATTGCATATTTGATCTCTCGCTCATGGAGAGCCTTTTTAACTTCCAGGAAGCTGCGTCTCAGTTTCTGGACTCTTTGTGTATAATCCGGGAAGAACGTGATGTTGCTGTTCTCAATTTTAAGAGGTGGGGCAGTCCTTGCGGTTTGGAGAATGACATCTCGGTCGCGGAAGTTAAACACTCGGGCAAGCAGTGAACGCGGCGGCGTCCCCGGCCGCGGGCGGCCACCCGGCACCCGATGGGCCCTTTCGATCGAGAAACATTTGGAAAGTCCACGGGGCTGTTGGTGCTTGAGGACCAGATCCTCGACAAAGGGGTCCGCTGCCGGCCCCTCCGCGCGCTCCGGGACACCAATAATGCGGACGTTGTTGCGACGCATCCTGCCTTCATAATCGTCCATTTGCCGAGTGAGTAGATCGTGGGAAGCACGTAAGTCAGCCACCTCTCACTTTAGAAGGGTGGTGTCGCTAGTAAGATCCTTGGTTATGGTCTCCACTGCACCCACCCGGTCGGCGATCTTCCGAACATCCTCTCGGATCAGTCCCACCTCCGTGGCCACAGTGTCTATTCGTGTCTCCAAGGAAGCCTTGATAGCCGTAATCGCATCCAAATGGTCCTTGTTCGTTGCCATCTGCGTCTGGCGCCACATTGCGCTCTCCGCTCTGCTGCTGCTTCCAAGCGAACTTCTCCAGTTTCGTCTGTGCCGCTGACTTACCGTTCCGTCCGGTCGCCATAGTCCCGCCGCCGACGGCACTCTCCCACCTCCGCGCGCAGCCGCTACTCCCCGCCGCCTGCCGTGGCCAACGCCACTCGGCCTGTCGGTTTTCGCTGGATACGCATCAGCCACAGGGACCCTTCTCCTGGGTCCAGACTTCCAGCAGCGGGACCACAACGAGGGGAAGGTGCTCGCTCCCCCGCCCGGCACGGACACTTTACCAAAGCTCACAGCACTCCAGTCTTGTCACAAGCCCAGGTCAGGCGCCACCGATGGGCGTTCCACCACAACGTCGCGCTGCCTCGCCGACTCGCCACCTCTCTGGGTTATTCACTGACCAATCGGCCGCTCAGAGCCAGGCCGGCCTCGGGAGATCCGCGCCCCACCGGGGTCCGCCGATGTGCATCAGGTCACTGCACCACTCGCACGCCTGAACACCGAATCAGAACTGGGGGCACCCCCCAGCCATCCAGGGCCAACGCTCCAGGTGTCTCCAGACGTGCCAGTGCCTACAGGACAGACATCCACACGGGAGGAACTCGGCCGCCCAGCACTCTGGCCCCACCACAGCAGCGTAGGGATTCACTCCCCAGGCCGGGGCCCCACCACAGCCGGCACCGATGTTAATCCTCGCCCGCTGGGGACGGCCACCACTGCATCCAGTCACACTCCCTGCACCGGCCCCCGCCACCGGGGGGTGCTGGCACCAGTCGCGGCCCAACCGCACCTCACCTCCAGCTCCAGGCCTCGGTCCAGCACACCCGCGTGGCCGGCGCTTCAATGCGGCGCTCGGAGCCGTCTGGCGGGTTATCCAGGGATCTCGGGCGTCAGGACGATCTTCAGGGCCGGGCGGACTGCACTCTCCCTTCACCATAGGCGCCGCACCT
This sequence comes from Triturus cristatus, assembly GCF_964204655.1. NCBI lineage: Eukaryota > Metazoa > Chordata > Amphibia > Caudata > Salamandridae > Triturus > Triturus cristatus. The sequence continues at coordinate 1,793,619,287 of NC_140589.1, read as the reverse complement.
CACGCCACCGCCGCCAAGGAAGACAGGCCGCATCCGCGGTCTCGCGTCGTCTCTTCACCCAATCTGGACGCGCCCCCCTCAGCTCAGGAGGCGGCCAAATCCCGGGGACCGGAGCTCTGCTTCTGTACCCACTCCAAACGGGCCCAGATTGCAACGCTGGGTCGGCGGGAGCCTCAGGACCTCCAGGGACCCCTCAGAGCACGGGTCTCGAGCAGAGGGCAGGAAAAATCAGGATAGAACGGGAGTGGCGCTTCAGAGCCTCGCTACTGAGCGGCCATTCCCGTCGGCAGCAAGCCACGCCCCCCAAAAAATATAAGTAAACTTAATCAATATTCCATATTGTACATATTTAAAAATCAATTAAATGATTGATGAAAAATGAATAAACTGTTTATTAATTATTACTTATCTAACTTACCCCAGACCCTTACAAACCTAGCAGCCCTCAACAAAAATATAAGTAAAATAAATAGGTATTCCTTAAATTACATAAGTAAAAATTAATTAATTAATTAACAAACAATACTTATTATTTAAATAACTTACCCAAGCTATAAACCTACAAACCTAACAGCCTGCAAATAACATACAACAAAACTAAATCAGTGTTACATTATTTCCGTTATAAATATCAATCATATAACTAAATAAAATGTATTAAATAATTCACAATTAGTTATTATCTAATTAACTCCCCACCCTATCCCCTACAAACCCAACAACCCGCTATGATACAGTACATTACTAATATAATTATGATTTTTTGTGATCACTTTAAATTACATGCTATATTAAAAAATATTAACATTTTTATAAACAATAGAAATACATAAATTAATATATCAATAAAACACATCAGAAAATGATATTTGCAACTACTATATAATTGAAAATAACATTAAAAACATGAATGTTATTTAAAACTACAATACTTACCTCAAGAAACGAGATTCCAATCAACGATATTCTTGCATCGAAATATTTATGCATCAAGATATTTTATTTCCAATATTTCTGTATTCTGATACTTAGCGTAAAAAATTGCCATTCTGCATTTGCGTTGTTCGCACAGTGCACTTCAACTGTCTTTTCAGCCCTGACAGTAGCTTCTTTTCATGGCTCCTGCTTTTGAGCTGAATTTTTTACCAGGCATTCCTTATTTTTGGTCTCTGCCCCTAGTTAGTTGGTATGCACTCCAGGATTAGTCCTCATCAGGGGCTGTTTCTCCATTAGGGCTCTGGGGCTGAGCCCCACTGAAATTCCTTGCAGATTTCTGCACAATTATTAGAGATACAATCTTATCTCTAAACAAATTAAGGTATTTAAGTCTGGGCTGTTTTTTACAGACTACCTGCCCCTCCTTACTCTGAAGCAAGAGATGGAAGCCAAACAGTAAATCAACTTTCTGAACTGTGATGCACCATGCAGGGCTTACTGTTCGAAAGCCCTTTATTGCCATTGTAGTCAATGATTGTATCCACTATATGCCAGTGACACTTTTAATATTATAGTCTCCCTCCCTGTCCTCCATTCATCATTAACATTGCATTGATCTCACCTTTCCCCATTTATCACATGTAGGAGTGTATACAAGCACTTTTGTTTTGGTGCCGTGTCCTTGGTAATAGTAAGTGTTATAATCCTAATCTTGTATTATGTATTATGTGCTCAGACCCCTCGTCATGCTAACGTCCCCCACTGTGACACCTCAGGCCCTGGCTGAATGTCGTTGGCCAGTTATAAGTGGAGAAGACTTCAGCCATTGAATGGAAGTGCTGTGTTTTCGGTCACATAAATATGGTAAAAATAATGCAATTTTAGACCAATCCTTTTATGTTTCTATTGTATTAAGGATCAGAAATGGGCTAGGATCCAGGAAAGCCACACCCTGGCCTCCTTTGGATGTCTTGGTTTCAGAAAAGCCCAGAGTTGGTAGGGTTCCAAATTACCAGAAGAACCTGAGCCTGAACAGTGAAGACATTCAAAAAGGAAAGTAGGAAGACATTTTAACATATGGGCCAAGAGAAAAGGGGCAAACACTCCATTCTTCCCTTTCCTTACAAGCTAAAATATGTCCCAAGAGAGAGAGCATTTTTCATAGGGTGAAATGACCTTAGAGCATATCAAAATTACTCAAATTAACTTGACACCACCAATAAATGATTTATAGTGGGAATTAAGTCGATTATCACCCTTTACATAAGCTCCTTATCCTGAAAGCAAGGCTATTATGTGTCTTATTCCAGGTAAATGTATAATATCATCCATACTCATTCAATGTTCCCTTAAATAGCCAATTTGTGGATCAACATGCTAATGTTTTCTATGCATGCTTTTTGCATCACTGGACATTTATGGCTGTTGTGTCCAGGTTCTCCTGGCATCAACTAAATAAACTCATTTTCATTAACTTACCTGCAGCCTCTGTCCCAAGGATGATAAGTGCAAAGGGGAGAGCTGACACCCCAATGGCATTTTGTCTTCTATAAGAATCCACTGCTGTGAAGTAGCGAAGGAGATCAAGCACTATTTTGCTAATCAATCATGTGTTTGAAGGAGTAACTGGTTGTTGAAACAGAAGGTAGATGGAAAAACAGGGAGGAGAGGATGACAAGGAGAGCACCAGTAAGTCCAAAAAAGACCCATGTAGACACTGACATCAGGATATGCATCACCAAACTGTGCCATGAATGAGTCGCATATACGGGGGATCAATGGCATGGTGTGGCACTTCACAGACGAGGAACCAAGGCCACAGCTGGTTCACCTACTTAGGCAGGTGAATTTCAATAGTTCCAAAGAGTAGAAAGCAGGTGATTGGCCACTCCAGAAGCAAACATACATAACAAATGAGGAAGTCAGAAAGGCAGAGCCTGCGGCATTAGTTCAGCTAGATTGGAACCCACATGTGCAAAAGAAGGTCAACATGTGTTTCAATGCACTACTTGCAAAGAGGGAGCACATTTGGGCATTGGGCTGCATTGAACAGTTGAGTAACTTATTTTATTTTTCATAAAATCACAAAAGTGTACACAATAAAAATATAACAATCAGAAAATGAGAGAAGCACTCTGGATAAACGCCAATATAGATACGAAAAAGCTGAGTAATTGCCACTGAAATTGGAGAATAAAATACATGCACACTATAAAACATTGTAAATTTGTCAAGCAAAAAACATTTTACAGGCAGGATTTACATGATCGCAGATACAATCAGTTAACCCCAGAAAGAGTGCTCATCACCAGTGCAGAATCCCAGATAAGAAATGAGACATAAAAAAATATGGTGGGAGATTGTAACAGTTGTAACAGTTGAAGAAACAAAAATGCTGGTTTCACTTGACTAAGTCAGGGCAGGAAGTAGCGGGCAGATATACTGATGACGTTAGTTGTTAAATCTTGGTCAGGTCATAATGAGATGAAAAGTGTCAGGAATAGAAATGTTATCACAGGAACATGCCTGTAATTCCAAAACTTTTAAATACAGCTCTATCCCCATGTCTGTTTTGAACATATTAAATTGGTGCATAGAGCACTTGTGCAGGGCCGAGGCCTCTCTGCTGCCACACTGGAGAGAAAGGCCTGCGTTGTCCAAGGAATATCCCCCTTCACAATGCGCTCAGGTTGTGAAAAAAGCTCCGGGCAGCCCAATAAATAAAGAGTTTGTTTGATATATGAGAACCATGGAATACGGGACACATGATCCAGGCCCAAATAATCAACACACTATAGATCTATTAAGATTCAGTTCCTGCATTAGCCCAAAACCATGAAATCAGGGGTTGCAACCCGATGAAGTCCGAGATGTCCCCTAGCCCTATCTCTCGCTAGGTGTGCCCTGGGGGACTTTTAGGAGGCTTTTTAAAAAGAATTCTCAATAACCTGTAGTCTGGCGGCTGGCACAACACCCCAAATATCGCACCCACAAAGTTTTTGCGAATTACCATCAACTTACAGTTGATGGTGATTTGAGTTTCCTAAATATGAAGTCGCATATAGGAAATGCTTACTGCATTCCAAAAAGGGAATCGCAATTTGCGATTCCCTAAAAGCATTCGCAATTTAGGCAATCACAAAATTTGTGATTACCTAAATTGCAAATTTGTATTTGGGTTGTTGCATCCCAAATGCAAAAATACCGGTCAAAAGTGGCCGATTCTACGAATCAGCCCGTTTGCGATCGGTATTTACGTTGATGCATGTGCCCCAATATTCAGGTATTAGTATTAGAAAAGTGTCAGTTCATGATTGAAAGTGGAGAGTGTTTAGGACATCACATGTTAGTACTGGTATAAGATACCAACACAATCTAATTGAGGCTATGACTTAGGCACCTTGCACCACTGATATAGCTCAATTTAGGTAGTTTGGGGGTTTGTTCAATTATTATGAATCTTTCATTGACAGCTTTATACTTCACATTGAACCACTCACAAAATTGTTGGGAATATGAATGAAGTATGTATAGCACACAATGGAACAAGGGCCTTATTAAAATAAAAATAGTAATTGTTGAAGCTCCTGCAATAGCTGTTTAGCATGATGCTCAAGGACATTGTCATTGTAGGTGCTAGCATGATAGGATTGGGCAGGCTTGAGCTAGATCAGAGGTGGTAATTAAAAGACAGTGGTCTTTTCATCCCAGTATTTGATGGGGCTGAACATTCTACAGCATGACTGAGGGGCTAGTGTGTAAATAGGCGGGATATCATTTATGTCACTCATTGACCACACGCTTCTGATGTAGCTTCTGAGTGACAGTGTTATGGGCAGGGCTATTTCAAGGCTAGTTTGACAGCTTTCAAAGATGCAAGAGTTTACTTTTGAAATAAAACATATTGCACAAGGCAAAAATTCTATGATGGATTTGTTGGCCAGATGTCTCATTAAAAGTGATTGGGGGAAGATTACAATAATGACATTGAATATGTCTTGGACTGGTTGATAGGGTTGTGATAGCTGAGGATGCAAGAAGCTTTGGTGAGTTGGATGAAATAGTGAAACAATTGAATGCATCCTCATGTTTGTTAAGGGATACATAGTTAAAGGGACGCCAAGAGAAGGTTGTGTTCAAAGGAGATCAGAAGGAACTTTAAGGTGCAAGATAAATTAATTTTAGATCAGGAGTTGGTAGTTAGGGTGGAACATTTAGATTACTGGTTGCTCTAAGAACATGGCTGATCATTTTGGCACATTTGGGCATGTAGGTTTGACTGACATGAAAAAAGGTTAAGGCTGTACTATTGGTTGTCTGTTTACATATACCTGGCCTTGTGCATGGTGTGCAACAATGCAGCTTGTTGTAAGACTTACCCCATTAATAAGCTACATGTGGTTCAGCAAATTAAATCCATGATTTATTTATAAATGAGGTTAGTTCATTACTCAAGTCCTCAGTTCCAACTTTGAACAGACACCAGTCAGTGAAACCTTTTTTATCCATCCCTGTTCCTAGCCTTCATATATCTTATTATAAACGATCAAGTCCATCATTGCACCCTGTTGTATTCCCTTATTTGTTGCTTTTAGCTTCAGCTAAAAAAAAAATACAGGATTGTATGTTTTACTTTTCGTTTTTCACTTAAAAAGCCCAATTGCACTTTGCTAGTTTGCAGTGTAACACGTGTCGGCTGCGCACATTGCCATGTCACAAACGCCTTTAATTGTACAGGCATACTTTTGTGAATCATTGTTTCATATTTGTAAAATGTTTCTTAGTTTATATGGGGACATCTTTATATTGCATTAACTGTCACAGTCCTGAGGATGGTCATGCGTACTACTGAAATTGGAGACCGAAAGGTCAACGGAAAGTCCACTTTTTTGTCTCTGATTTTCGTCCGTGAATCAATTATTCCATATTGCACTGATAATATTCAAACAAAGAGACCGGACATACATTGACCTATGGGTTTGTGATATTTACTCTTGATTGTATTCAAATGCACAAGGTTAATGTATGATGGGATTTTTCTGTTTTGTGCCCTTCATTATATTTAAAGAACACAAAAATCTTTCTGATGATTTGATTTTTGTGTATGCCTGTTTCCTTCAGGTTAAAACTCATGATAATTGATTGTGGACATGTGCCTTGTTACTGAAGGAGTAGCTGGTTTGGACGACAGCTTAATCCTTAATCTGACTATAAATACCAGGCTGCAACAAGAGATCGTGTCATCTGAAGAGTTCATCTGGACTACTATACGGGTTCCACAGTACTAAAATAGGCTGTCTACTTTCATTTGTTTTTATCACTAGATGTCTGTACTTATAGGAACTGGATCATCAAGTAAGCAGGTGGACTTGATGAAATGTTGCAACTGCAGTGCCAAAGATGAACCAAATGCCATATTCACCAACCTCTGGGGAGCATGATGGTAACTCCAGCAACATGTTGCAACAGCATCACCTGTCAATGGAAAAACAATCCTCATTATAAGTCACACCTTATGTTAGCAAAGCACTATGTGGCATCTAGAGCAGTTAATCTATCCCAGTGGAAGATGAGTTAAAATTCCACCATATATATATTGTGCAAAGAACTCTTTTCAAAATGTTTTACTTTGTTGTCAACTTTCTTGATGTATTTATTTTGATCCCTATAATGAATATTTTGTGCTTTGCAAAGTATACCTTATTTTGTCTTGTGGCTTGGCAAAGTAAGGTATCTGAATCTGTCACATGTGTTTTTAGATGTTGTTAGTCTGCACTATTGTCATGGACACATGCCTTTAAAGAACACTGAGGCGCCTATTATGATGTCGGGCGGAAGGCCATCCGACAGCTAGTCAGTGGCGGTCCACACTACATCTGCTGCTGCGGTCTGACCGCCGCATTACGATGCGTACGTTCAAAGGCAGCAGGCAGAGGGACCGACCGACTCATTTCCACAGGCTCAAGGAGCCCGTCAGACAGACTGTAATCCCTACAGTGGGGGTTAGGAATTACAATGTCCCTCTCCCTCTGCCTTCCTAAGGCGGACTGACTGAAATGGAAAGGCAGAAGGGAAATGGACTTTGGGAGATCTTAGCAGTGACCCCGTTCTCCCCGGGCCTACGCTACGGGCCCTGGCGGGCACCTGAGGTGCCCCCCGAAACATCCATTCATCGTGTGGCAGGCACCGAATGGTGCCTGCCACACAGTGCATGGATGTTTCAAAAGTGTATCTTTCCTACTGCGGCTTGTGCTGTGGCCCACAGCACAAGCCGCAATAGGAAAGATACACCTTCTGACTGCCGTGAAGGTGGTTGCATCATAATTAAGGAAGAGGGACCTCCGACTCCTTGATTGGCGGTCCTGTTTCTGAAACAATGCCGGTCGGACCTAAATCATGAAGCAATATTAGTTCAACCATCGCCCAGAACCCAACACCTTTGCCTAAGAATCACTATCTGGCTTACACTCTGTACAGCACTCGGCAACCTTTCGGCTATGTTTGCACTACACAAATACCACATACATGCACTCACACACATTAGATCAGCGGTTGTAACCTGTGGTATGGGGACCTGTGGGGAGTTGCAAAGCCTACTAAGGTGGTCCGCGGTGTTACGTCCGCTTCAGCCTGGGTACTCCTAAATCAATATGCCACGCACGGAGCTTGGCCATACACGTCTTTATTGCTTTGAGTGTAACTGTGAACTGAACATTCTTAACATGAACTCTATTCACTACACCCAAACAATTATGTCACTGTCACGGTCCCGTCATAGCTAACTCACAAGACACTACGTCTCCCCCTTGTTAAATGAACATTTTTACAGAGATATATATATATATATATATATATATATATACACACACAATACAACTCCTTTATAAGTCATCGTGGAGCTTTGAACAATTGCCCAGATCGTGTCCTCTAAGGCTGTGAAGAATGAATTGAAGTGTCCATGACTAGCACTGGTGCTGCAGGGACAGAAGCATTCAGCGGCACTCTATAGTCTCAACCAAACCAGTCTAATTTCTGCCATCAGGAACTGGCAAATGATGAGGCAGATGCCTGAAGTGCAAATAATCTTGCACAATGGACATTCAAGGACAGTGATCAGACACCATGAGCCCTTTACTAGTCACAACTTTGGGGTCAATTACGATGTCGGTCGGAAGAGCATCCAAGAGCCTTTCAGAGTCAGACCTTCCGACCGACTTGTACTCGGATCCGGTCCCTACAAACAGCGAAGCACAATGCCTAAAATACCTTATTTACTGACCGACTCGGTCGCTCCCAATCCGTCTTCATTTTCTGAATGAAAAGCCTCCCTAAACCCTGAATCGAGTTGTCCGGAGGTATTTCCCAGTCCGACTCCGAACGCGCAAGTACGATGCGTACTTCCCACGCACTGAATCGGTCGCCCAAACCAACACATCAGAGGTCCTGGAAGGGCAGTATTTCAGCTCTGAAACGCGCCACAACACGAATCCTACGGAGGAGACGGTGCAGCATGTATCCCATTGCGCATGTCATCCCTATACTCTACTTCTTTGAGCACTACTACAACCCCAACCGACATGGTCGTCAAAGAAGGTAAGTCCGACACCTATCCATACAGAAAAACATACCTACTCAGTGAATGACAACAGAAGAGAAAGCAGGTGCAAAACTACTGTTCATTTTGTGCTGAGGGGAATACTTGCAGCAACGCAGAGGCAATTGGGGTGGGGGCAATAGTACCAGCAATTCAGCACACAAATGGGGGGCATGGGGGCTAATACTCCCACCAATGTCCAGCCAAAATTGGGAGGTAGAGTTCTAACACTCCCAGCAATGCAGAGTTAAAAGTGGGGTGGGGGCAAATACCCCCAGCAATGTCTAGGTAAAATCTAGATTTTGGGGCAAATACCCTTGCAATGTTGAGCCAATCTGGGGTTTGGGTGGCAAATACCCCCAGCAATGTTTAGCCAAAATCTGGGTTGGGGGCAAATACCCCCTGCAATGTTGAGCCAATCTGGGGTTTGGGTGGCAAATTACCCCAGCAATGTTTAGGCAAAATCTGGATTGAGGGCAAATACCCCCAGCAATGTTGAGCCAATCTGGGGTTTGGGTGGCAAATACCCCCAGCAATTTTTAGGCAAAATCTGGATTGGGGACAAATACACCCAGCAATGTAAGGCAAATTCTGAATGGGGGCAAATACCCCCAGCATTGTTGAGCCAATCTGGGCTTTGGGGGGCAAATCCCCCAGCAATGCGTAGGAAAAATCAGGATTGGAGGGCAAATACCCCCAGTAATGTATATGCAAATCTTGGGTTTGGGGGGGCAAGACCCCCAGTAATGTAGATGGTAATCTGAGGTTTGGGGGCAAACCCCCCAGTAATGTAGATGCAAATCTGGGGATTGGGGGCAAATACCCTGTCGGCGTGTGGGTATTGCGGGCCGGAAAGTCAGACGAGGAGGCCAGATATAGTGGGCTATAGTGTTGTTTTATTGAACAGAAGTTCTGTTTACACAGGTGTAGGGTTTTGATGTAGCTGTGGAAGAACTCCTCGTCGCGGTCGGGTCGTCGGGGTCGGTGTTTCAGGAACGTCTCCGTTCTTGGTTGTAATCGGCGACCCTAGACAGTGTGGAAGTTCCTCGGAGGACCGGAAGAGAAAGAAAGAGGAGCCGTTAGTCCTGCTGGGACTCAGATGAAGACGCTGGCCCCGTTACCACAAGGTGAAGAGGAGTAAGCAGACTGTGTGGGGAAAGGGTAAGAGGGGGAAAGGCAGGGGTTGGTAAAGGAAGAGTGCTCGGAAGGTTCGTGAGAACAGGGTCTGTACACGGTGTAGGGTGCTGTACATAAGTTACAAGGTGGCGGGACGGGATGGTGAAGAGAGAGAGGCTATATATAAGGGAAGATTATATGGGTACATAGAGTACTCTAACAGACTGAGGGTATGGTGGAAGGTACTCACGCGCTCCGCCGTAACTCTCCTCCGAGTTACGGCCGCTCTCCAGCTTCCTCCGTGGGACTCCACCACTCTTCTGACCACTCCTCGAGTTCTCCACTTCCGTCTTCGTTCTCCACGTGCTCGCCAGTCGAGAGTTCCTGCCACGATCTTTCGACTCCTCCAGTCTCTTCGGATCCGCTTTTTCTGTGGGCGCCTGGTTGTAGGTAGGCGGGACTTCCGGGGCATCGGGCGACTCCTTCCGCTCCGTCGTCACTCCTGATTGGACCCTGAAAGAGAGAGAGGGGTGGGGATTCCGTTGTCACGGACGCTTTGGAGATCCTTCGGAATCGGGAATCCGGGAAGGGACAGTTCCGGAGAGGAGGTAATCCGGGTGGTGGGGCGTGAGGGATTGGGGACCGGGGGAAAGGATCCGTCACATCCCCTTCCCCTAGGAATGTTTCGTGTACTTGTTGAGGACACGGGATAACGGGACAGGTAGTCCGCGTTCCCTTGGTCTGCCCCTTTTCGGTGTACTGTGGTGAAACGATAGGGTTGGAGGGCAAGGAACCAGCGGAGGACTCGGTCATTATGTCCTTTGTTTCGGGCCATCCATTCCAGAGGGGCATGGTCGGTGTATATAGTGAACTCACGACCCTCTAAGTAATAGCGGAGACTGTCCACTGCCCACTTAATAGCCAGGGCTTCTTTTTCTACCACAGCGTAGTTGCGTTCTCGGGGAAATAACTTCCGGCTGAGGTAGAGAATGGGCTTCTCGTTACCAAACAGGTCCTTTTGGGATAATACCGCCCCCAAACCCTGTTCTGAGGCGTCAGTCTGCAAAAGGAAGGGTCGCGTATAATCAGGGCTCACAAGCACGGGACCGGAGGTCAAAGCACGTTTGAGGTCGGAAAAGGCCTCCCATAACAAGGGTGTTGGGTTTTGGAGCAATGTCTCCGTGGCTGCAGAGTTTTTTAACAGGTCTGTGAGAGGGGCTGCTCTTTGTGAAAAATTGGGTACAAACCTCCGATAATACCCTAGGAGGCCTAGGAACGCACGGAGGTCTTTTTTCGTTTTCGGGAAGGGGAGGGAACGGATGGCTTCGGTTTTGGTAGATTGGGGTCGGATGAGGCCCTCCCCCAGGAGGTAACCCAGATATTGTACCGTTTGTGCGGCCAGGGTGGTTTTGGCGGGATTGATTGTGAAATCATATGACCCCAGGGAGGTGATGACCTTGTACAGGTGGTCCAAGTGTTGTTCCCAGCTATCACTATAGATGATTATGTCGTCTAGGTATGCCCCCGCGTACTGGGTGTGGGGTCTTAAGACGTGGTTCATGGCTCGTTGAAAGGTGGCGGGGGCCCCATGAAGGCCGAACGGGAGAACAAGGAACTGATACAACCCCTCAGGGGTAGAAAACGCTGTTTTCTTTCTGTCCTCTTGCCTGAGGGGTATCTGCCAATACCCTTTACAGAGGTCTAGCGTGGAGATGAATTGCGCATTCCCTATGCGTTCGATCATCTCGTCGACGCGCGGCAGGGGATACGTGTCAAAGGATGAAATTTTGTTGACTTCCCGGAAGTCAATGCAAAATCTGACTGATCCGTCGGGTTTAGGAACGAGGACGATTGGAGAGTTCCAGTCGCTTACTGAGGGTTCTATTATGCCCATCTGCAGCATTAGTTCGGTTTCTTTTTTTATTACCGCCCGACGGGCTTCAGGAACTCGGTATGGCCTTTGCCTGACCACCTTCCCGGGTATTGTGGGTATAGTGTGTTCGGTGATGGTCGTATGACCTGGTACCGAGGAGAACACGTGCCGTAAGGGGTATAGGTGATTTTTGAGGTCGTGACAGTGTTGGGGTGTTAGCCCCGAGTCTATGCAGGGGGCAAAGGAAAGGGGTACCTGTTCTACGGTGGTAGAGAGGACGGGACGGGGGCCTTCCCATTTTTTAAGCAGATTCACATGAAAGATCTGTTTGGTGCCTCGTGTAGGATCCAGTTCTATTTCATATGTGACAGGGGTTACCTGTCGAAGCACGGTATACGGGCCCTGCCACTGCCCTAGGAGTTTGTGATCAGAGGATGGCATCATCAACAGTACCAAATCCCCGATGGCAAAGTTCCGGGTTTTTGTCCCCTTGTCATACTGTACTTTCTGTTTATTCTGGGCATTTTCCAGGTTTTGGTGGACGATGTCTCTCATCATTGCCAAGTGGGTTTGTAGGTTGGATATATACTCAGGGAGGGGCCGAGTGCGGTTAGGCTCGGCTTCCCAGGCTTCCTGGGCCATATCTAACAGGGTACGTGGTGGCCGGCCATATAGCAACTCATATGGTGAATAGCCTGTACTACTCTGGGTTTTGCAACGTATAGCGAACAACGCTAGGGGCAACATATCTTCCCATCTTTTGGCTTCTAACCCCAGTAACTTCTTCAGTGTTTGTTTCAAGGTGGCATTGTAGCGCTCTACCAGCCCGTCGGTCTGGGGGTGGTAAGCCGAGGTCCGGATTTGTTTGATACCTAGTTGTGAACAAACCTGTTTCATTAAGGCTGATACAAAGGGGGTGCCCTGATCGGTTAGGATCTCTCGGGGAAATCCTACTCGGGAAAATACGGAGATGAGGGCTTTCGCTATGTTCTGGGTAGTGGGTTGTCGTAAGGGCAAAGCTTCCGGGAAGCGTGTGGCGTAGTCTACGAGGACCAGGGCATATCGACAGCCGCTACGGGAGGGCAACAAGGGGCCTATGAGGTCCATCCCTACTCTACTAAACGGGATGTCAATGATAGGGAGAGGTTGTAGGGGTACCCGAGGGGGTCGATATCTACAGTTTTTTTGACACACCGGGCACTCCCGGCAGTATGTTTTTACTTGTTGGTGGACCCCGGGCCAGTAGAATCTCTCTAGAATAGTTTGGCTGGTTTTTTCGTCACCAAAATGTCCGCCCAGCAGATGGCTATGTGCGAGAAACAGGACCTTCTCGCGGAAAGGGCCGGGGATCAACAGTTGGGCCTTTTGCTGGGCCCCTCCCTTTCGGTATAACAACCCCTGTTTCTTGAAGAAGTAGGGACCTACGGTAAGAGGATCCTCGTTTTCCAACGCCTTAGCCCAGGCTTCCTGCAGAACGGGGTCTTCTTGTTGGGCTGCTCGAAATTCTTGGTCTGTCTGCCATGGATGTTCGTCCGGGATCGCTGGGAAGACGTCGACATAGTCCCTTTTCTCCTTCTTTTTCTGTGCTTTGGTTTTCAGGAGCTTGGGTTGTGTTGTTGGAGAGGATGGCCCCTGAGGAAAGGGTGCTTCTTCCCACCATTGGTTGAGGGAATCCGTTGAATCCTGAAGAAGTCCGGGTAATCCGGGATAGTCACTCCCCAAAATGGCTTCTTCGGGAAGAGAGGGAATAAGTCCTACGGTGAGGGTGGTTCCCGGATCCTTTGGATGTTGGACTTGGACTTGGGTGGTGGGATATCTTCTCGTATCGCCGTGCACACATTGAATGGCAACCGTTCCAGAGGGAGGTTCGGCGGGTGTCTGCAGGGCCTGGGGTCGGAGAACACTCTGTCGACATCCAGAGTCTGCCAACGCTGTGAGGGTTTGTCCATTTATGGTTACGGGTCGGTGGAAGGAGGGTGGTTCAGAACCGGGTACGGAACAAACGTAGTTCCTGGCCAGACCAATCTCCATGGGTTCTTCTTTGTGGGGACACATGCGAGCGATGTGACCAAAACCTCCGCACCCGTAACATTGGGGTCCAGGGTTGGTAGGTCGCGTAGGCACCGGTGTGGGAAACAAATGGGTCATCACGGGTCTTTTAGGTAGAAGAGGGCGGAGAGGTCTGATGCCGGTGGTGAGAGGAGGTTTCTGAGGATGTTCCTCCTTGCCTCGTGGGGTCTCCTGTGCTCGACTGTAGGCACTGGCTATTTCCACGGCGGTATCCAAGGTGAGACGGGCATGTTGACGTACCCACCTTTGGGTACCGGGGTGTAGAGACGAGAGAAATTGTTCTAGGTGGATCTTTTCCAGGATCTCTTCCTTGGTGGACGTTTCGGGTTTCAGCCACCGAGATGTCAGATCCTTGATTCGGAACGATAGTGCTCGAGGAGTCTCTTGTGGTCTTTCTTTGACCTGACGTAACCTCACCCGGTAGGCCTCTGCGTCGATGCCCAATCGTTCCAATATGCACGTTTTGATATCCGCATACGGAGTGGTGCCTTGCACGTTGGCTTGTTGGTAAGCGGCTTGTAAATCACCAGTCAGTAAAGGGCCCAGGTAATGGCCCCACCGGTCTACAGGCCATGACGCAGCCTGGGCTAACCTTTCAAAATTCGTAAAGAAGAAATCCGGATCTTCTCCCGGCACGAACTTCTGGAGGACCACCGAGGGTAATGAGGTTGTGGGTCTCTGTTGCTCGAGGGCGGTGGTCAATTTTCCCATGGCTTGTTCGTGGGTGTCTCCCTGGCCTTTCAGGACATCGTGGAGTTGCCCACGATCGTTTTCGGCGGTTTTCAGGAAGCGTTCCATCAATGTCCCTAATTGTTCTTGGGAGGTAGCCATCCTTTGCAGTACGGCCTCCATGTCTCCAGCTGATCCCACTTCTGACACCACCTGTTGGCGTGTGGGTATTGCGGGCCGGAAAGTCAGACGAGGAGGCCAGATATAGTGGGCTATAGTGTTGTTTTATTGAACAGAAGTTCTGTTTACACAGGTGTAGGGTTTTGATGTAGCTGTGGAAGAACTCCTCGTCGCGGTCGGGTCGTCGGGGTCGGTGTTTCAGGGACGTCTCCGTTCTTGGTTGTAATCGGCGACCCTAGACAGTGTGGAAGTTCCTCGGAGGACCGGAAGAGAAAGAAAGAGGAGCCGTTAGTCCTGCTGGGACTCAGATGAAGACGCTGGCCCCGTTACCACAAGGTGAAGAGGAGTAAGCAGACTGTGTGGGGAAAGGGTAAGAGGGGGAAAGGCAGGGGTTGGTAAAGGAAGAGTGCTCGGAAGGTTCGTGAGAACAGGGTCTGTACACGGTGTAGGGTGCTGTACATAAGTTACAAGGTGGCGGGACGGGATGGTGAAGAGAGAGAGGCTATATATAAGGGAAGATTATATGGGTACATAGAGTACTCTAACAGACTGAGGGTATGGTGGAAGGTACTCACGCGCTCCGCCGTAACTCTCCTCCGAGTTACGGCCGCTCTCCAGCTTCCTCCGTGGGACTCCACCACTCTTCTGACCACTCCTCGAGTTCTCCACTTCCGTCTTCGTTCTCCACGTGCTCGCCAGTCGAGAGTTCCTGCCACGATCTTTCGACTCCTCCAGTCTCTTCGGATCCGCTTTTTCTGTGGGCGCCTGGTTGTAGGTAGGCGGGACTTCCGGGGCATCGGGCGACTCCTTCCGCTCCGTCGTCACTCCTGATTGGACCCTGAAAGAGAGAGAGGGGTGGGGATTCCGTTGTCACGGACGCTTTGGAGATCCTTCGGAATCGGGAATCCGGGAAGGGACAGTTCCGGAGAGGAGGTAATCCGGGTGGTGGGCGTGAGGGATTGGGGACCGGGGGAAAGGATCCGTCACATACCCCCAGTAATGTATATGCAAATCTGGGGTTTTGGGGCCAAACCCCCAGTAATATAGATGCAAATCTGGGTTGTGGGGAAACCTCTAGTAATGTACATGCAAAACGGGAGTTTGGGGGCAAAACCACCAGTAATGTAGATGCTAATCTGGGGTTGGGGGGCAAAACCCCCAGTAATGTAGATGCACATCTTGGGTTTGGGAGAAAATACCCCCAGCAATGTGTACATGAACAATGTAACTGGGGAACATGCAAAGTGCCTCAATACCTACAAGTGAAGTACATGCTACAGGAATGTCCAAATAAACAAACACTAAAGTAATTTCCCACGAAATGCATTCCCATACTGTTGCAGCAAAAGCAACTGTCAACTTTGATTAATGGGCAGAGTAGAGATGCAAGTGCTCTAGGAGTCATTAGAAAACAAACAAAGCCTCATCATCTACTACATGGTCCCTTAAAAAGCTGTGAAATACTGGGGTGCTGATGCGCAAACAAGACAGACCAGCCACCTACAGCTCAAGTACAGTATGTGTGTGTATGGAGAAGCTGTCTCAGCCTGGGCTAACACACAAGATCGGGGGCCAAAGACCATAGAGCTGTCTGTGTGTTGAGTCCAACCAGAAAGAGTTCAGCATACCCTTGGATTGGCCATGCTGGCAATTTGGCATGGTTGATGGACTGCTACACCTGGGTCACCTGTGGGCCACGTTATTGGGTCCTTCATGAACCACACCAAGAGACTGACTCACTTACACAATTCCCACCACACCACTGCAATGTGATGCCAGGATTTTCTCTGGTCACCAGCTGTGCTGTATATTGAGGCCGGGGTTCTGCCTTTGGAGCATACTCACCATGGTGCACTGCCTTACATACCTTGACAGAGGTAGTGTCATCTCCCCCACACGATAATCACTTTCAGGTCATGGCAGGTGCAGGGAGCTTGCGTTGTATGTAGGGGCCTTGCAGGGAGGGAAATCACATCAGGACAGTATGACCTACACACTACCCCCTTGATCAGCAGCAGTGTGCCTTATTTTAAAAAAAAAACACTTGATAGGTAAAAGCACAGAAGGCAGAATTAAAGAGATGATCACAGATTGTGTGCCAATTACTTTCTGAGGGCCTTAGCATCATTGTGATCCAAATCAGAACATGGGTCCATAGCATGTTCTGTACGTACAATGAGGGAATGTCATCATCAGGTAGGTACACTCAGCATGCTAAATACTAGGGGAAACTCACATTTTACAGTGGAACAGGAATTGGCATAACCACACATATGTATGTATCACAAAGTGAATGCACGACTCCACAACAACACACAGTGAAACATCGCAGGGCAGCAGAACTACAATGTACTAACAATAGTATGACATTGTGATCCATCTGTGTACAGTAAAAAACAGAGGATATTGGCCTAGACAACACACATGTCCACAGACTCAGCCACTCAGTGCTGATTTCAGTGTCTCCATATACAATACAGAAGTGGTTGTGTCACAGTCGTCAGGGAAATATTTGTAGACCAAATCCATCTTGGATTTGTAAGAAGCATGGGCCAACAACAATGTTGGATACAGTCACCATGTGAGGACTGGTGCCGCTGCACACAATTCCCAATCTGTATGCGTCTACGGTCATCTTTGTAGAATGTCATTTGCAGCAAGTCATCATCTAGCTCGTCAGACTGTAGTGTGTGCTGCAAAACAATAATCCCATTTTGTTTGTGCAGATTGTGTCCTGCACAGCAGTAGGAGTATGCAGGAGTCTCAGGATGTCGGAATCACAAAATGCTCATTGTGTAAAATAGGCTGCCAGCATGGGTGAGGATGCTGGGGGAGGCTCAATCTGTGGCTCACCAACACTTTTGACATAGTCATCCTCAAGCCAGAGTATATGGGTACATCTTGTGAGGATGAAAGACATGTGCAGAATGAAGTCTGCTCTGTCCACATTTGGCACTGATACACTGTCCAAAAATCTATGGAATGATGAAGGAGACCTTCAACAAACACATATTACCATCAGTTCCTACTGCAGTATTTAATTGGCACAATCGGAGCCATCATCGACAGATACAAGAGCTACCATTGCAAAACAAGATCAGAGGTACCAAAATGTAGAGAATGCAAACACTTATGGAGCTGTGTGTACTGTTCCAATGTTACATGTGTTTGCTTACAGTGCAATGTGTTTTCCTCAAGACAATCAGAGATATCATCACAATGACTCCATCTCCCTTGGTGTCCCCATACCTCGGACATTCAAAGCCAAAATGCCAGCAATACCCATACATGTGTAGTGTACTGGGAAGTGTGGCAATGTGTTTTGGAGTAGTCTGACCCCATGTGACACAACAACACACATACATGTCTTGAACATTGATGGGGCTGTACCACTCTAAGGAATGGACTGACATACAATCTTCTGGAATCATGACATTGCAAATTTAGCAATCACCACATCCATAACAGGGCAGTTTCCAAGGGCATGAATGACCAATATCTGAGTACAACTACCCACTAAGGGTGAAATCCCACATATGCCAACACACAACTCAGACAAGGTAAGGCTAGGTGGAGCCATCTTTTAGGATGATGTCAATAGGTCTTGCATATGACAGTGCACTCATAGTGGCCATTAAAACAATCAGTCATGAACATCCTGACAACACATTCCACATCTTCATATTTACTCAGGCAACTGTTTTTTGACTACTTATGAAGGACATGGCCCTCTAGGGCCACGCGTGTTATATACAACCACCTGCTATACCTTCCCAAGAATGAAGAGTCGGTCACACAGTAGGGAATATAAACTTACACTTTATTCTTTGCATATACTCTGCAGAGGAGCCCAGTCACACCAGCACCAGAAGATGTCTGCTGAGGGAGACTGACTCCCCAGCTTTCTACAATACAAGATAAACCCTACTAGGAGACTTAGACCACGCCTCCCATGGAAAGTTACCAGCCAGAGCCAGGCACGAACAAAGGAGGCACAGAAAGATGAGCTAACCCCTGTCAGATGGGTGCACTATCAGTGACCTGAGGCCACTGGCCCGAGTCTCAGCATCTCCTAATGTGGGAGCAGAGCGACATGTATGCAATGGAATGCAAAACAGAATAATTGTCCTGTTAGCAGGTCGAGTTGTAGCCTTGGACCAAAGAAAAAATAATCATGAAGTACAGTGTTCTGCTGAGACAAGCAGGTTAGGAACTAGGCCTAAGGCAAACACATCCAAAGCAGTTCTAGTGATTGCGAAATAGAAAATGGAATCGCACTAGCTAACGAGGCCTTCATACTGCAGGGATAACTTAGCAGGGTACAGAATGCGAACATCAATGCATGTAGTTTACCCACGCACTGCTAACCTAAGACAGCATGGCAGAGGCATCATGGGAAAGGGAATTTTATATCTAACAGACCCTCCTTTTAGAAGTTGTGGCTAAAAAAAGCCTTAATTGCTATTCGGTAGGGTCTTTAGAATTCTAAGTGGGGAGAAAGGGAATGCATGGTCACCCAAATCGCAAAGGGAAACGAGACAGTACAAGTATATCAACATGCATATAATCTTCTGGATGTAAGGCACCCTCATTTTCAGCTGGTCTAGACATATACCTTGGGGTGCCACTGTGTTCTTCAACTGTGTCATAGTCAGACTATATCAAAATACACAAATGTTCATTATTATGGGGCAGGGAAACTATAAAAGGCATATTGACCTAAAATAGATCTGCATAAACGCTCAACAACTCTTCTATGTCCTTCTGAAACATAACCTCCGCACTTGTACTGTATGTATGTCCTTTCCTTAGCAGTTAATGTACCTACGCAGTAATTACAACAAACTGGGAGACAGTGTATACAAGGGTCTATTTGTCGTACCACATATTATAACTGAGGATGGGCAAAATTTGTAGATGAGGCAGCAAATACAGTCGGGATACAAAACAACTTATCATACTAACTATCATGGATGGTCTCGGCCTAATATACATATTCTTTTGTCGGATAAGAATCACTAAATGCATTATTGCAGACTGGAGAACTGAATCGAAGGTATACCAATCTGAGCATCTATATTATCATGTTGTGTCCTCTGATGCTCTCCTGTGTGAGGAGCCAAAGTAATAGGCATGTTCACAAGGGCAACTGGCATTGTATAATCATTGGAATACACAGGATATTTTTCGTCCATGGGGTAGGATATTCCTGCAGTATTATTAACACAATAACAACTATGGATGCAACTAATATTTCTATGTACTAACTTTGCTCGGAACAGGGAGATACAAAAGAAAAGCTCTTTCCTTGTCAATTGGGGGCAAAACAAATACATGGTGATTGGGAGAAAAATACGACACAAGGGGATTGGTGGCCAGGGAACGAGAGGATGGCAAAACTCTTCTTTCCATTGTCTTTTTCAGAGTGCCATCACTGGTAAGCTCCTATTGTTCATCTAGCGTAGGTGCTATTGAGCACCGGCGGTGGAGCTGTGCGTCCACCTCGGATCCAGATCTCACATTGAAAGGCAAGGTATTTCTCTCTCTGGTATCACAGACCATTTGGCCCGTGCGTTAACCGTCCAAACAATGCACCAAACTCTCTTCTTCTACACTATCGTATGCATCTTAGGCAGGGTACCCGCACCCTATTCTTCATCCATGAAGTCCATCCCTACTAACCCTATTCTACCTTGTACACTGTTCCTCCATCAAGCAGATATTACACCCTACGCAAAAGGGGGTCAAAGGAAGAAGGGGGGTCGGACTCAAGATGGACCAAGGGGCATAGACTCAAACACAGGTGAGCCTACCGACTAGGCTCGATGAGCTGGGACTTAGGCACAAGTAGACCAACAGGCTGGGGCTCCTGAATAGCCCTTCTCCTTTTTTTTAATGGTGGTAGCGCCTCGTCCAGCATGTCTTTGCTTGGTCGTGATCATAGGTGTTCCATAACGAGCAGCCAGGTTGTGCATCCTGTCCGACCCCTCTCTCTCCCAATGACTGAAGGGAGTCCAGGACCAATTAGCGAGTATAAAACAAACTTTTAATGAACTGACAAGGGTAAAACGTTACACAATTTTTTTTCCTCCCAAACCCAAGCAGTAGGGTAAGCCTAAATTCAGTTACTAAACCCTGAAAGAATAATTCGGACATGTTTTGAATCATTGCGTCTGTGCATTCCAATATTATTCATTTAAAGAACCTCAAAAAGGGAACATTTCAACGCAATGGCTCCTTTGTCTTTCTTGTCTTAGCAAGCTTGTGTTCAATAAGTCATAGAGTTCACAGCACTTCTACTTGTGAACTTTTGTTACTGTGCAGGACTGCAGACACTTCTAGAATAATTTTTTTCGAGTAAGAACAACTATATATGACCATGCTCTCATGTTATAGGCATAGCATGAAACTCTAAAACTGTGAATTTAACAGAGATCCTTATTACATGAATAACCAACAAATTAAGCATAACGTAGTAAGTACATGAATTCTCCAGAAACCTATTCGCCAGCTCTAGTAAGGGCTGTCAGCTCAATTACACAGTCTAACTGATAAGGGGCTTGTGATGCCTCTGAGATCATATGTAGTGTTGCAATAACATGAACAATAATGGTGTTGCCACCTGGGGATTTTAAAGAAAAACCACTGACATATAGCTCCCCTTAAGGATCGAATAAGGGAGCATCAGTCTAGTCTACCCATCCTTTCATCTTCATCCAATTCAGATTCCATCAATTTACAGAAAGGAGGAGCAGTAACATGGCGTGCTTATTTATTTATTTTTTTGATCCTGACAATTTTTTCAAACAGTGTTATTTTAAAGCCAATTAGACGTGTCTCTCTGTCTATTCAAAAGCATATTCACAGCATCCTGTGAAATGAATGGCTAAAGCGAGTCCGACCGATTGTCTTATGGCCGTTTCTAGACAGCTTAGGTAGGCTCATAAAGAGAGAGAAAGTGCACAGCAACAAACTGCCTTGCGTACTTACCACGCGAAACAGCACACAACAATACACATAGTAAGCACATAAGACAAGAAAAACATAAAACGCACAACCATCTTGTGTACGCACAACACAAAACAGGACACAACAATACATGTACCAAGCACAGAAGACAAAGAAAAACGCAGTGTGTTAGTTTCATGCACCTCATGCATTGTTAATTTGCTTACGCTTAATTTGCCCAGGTGCTATTCTCCCACCCACTTTCGACAAGAGGTGACCTAAGTAGGTGTCCTCCTGTTGAAAATACTTACCCCATGTATGGGAAAAAACCTCCCCTGTCAGTGAGTCAGTCAAAAGTAAATATAAGAAATATCTGTTAAAGAAAAACTAGTTTCTTTGTTTGGCAAAGGTAAGTACCTTCGGGCAAAATAGGTACCCTAATCAACACAATGGGAATATGCTCTTTAGACAACCCCTGCTCAACCCCACGGGATCTTGGTGCAAGCAGATAGTGTTATCCAAGAGGCGATGAAGCAAGTGTTCGTAGCAACACTCACAGTAAAACAATAAAACACCATACCAAGACACCATACCAAATGCACATTCTCAGTCTCAACCATACTGATACCATACAGCCTATCCACAATCAGGCAGAGACACACAAAGAAACTGGGCAAGAAATTACCCTAACAGTGCTTGTTGCAAATACAGATTTTAAAACCATACTTACCAAGAGACATATTAACAAATTCTGGGCCCGATTCACAGAACTAACTTAAGACAAAATCCTAAACTCACTACTTTTGGTATTCACAGAAGTTAGGATTTAGTCTTAAGTTTGTCTTAAGACAAACTTAAGACAGACTTAAGTTTGTCTTAAGTCTGTCTTAAGTCTGTTTTAAGTCTGTCTTAAGTTTGCCTTAAGACAAACTTAAGACTAAATCCTAACTTCTGTGAATACCAAAAGTAGTAAGTTTAGGATTTTGTCTTAAGTTAATTCTGTGAATCGGCCCCTCTGAGTTCAATCCTTTTGTTTATTGTATTCCTATGAAGGATATACTCGTAAAATGGTACAAAAATAATTCCACATTCCATCCCACCAACAGGACAGCCCTTCAATAGTGAAAAAAGGTGAAATGATATCTTTTCACCACCAGGACACGACACACACACACCAGCACATATCAGGACATATCCCACTCTACACACACACCGCCTTATCCTGGGGGCCTCAACTAGCAGCCTTTTATCTACCAGTCCTAGTAGTCATCTGTGTACTTCACTAGGTGTTTACTAGTAAAACCAATATGTCAATCAGTTAGAACTAAGCACAATATCCATTTGCACAGAAAACACTAGCAATGAGACACTGAGCAGCAGTGGCATAACGCCCACTGCATCAGAACCAGCAAAAACGAAATCCTGCATTGCAGCAAAACCATAAGAGGAAGAGGCAAAAGGTCAGGTAAAACCACATTAAAAGATAACATGTTTAATACTATCCAACTGTGCCATCCCTAATATTACCTTGTATTTTAAAACAAACTTTCAGATTTGTCCAGTCTTCCTGGACAGCCCTAAAGGCGCAGCAGAGCCTATATCTCTTACCAGCCAATGTTATTCTGAACAAAGACACATCATCTATTCTATAAGCAATACTGCCAAAGAAGGCTTTGATCAGCGACAATAAAATATTGAGCAGCAGAAGAAGCATAAAAATAGCCAGAGCAGCAGACAACCGGAGGGCCACATTTTTATTTTTAACTGCACACAGGTCAGTCACAAATAGTACACACAAAATTGAAATAGTGGTACTATTACATGGTACCAGCCTTCTCCTCCCCAGCACCTTTTCTCAACCAAATGCAGAATCATACACAACAGGGCTCGTGGAATCTAGAGGAATTGCAGCCCTACATCGTCTGTTGCCCACAAAGTGGGTGGCATGGCCTCAAAACTCGGGGGGAATGGGCAAACACTACTCTCTACTTACATTGATGCCCATCAAAAAGCTCTGCCCATCATTAGACATTCACGTGCTTGAGGGCAGTAAAAATGGGATGCCAGACTTATCACATGCTCACCACAACCACACCCACCAATACACGCATAACACTGTACTATGTTAAATACATAAGATAAAGGAACAATATAGACCAATTGCTTCCCAATATCTACAACCAAGTCTCTTATTGTAAAAACAAAACACAATAAAAATGAATCTTTAAACAAACAATCAAATTCCTCCTTTGAGACACAAAACCTGTCCAGTAAAATCTAAATGATGCCTTCACTCCCTCATCTTTCCTCTGACAGCAACAACCAGAACAGCCTGAACGTCACTGCAGGAAAAGACAGCATTTGAAAATTGACTTTTCTGATAACAATGCTACAGCTGTCTCCAGCTGGGCCATTTTAAAATGTGCATCTTAATCAGAAATCTGATAATTAACATCATCACATGTGCAGTAATTTGTTCTTTTTACTTTGCAGAACAATTAGTTTCCTGCTAGGCCTGTATCAGAAACAACAACTTAGCAACTTTTCTCAAATGGGCCTATTTCTGCTGCCACCTTCTCTAAAACTGTATTTGTAATTTCTGTTTTTAAAACTCCTACAACTGAGTCTGGACCTTTCACTCTTTTCACAATGGACTTGGTAAATACAGAATTGTTAGTGTTAAAACTCCCATTTTCAAATACAGTAACCTGTTGAAATGCGTTCTCAGTTTCTTTCTGGAAATAATTCACATTTGCTCCGGACAACTAATTTAAATTAATTTTAGTATTTTCCATATGTTGTGGGAGCATCTGGTCTTGAAAGACTCCTGTCAAATGTACCTTTTTCTGAAACGGCATTTGCATTTGCTGAACTGGCACATTTTGTACCTGCATTTCTCTCCAATGCTCAAATCTGCTATAAAGATTGTAAAAAGGGCACTTTTCAGCAGTGCAACATCCATACCTGAATTTGCACAAACCAAAACACCTTTACTTCCATCCTGTGAAACAACACCTTGTAGCTCACTTTCTTTCTCGGCAAACAACTGATTCTGAAAACCTTTCTGTGCAAACCTTCTCTGAACCATCATATCTTTTTCCTCAAACCTTTTCTTCTTCATTCCTTGTTCAGCACTATAGTACCCTTCAGCCTTCAGAATACAATCTATCACCTTTCCTTGAAAACAAACCAATATTTACTGTATGTGCACACTAGCCTGAACAGAGAACATTAAACCAGTTAACAACTGAGTCCCAAAACACAAAACTCATGAACCTATTATTTCAGCTCCTGTGCTATTTTTTTAGTCCGTTCCCAATTAACATCTGTTCCTGTTATTCTGCCTTTCGAAAAAAAAAAACCTGGCTCTGCGGTATGCAGCTCAGCCTGTCTGTGTCTGACGTAGAAGCTACTCCTTGAATGAACCCTCCCTTCACAAGAACACTCTTTTCAGCATCTCTGCTGTCCTGTCTGCTGCTTTCAGTCCTTATGCTTGATGAGCCTCCTCCTTGGGAATGCCTCCCTTATCACACCGAACGTCATGGCAAGCCGGCCACAAACTGAATTCACATGCTATGTCTTTCAACTTTGAAAATCCTTTTTATTCAGCTAAACACTCACAGCCCAAAGAGCTTGAAACACCTTTTTCCAAATTAAATACACATTCCAATGTGGGCAAACACACCCACTTAGCAATCCATGTCTGAAGCTGGAAAGCTCTAAATACAAACCCACAGCTCCCTTTCCAGAACTCCTGCCTCCCCTCTTTTTTCAGAGAGAAAATAGAGAGCACATTCAGCGCTGCTGAATTGCGAGCGTGTATTTCACCTCTCCTTACTGCACCTTTAGAATACGTGTCTGTTGAGCACAATGCTCATCCCTTACTTACATTTTTCTCATGATGTACTTTTCCTATGTCAAACCAAATGTACATTCTTGCTAGTATTTCTGATCATATCATATTTCTATTTATGTATTATTATTTATTTATTCTTCCAAATTTAAAGTGTCATCCTTCCAATGGGCATCTGCAGAACACAATGACAACAAGAGACCAAATTAAGCTCTTTCAAGACATTGTCAAGAAGGGACCACACTCATCATTTTGCCTGGCAAAGGAATTTGCAAGTACATTTCCAAAGACGGTCGGTCCTCAAAAGGTGTAAAACAAAAACCCACACAAAACAGCTGCTGAGGCAAGGCATCCTTACCTCCACATGAAGAGCACAGTTGCTACTCACTCAAACAAGCATTTCACAAGCACCACCACCGACATCGGTCCACACACCTCATAGCACTCAAACACCTCAATCAAACCACAAGTCAGCCAGGAGACTGCATCAAACTACCTGTTTTATCTTCTATAGGCCATACTCTCAAAGAGTCAATCATCGACTGCCTACTCATTTTGACGAACAATTTGTCTTGCAAGAAGTTCCATTGGTGTACATCAAACAAACAGAGCAACACCGGCATCCAAAACACTCCATTTTACTTAGACAGGGCATCTCAATGTGAGATACAGGCACTGTCCCTAACTAACAAATATAACACCACCAGCAGTAGGAAAAGAAAATATTAAACGATAAGAATAAAAAGTTGTCCAAGGAACAAAACACAAGCAATCGGAAAAGCGCTCCCTACAGTCTAGAGACTGTACCAAGTTCAATAAGACAGGCACTAGCCCCAGACCTCTTCAAGCACAGTCCAAATTTCAATTTGGCCTGGCAGATTGTTCACAAACAGTCCCAGACCTTTTGGAGTGCGGGCCAAATTTCCACTTGGCTTGGTGGGCTGTTCTCGAATACTCTGTGTCTTTTCCAAGGGTCCACAAACCCGCCAAGTACAAACCAAGGCGGTATTCACACCATTCCAAGACACAGCCCGTCGACTCGTGTCGTTCAAGCAAGGCAGTTCAGAAACTGCACCCAAGACAGTAAAGAGACTGTACCAGACACAACCCACAGGCTCGTGCCAACCAAGAATGGCACAATTTTCCCAAGAACCAAATCACTCTCCTCGTGCAAACAGGTCAAGCAAGTTTTTCTCCACTGCCGACTCTCCAGACCAAATGGTCAGCTCCAAGGTTTCGCATTCAGGACCCAGCTAAGGGCCACTAGCCGAGGATCCATCTAATCGGGAGGGCAGAGCAGCTGCGAGAACCAAGTATGTGAGGGGCCCGATCCTCTCGACCAACCAGATACCACCCCGGCCCCTTCGACCCAATTACAGGTTAGGGGTCCCTTCACGGGGTCCCTGTTTGGGCACCATCTAAAGGATGTGGCCCTCTAGGGCCACACATGTTATATACAACCACCTGCTATGCCTTCCCAAGAATGAAGAGTCGGTCAAGCAGTAGAGAATGAAACTTACACTTTATTCAATGCATATACTCTGCGGAGGAGCCCAGTCAGGCCAGCACCAGAAGATGTTTGCTGAGGGGCACTGACTCCCCAGCTTTCTATAATACTGGGAGATTTCCCCCTCATGCCTCCCATGGAAAGTTACCGGCCAGAGCTGGGCACGAACAATGGAGGCACAGAAAGATGAGCTAACCCCTGCCAGATGGGTGCAATATCAGTGATCCAATGGCCACTGCTCCGAGTCTCAGCATCTCCAAATTTGGGAGCAGAGCTACATGTACACAATGGAATGTATACATGTCCTGTCCTGTTAGCAGGTCGAGTTGCAGCCTTGGACAGAAGGAAAATAATCACGAAGTACAGTGTTCTGCTGAGGCAAGCAGGTTAGGAAATAGACCCAAGGCAAACACAGCCAAAGCAGTTCTAGTGATTGCGATATACAAAATGGAGTCGCACTAGCTAACGAGGCCTTCATACTGCAGGGATAACAACAGGTTACAGGATGCGAGCATCAATGCATGTAGTTTAGACACACACTGCTAACCTAAAACAGCATGGCAGAGGCATCATGGGAAAGGGAATTTTAAATCTAACACTTACATACACAAAATCTACACATATGTACAAAGCAACATTACCTCATGGCTTGCATGAACTCTACTTGTGCAGATATGACCCCTCTCACATCCACATCAAAGTACATGCTCAACTTTCCAAACTAACATACACACAAGCACGTCATATGCCCCCTCTCGTGCAGCTAGACAGAAACACATGTCTGCCACGCAAGCTACAGCCTTGTACTCAAACTCTTCCAACCTGATTCTCACAATCTCACACAGGTGCTGCCCTTCTCACATTCACACCTACATGTACAGCACCACTCTTCATCACTATGTACACCACAACTCTCACATATATGACATTCACACAATGTACTGTATTCAGCACCTCCTCAGCAGACATCAAATGTAACATGTCAAAAGGACCACTCTCATCACCAGTTGCACCCTCAGTAATGTCTTCGGCTGCACTCATATCACAACGTGCAGCATCAGCGCCCATTCTGACATACACAGTTTACAAATCACCACATCTCACAACAAGACACATTGCTCAATTGATATGTCCGCAGTCATTCACATATCACCACACACCCACCCTACTCTGCTTAAGTTCTACAGATTGTCATTTCTAAAACACATGCATTCACAGATGCAAAAACAAAATACATCAACTATACCACACCTCACATTTAACCGTTCAGCATACTAAATTACACAACTGGTGTATCATACACTTATCCACTTTGTCACATATGACTAGTTTAACCTTGTTTCACTGTGACCCTGTCACATCCATATATGACTTCCATGCCCAATAACCCCATTGACTTATGCACATTAACAACTAACCTCACACATTGTCAATGCACTGTTCCGGTCATATCTCACAATAGTGCAACAGACTACAGCTCTCATCACCTGCCATAATCCGACCATGTCTAGCTGGATATACCCCTCTCACCTCTACTTATTCCTACAATACCGTGTGCAGTATTAAACCAGTGTAACAAGCTTGCATACTCTGATTCACACCCCCATGTACCACCACTCTCCTACACAAGAACATCCCATGAACTTAACCCATACCTAAGACTCTCTGACCATATCTAAATTTGTCCTGGCTCCATTTGAAATTGCAGCTTTTGGCTAGGTAGGTAAAGAGTCTGAACTCAGAAGTTTCTTTTCACAATTGCTTTTATTATTCCTTCTTTACATGCCTATATGATGCCAGGATGAATGAGATTGCTTTTGTTGTCTTTTCTTTTCTTTCTCAGACTCTTCAGGTTCTCCTTCGTAGGACTGGCTTCCCGATGTTGCCCCTCGGAAAGAAGATGGGACTATGGTAAGTATATCACCCCCTTTTCTTTTCTCTCAGTCAGCGATTATTAGGATCTGGAAATTAGAGGATTGAGCAATTTCCATACCCGACCGCCACCAGTGCTCATTGAAGTCACACAAAGTGATTAAATAAACAAAAATCCTTCTTTAACGGCTCTCTTGCCCCACCAATCTCCCACCCTTCCAGACTCCTCTTTAGTTTGCCTTTAATTCAAGTAAGATAGTAACCGGCCACGCATCTGTGATAGCCACGTCCCTACTGGGGCGTGGCAGGCTGCTGCACGCTTTTGTGTCCTCTTCTCTTCAGCTTCTTGCTCCGGGGGTCACTGCAGCAGATGATCTCCCGCTGGCAGTGCCTCAGCTACCAGGTGCTTTTTGTTCTTCTTCTCATCCTCTCGGTGTCTTAACTCAGGACCTCTTTCGACAGTCAGGTTACGCGGCGGCGTTTCCACTTCTGGGTCTCTTCTTAAAGGGCCCGTGTTCTCTCCACTAGGTTCTGTTGGAGGATCTACGTCATCCGTTCTGGTCCACGACAGGGCGGTCTCGCCTCGGGATTGTAACTCTCATTGGTATCAGCGTGTGGCAGAGGACTCGTAGGCTGCAAGGGAGAAACAAAAGGAGGTATTGGTTCATTTTCCTGGTTTCCTGGTTTCCTCTCCACCAGTTTGGGTTGCTCATTATGTGTTGATGTTCAAAGGAAGCAATAAAAATATTTGCATAGGCAGGTGCCCCAGAAAAGCCCATTGATGTACCTGAGAGCTGTGTGTAGTATGTTTCATTCCAATTGAAATAACTGTGGTGTAGACAGTAGTGTAAAAGTTGTAACAGGAAGACCTTGTCCGTTTCAATCTCTTCTAATTGGAGTAGAGCCCACTCTACTGCCTCCATACCTGCTGCATGGGGTATGGAGGTATATAGGGCTACCACATCAATTGTGCATAATAACCAAGATGTTTGTATTTCAGAACGAGTATTTTATAGTTTGGAAAGAAAATCAGTAGTGTCCTTAATGTACGATGTCCAGTTCTGCACACATTTCTGCAAGAAGTAATCCAGGTATCTTCCTATGGGATCAAAAATGGATCCGCAGCCGGACACAATTGGTCTGAATGGTGGATCTTCGAGATTTTTGTGTATCAGACACAAAAATCTGCCTGCCTATGCAAATATTTTTATGGCTTCCTTTGAACATCAACACATAATGAGCAACCCAAACTGGTGGTCTAAAATTGGATTATATTGTCGCTTTATAGATGATATTTTTCTTATTTGGAAAGACACGAGTGAATCACTGAACCACATGATTCTAACGATGAATTCTTTGGATCCTAGAATTCAGTTCACTTACAAGATTGATAATAACAAGATTGAATATCTAGACGTAATCATTACCAAAAATTCTGTTGATGCTAGTCTTGAAACCTGCATTTACTCCAAACCCACGGATCATAATAACGCTTTAGACTACACAAGTTTTCATCCTAGAAGTCTTCTAAAGAATTTACCGTATTCTCAGTTTATACGGATTAAGGGTATATGTTCAAATCCCTGAGCTTGCAAACAAAAAATAGAAGAGTACAGACAGAGATACATTCAAAGAGGATATCCTGATACCATTCTTCAAGAGTGTATACAGGGAGTTACCAACCAACAACGTTGTGATTTGTTTGCCAAACACAAACCAGCAAACACCATTAATATAGTATTTGTATCTAAATATACAACTAGCTCCCCAGCTATTAAAAAAATCATCAACAACAGATGGGAACTACTGGCCAATGAGGCGGGCTTTAAGGATATTTTCAAAGAACCTCCTTTACATGCTTATACAAGCGGCAAAAACCTAAGAGAATAACTGTCTCAAACCCGCTCCGAAATCGCTACTTCCACATCCAAAGGAACACTTAGACTGTTCTCGCTGTAATAACGTAATTCTTGGCAATCACATTACTCATCCTACTACAAGCAAAGCAATCTCATTAAAACATACGAGTGATTGCAATACCAGCAATGTGATATATGGAATAAAATGTCCCTGTGGTAAGATTTACGTTGGAAAAACAGAACGTAAAATTAAGACTAGACTGACCGAACACAAAAGTCGAATAAGAACAAAAAATTTGAACTCGTCACTTGCGGCCCATTGGATTGAGGCACAACATTCAATCTCCCAATTACGTTTTCAAATCATAGAGAAGGTTAAAATCACACCAGGAGTAGATAACAACAATAAACTACTCCAACGTGAGGTTTATTGGATCAAGACTTTGGACACCATGGTTCCGATAGGTATGAATCATAGATTGGACATGTCATGTTTTGCATAGCGCTACAAACACAGAGCACTTAATATACAGTTAATCATTCATGTTGGATTATGTTTTTCCTTTTTTTCCTTTTTTCTTTCATTTAGTATTACATGCCATACAGTCAGTTTATTCTAGCATGACTTTACATCCTCACATCTCTAGGCATCACATCGTATTATCAGCAGAGTTTCATGCGTCGACCCTTCGCATCATTTCAGTTATTATATAACATTATCCCTTCATCTAATGGATAGTGTGATTCACGTAAAAATTTAATTAGGTAAAATATGTTATTACTACAATCTGATAATGAATATTACATTTAGATGTGGTTTGATAAGCTAACATCTTTTTATGTAAACTTTATTAAGAGCATTGTTTTTGAGTTGGAACGCCTAATTTCATATAAATATCGCACATAATTTTATGAACCACTGAGATCCAGTTGGTATATACAACTAGTTGCCTCTTTTAATTTCATTTGTTCAGCATGAGCTTTTCATTATCATGCTCTTCATTATTCCTCTTTAAACCATGTATACAGTTTCATACTGATGGATATATTTCAGTGTATATTCAAATATGGCACCCGCAAGAATGCTCTCGAAACAGTTTTTGTCAGCCCGTTTTTTATGTTTACACTTCGGTCTGACCAGCGAACATCTTTTTATGAAACTTTATTAAGAGCATTGTTTCTGAGTTGGAACACCTAATTTCATATAAATATGTCTCATAATGATGGACATATCTCAGTCTATATTTAAATATGGCGCCCGCAAGAACGCTCTCGAAACACTACTTCTGTTTGTCAGCCCGTTTTCTATGTTCACACTTCGCGCTTTCACCGCGCGATTTAAACGTGAACTCATAGCACCATTCTATTAGCATCACGGAAGTTATTCTGTTTATCGCGATCACATCTACTCCAGGTATGAGGCATTTTTTCGTGGTGTTCGGTTTTTTAGATTCAATCGAATGCGTCTTTAACATTTTACGGAATAGGTTTAAACTAAACTCTCACTTATGCAGTCTTTTTGCTCTCCGTTTCCATTTAGATATTTGATGAAATGGGTGCTGTTTAGGTAAGACATTTGACGTTGTATACCTGCTGTTCATACACCTCTAGCAATCGTGTTTTCTTGGTTTCAATATTGCCTTAAAACACGTGGATTTTTCACACTGAATTCTCTTTTGGCTCTGTGTTTCAGATAATAACACTGGCAAATCTTTAATTAGGTAAGCTTTTACAAATCAGGTACTCTCACGGTTTACTATTGCTTCATGATATTAAAACCATTATTATTGTGATCTGGCATTTTAGGATTATCGGGTAGGCGGACACACACTGGCTATCCAAGGTACGATTAATTGATATACATTGAAAACAGTTGAGCTAACACATACTCATTCTCGAGCCTCCGAATGGACACACAAATAATATTATGTTCTATATATTTTTATTTCAGAATTTTCCCCTGAGGAAGGAACTTGCATGTTCCGAAATGCATTGGGCATAGATACGAGCATCCACGAATGTATATTTCTGTAAATGCACAATTTATGTTATGTATGATGTTTAAGCACATGAAAAGGGGAATTTTTGAATAACTATTGATTGCTATGTTCCGTTACCAAATACAAAAGTATGTATTATTCCTCCATTATGGTTGGAAAACTTTTTTCTTATAAGTAAATAAATGTATACATGAGAACAAATGGATTAACATTGTTGGTTACAAACCAGTGAACAGTGCGCAGCAAACACAAGCCCCCATACTTGTGACTTATAAGCAACACTGGCTCCAGTGGCATCTGCACTCCCAAAACTCCTGTATACTTACTGTCCACTCAGCATACCACACGTAGCACAGCACAATGCAACAGACATCACAGCACCCCTTGTTCAGCTCTGTGTGATCTGGAACAGCATGAAGCATACTGCAAAAGGACACCATGGTCAGCCATGCGCAAATGACAACCTACACACAAATCATATACTCAACTACTAATGATATGTGGCAGTAAATAGGAAAGTCAATTTTGGACTGACAAAACAAAACATCAACATGATGTAGCCAGACCAAAGCAGGATGGCCTGACTCACATATGAATAAGAAACCACTGGACTCTTAAGACCACAGAAACCTTGCATAACTGGAATCGAAAGTTAAGTCCTAGGAGGCAACAGGTTTTGAAGACTGTGAGAATACTCCTCACCTTACACTCACCATGGAATCAGGCAAAGTATGAGATGTGTACACATCCATGAAGGGAAATTGCCTACAGGGGCATGCCACCTGTGGCAAGGTAGTCATTGCCACTAGTCTACCAGATCTAAACAATACACAGACATGGGCCAACCACTATCAAGTCACAAACAAGTATTGTACCATCACTTTTGGACATATGTGTGTTCAAAGTCACCAGTATGTAGTAAAACTCCAGATGTAATCAGGTGTATTGATGAGACAGGTGTCTTTCTGCATATCACAAGCATATGTAGCATGCTTCTCCTAAACTGTTGCATTTTGAGACACTTGCTCTATGTTGACATATGAAAGCATGACCTATGTGCAATTGTGATGTAAAAAAGTAAAGGTTTGTGACTACATTTCACACTCATAGCCCAAACTGATGTGGATGATGACACCCAGCAAATGTAGAAACCAAAATCTTGACAACATACTGTCAAAGGGAACATACTCCATGAACCAAATGCAATCCGTGCCATACTAGCATTGTATACTTTCTCTACTAATTGTACATGATTTACAGTTAACTAAAAAACTATTTGGGGGACACAGAAATCTGAAATAAAAAAACAGTTAACATGCTTTATTCTGTGTGAATAAGCAGATGAATAACACAAGGCCAATGGCCAGTCCAAATATGTCCATAGGCTTTATGGGCCCACACATCTTTCCCATAGAGTCTTGCCTGCACAAATACTGCAAGGGGTCACCTCCCTTGGGAGGGGCATCTAGGGGTCATGCCAGGCACCAAAGGGACAAAACTAGGGAGGACTTGGTTGGGTTTTGGAAGGAATGGGATCAGGAGGTGTGTGTGGGTCCACTCCAGTGGTTGTGTCATATTGAGGGGGCATTGGGTCCACTGCCGTAGTAGGCTCAGACTGAGGGGAGGGCAGCTGTAGTGGGAGTGCTCGATGGAGGTGGGAGGGGGCTTGGTTTAATCATCTTGGGGATGGTATAATCACGGATTGTATATACAGGGATGGGGAGGGACTTCTTTTTTTTGGTGCGAGGTACAGGGCTTGGGTGGAACAGTCTGGGTTGGTGGAGGGGTTTTGGGTTTAGAAGACCGGTGGGATCTGCGGGGGGGTTCCTTTTCTTCTCCAGGTGTGGCAGATTTAGATGTCTGGGCTGGGGGGTGGGTTGCTTCTTCTTTTTGGTATGGAATGTGGATAGGCCGGTAGGGAAGAGGCCAAGGTCAAAGAGAAAGACGTTTTGGGCATAGGGGAGGAACAGGAGAGTCAAGGGCAGGTGTTGTGGAGGCAGAGGGTTCTGAAGTCTGCGGGGTGTGTGTGGATGCATGTGTGTTGTCTGGTGGTATGTCCCAGGTGGTGAGTCTGTAGGGCTTGGAAGACCGGTGGGATCTGCGGGGGGTTCCCTTTTCTTTTCCAAGGGGGGGCAGATTTAGATGTCTGGGGCGGGTTGCTTCTTCTTTTTTGAATGAGGTGTGAATGGGTCGGCAGGGAAGAGGCCAAGGTCAAAGAGAAAGACTTTCTGGGCAGAGGGGAGGAACAGGAGAGTCAAGTGCAGGTGTTGTGGAGGCAGAGTGTTCTGAAGTATGCAGAGTGTCTGTGGATGCATGTGTGTTGTCTGGTGGTATGTCCCTGCTGGTTAGTGTGCTGTCTGTCTCCTGGTTGTGCGTGGGTGTTTGTTTGCCTTTGTGTCTGTGTGTTTGTGTGCTGCGGGTGGCTTTTGAGGTGTGTGCATGTGTATGTTTTTATGTGCTTGGGTCAGGTAGGGTAGGGTAGTTGGGACAGTAAATATAGAAGAGGTAGGAGTGGGAGGGACTGCTGAAGCTGTGACACTGCTGCAGTCAGTGTGGAGGCCAGTGCCTGATTGGATCTGTGTAGGGCAGACATCTCAGAGTGAATGCCCTCCATGAATGACAACATTTGTGTCAAAAGAGTTGTATGTGCATGAAGGACATTCAGCACTGATGTCTGCCCCACAGAGATCTGCTTTATGATGTCTATCGCCTCCACACTGAGGATAGCAGGGGAGATAGGTGCAGGGTGTGAGGTGCCTGGCCCAAAGGAGACGGCTCCCCTGCCACGGGAGTGGTCACAGACAATGGGATGGGGGCCAGCCGGGAGGATGGACATGGGAGTGGTGGTGGACTCAAATGTTGAGGAATCATTTCTTGTCTCCTCAACCACCACCAGGGAGTCATCACTGGAGCTTGACTGGTCCTCAGATGTTGCTTTTGGAGTTGTAGACCTGTCCTCATTGTGGCTCCCCTCATCCTCCCCACCAGTGGATGCCTCCACATCAGATTAAGCACTGGGCCCAGACTGGCAAACTGCTCCCCCTACTTCTGTGGCACTGTCTCCTCCGGTGGCCGGTAATAATGGTAATAATACTGTGAATGAAATTTAAAAGATTCACATAAGTCAAATTTATGTATTTTACACATAGGTGACATCACAAATCCTCACAGTTCAAACATCTACATCATTTGTATTAATGCTATTGTCTTTAAATACATTTACATACATGGAACTTGTCATTCTGCAAGTTAACCATTGCTCCCTCACACATGTGGGTATCTGCAAGATTGGGTGGATCAACTTCAATCGCCCAAACCACAATGTCGACTACTTCACTATGTAGTAGTTGATGTATGGTCTTTTGCACCTGACGGTCTTGTGTCCTGAAATACTATGTCTTATCTCCTGCAAGGGAGTATAGAGCTCACAATGGGAAGAGGATTCACACAATTGAATTGAGACATGGTATACATACTGCAATCCCTTGTCATCAAATTGGGAACATTTCACTCTAATGTCACAGGTCAAATTACATCCTTGTTCAACTTAAAGCTTGCATACTCTTTGCATGTGTCTTGTCACACAGATAACATTGATTGTGCTATTTTGTCCTGTAACTTAGGTTCTCTACTGTCAGGTCACACATCTGACTCAGATTGAGAAGTCACCAATGTAGTAGGCATAGCTAGGGTGAGAGGCACGTGGCCCACTGTCTTGTGTCATCTCTGCACAGGGTCATGAGGATGAATCAGAATGTTGTGCACATTGTAAACAGTTCACCATTTTCAGATGTGAACAATGGTCAACACACTTCCAAGTCCAATGACTGCATCTTCACAATGCTTCTGGTGGAACACCATGCCAATGGCCCATCTGGGTGCACTGTCTGTACAGGCCATCAGTACAGAAACTCCATTCTTCATGAGCCCAGTCAACACTGTGTACCAAACCTGTCCATATGGCAGAGGTCCCCATTTGTCGGGCCCAAGTTGGAATGTCCCTCACTTCCATTACCCGTATTGCACACTTCTGACAGCTTAGATTGCTCTTCTTTCCCATCTCAGTTTGTTGATTAACTTCGAGATGATGCATATTTGACACCTGTCAGGCTGACAGTGATGCATAATGTACATGGTTTATAAAGCCCCAAGTATGTATAGTCAACGGCATTTACACACATGGCAACTGTTGTGAATGTGTATCTAACATCAGACCTCAAATTATCAGCCATGTTTCAACCAGTCACTGTTAGACCTGGCACCATTGACGTGGGTCTCCCTTCCATTTTTCGCTGTTGTCTCCTCTGTTTTTGCTGGTGTTAGATGCTCTGGGCGCTGTGCCACTGCCATTCAGTGCCACAGCGCGAATGCTCGTTGTGTAAATATGACATGTGAATTGGTATATCCATGATTGGCTTATTTGGTTTACCTGTTAGTCCCTAGTAGCGTGGCCTGTGTGTGTCCAGGGCTGGTAAACCAAATGCTGCTGGTGGACCTGCAGCGCTGCTTTGCTCCACCCACAGAAGCAGCTTGTAAAGTGTGTCTCAGACCTGCCACTGCAGAGTCTGTGTGCAGTCCAGAACTGCCATCTTGGCTGTGAAGTGCACCCACTTCCCAGCCCCTGAACCTTCCCTTGGCATCATGTAAGCCACCCCTATGGTAGGGTGCATTGTATGTGTAAGGTA
Source organism: Triturus cristatus (assembly GCF_964204655.1). Taxonomy (NCBI): domain Eukaryota; kingdom Metazoa; phylum Chordata; class Amphibia; order Caudata; family Salamandridae; genus Triturus; species Triturus cristatus. Next base: position 1,793,582,125 of record NC_140589.1, on the reverse strand, counting down.
GGACATGCCTTGGTGTGTATGGCTTGTCCTGGTAGTGAATTACACCCCATTTCGATTTTCACTACTGTAAGGCTACCTGTTCTCCATAGGCCAGAATGGGCAGTTTGACTATACATTCTATAGTCCTAACTGACCCAAGGAACATGGTAGAAAAACGAATTTAGTATGCCTGAGCTCAGAATATTAAAATACATCTTTTAGTGAAGTTCATTTTTATATTCTGTGTTTGAAAATACCACTTTTAGAAAGTAGGTATGTCCTTGCCCAAGCCTTCCAGTGTGCTCTGCTGTTATGTGTATTGGCTGTTTGGTTTTGGAGGGACAGGGCAGGCTGAGTCAGACCTGGGTTGAATAGAGAGATCTGCATTGGAGCGTGGGGAGGGGTAGCTCCTTGACCTTAATAGGGCTGTGCCGGGCAAGGTGAATGATGGCTCCCCCTCCTGCTGTGCGTCTGATGGCAGACCCCCTCTTTCTGAAAGGAAAGATGCAGCCTGGTAAACAGGACTGGGCAGAACTGGTTCTGGCTGGGTTCAGTGACTTGTAGCTTCTGAGAACAAAGACTTTTGGTGTATCAAAATCTGTGCTGAAACCCCTACAATTGGTATTGCTCCTGGATAACAAGAGGACCTCTGTCAGTGTAACTGAAGGAATCTGCAGGAGGTCACTGTCCTTGTGCTTGTGTGCTGTTTCTTGGCTTGGCCTGCAGTAGTTACCATTGGACTTGGAAGAAGAGGGAAAAGGACTTTGAAGGAACTTTTAATGAATCTTTCTAAAGCAATCACCCAAGGGCTAGAAGAGAGCAAGCCTGTTGAAGTCTCAGGCTCATCAGATTTCACCACCAGCCTCATGTCTCCTCCCAGCGAGGATTTCTATCTGCAGGTGAGGCTTCTGTGAGTTCCAGGGCCTCTAGTTCTACTACAGAGAAGAGAGTGCTGAAATTGTTGCTAACGCCCGTTTGCGAGCCAACGCAGCTGAAAGCGCATGCAAAATCATTGCTCTGCTGCCGCTGAGTACTCGCTTCATCGCATCGCATATTTGCGGGCTGCCAAGTACTCGCTAACCAAAGATCATCGCATCGAGATCCTCGCATCACGACATCGCAGGGCGGATCCCGGGCGTCCACCATTTTCATCGCATTGCATCAGGAGCGTCGCTCCCTCGCGGAGCACCATTTATTCGCATTGCAACCTGGTCGTTCATGCCGAAGGATCGTCGCATCGTCTCCTCCCTCGCGGCGAGGAGTCAGCACATTAACGGCCTAGCGTGCAGAAGTTTGTCACATCGTCCCCGCACGCATCATCAGATCGGCACTCATCCTCCCTAGCGGCAAGGATTCAATGCATCGCCGGCTTTGCGTGCAGAAAATCATCGCCACAGCTCCTTTGCGACATTTTGGTTGTTTTGCTACAAAATCCAGGTACATTTTAAGTAAAAGGGTCGCAGAGACCACTGATTTGAACTGAACTCCTCTTTGCACACTTTGAACTATTTTTGCAGCATTTCAAGAGTAATCCTATTTTATAGTATTGTGGCTTTTTACCGTTATTGGTCTTGTGTTAAGTCTATATATAAAGATACTTATTTTTCATAACTACTTGTGCGGTGTCCCTTTGTAGTGTTCTTCACTGTGTTTCTGTGTATGGTCATAAATGCTTCACACACTGCCTCTGAGATAAGCCTAGCTGCTCGTGCTACATTACCACAGGGTTGAGCAGGGATTATCAAAGGGTGTAGCCCTCTTACTCTGACTTAGGAAGAAGGGTCCCTACTTGGACAGTGGACAGCCATTGCCAACTAGAGACCCCCATTTCTAACAGTCACCAACTGTGTTTGTCAGTGAATGACATATGTTGTCACTGTTGCAGAGTCAGACACATGGACTCACTCCTTTGAATGGAGAGAATGGAATCTTCCACACAATCATGTGACAGGCCAGTGTGACAGGTGACCAGAGTTAACATACCTGTAATTGGCCCATGGGATACTTTTCATAACACTGAGCAGCACGGCTGGTACCTAATAGTGGCACAATGAGCAAGCAAACCTCACCAATATCTCAATCTTGATGTCACCTGCTGCAGGGATGTATAGCATAGCCTATTCACATTTGTTTGGTCCAATGACAACATGCCTTACATATTTATGGAAACCAAAATGAGAAAAGGTCATACATCAGTCAATGTTCTGGCACATATTGGGCATTTTCATTACTCCAGAATTTACCTTCATTTCCATGTTTCTGTAGTGTGTGGTGATCATATGAGCATGGCACCACGGTCACTTTCCTGAACATAGCTGACTCACATTTCCCAGATGATAGGGACATAACTGGGCATCAGATTATCCACGTGCATATGCATCTTACAAAACTGATCAGTGGGTTTGGCCAACTTACAACATGGAAAAGGGGCAGCAGGCTAACGTACTGTAACATGCATGTCTAACAAAGCTATGCGACAAGGCACATACTCACTCCCTCCTTTCTTCTGTCTGACTTTCAACTGCCCATCCAGGTCAGGGAAGACCACTGCTAGGATGCGGAGCTTGTGGGGCACCAGTGTTCACTGCCCCCCTCTTGCCAGGATGTGACAGGCTCAGTTGGACTTCAGCAATCCTCTTTGCTCATACGCAAAGGTCCTGCCACCTCTTGCGGCAATGACGAACGCGCCAAAGCTCCAACCCCATGGAGCGCACCTTCTTGGGGATTTTCCTCCAAAACTTGGCCTTCTCATGGGTTTTAACCTGTAAGGATGACATGGTGACAGAACCTTAGTGCCTATGAAACATGTTTCTGAGTCCGACACCTGTGCACACTATTAATGCTCGGTTTGGCAACAACGACTAAGGGCTAAGCATCTGGTATTCTGTACAGTTGTCCTGGGTTCAATGATGACTCCATCCCATGAGAACAGGGATAAGATGTTCACCCCAGAACACACTTTCCTACAGCAGTGTACCTGCCCAGAAGAACATGTATCCACACACTATCAAAGTTACAGATACAATTTTACATGCATGCCAATGAGATTCCTAATGGTAGTATAGCATGGTGTTTGCAAAAGTCCAATGAAAATGCTGTGTGATAATCACTCACCTGCTCCTCTGGTTTGCCATACAGCCGGCTGTACATTGGCAGGAGGGTATCCAACAGGGCCTGGTACTCCTACTCACTGAAAGCTGGGGCCATGTCCACTGTACTTGCCATAGTAGCTCTCAGAGGATGTGGTAACAGCAGCAAAGAGATGGGGAGGTGCAAGAATGATGCAGATAGTGCAGGCAAGTGAAGTCTCAAGGGAACAGACCGACATATCTAAACAGCAGCGGCGATCTTAATGCCATGCTGCCAAAGTGACAGGTTCGCGTTGGTTGCATTATCTGAATCAGTCCAATGAATTACATTGCTAGCAAACGACACGCCTACCACGATGCTCAAAAACTCTTCATCGGACTACAAGGGACCTTGATACATTGTTGATCGGAGGTTACTGAGTCGGTTACCATGCGATGACGATAGGAATCGAAACATGCGTTGGTCACCATAACAAGCAACGTCCAATGTCTGTGACCGAATAGGTTCGGATGCAGCTACCTCGTCTTTTGAATACTCACCCACGTCGGTCACCATAACAACCAACATCCAATGTCTGTGTCTAAATTAGTTTGGATGCGGCTACCGCGTCTCTTGAATACTCTCCCGCGGCAGTCACCATAACAACCAACATCCAATGTCTGTGACCTATTCGGTTCGATGTGGCTACTGCGTCTTTTGAGTACTCACCCACATCGGTCACCATAATAACTTTCAGCCATCGTCTGTGAACAATTCGATTCGGGTGGTGTTTCTGCGCCTTTTGAATATTCACCCGGGTCTGTCACCACAATAGCTTTCAGCCAATGGCTGTGGTGATTCGGTTCAGATGCAGCTACCACGTCCTTGGAATGATCGTTCTGCAGGGCAGACACTTCTGTGATTAATGTATATTTTGAGCATTACATAGGTGTGGTTACATTTTTTAAGCTGAAATGGACCTTTATGTGCATAGCTCACACACCCATAAGTAGCTAACCTTGAGGGGCACATGATACACTGAAATTGTGGCTAATACCAACAATTTTCATAAGTTTTCCAATTACCCTTCTAGGCTTGGTCACAGTGCGAATGACTTCATGGGGATGTACTTGTCCATTTTTTTTACATAATCATGGCATTAGGTGAGTCTGTGATCCAGTGTGCAATGAGTGTGATGTCTGAATATAAAGAATGTGAGTGTGCTTCATGGTTCAAGCATTTACATTTGAATGATCAGACCTTGACAATATGCACCCACAAAAATGATGTGTTTGTAGTGTGTTTCACCAGTGTATCTTATTTGTCCCAGACACAAGTGCACAAAAGCATCATATATGCAACTCCAACATACTTAAAGGTTTCTGTATGTATTTGTATGTGTGATGCTGAGCTAACAACATGACAGTGTCCATCCTGGACAGTAGTGTGCCTAATTTCCAGAGTTGGATGCTGTATGTATGGTGTGTCCCCCATATCTGTCAAATCTTGATCCTTAAGTTGGTACATTTCAAGCATGTAATTCTTCTCACACAAATATATCTCAGCTTATTTTATGTTGATTTGTTTAGTATTTGATGCTTGATTAACATGAACGGTGGCGGACAGTAGTGAATTTGTCATGATGGCACTCAAATTGCTGTGTGACCGTACCGTGGTAACAGACCTGGCAAGGGTCATAATGCTGTGATATGTATCTAAGATCAACCATACTAATTTATACTTGTGTTACAAATGTTCCATACTATATTTAGTGCTACTTTTTCTTGATCTGTTTGATTTGAAGCATGTTATCCTGTATATTGATATCTGACAACAATTGTGTTTTCACTCTAGACATAGGTATCGCAGACGACCACCAGTCTACAGGCCCTTCCCAGACCTGCAGACCATGAAGGACCGTGACCAAATTTGTAAATTTCGTTTCACCAGGACAATAATTGAACAGTTGGCAGGTCAGTTGACACAAGATTTGAAGTCTGGTTGCACATACCTGACTGCACTGACCCACAAGGTGAAGGTTATGGATGCCTTACATTTCTTTGCCACTGTTTCCTTCCCGTATACTGTGGCAACATCTGGTGGAATGTCACAGACGATGTTCAGCCATGTTTTGCGTGATGTGTTGGAGGCATTGCTACATCGCCTCGACCAGTACATCAAGTTCCCCACACCAGGATACTTATCTGACATCAAGGGCAAATTCTACGCCTTGGGACGTATACACCACAAGCAATTGATGGAACCCATGTTGCTTTGGTAGCTCCACAGGTCAATGAACAGGTTTACTGCAACAGAAAGCACTCCCACTCTGTACATTTCCAGGTGGTGTGTTTGGCGGAAATGTTGATCTCCCACATCTGTGCATGTTTCTCTGGCTCTGCACATGATGCATACATCCTGAGGAACAGCATCGTCCCCCAGTTGATGTCTCAGATGCAACGTGACCATGCCTGGATTGTAAGTAGGTGATGTTTCATGTGTATGTTGTAGTGTGTGTTGATTGCATGCCAGATTGTGCTCTGTTATCAGACAACTGAACATTTTTCTGTGTTCTATATAGGCTGGATACCCCAATCTTCCCTGGTTGCTGACCCCTCTTCGCAACACAGTCATCCCTGCAGAAGTGCGGTTCAATGAGGCACAGGGTCATACCAGGTGAGTGGTTGAGCGTACATTTGGTCTCCTGAAAAGACATTTGGTCTCCGGTGTCTGGATCGGACAGGAGGAGCACTACAATATGGCTCTTGAAGATGTGCAAGAGTGTCACAGCCACTTGCATGCTCCACAAGCTTGCAATCCGGCAGGAAATGTCACTGATACTGAATGACGGAGACCAGCAGCCACCAACCAGGGAGGATCCCAGCTTGGGACATGATGGCAGTGATGATGAGGATGATGTTGGGGATTTTTGGCAAGAACTTATCCTCAACTTCTTCACCTGACTGTAAGTTTCAAATGAGAGGTGTCAACCCCAAAATGTTTGTTTGTGTGTTGCTTTTGTCCATTGTGTATGTATGCTGCTGAGTATATCTCAATTAAAATGAGGATTGTACTGGTTTTCTAAAACAAATTTTACAGGTGACATGTACAGTGATACACTCAAGACTAGCTTGTGTTCACACTGACATTTGCATGCTTTAGCTGAGACTTGGTTGGCAGTTCAGGCTGGACTGTTCCCATGGGGCATCGGGTCAGAACTGATTTGCATATGGCCAGGCCTGGGATGGGGTGCATGCAAGAATGATGGATTTGACCTAGATCTCTTGACTGGGGGTGAATGTTTTGATTTGTTCTGCATTCCGTCCATCAATTGCATGTCTTTAGCTCAGCTGAGACTGTTAGCAACACTGAGCAACATCATTTTATGTTTCTCCTAACCAGGGTACTTTGCCATGTAGACTGCAGAGTTGTGACCTCACAACACCCATGATACTGTGCTATACTCAAACTGAATATTTGTGGAAATCCCTGGAACGCACTTCATTCAGAACTGATGGTCATTTATTTTTACTTGTGAGCATTTTGTTACTGTGTGATCTGTTTTGAGTTTGGGTTAAGGTTAAGGTGAAAGGTTGTATCAGTAGTATAAACCTGTGCTCCACATTGAGGTGTGTCTTGTCTGTTTACACACCTACAAAGGTTATTGTGAAACAAAACAAATTCCCTGATGATCTGGTTTGTTGGGAATTAATGTTGTTTGTGCTTGTAAACTGTGATACCTTTGCATACACACGGGCTGTGTTATAACCTGGACGTGCCTATCTATCATGATGTGACAGGTTACATTTACTCCCTAGCCAGTATGTAAAATTTATGAAGTGATTTATTATACTATGTTGTTGTCACTAACCATCAGGGACAGCATGGTCGCAGGTGTGCTGTTTGAGCTTGCTGGGAAGGTGTGTGGAGGAAAAAGCCTGATGGTAGATGTAGACACTGCAGGCATTCCTCCTACCAGGCAGCCCAACCAGGCCATCATGAAGAGTGATGCCCTGACAATGAGTAAAGTGTACTGGCAAGATGGCTGACACTGGTGACTGCTGTTTGCTTTGCTCACAACTCCCATCAAGGCCACGTGCCCCTTATCCCAGTCCCCAGTGTCAGCCATCTTGCCAGTACTTTTCCAATCACTATCAGGTAAGCATAGTTTCAGGTGGGCCGTTGGGCTGTATGTGAAGAGGAGTATTTGCACAGACTTCAACTTCCATCATGCCCTGTCCGCCACACACCTTCACATCCAGCCCAAACAGCACACCTGGGACTATGCAGTCCCTGAGAGTGAATGGAAATGTACTGGCAAGATGGCTGACACTGGGGCCTGCTGTTTTGCTTTGACCACAACTCCCATCAAGGTCATGCGCTCCTGACTCTAGTCCCCATTGTCAGCCATCTTGCCAGTACTTTTCCACTCACTGTCAGGAAAGCATAGTTTCCAGGTGGGCCTGTTGGGCAGTGTGGGAAGAGGAGTGTTTGCAGTGGCTACAACTCCAATCAGGCCTGTGCCCACACCTACCTTCCCAGCCGTCCCAACCAGCCAACCTGTGACTCAGATTTCCTGAGAGTTTGTGTAACTGTGCTCGCAAGATGGCTGATGCTGGTGACTGTTGTTTGGAGCAGAAGGCCTTGCTATGAGTTTTTAAGTGGTATGTACACAGCTTAAATTTGATAACTTTTAAGTTTCATTGCAGGTATGTTGTTAGTCAATATGGCATACACATCACCTGCTCATTTACTCGAGTTTTTAGAAACTTGGGAAACAGTCATTGGTTTCTCTGTATCCTTGAGTGGGATGTCTATGGATGTGTATTTGTTAACAATATTGGAAAGTTCAGTTAGTACTCACCAGACTCTTGTGATCCTGATATTCCATAGATGCCCTCTGGTGGAAGGATGTCACGCACCTTCTCCACCCAGGAAATGTAGTACACAGGTCGTGCAGGAGGGCCACCGCCAGTCTGCTGGCTCTGTGCATGTTCCCTGGCCATCAGTTTCTTGACCCTCCTTCGCACATCACAGTACTTGCTCCTGATATCATCCATTGTGCACATGCAAGGTGCATTAGCATTCACCTTGTTGACTATCCTGTCCCACATCCTATTTTTCAGGGACAGGGGGGGTCTGTTGTACCTGGTTTCCAAATAACTGTGGCTCTACTCATCTACAAACACTTCCAACTCCTTATCAGTGAAACGTGGTTCCTTCTTTGGGGGCATGGTGAGGGTGAGGGTGAAAATGGAGGTGAGTTTGAAGGTGAGTGTATGTGAATAAGTAAAAGAGTGTGTGTTTGTGGGTCTAGTTTGTCAAAATAAAAATGTGTGCAAATTGTTTTGTGGGTGAAGTGTGAGTGTAAGTGGCAGAGAGCAGTGAGTCTGTGGCTGTTCCCTTTTCCTCTCAGCTGTTCAGTTGGTGCAACAGATCATGGGCATTTGTTTGGACCTTTATATAGGTGGATTGGCGGATGTGGCAAACCTTTTGTGTTTAATTATTTTTTGGCTTTGCCAATGTTTGTTTTGACATTTTGTAAAATTTTCAAGTTGCCTTTTGTGACACAAACCGACACGATCATTAAACGTGTCTGATGCATTGTCATCTGTTCACCGGTTAAACTGAGTCTGATTCATAACCAGAATGCTGCAATGCAAAGTGAAAGGGGCTTGAGGCAAAACTGATTATACCTATCTTTTAGTGGAGTATTTAGTAATGAGATTTGCAAGGTGCTAGGGACCCGAGACTCAATACCCCTAAGCATCCAGAGATACACAGAAATCTCTAAATATCAAAACAACACAGTAGTCCAGCACACTTGACTCTGATTTGAGAAGTAATTAGTAATATTTTTACAGAGGTGATTCTTATTCTATCCTAAACATTCTTTTTGCACAATCAATTCTCATATTTGGGCATAAAAGGCAATTCAGCAGAGGTGTTCTTTTTAGATTCTTTATTGGGGACTTCTTTTTTCAGACATGATTAAAACCGTAGCCAACGCCTTTTGTCCTCGAGGACGTCTTCAGGGCTACAAACAACATACATACATACAAAATTACTTCCCATAAAGGTGCCGATTCCGATCCTGTAAAACCCGGGTACGAATGGTTATACGGAGCGTATTCTCCATACGACTCATACCCGGGAAATCCTCCGTAGAAAGTAGCAAGTACGATTCGTACAGAAATACCATTTCTGTACGAATCGTAAAAAACTACGTGCGGCGAAAAAATACCCACAATTCCGATCGGGGACATCGCGTACGTGACGTCCGGACGGAGTCAGGCAGCGTTTTACGGACCAGCAAGTACGATCCGTGCCTACGTCACTCCGCACCGCTCATTTTTTACGGCAGCCAAAAACTCCCGGGAAATTGAGGACGAGGCGAAGAAGGAGCACGGGTACGCGACGGACAGCCATGGACCCCATCCTACGTGTCATCCCGGCCCTCCTAGCCTACGACCTGGTACACAGAAACCAACGCAGATGCCGCAGAAGGTCAGAACAACACCCAGGGGGCAAAGGGGGGGGCGAGGGGCAGGAAACATAACCCCCACCCAAGTACAAAAATATAAATCCTGTACATAAATTACCTCCAGGGTCTGGTCACTTCGGGGGGCGTGTCCACCAATCCCTACGTACCGCCACAACGGAAGTGGACATGGACGCGTACCCGTCACCACTACAATGGTGGGGCGGCCGTACCCACGCCCCCCAGAGGGTGGGTACGGTCCATACCACCATTGTAGTGGTGATGTAGGGGTACCGTGGTACGGACCGTACCCACGCCCCCCAGAGCGTAGGTATGGTTCGTACCACCATTGTAGTGGTCATGTAGGGGTATCGTGGCACGGACCGTACCCACGCCCTCAGAGCGTGGGTACGGTCCGTACCACGCGTACCCCTACGTCACCACTTCAATGGTGGTACGGACCGTACCCACGCCCCCAGAGCGTGGGTACGGTCCGTACCACCATTGTAGTGGTGATGTAGGGGTACTGTGGTACGGACCGTACCCACGCCCCCCAGAGCGTGGGTACGGTCCGTACCACCATTGTAGTGGTGATGTAGGGGTACCGTGGTACGGACCGTACCCACGCCTCAGAGCGTGGGTACGGTCAGTACCACGCGTACCCCTACGTTACCACTACAATGGTTGGACTGTGCCATCATTGTAGTGGTGATGTAGCGGTACCGTGGAACGGACCGTACCCACGCCCTCAGAGCGTGGGTACGGTCCGTACCACGCGTACCCTTACGTCACCACTACAATGGTGGTGCGGACCGTACCCACGCCCCCCAGAGCGTGGGTACGGTCCGTACCACCATTGTAGTGGTGATGTAGGGGTACGCGTGGTACGGACCATACCCACGCCCCCCAGAGCGTGGGTACGGTCCGTACCACCATTGTAGTGGTGATGTAGGGGTACGTGTGGTACGGACCGTACACACCCTATGAATGCAGGGGTACGGTCCGTCTCACCCGTGCCCCTACGGCACCAGTACATTATGGATACAAGGCATACACACACCACAAATGTTGGCTTACGGCCTGGTGCAGCATATTTGCAGTAAATTGGGGGGGGGGGTGTATGCCCAGGACAGCAGTGTACTGCACCAAGGGGGCGAGTGGGTGGGTGGGTGGCTGCAGAGGACTCCCAGCAGTGGACAGGGACATGTGAGGGGTGGGTGCCTATCACTCCTAGCAGTGGACAGAGACATGGGGGTGGGTGTCCATCACTCCCAGCAGTGGACAGAGACATGTGAGGGGTGGGTGCCTATCACTCCCAGCAGTGGACAGAGACATGGGGGTGGGTGCCCATCACTCCCAGCAGTGGACAGAGACATGGGGGTAGGTGCAGAGGAATACCAGCAGTGGTCAGGGACATGTGAGGGGTGGGTGCCTATCACTCCCAGCAGTGGACAGAGACATGGGGGTGGGTGCCCATCCCTCCCAGCAGTGGACAGAGACATGGGGGTGGGTGCAGAGGAATACAAGCAGTGGACAGGGACATGTGAGGGGTGGGTGCCTATCACTCCCAGCAGTGGACATAGACATGTGAGGGGTGGGTGCCTATCACTCCCAGCAGTGGACAGAGACATGGGGGTGGGTGCCCATCACTCCCAGCAGTGGACAGAGACATGGGGGTGGGTGCAGATGAATACCAGCAGTGGACAGGGACATGTGAGGGGTGGGGGCCTATCACTCCCAGCAGTGGACATAGACACGTGAGGGGTGGGTGCCTATCACTCCCAGCAGTGGACAGAGACATGGGGGTGGGTGCCTATCACTCCCAGCAGTGGACAGAGACATGGGGGTGGGTGCAGAGGAATACCAGCAGTGGACAGGGACATGTGAGGGGTAGGTGCCTATCACTCCCAGCAGTGGACATAGACATGGGGGTGTGTACATCATTATCAGATGACGCCAACTCCATGGGTGTATGTACGCATCCCGAAATTTGGACTATGTTGATAGTGCCATAACAACACATCAGTGACAGCAGTGTCCCACTCCCATGAGGATGGATGTCTTTCCCCCACTGCATGACACACCACATGTGGGTGTGAGGACAAATGACACGTGCATACCCACTCCTGGCGGATGCAGCACAATACACACACAGAGATCATGCCACAAGACTGTATGGTCATGTCAATGCCTACTAAACTAAGAGAGCCAAAGGGAACACCCACTGTCACGCACATCCCAGGACTGATAGGAATGTACAGGTGCTGGGACAGCCACCAAGATGTTGTCTCTCATGGAAGGAATAGGGTGGAGTTCCCACAGATACAATGCCCACAATTGTGAGTCAGGTGCCCAAATACTCTGCAGAACAAGTACCATATGTGTGCTAGGCTGGGATTACACACCAGCATTGTGCGGAAAAGGGACAATTTCTCCATGAAGGCATGGCAACATACTCAATACACAAGTACAGTGACTAGCAAGGATGGCACAGACGATGCTGCCGGAGACATTGATGAGCAGGCATGGCTATAGTTGAAGGGATCCGTCACCAACCAAGGAAATGTAGACACAGGTCAGCACAACATTTGTGCAACAACCCTGCAGGGAAGATGACAGGTGCCACAGAGGAAGGAACACTCCTTGGGACAATGTCTCCAAACACAAATAGCACACACGACCAAAGAATCTTTGCAGAGACCTTGTGATGGCACGCAGATACCATGGCCCACCCCATGAGCAGCAGACTACAACATTTCCCTGAAACCTAACACATTCCCACAACCCCAACTCCTGTAGCATCAGCACCAACATCAATACCTGAAATGCAATAGTGTTCAACTGAAAAAGAAAATGCTTTATTCAGCATGAAAAGAAAAATGAGTAAACAACACTATTCATAAAGGCCAATGGCCAGTCCAGTCCTTGGGGGGACACATGGCCACGTGTCTCCCCTAGCTTGCCTGCACATGAGAACCCTCAGGTTCGTCGACTGGGGGGGGCATCATGTGGGGAAGGACCAGGCACCGCAGGGACGGGAGGGGTAAGGGTAGGTGTGATGGGTGCAGGGACGGACGACTCCACCACAGGGGGTGGGGCAGCGCCAAAGGTGGATGTTAGCACGGCGCTGCACACCTCTGCAAGGTCGCCCTGCGTCTCCCCTGCACCCGAAGAAACCACAGGCCCCAAGGAGGGGGGGTCAGAGGGATGGGTTGCAGCTCTACTGGAGGAGTGGGTAGACAGGGGTGGGACTCAACTCCCCTACCAGTGGAGGACCTTGCACGTTTGCGGGCTGGTGAGACAGTGGGGCTGAGGCCCAGCACAGCCAAGTAGCTCTCCTTCTCAGATTGTGGGGCAGGGGAGCCGAGGGAAGTGCCATTGGAGGAACTGGTTAGTGAGGCATGCGGACTCGGACTGTGGCTGCGTGTATGCCTGTGTGCCCCAGACCCAGTGGGTGTGCCTTCCTCCCCCTGAGTGTGCGTGACAGGAGGTGTGCACTTGCCCTTCCGTGTTGGTGTGCTGCCTGTGTCTGGTGGGGTGCGTGCTTGGGAATGTCTGGGTTTGCTTGGGACAGGCATGGGAGTGGGTGGTGTGGATGGTGCAGGGGTAGGGGGGGGACGAAGCGCTGCAGGAGACTCACTGCTGCCGTCAGTGAAGAGTCCATGGACCTCAGCAACATCCGTTGGTCAGACATCGCTGATGACATGCCCTCCATGTACGACACAATCTGTGTCAGCAGTCTGGTGTGGCCATGGAGGACCTTCAGCATCGATGTCTGGCCAACCTGCAACTGCCACTGAATGTCCACAGACTCTGCAGTGAGGGCAGCAGGGGGGACAGGGGCAGGGGGTGCGGTGCCTGGCACGAAGGAGACATGTTGTTGCCCTACACGGACAGAAGGGACCGGAGCAACTGGGAGGGCGGTGATGGGAATGGAGGGGGCGGTGACAGATGTAGTGCTGCTGCCAGCTGTTGGAGCAGCCTCCGCCCCTCAGGGAGTTCAGCCTCGGACCCGTCAGCGTCGTAGTCGGTGTTGCTAATAGACAGGTCCTCTGCATGACTCCCCTTGCCCTCTGTGCCACTTGCTTCCGCAGCCACGCCAGCAGTGGTGGCACTGGTGCTGGATCCCTCCTGCAGGTCCGTGCAGGTGTCTCCCTCGGTGTCCTCCGATGATGCTGTGGGCAAGGTGAAGATACAGAAAATAATCAGTCACCTGTATACATCTGACACATGAGTCCAAACAAAATAGGTCACAGTGCATATCAGGAAATGCATCATGAGTAACATCTAGAATACTCTGCACATATGTAAGCCCTGCACTCCCCAGTTGGTTGACCCACCATGCCACTTGGAAACAATGAAAATTAGGACACAACAGCAAATAACTTGATATCAAATTATACTGAGAAGCTAGTGTCTGGGAACAGTTGAGCACAGCAAGACTAGGAAGGCATGCCACCTCTTGTTCACTGTGAATGAAACAGTATTGGTGCACCCAAGGCCAAATAACAGACGCCAATGCTGGAGGTGTCCCCACACTCAGAGACCTGTGAGTACTTTGGAAACCCAAAAGAAATACATTGTGATCCCTTGGGATTCACAACTATTTACACAATCTACATGTTTAGAATGTGTGAATGTGCCACTTTGTGAACAGAACACACATGTGCCTGGATAACAGAAGTCACACAAGGAGGTGCACACAAAACCACATTTACACAGTCATTGTATGAGCTGCCATCCCAATTCAAATAAGCCACTGTTAAGAAGAAATGGGGTATCAGTAAGTACATATACATGGCACCACGGTGGTCTGGATGACTTGACACTCGTAAGTTGGTATCAGCAACAACCCAAATGCAACCACACTGTGGGAACATGTATATGTATAATCTCAAAACAAGTGGTATTCGAACTGTGCCTTTCTTTTAAATGTGCCAGTGTGTCCCCGGAAAGTGTAAAGGTGGTTTATTGTGCACTTCCTTGGGAGACATCTGTCATGCAGGCACATTATTTTCCTTCACAACAAAACATAAACGTCAAGCATTGCAAAAATTGAGACATGTTGACAAGTGTAGTGAGTGCCAAGGTACAACACTTCTTGACTAACAACTTAAATCATGCCACCTGTCACATGGCCATCTGTACCATGATGACACAGTTGGAAACACATCTGACCCACTGCCTTGCATGTGGTGTGGCACACATGCCCAAATACAGGACAATGCATAAGCTAATGGGCCTGAAATTGTGTCGGAATAAGGAGCACCTGCACTGAGGAGACACCCTCATGGGAACCAAGAATGTCCACACAGATGCCAGCACACAAAGACCAAACTACGTAGCATCTGGACCACACACTGGTGCCAGAAATGGATGAGCAGGAACCATGTAATTTAACTTTTGACATATGCTGCAAGGCACAAACATTAAACCCTGCACAACATGACTGGGTCACTGCACGTTGTCTGTCCAGACAATAATCACACACAGGTCAGACCTGGCAAGGAGACATAAGGTTTTGACATGTAGGCCTTGCCCGCACAAACCCCCCATACCTGAGACAATGTGATTGAGACAGATCAAGAAGTTACACCTCTTAATCGGGGTGTAAGAAAATGTGCATCAAGAATTCCTAAAAGTACTCCACATCACCTTGTGTGAGGCTGCCAACACATATTTGTGACAAACAACCATCAACAGATAGTTGTACATAGACACACAGTCACTGGCCAGTGTGAGTATGCACAAGCCAAATGGGGTCACCCTGTACAGTGGACACATGTAGCACACTTCAGATAAATACAAATGAGGCCAGGGAACAATGCCACAGAGGCCAACCTATGCTGAACACACAGAGAATGGGCACAGTGTTGGATGACACACATGATTATGAGGCAAGGGTGTCTCAGGGGACTGTAGTGGGCACACTGCTCCATGGTCCTGGAATGATCTGACTGTAACATGAGCAACCGTCCCGGCACTATGCATATCTCCCACTCATGCACATCATGTCTGAGGCCACAACATCGGTCATGCATGCTGCAAGTCTGTTAATTTGAAACCTCACACTCCTATGTTGAGACTCAGCATCAGTGCCAACGAATATGAACCCCCAAATGACTGAACAGGACAGGGCACAGGCAAGGTACCAACACATGTCACAGACCACCCCCACACATGATGCATAAAGCAGTGTGCACTTGGATTACCTGGCAGCCTAGATGACCATGTGCAATAGTGATTTCACACAGACCAGGGAACACATGTCAAGTAGGGGAAGGGAGGAAGAACAGCACCGGTTGCCTTGGGGGAACAGGATATGCACTGCACATCTAAAACCTGGCAGTGTATCCATGCGACTGAGCACTTCCAAAATCTGGTGACACACAACAAACATACATGTACCTACCCCTTCCTTGCTGCTGTCCCTCCTGTAACCGCCTATCCATCTCAGGGAAGACCACCGCCAGGACACGCTTCATCTGGTGTGTCAGGCGTCGGCGCCCGCTGTGGGGGCGTGGTGGTGAGTCCCCCAGCAAGACCTGGGCGATCCTCATGGTCCAGCACCGGATGTCCTGCCAGCGTTTCCTCACTTGGGCTAGGCGCCGACTACGACCATCCACCGATATCACGGCCCTGACGGCCCGCTTCCATATCTTCCCCTTCTCATAGGCAGTTCCCTGTGAGGATGACAAAGTGAGACAACATCACTACACCTGCTCAATGTCACAGAGACACACATTTGAACATCTTTGATATGTTGAACAGGGCATAGGATGTTGCTAACGATTAGCACCTTTGTCATAGGGTCATTAGCCTCTGTGGAAGCCCCAATGCACTACATGGCATTGAAAGTACACAGGTGGCATGAGGGGTGCGACACACTGCCTGATCATGGCACACACTGTGCATCACAAGCAACACCAGGCTGATGGACAGCACCTCAAAGCAGTCACGTGCCCCAGGCCACTGACGCAACCTCAGCAGAGTACACAGACACACACAGGCACAGATCAATCACCTGCCATTGTCAACAGCGGATACAAACCTCACTCTGCACATGTGCCACTTGCCTGTGAGATGTCACAGGTGTGGGGCCAGCTCAGCAAGTCAGACACACAGCACGGCTTACTTCTCACATCAGATGGGTAGAGCTTTTGCCTCCTCCATGCAGCTGTGGTGCAACAATCCACATAGACACTCACCCACATGACAAGGAATATTCACACACATCAATGTCCAGGGGGCGTACACATCATTTGGACACTCTCACCACATCTCCACTCAACTCCCACACATCTGTGGGTACAGTCACCTGTCACACCGGGGGACTACTGAATCACCTCAGGACTATAGAACAAAAATGGCCCAAAGGATTAGCTATGCAGTGAATGTCACAGTAAGCCCAATGCAAGTGAGGAGTGCACACATGAACTACACCATGCTCTGCATGAGAGACATAAGCCATTCCCACCCCTGGGACCCACTCTAAACAACATTGCATGTCTGTCACACCTGGACAAAATGCCAGAAGTGACAGTCACTAAAAAGGCGCACAGTCAAAGGTAGTGGAGTCAGCACTCACCTGCTCCCCTTGTCTCCCATACAGGCTGGGGTACTGTGGGAGGATGACGTCCAGCAAGGCCTCATTCTCCTCCTGGGTGAATGGCTGGGCCCTCTCCACAGACCTGGACATGGTGCCAGAGGAAGCACAGACAGCAGCAGTGGTGACGACTGAAAGGTTGTGCAGGCAAGTGCCCTCTCATGGGTTCTGCCTGACTTATATCTGCCTTGCTGGGCTCATTCATTTACAGGAGTACAGAGTGATTGGTCAGACTCATTTGCATCCTACTTTTCCTCCAATTCCTTTAAACATACACCAGTGACAGCATTTGCATGGTTCAAAATTTGAGCATCATGTCAAGTCAACAACCACTTTGCAACATTGTATTTAGTGGCCAACCGACTTTTGCAGGCCACCTGATGGAAAAATTTGAACTGGGAACTCGGTATCCATGACAACCAGCATCCATTTAGGCCCTAATACTTGTCCCCCATGTGTCCCCTATGTAATTTTTAAATCCACACACAGTTATGGTGCATTTCACACGTACCCCTACGGCACCAGTTGCACAGTGCGCTTGACGCGTACGTGTACACACTGATATTACACGTACGTGTACTACGGTAGTACACGTACGTGTACGACCAGTGTGTACACACATGGTAGTACACGTATGTGTGCGACCAATGTGTACACCTAGGTACGTACGTACGTGTACTACGATAGTACACGTACGTGTATGACCAGTGTGTACACCTAGGTGTACACATTGGTCGTACACATACGTGTACTACCGTGTGTGTACACATTGGCCATACACGTACGTGTACTACCGTAGTACACGTACGTGTACTATGGTAGTACACATACGTATACGACCAGTTTGTACACCTAGGTACACACTGGTCATACACGTACGTGTACACACTGGTCGTACACACACGTGTACTACCGTGGTACACGTCCGTGTACTACGGTAGTACACGGATGTGTACACACTGGTCATACACGTACGTGTACTACCGTGGTACACGTCCATGTACTACGGTAGTACACGTACATGTACGACCAGTGTGTACACCTAGGTGTACACATTGGTCGTACACGTACGTGTACGACCAGTTTATACACCTAGGTGTACCCACTGGTATTACACGTACGTGTACTACCGTAGTACACGTATGTGTACACACTGGTCGTACACGTACATGTGTACGGTCCGTACACACACGCGTACTCCTACGCCAACCCCAATACAGTGATACGACCGTACACACGCCCTCAGAGCGGCTTACACTGGTGATTTGAAGGCGCACACGAAAGGAATGGAGGTCTCAGACTCGCACAAGGCTGTACATCAAGTCATTGTCAGTGCAGTCCTTCATGTGCAGGGCCTAGGTGTGTTAGGCAGTGATGTGGCACATGTCTCCTCATGTTTTAGCACAATAGATGTGTGATGACCTGTGTACACATGTCATGTGTGATGGGGCACTATGTGGCACACTTCCCCTTCACACTTTGCACATGTGTGCATGTAGTACAAACGTGTCAAGCACTGCATCACTGGTATGGCACAGTATGCAACACCCGCAACTGTCCCCTGATGCCAGGGACACGGAAAATTACACCTGACATCTAACTACCAGTGTGCCCCGATGTGACTATATCATGTGTGTGTCATGTGTTCCCATGAGCTTGCTGTTGGTGTTCCGTCAACTGCATCTGCTGTTGCTGCATCCAACATGTGTCTGTGTGTAGATGGACATGGCACACATATACGCACACCATGCCACATGTGGATTCACACGTTACGTGTGTCTGGATGGTTCGAACATGATTTTCTGACATGAGGACATATCTGCGTCGTCTCCATGTCTGTGTTTTCGTCTTTTCACGTGTACCCCTTCATCGCAATGTGTGTGATCTGTAAATTTTTCATGACATGTGACCTGTGCGTCTAGCTTGCCGCCAGCTGTCTGTATGAGATAACATCCTTCGAATGCAGATATTTGGATGTATGTCACTCCTGTGATGTGTCTGGCTGTTCACTTACACTGGCCCACAGCTAGTTTCAGGGCATGTAATGTAGAACTTAACAATCAACGGGTGTAGCTGCGTCTTCGTAGGAGTATCACCTGGCTGGCATACGTGTCCTGGATGTATTGCACAGACCAGACTCTGTATTTAGCAGATGTGTAGTAGCAGTTGAGCATGTGCTCAGTTCATTGACATTGATGTTGTTATGTACTCACTCTACGTTATTCCTTCCAAATTTCTGCAGGGCACCGCCTCTCCCCCGACCAATGCCAGACTTGGGTGCCATGAGGGAACGTGACTGCATAAGACGATACCGCTTCTCGCAAGAGTTGATTGAGAACTTGACCGCAAAGCTGGAACCACACCTCCAACCGTGACACAGGTATCCTACTGCGCTGACCCCCAAGATGAAGGTGATGGCAGCCCCACATTTTTTTGCAACCGGTACGTTTCAATTAACCATAGCTGATGTTGGTGGCATGTCACAGACCATGTTCAGCCGTGTCCTGCATGATGTTTTAGAAGCCATGTTGGAGCACCTGGATGAATTCATCCATTTTCACACTCGTGAGCAGTTGACAGGTGTCAAGGGTGAGTTCTATGCCCTGGGAGGGATGCCCCATGTAATTGGGTCCATTGATGGGAGACATGTGGCTTTGGTACCACTTCAGGCACAGGAGGTAGCCTTTCGCAACCGTAAACATTTTCACTCTATTAATGCCCTTGTGGTGTGTCTACCTAACATGCTGATTTACCATGTCTGTGCACATTTTCCAGGCTCAGCACACGATGCCTACATCATGAGGCGTAGCAGGGTGCCACAAATTATGCTGCGGCTGCACAACAAACGAGCATGTCTTGTTGGTGAGACCAGAGCCGGAGGATGCAGCATCGGGGAGCCACGCCTCCACGCTGCTAGTTGCGTTCGTGGTCCCTCCCCCTCCCCCTCGCTGGACGCCGCGGCCGATGGCGGGTGCCTGCTCCCTGTTGAGAACGCTTCACAGCAACGCTCTAGGAATTTCGAGATGACGTGAGCGGGAGATTGGCGTTTTCTTTGCTGCTGTCGTCTATGGAGGGCAAAGGGAAAAAAAAACGGACAATTAAACCGGGGGAAGACGCTGCTTGGCAAGAGTATGAACCAGCTGCTTCTTTGGTCCTGCTCTCGACCACGTTGGAACTCTCGGCTGCCTGAGGCCTGGATGGATTTGTCTTCGGTACAGGCGAGCAGCTGAGCACACCCTGAGCGCGCTCAGGCCCCGTTTCAGACGTAAGGAGAAAATAAAAGGGGGTTGCTGGCTAGAGAGCTGGACTGTACTGGCAGATGAACATTTACTCAGGGGTGTGTTTTCAGTTTCCTCGGTCTAGAGATCCTGCCGGGTGGGGGGGAGTCAGCCTCCTTGGCTCATAGAGGAAAATGGTGAGACCTCAGAGGGAGGGTGCTGCAAATTTCAAAGCGGCCAGAACTGAAGCACAAAAAGTGAAGAAAACCCGTCGCGCTCTCACCAAGATTGCACGCCAAGCAGTCCAAAAAAGCGACAGGGGAGCTGTGCCTTCTTCACCGGGCAGTTGCAGTTCGCCTGTCACCTCAGATGAGGATACATCCTTTACCACTTCTGTCGATAGTCAAACCTTGCAACAGGAGACGCAAGGGGCACAATTGAATATTAGCCTGGAAGGGGCTATCCTGCTAGGTCAGAATAACCAAGACCTCTGCACTGGGGGGAACGTGCAAAAGGAGGTGAAAAAATGTCCTTTATTTACCAAAAAACTAATTTTACTACCTCCTCACTCCCCTACACTTCAACAATCTATCGATCCCGGCGTGTCCTCTCCAGCAGCTGGATTGGATCCCAATGGCAGGGGGCAAGACACATCTGGCCTTGAGCACACAAATGTGTCAAAATCAAAAAGTCTTGAACCTTGTTCCATAGGGGGGATTGGGTCAGGTGGACAGGTAGATACTCCAGTGCCGATTAATGACTTACCGGATCAGCCAGATCTCCCAGAATTAGGACGAACTCTGGATAACCCACAGGCTTCTGCCCCGCTATTATTGGATCTTTCTTCGAAATCACAAGAATCATTCTTAACTTTACCATCATCTAGCGTTGATACTTTACCGTTTGCGAAATTTGGCACGGAGAAATCCGAAATTTTTTAAATTGATATCCGAGATATGCTGAATTTAATTTTAGAAGAGATAAGGGAAATGAAAAAGCTTCAGCAAATCGAGATCAATACCCTTAATCAGAGGCTAGATAAAATTGAAGAGGCTATTACCGGCATCCCCTCTAGAGTCTCTGAAGCAGAGGCCAGAATCTCCAACATTGAAGATCAACTGGTGACGGTGATGGCTGAGTCAAAGGAAGCGGACAAGAAGAAAAGATATCTAGAGAATAAGGTCGAGGAATGGAAAGTCATTCTAGGAGATCTAATCTGCGTCTAGTGGGGGTGCCTGAAGGGATTGAGGGATCCCAGACTCTCCTTTGGGTATACACGTTTATCAAGCAGCAAGTGTTGCCAGACTACGAAGGAGATCTGTCTATCACTAGGGCACATCGTATTCCAGCCCAACCTTTTCCAAATTCTCCTTATCTGAGAACAATTCTTCTCAACTTTGCTGACTATAGAATTAAAAAGAAGGTGTTGGCAAAAGCTATTAAACAGCGACAATTTCCCATTAACGAGACGCAGAAATGTAGAATCTTTTCCGATATGACAGCTGTTGCAGCTCGAAGAAGAAAAGAGTTCGTTAAGATGTTACATCTCTTTAAAGCTCATGGGGCTCAGGCCTCTATCGTTCAGCAATCGAAATTAAAGGTGCTGGTGAAGGGGAGATTTTTTATGTTTTCGGATATCGAGGAGGCCCAGATTTGTTTAAAGGGGATATCTGGTCCCTCGTATGAAGTGTGATCCTAGTTCTATTTAAGCTGGTGTTGGTTATCCTTGATAAGAAATGTATTCTAAATTTTTTTTCTTCCCTTTTTCTTTCTTCCATTTTTCTTTCTCTTTTTTCCGTAATGCTTGGTTTGTTCTAATCAGGGGACAGGAGGGGGGGGGAGAGTTAGGGGGTGTATGACCACGATCGCCCCATGGGGTGTAACAACATGACACCCAGGAACAATTGTGGGAGGTGGGAGATGTGGCCTGCGTGGTGTAGGGGGGGGGTTTCCACATTTCCGAGGGAGGGTTTTTTAGGGTGGTGGGTGGTTGGGTGTTAGCAGGAAAAAGCAGGAAAAAGAGCAGTAGTAAGAAGGCCAGGATTGATTTATAGAGCACAGAAGTATGGCAACTGGTAGTTGTAAGATTCTGTCATTGAACACCAATGGGATATTGAATAAAAAGAAATATGGTGCACTTATAAGATGGGCCGCTTTTTTGGACCCCCACGTTCTCTTTCTTCAGGAAACCCATCTAAAGTCTAATTCCCCCAACTTGTTTATCCCTAAAAAATTCTCAAAGGCTTTTTTTGCCTCTTCAGGGGCAGCAATGAGGGGGGTAGCAATCTATTTCTCTAAAATAATGGATTGGGAGTTTCTCCAAGTACATAGAGACATTTTAGGGAGATGGATCTGGGTAACAACAAAAATTTGGGGTTGGATAATAAATTTTATTAATGTCTTACCTCTGGGTCAGAGGTAAGACATTATCGGATATTGGATCCGATAATGTCTTACCTCTGACCCAGATCCACGAAAGGCTGATTAGTTCTCCTGGGCAAATTGTTCTAGGGGGGGGGTTTAACTATATTATGGATATTAGAAAGGATTCCACTAATAAAAACAAAAGACAGTCGAAGCCTAATACCAAAAAAATGATGGTGGCAATTAAGGAACAGTTTGGACTTGTAGACTCTTGGCGGGATCTCCATCAAGAAATGGAATCCTTTACCTTCTACTCCCATCGCTTTTCTTCGGCCTCTCGACTAGATTATCTATTAACATCAAGGTCTATACAGGTGACAAATGCATGGATTAGTAGTAATTCCTTTTCTGACCATGCGCTTGTTGGGGTTTCCTTGCTATTGGGGGGAGAGATAAGGAACGATCAAGGTGGCAAATGGATCGCCTCCTCCTTCAAAATGCAGATTGGATTACTGGATTTAGGGAGTGGATTGTACAATATTTTGAGGTTAACAATAATACCGCCACCCCCTTCGCTGTCTGGGGAGCTTTTAAGGCCGCGGCCCGGGCCCAAATAATAGCTATCATGGCCGGGCAGTCCAAAACCCGGAGGTTGCAAATTGAGAACCTTCAGAATAAGGTGGATCAAGAATATGCCTTAATGCTACAACATTCCCCCAACTCCTTCAATAAAGCTAGCAGGGAACTAAGAGATTTTTTTATCCTTGAGGAAATATGCAATTCCAAAATTTACCAGCAAAAAATGTATGAAGAGAGTCAGTTAATGGGGAAGCTGTTAGCCAATTCTACCAGGAAAAAAATGGAATCCTCCCTAATCACTTCCATCAGGGATCCGGTCACAGAACTAGTTGTATCAGATAGGGATAATGTTTCACGGGTTTTCCTCCATCACTACGGACAGCTCTATTCAACAGAGTATCCGGTTAATGACGAACAAATTCGGAAGTACTTGATGAATGTTGATCTTCCCAGACTCTCAGAGGCCAGAATTAACGAATAAGACGATGAAATAATGGAAGAAGAAATTATATGTGCAATTAACTCTATGGCAGGGGGCAAGGCATGTGGACAGGATGGATTTCCCATCGAATTTTATAAGACTTTTATTAAAGAACTGGTATCTCCCATAAAGAGACTTTTTAATGATATTAGAAAGGGTGGAACTGTATCAACTGAATTTAAGGAGTCTATAATAATATCCTTTGTGAAAAAAGATAAGAACCCATTAGATGTCAATTCTTTTAGGCCAATCAGTCTACTTAATTCCGATTACAAGATTTTGATGAAAGTATGGGCTCAGGGCTTCCTTCCTGCTGCTCAAGAAATAATCCATAAGGACCAGACAGGTTTTATAGCAGGTCGAGCTATGGCTACTAACACTCAATTTTTAATTCATGCCTTAGATTTTTTTAATACCAACCAAATTCCTGCCGCAATAATTATGGTTGACGCTGAAAAAGCCTTTGATCTTGTGAACTGGAAAGCATTGTTTTTAACCTTAAGTCGTATTGGTCTTCCACAACAGACTATTAATATGTTAAAGAATATTTGACATAGTGCTAGCGCAAAGGTGGTTATTAATCAGGAACAAATAGGGGAAATTACAATAAAACGGGGAACCAGGCAGTGTTGACCGCTTTCCCCGCTACTTTTTACCTTTTTTATTGAACCCTTGGTTTTAAAAATTCGTAATAATGCTGCTATTTTTTCTCCTATGCCAGGGACGTCAAAAGTTAAGTTGTTCGCTGACTATATTTAACCCCGACGAAAGAGAACCTAGAGCTAGCCTTTAAAGAGTTTTTTCTTTTTCAACAAATTGGTGGATACAAAATAAATGAAAAAAAGACCGAGATACTGGCTCTTAATATTGATCCCAATGTCTTTCCTAACAATTTGAGGGCCCAGGCTATGAAAACTGACCCGATAAGATATTTGGGTATCTATGTTACTAACCAGTATCAGAAATTATTTGAACTAAATTATCTTAGAACTAAGCAGAAGATAAAAAGCTCCCTTGAACAATGGTCTGCACTCCCCCTTACTATTATAGGGAGAGTTTCTTTGGTTAAAATGTCCATTCTTCCCATACTGATTTTCTTATTCTTAAATGTCCCTATTCGTCTCTATCAATCTTATTTTAATGAGTTAGATAGATTGTTTAGGGAATTTATTTGGGCAAAAAAGGTTCCTAGAGTAAAATTAGCTACAGTTCAGTTGCCCATAAATCAAGGGGGTCTAGCATTTCCGCAAGTACGGACATATTATCAGGCAGCCTTATTGAATTTAGTGGTGGACCTATTACATTATAAGTGCATCTATGATAGTTTTTTTTTGATAAAATGGTAGTAGAAGGGGGAACGCAAATGCCCACCTTTTTAAAAACAGCTAAATTACCAAAGAAAACCCGCTACAAGTCTCTACGAGAAGTTCAGTGTAGGCTTCAAGCAGTTTTTAAAAAAAATAGCTCCTCAGGCTTTCAATATTTAGGTCTGGGTGAGTGTAACAGCATTGGCCTTCACCTGCAACTAAGACATATTGAGATATGGGGAGAGTGTGGGTTCTCTCAACTTAAATGTTTCATTATCAATAATAAAATAGTATCTTGGCAAGAAATTATGGTTAGGTCAGGAGGTTGTAGAAAGCCCACATTTTTCGAATATATGCGGATAGTTCATTTTATTTCCAGTATCGAGGGCATTTTGAATACTCCACATAATACCATGGCAGAACTTTATGACTCCAAGTTTTTGGGACTTGGGCAATGGTATTCTGTATTGCGGAAGGATGAACAGGCAAAGGGGACAGTCTGCCACATTGAAAAAATAGCCAGGGATACTGGATGTAGATTTACTCCTAAGGAATGGGAAAAAATATGCCTTTTAGGGCACAGATCCCTACACGCCGCTAATTTTAAAAGAATGTCCTTTCTTTCAAAATGGCTCGCTTATTGGACCCCGGCTATGATTCAGAAACGATATCCCGACCATCTTAATAAGTGTTTCCGTTGCCATCAGGAGGAGGAAGGAGGATGGCTACACATTTTCTTTTCCTGTCCGCAATTGGAGCAGTTCTGGGGGAGATTTTTAACGATATGGGAGTAGTTATAGGCATGAGTGTTTTTCCCAAGGCTGAAACTGCATTATTCGGGTATTCAAGGGACGAGGCCAACTTATCTAGCTCTAATAGGGGTTTTTTAGCTATATCGTGTATGGTGGCCCGTTCCTTGATACTTCAAAATTGGAAATCTAAGGAGATTCCAAATCATTTAAATTGGTTTAATAAAATGAAAAGGATTTGGAAATTCGAAGAGGCATATGCCAAGCGAGTAGGCGGCATAAGGAAATATGAGAAAAATTGGAAAAGATTTGAAGAATTACTCCTACTCAAGGATAGGTCGTAGAGTTGTCGCGGGCTTTTTTAATTTTCGAAGAGTACTATATACTTTTTTTAATTTATTTTTATTTTTTTATTATTGGTGTTTAATTTGTCAGCTTAAATCATAAATCACTACTGATCCCCAACTGGATTGGGGCAATGATTTTCTATTTATACAAGTTTTATATGATTTGCAACGTACAATTTTTGGGGTTCAATCATGAAAATGTTGATTTTTTTAAGGTCATTTTTAGTATGCTATTTATTGGCTGCTATTTATATTTGCACTTTATCTTGTTAACCTTATATGCCGTATTTTATGACTGAAATACTGTTTTCTTCTAAGTGAAGTTTTGCTGCTATTATATTTGCACCTTATGTGGTGATAATACTCGTATTTGATGTTAACAGTACTGTATTTTGCCAAAGTGAATTACCGGCTGCTATTGCATTTGCACTTTAATCTAGAACTTAATTTGTGTCTTAAAGATGAATTTTATATCACAGTCGAGACACATGTGATCTCGTAGCCTTATTTTGCATTTGCACTTTATTCATCAGTTTGTTATTATACAACGGAA
Organism: Triturus cristatus; assembly: GCF_964204655.1. NCBI lineage: Eukaryota > Metazoa > Chordata > Amphibia > Caudata > Salamandridae > Triturus > Triturus cristatus. The sequence continues at coordinate 1,793,555,392 of NC_140589.1, read as the reverse complement.
TGGTATGAGATAGTATATAAAACACAAGAATATATAACACCCTGTACGTTGTTTAGTAAGTAGTCTTTCGACATACTAATATTAATGGTTTCTCCAAATGTGGTGATCCAAATGTTGTGACTGAAAACGTGTATTTTGGTACCTTCTTGCTCTGCTCAATAAAAAAAATTAAATAAAAAAAAAGAGCATGTCTTGTTGGTGGGTATACTCTGTTTGTCCTGTGTTTAGCACTATCTTTGTATCTTACGGCATCTCCTGACCCACTTCTTCACATGATGTTCCCATGTAGGGGACTCTGGCTATCCCAACATGCCATGGCTGATGACGCCTCTCCGCAACCCCAGAACAGCTGCAGATCACCGTTACAACAATACCCATAGGCAGACCAGGCGAGTGATTGAGAGGACGTTTGGCCTCCTGTAGAGCCGATTCCGGTGCCTCCACAAGACAGGTGGGTCCCTCCCATATGCACCGGTGAAGGTCTGCAAAATCTTCCTTGTGTGCTGCATGCTGCACAACATGGCAGTGGAGAAAGCTGTGCCACTCATCCTGGATCCGGATGAGCAGGAACATCCACCCGTGGAGGATGAAGGGCTTGGTCACGAGGCAAGTGAGGAGGAGGAGGAGGAGGACATCCGGAGTCAGCTCATACGCAACCTCTTCTCATAATGGTGAGTCCCTGAGTCTGAGTGTGCACGCTTGGAGCCTTGTGTGGCATGTGCTGCAATGTGTGTGTCCAGCTGACTGTATGCTAAGTGACTTAGAGGTGTGTTCAGATGTGTCACTCGAGTGATGATGTCATTCCACACATTTTAGCTGGGACACTCAATTTTAAACTAGCATGGTGACACACTTATTTCTGTAGGGTAAATGACCATGCATGCGGATGACAATCTTTTCTCTGACTTCTTGTGTGTCTGTCATCCCCAGGTAGTTGCGCATGCTGTCTGCTCATGTCATCGTTGGCCTTCTGCTATTCCTCATGAGTATTGCAACGTGTGCTGAATCAGCGTTCCATGCACAGACATGGTGAAGAGTCATTTTGGGTAAGGATTGCAGCAAGGGCTTTTGGGTGTGGTAGGTGTTTGGAATGTGTGGGCACTGCTCCTGTGCATGTTGTGTCACTATGCATACATGTCGACTCACCATGGGGCACATGACATGTAGCATGACTCACATGAATTGATAGTCACACTTCGTGACAGTCATCTGTAATGGGATTGTGGATTGTGATGAAGGCATCAATGTGTGTAAAACTTCCCTCTGAAACATACGGGATGCTACGGGTGGACATAGTGTGGGACATCCCCATAAGAGGATCAATGGTAAATTGCAGCCTCTCCGTGTGCAGCAGGGGGTGTTTCGCTCACCCACTTCACTTGTGTGCCAGTTCAATGGATTTACAGCATCTGTGGTGTGAAGGGGGTGTCCAGTGTCCAGTGTAGGTCCCACATGTTCAGCCAAATGACCTGTGAGTCTGTTCATATTGATACATTTCCATAGGTGTGAGCCTGAGTTATAAAGGTGTTCCTCACCCTCCAAGGTACCTCATCTCAGTCAATGCAGGTCTCTTGCCACTTTGCATGCGGCATCTCTGGCATAGTTGTCAAAGATTGTGCATATGAGTCTATGTGTAGATTAGCAACATGCATGCAGTTCTTTATGGATTTGAATCTCTATTGTGCATGAAGTCCATGGTTGTGTATGTATTTGGGCATGTTGGTCCCCACAACGGGCCGTCAACACCTGCTGAGGGTGTGTCTCCTGTGCGCAGCTCGGCCTTCAGTTTCCTGATCCTGTATCAGTCATCTTTGGTGATTGTGCATCCATTGTCTCTGGATGTGCCATGGAAAACCGGACACTCCTTCCTTTACATACGCCTGTTGCAGTTGTCTTTTCTGACATCCTTGTCTTTGTGTGCAACTTGTGTCATATTTTCCAGGACATGCCGCCTGCTGCTGCGGCCCCTGCAGCAAGGGCCCACAAAGATTCCGGATTCGGCAACACACACGCCTCAAAGATGCTCCTCCCTTCCTCCCTCCACCCATTCATTTGGCTGTCATCAGCTTGTCTGTGCCACTGTTGCGGCCATGCGGTGCCAAAAACTGGACCGTCTGCGCATGCAACGTGCACATTGCACGACCCTCATGTCCTTGCATGACCCACATCACAATACAGTCTGATGTTGCAGCCACACTCCAAGCAATGTCTATCCGAAAATCTACCGCCTGCTCTCAGGCATACCCTAAGCGCACACACAACACCTTTGCATGATGAGTGTGCAACTCCAACTGCCTGCACAGCACTGCCACGCCTTCCAGGCCCTGTCACACCAACCAGGTCATGTCCCTCCTACTCCCCACCGGCTCTGTACCCCAGCAAGGCCACGGGATTGGGACTCAAGGCTTCAGCATGTAGTATGGTGTCGTCATCTGGCACATGGCCCAGGTATCATCTCTCAGTGTGTCAATCTTCAATGTGTCCAGGACCCCACCATCACAGCCAGGTGCTACTCACCCTCACCAAAGATGCAGACATTGTCAGTTCCAATATACAAGGATGCATGAGATCCTTTGATGAATGGCTGAACATCAGCCACCTGAGGCTGGACTTGTACAGGACTGAGGTAATCATCTGAGGATTGTCCCCTTACAGCTGGGTCAACTGCTTGTGTCCCACCCGCAAGAGCCCTGCACAAGCACCCAGTGGCCACGCACACAAGATGGTGTGCATCATATATTGCTCGCTAACATTTGCAATGCTAATCACCAGCATCTGTACCTCAGGCTTCAACACCCTCTGCATTATGCACATATTCCACAGATAGATCCACTCCAAAGAAAGACAGACCATCCCCCAGGTCCACGACAACATCCGTGTCAAATACTGCCCTGCCCTCTACGGAGCAAGTACATCCAAACTCCCGGGAAACTTGTCCACATCCAGGGTGCATCTGCACACCTCAGCTTCAACATCCGGCGCCCCAGCCACATCACCGTCCACCAGAGATAGCTGCAATGGATCACTGTCTGCTGCAGGATGACCTTCAGACTCCCCACCCACACTCAGGAGGCAGTCCACAACCCCGACCCAAAACCAACCTTGTACGTCTGTCATCCGAGACCCCGTTGAGCCATCTCCGTGCATCCAACCTTGCCCTGGCCACCATTCTTCACATCCACCGTACTCCAGCATGCAGGACATAGTTCTCCCACCTGGCCAAACATACCTGGTACTCCCTCCCCGGGAACCTCCACATGAGCCATGAGCTCTACGCCTTAATGATACTCTTCCAAATAGGTCTGTCCGCACAGTATTGCAAGCCCCCCTCAGCAGCTTGAGGCCATCACGGGTGAGTATTGTGCTCCATGTCTGCATTGAATGATACATTGTGACCCATGTGTGTCCTGTACCAGACTCAGATCCCAGGGTATGGATGGCTGGAGTTAGTTCAACACTCAGGCATAGTTTGACATTTACACACACGTATGTTGTGGACTAACGCAAAATGACTGCAACATCTCATGACAAAAAATAGTTTTATTCGCGGTGGGGTGCATGTTTTGGTAGATAAAATAAGGTGCTCTACCGGGTGCATAGAATCCAAAGTTCACAGGGGGAGATGGTATCCTTGGCATTTGAAGTCATCAGAGTCCAGACCACAGTGTTGGTCATCATTGGTCAGACTGTGACCAGCAAGTCCATGTGGCAGAGAATGTCATTGGATGAGGTGCTGCTGTTGCGCCAGAGGGCCAGGTGCCAGGCCAGGTGACCTGGGAGATGTGGATGGTCCGCTGACTCTCACAGTCTTTTCCGTGGACGACCCACCTTCCTCTGGGGACCCTCAGATGCATGCCTTGACAATGTTTGAGACGCTCCGTCGGACGAATCCACCTCCTCCTCCTCCCTCCCTTTGACTGGTGCTGGTCTGCGCCTTGTGTCACAGGGAGGGTTGCCCATGTTGTCAGCGATCCGACGGAGTGAATGGCTTATGTCCCTTTGCACCGCCAGGAGTTCAGCCAGTCTTGCCTCCATCCGACCTTGGTGTGGTTGGTGACTGGCATGTTGCTTGGCCTGCAGGTTCTTCATCTCGTCGAGGGTCCCCATCATCTCTGTGAGGCTCCCCACTACCTGGCTGATGCCCCTGGTGTCACGCCGGTATGTGTCCAGGATGTGGCGTATGTGTGACATACCGGTTCCCTCAGCTGGCTGGTCAGGTTCGCGCCTCCGCCTGCCTCCACTCCCACCACCCCTGCCCACACGAGCCTGGCCTGCCGTTGTGGGCACATCGGGTCTACGGGGCCCCTGAGGGATGGCATTTGCGGGGTTGTCTGCCTCCTCCTGGGTGCCCGGAGAACCTTGTCCCTCCTGGTCAGACTGGCTGTGTTTTTCAGTGCGAGCAGGGCTCCTGGGTGTCTCCTGGGATGTGGCAGGAATGGGGGTGGAGGTTGGTACAGATGTACCTGAAGCAGGTGCTGCAGGGGCTTGGGCACCAGAGGGGCCAGGTTGGTCGGGGACATCCACGGAGTGCTGAGAGTCATCGCTGCCGGTGGGATCATCTTCACGCCGAGCCTGGGACTGTGATTCTTCCCCCCCATTGTTGGGGGAGATCCATGACTTTGCCCTGTGTGTGAGAGAGACAATGTTAATGCTGTTTCATGTGACATATTCAAGTTGGCACAGTTCCTCAAGGTAGTTGGATGTGCCTAGCATTCCTCTCAATGTCCACTTGTGGATGGGTATGTTGCGGGGGTCAGATTGATATGTTCTCCTGAGTGTTTGACCTGTAGAATTTTGGCTAGGATGCTTATTTGGCTATGGATTGATCTTGTTGTGTCACATGTCCATTGTGAGAGTGGGTAAATCCGTTGCCTGCCCCGGGGGTGTGTGCTTGTGTAAGGGGGGGGTGTGACTGGGCCTGCTGTTGGGTGTAGTGTGAGTTGGCATTGGGTCTCCCAGGTGATGTGTCTGTCCCCTCATGGTGCATGCTGGCATGACAGTGAGTGTGAGTTCCTGTGCTAGATATCTGAGCTTGTGGAGTTGGTGTTTAAGTGTACAGTGGTCACAGGAGGGCCTTGTGCTGCATACAGCAGTGCCTAGTGTCAGCTACCTTGACAGTACTTTGCCAGTCCCTGTGCATTGTGCATGGTGCATGGCTATGTACCTAGGCCATATGGGCTGAGGGCATTGGTGTCTGCTTCTGAGTTGCACAATGTGTTTTGTGAGCTCCACCCTCCCAGCATCCCGGACATCCAGTCTTGGGTTTGTGGTTCATGTAGCCTGGGACATGGCATTGCCTTGCTTTGTGAATGGGGCATGGACACGTTAGTGGCATGAGCATGGTTTTTGAGTGTGGTTGTGTCCGGTGAGGGCTTGGGGGTAGTTACGTGCATTTGGTGTAGTTGTGGTGTGGATGCCATTACCCCCATGTTACGTCAGTTGTTTGTGTACTCACCAGGCTCTGTGACTCCTTCGACTCCGTGTACTCCCACCGGCGGTAGCAGGGCCATCACCTTCTCCTCCCAGGGATGGTAATGTACCGGTCTGCGGGGCAGCCCACCTCCAGTGATGTTACTCTGGGCGTATTCCTCGTTCATTTTCCGCTTGACTGCCCTCCGCAGATCGTACCACCTGGCTTGGCATTCATGCCTGGTCCTTCTGATGGGCGCAACAGCATTCACCCTATCGACGATCCTCTGCCACATGCATGATTTTTCAGCTATGCTGGTCTGTCTGACCAAGGTTCCAAACAGCTGTGGCTCGACTCTGATGACTTCGTTGACAAGGATGTCCAGCTCCTCCCTTGTGAACTTTGGATTCTTGTCTGTGGGCATGGTGTGGGGTGTGGGAGTAGATGGTTGTGGGTGTCTGTGTGTGAATGTGACTGTGTGGGTATGAATGTGAAGAGGGGGTGTTTGTGAAGGAGGTTGTGTAAAGGTGTGTAAGTTAAGGTGTAGTTAAGGTGTAGTTAAGGTGAGCAAGCCAGCTGCACAGGTGAAACGCGTTCAATGGTGGCCGACAAATTAAGACCTAAAAGAAATATCCACATACGGCATTGTCATCCTTTGCAAGGGAGTTTGGTGATATATATATATATATATATATGCACCAAATCCTACGAAAGGAGAGTCGACGCCGTGTCGTTCAGCTAATTCTCTTTATTGTCAGCTGGTGATGTTAGACGCGTTTCGCCTGTCCTGCAGGCTTGCTCACTAACATTGCAATAAAGTTTTACCTTCAATTTAACTGAAAAATATGCCGTGTCACGTGAAAACTACAAAGTAATGGAGGGTGAAAACAGACTCGTAGTTTGTATTACATTGAAGGCATTATTTACAAATTGCATAAATTATATATCATTTCATTCCAAATGATTCATCACTTAGTGTGTCGTTACTTTCACAGATATATATACTTGCAAGTGCAATTTATATAGATGTATCTATAATTTGTCTATCTGTTCCTATGATTGTTTTACGTTTGATTACAAACTGGGTGGTTTCAAATTCATTAAACCATAAGAAAACAGACCAAGCTATATATAGTAAGATTCAAATCAGAATTACTACAACTTGTCTTATATCTTTATGCCTGCTTTTGCCTTTTTACCTTTTGGGTCCGGCCCCAGTGGGCTGTAATCGCCTATGGCGACAAAGTAATTAATAATATCTTTAAACAGTCAGGTGACCTATTGTGCCCAACACCCAATCTTAAAGTAACAAAACACACAGTTAATCAAATGCACATGGTTTCAGCCCTAGTGGGCTATTGACCAAAACATACAATGAAAGAAGGGACAGTTGATATAACAGCTACCCACAATGCCTGTTGGTTGATCATTCTTACCCTCCTACTACTGGTGTGAACATGATAAAATCAAAACAGTTAAAAATAGGAACTCGAGGAAAATTACAGATACGTATGGAGATCCTCTTCCATATTTAACCCCATCGGGGTTTTAGTATTCAATTTGATAATATAGCTGAATTCCAGCTTGCGAAGTGTTTTTTGGCGATCACCTCCCCTACTGTTTGTTGGAACAGCATCGATAACAAAATATGACAACCCTTTGACATCACTGTTGTGGTAACTTGCAAAATGGCGAGCAACTGGATAGGTTTTGTCTGCATTCTTAATAGCTCGCAAATGCTGCAACACTCGCTTGTGGACCTGGAGAATTGTACTGCCTACGTACTTCAGCCCGCAGGGGCATTGAAGCACGTAGACAGCAAATTCCGTTTTGCAGGAAAATTGACCTTTGATTTTCTGTTCTTTCTTAGTGAACCCAGGAATATAGCTGGAGGTATTTTTACCAAAGGTACACGCCTTGCACTTAGTGCATTTCAGAAACCCATCTTTTTTCACTAGCCATGATTTGCCTGAGTTAGCCTGAGTTTTGTTAGTTAGCATATTGCTGACTAGAGCTTGCTTAAGAGATCTTGCTCTTCTAAAAGTAATGAGGGGCCTCCGTGGCAAAACTTTCTTTAGAATTGGATCATTATAAATGATGTGCCAATGTTTCTGCAGGATTTGTCTCAGCTCTTTTTGTTGGTTATTGAATGTCATAATCATCCTGCATTGTGAATTATCATTTTTTTGTTCTTATTTTTATTTTTATTTTTGTTTTTGTTATTGTTCTTACTAGGGTTAAAAAGTATTTCTTCCCTAGATTTTAGATTGGCCTTCCTCATTGCTTCCTGAATGCACTCTTGAGAGTATCCTCTCATGGAGAATCTTCTCTCGAGGCATTCCAATTCTGCATCCAAGTCTTGCTTGGTGCTGCAATTTCTCATTGCTCTAAGACATTCCCCATAGGGGATACTCCTGACTAGGTTGGCTGGATGGAAACTTGAAGCGTGAAGTAACGTGTTTCCATCTGTGGGTTTACGGAACAGTTTGGTGTACAACTGCCCTTGATGTATGTAGACTGTTAGATCTAAAACATTCACTTCTGAACTACTAATGGTGCTGGTAAACTTCAAATTCAATTGATTAATTTGTAGCTTGTTGACAAAATCCTGAGCACTGTTCTCATTTCCTTTCCAAATAATAAAAAGGTCGTCGATAAATCGACTCCACAAAATTATATTTTCTTGTTGTTCTTGGTGAAAAAGGGATTGGATTACCTGCTCCTCCCACCAGCCCATATGCAAATTAGCATAGCTGGGGGCGAAGCAGGTACCCATAGCTGTCCCACATAGTTGATGGTAAAGAACATCATTGAAAAGGAAGAAATTGTTTTCTAAACAACTAGTGATCATGTCTAACAGCATCTGAGTATGCTGCCAAAACTTAACTGGTCTGCCCCCCAGAAAGAATTTGACAGCATTCAGCCCATCCGAATGGCGTATACTGGTGTACAGAGTTGTAACGTCTATACTCATCAGAAGATAATCTGATTCCCAAGGTATATCATATATCCTTCGTAAAAAATCTCCTGTATCCTGGATAAAGGAAGGAAGCTCACTGACTAGAGGACATAAAAACGAGTCAACAAACTTTGATGTGTGCTCAAATGCACTGTTAATGGCCGAAATGATTGGGCGACCCGGGGGATTTTTAATGTCCTTATGTACTTTAGGGATTAGGTAAAATACTGGGGTAGTTGGATTGGCAATTACTAAATAAGAATATTCATCTTGGCTGATTAGACCCATTCTCCGCCACTCTAGTAATTGCACATTGTACAGATCAAAACTCTTTGTCATCACCTCACGTGGAACTTTAGCATAGTTATCTTTGTTCCCTAGTTGTTTGTGGGCTTCATTAAGGTATTGCTGTTTTCCCCACAGAACTATGTTTCCCCCCTTATCAGCATTTCGTACAATACAATTATCGTTATTAGACAATTTCTCAATCAATCTGTAGTAATCTCTTGTTTGTTTCGTGCATGGCTTTTTCTTTGCATTTATTGATCTACATAGTTCTTTAACTTCATTGACAACCAAATCATTAAAGACATTAAAGTTGCTCGCCATTTTGCAAGTTACCACAACAGTGATGTCAAAGGGCTGTCATATTTTGTTATCGATGCTGTTCCAACAAACAGTAGGGGAGGTGATCGCCAAAAAACACTTCGCAAGCTGGAATCCAGCTATATTATCAAATTGAATACTAAAACCCCGATGGGGTTAAATATGGAAGAGGATCTCCATACGTATCTGTAATTTTCCTCGAGTTCCTATTTTTAACTGTTTTGATTTTATCATGTTCACACCAGTAGTAGGAGGGTAAGAATGATCAACCAACCGGCATTGTGGGTAGCTGTTATATCAACTGTCCCTTCTTTCATTGTATGTTTTGGTCAATAGCCCACTAGGGCTGAAACCATGTGCATTTGATTAACTGTGTGTTTTGTTACTTTAAGATTGGGTGTTGGGCACAATAGGTCACCTGACTGTTTAAAGATATTATTAATTACTTTGTCGCCATAGGCGATTACAGCCCACTGGGGCCGGACCCAAAAGGTACAAAGGCAAAAGCAGGCATAAAGATATAAGACAAGTTGTAGTAATTCTGATTTGAGTCTTACTATATATAGCTTGGTCTGTTTTCTTATGGTTTAATGAATTTGAAACCACCCAGTTTGTAATCAAACGTAAAACAATCATAGGAACAGATAGACAAATTATAGATACATCTATATAAATTGCACTTGCAAGTATATATATCTGTGAAAGTAACGACACACTAAGTGATGAATAATTTGGAATGAAATGATATATAATTTATGCAATTTGTAAATAATGCCTTCAATGTAATACAAACTACGAGTCTGTTTTCACCCTCCATTACTTTGTAGTTTTCACGTGACACGGCATATTTTTCAGTTAAATTGAAGGTAAAACTTTATTGCAATGTTAGTGAGCAAGCCTGCAGGACAGGCGAAACGCGTCTAACATCACCAGCTGACAATAAAGAGAATTAGCTGAACGACACGGCGTCGACTCTCCTTTCGTAGGATTTGGTGCATATTGGGACCGAGTCTCGGAGGTCCGGAACGCCGACGCGCCCTTCGGTCTGGAGGAGGTGGGATTACCGAGGCACTCGTGGATTATATATATATATATATATATATATATATATCTTATATATACTCCAAATAACATAATAGCATACAAAAATACCAATTTAATTACAATTAAAAAGTAAACAACATAAAAATCTATCATTTTACTAACTATTTATTATTATTACATTTTTTAAAAATATTATTAATTATAAATATTATATTTTTACATCCACAAATATATAATTTCTATATATACTATTCTCACTACAATTTATACAACAGTAGGAAAAATGTTTGATTCAGGAGGGGTAAAATTTACTCCTCCCATTCCACGCAGTGCAACAGTATGGAAAATGTTTAATTGCGGAGGGGTATATTTTGCTATTCCCTCTCCAGTCAGAGCAACAGTAGGGAAAGTGTTGGATTGCGGAGGGGTAACATTTATTATTCCCATTCCAGTGTATCCAACAGTTGGGAAAGTGTTGGATTCTGGATGGGTAAAATGTAGTATTCCCACTCCATGCAGGGCAACAGTAGGGAAAGTATTGGATTGTGGAGAGGTAAAATTTACCATTCACACTCCATGCAGTGCAACAGTAGGGAAAGTGTGAGAAACCTTATACTCCTACAAAACCTACAACCCACACCTAAAATGTAACATAAAAAAACTAATACCACAATTAGCATTATCAATTACTTAATTAAATGTCATTTATTTCCCACTAAATACCCCTACAAAACTGAATTAACATAAATATTCATGTTAAGCAATTATTGATAATGAAAAATGTATTATTAACCCCTACGATGCTCATGACGAGCTGGACTCGTCATGGCACACAGTGGTCGTGTGCTCATGACGAGTCCAGCTCGTCATGAAACATCGCGTAGGAAATCCCTTTGGTGCGGCACCAGAGGGATTTCCCTTAACCTAAAATAGCCTCAGGAGCTAGGGAAGAGCTTCCCCAGCTCACGAGCCCCCCCCCCTGGTTTCCCTAAAATGACGATTGGCGCGCACGTCGCGCCAACGTCATTTCAGTGAAACCGAAACTAAAATGAGCCAAGAGCCTCATTTCAGTTTCAGTTTCTACCTGCTCAGGGGGCTATCTAAGTCAGGGATTTTTTTTAGGCAGAATTTTTGTAGGGTGGGGGCTGCCCAAAACAGGCATGCGCATGCCCCCACCCCCTCCCCCACAAACATGACAGCCTTCTTGCCCCCCCGGGGGGCAGATGGGGCATTAGCCCCCAATATGCCCCCTGGGGGGCAAAAAGCCCAGTAGACGCCAGGGATGTTTTGGGCAAATTTTAATTAGGGTGGGGGCATTGGCATGCCTGTTTTGGGCAGCCCCCACCCTAATTAAAATTTGGCCAAAAAACTCTCTGCCGTCTAGTGGACTGGCATTAGCCCCCAATCTTCCCTGCCAGGGGGGCGAAAAGACCTCTAGATGCCCGGGTTTATTTTGGGGCAAATTTGAATTAGAGTGGGGCAGCCCAAAATGGGCATGCCCCAACCCCCTCCCCCACAAAAATTACAGCCTTCCTGCCCCCCGGGGGGGCAGTAGCCACCAATCTGCCCCCACGGGGGGCCAAAACTCCACTAGACGCCAGGGATTTTTTGGGGAACATTTTTATTAGGGTGGGGGCATTGGCATGCCCGTTTTTGGCAACCCCCACCCTAATTAAAATATCCTAAAAAAAATCATTAACATCTAGTAGGCTTTCTGCCCCCACTGAGGGGCAGATGGGGGCATTGCCTGTCACGGGTACCTGGGCCTCCCACACAAGTGAGGCACCATTTTTACCAGGAGACCTGGGGGAACGCTGGGTAGTGGGAAATTTGAGTGAGCCCGGTGATGCCACAACTTTCCCACACAAAAATGTGTGAAAAAAGTGATTTTTTCAGCTAAAAATGAGGTTTGTAGGGGATTCTGGGTAAGGAAACATTGGGGGATCCATGCAAGCCATACCTCCCTGGAAGCCCCCTGGTGTCTAGTTTTCAGAAATGTGTGGGTTTGGTAGGTTTCCAAAGATGGCCGCCGAGCACGGGGCCAAAAACCCAGGTGACCCCCCTTGCAAAACCAGGTGGTTTTGAGATAGGCAATTTTGATGTCGCCTCACTACATTTTGGGCCCTTGTCTGTCGCGGGTACTTGGGCCTCCCACACAAGTGAGGCACCATTTTTACCGGGAGACCTGGGGGAATGCTGGGTGGTGGGAAATTTGAGTGAGCCTGGTGATGCCACAACTTTCCCACACAAAAATGTGTGAAAAAAGTGATTTTTGCAGCTAAAATTGAGGTTTGCAGGGGATTCTGGGTGAGGAAACGTTGGGGGATCCATGCAAGCCATACCTCCCTGGAAGCCCCCGGGTGTCTAGTTTTCAGAAATGTTTGAGTTTGGTAGGTTTCCCTAGGTGACGGCAAAGCTAGGGTTCAAAAACTGCAGCTAGGCACTTTGCTAAAAAAGGGTCATTTTTTCTAGTGAAATTGAGGTGTGACCACGTTGCGTTTTGCGCCGTTTCCTGTTGCGGGCACTAGGCCTACCCGCACAAGTGAGGTACCATTGTTTTTGTAAGACTTTGGGGAACGCGGGGGAGGGTGGAAAATTGTTTTTTTGACAATTTTTTAGCTTTGCAAGGGATTCTGGGTAACAGACACTGGTGGGAGGCCGTCAAGTCACCCCATCCTGGATTCCCCTGGGTGTCTAGTTTTCAAAAATGTATAGGTTTGCTAGGTTTCCCAAGGTGCCCGCAGAGCTAGGGTTCAAAAACTACAGCTAGGCACTTTGCCAAAAAAGGGTAATTTTTCACTGCGAAATTGAGGTGTGACCACGTTGCGTTTTGTGCCGTTTCCTGTCGCGGGCACTAGGCCGACCCGCACAAGTGAGGTACCATTTTTTGTAAGACTTTGGGGAACGCGGGGTGGGTGGAAAATTGTGGATCCCCGCAGATTCCAGAAATTTCCACCACAGAAATGTGGGGAAAATTTGTTTTTTTGGAAAAATTTTTAGTTTTGCAAGGGATTCTGGGTAACAGACCCTGGTGAGAGGCAGTCAAGTCACCCCATCCTGGATTTCCCTGGGTGTCTAGTTTTCAAAAATGTATAGGTTTACTAGGTTTCTCATGGTGCCCGCAGAGCTAGGGTTCAAAAAACTACAGCTAGGCACTTTGTCAAAAAAGGGTCATTTTTCACTGCGAAATTGAGGTGTGACCATGTTGCGTTTTGCGCCGTTTCCTGCCGCGGGCACTAGGCCGACCCACACAAGTGAGGTACCATTTTTTTTGTAAGACTTTGGGGAACGCGGGGTGGGTGGAAAATTGTAGATCCACACAGATTCCAGAACTTTCCACCACAGAAATGTGGGGAAAATGTGTTTTTAAAAAAAAGTTTTTAGTTTTGCAAGGGATTCTGGGTAACATAACCTGGTGGGAGGCAGTCAAGTCACCCCATCCTGGATTCCCCTGAGTGTCTAGTTTTCAAAAATGTATAGGTTTGCTAGGTTTCCCAAGGTGCCCGCAGAGCTAGGGTTCAAAGACTACGGCTAGGCACTTTGCCAAAAAAGGGTCATTTTTCACTGCAAAATTGAGGTGTGACCACGTTGCGTTTTGTGCCGTTTCCTGTCGCAGGCACTAAGCCGACCCGCACAAGTGAGGTACCATTTTTTTTGTCAGACTTTGGGGAACGCGGGGTGGGTGGAAAATTGTGGATCCACGCAGATTCCAGAACTTTCCACCACAGAAATGTGGGGAAAATGTGGTTTTTTTGATAATTTTTTAGGTTTGCAAGGGATTCTGGGTAACAGACCCTGATGGGAGGTGGTCATGTCACCCCATCCTGGATTCCCCCGGGTGTCTAATTTTCAAAAAGGTATAGGTTTGCTAGGTTTCCCAAGGTGCCCGCAGAGCTAGGGTTCAAAGACTACGGCTAGTCACTTTGCCAAAAAAGGGTCATTTATCACTGCGAAATTGAGGTGTGACCACGTTGCGTTTTGCGCCATTTCCTGTCGCGGGCACTAGGGCGACCCACACAAGTGAGGTACCATTTTTTTGTAAGACTTGGGGGAACGCGGGGTCGGTGGAAAATTGTGGATCCACGCAGATTCCAGATCTTTCCACCACAGAAATGTGGGGAAAATGTGTTTTTTTGACAATTCTTTAGATTTGCAAGGGATTCTGGGTAACATAACCTGGTGGGAGGCAGTCAAGTCATCCCATCCTGGATTCCCCTGAGTGTCTAGTTTTCAAAAATTTATAGGTTTGCTAGGTTTCCCAAGGTGCCCGCAGAGCTAGGGTTCAAAGACTACGGCTAGGCACTTTGCCAAAAAAGGGTAATTTTTCACTGCAAAATTGAGATGTGACCACGTTGCGTTTTGTGCCATTTTCTGTTGCGGGCACTAAGCCGACCCGCACAAGTGAGGTACCATTTTTTTTGTAAGACCTTGGGGAACGCGGGGTGGGTGGAAAATTGTGGATCCACGCAGATTCCAGAACTTTCCACCACAGAAATGTGGGGAAAATGTATTTTTTTTGGACAATTCTTTAGGTTTGCAAGGGATTCTGGGTAACAGACCCTGGTGGGAGGCAGTCAAGTCTCCCCATCCTGGATTCCCCTGAGTGTCTAGTTTTCAAAAATGTATAGGTTTGCTAGGTTTCCCAAGGTGCCCGCAGAGCTAGGGTTCAAAGACTACGGCTAGGCACTTTGCCAAAAAAGGGTCATTTTTCACTGCAAAATTGAGGTGTGACCACGTTGCGTTTTGTGCCGTTTCCTGTCGCAGGCACTAAGCCGACCCGCACAAGTGAGGTACCATTTTTTTTGTCAGACTTTGGGGAACGCGGGGTGGGTGGAAAATTGTGGATCCACGCAGATTCCAGAACTTTCCACCACAGAAATGTGGGGAAAATGTGTTTTTTTTGATAATTTTTTAGGTTTGCAAGGGATTCTGGGTAACAGACCCTGGTGGGAGGTGGTCATGTCACCCCATCCTGGATTCCCCCGGGTGTCTAATTTTCAAAAATGTATAGGTTTGCTAGGTTTCCCAAGGTGCCCGCAGAGCTAGGGTTCAAAGACTACGGCTAGTCACTTTGCCAAAAAAGGGTCATTTATCACTGCGAAATTGAGGTGTGACCACGTTGCGTTTTGCGCCATTTCCTGTCGCGGGCACTAGGGCGACCCACACAAGTGAGGTACCATTTTTTTGTAAGACTTGGGGGAACGCGGGGTCGGTGGAAAATTGTGGATCCACGCAGATTCCAGAACTTTCCACCACAGAAATGTGGGGAAAATGTGTTTTTTTGACAATTCTTTAGATTTGCAAGGGATTCTGGGTAACATAACCTGGTGGGAGGCAGTCAAGTCATCCCATCCTGGATTCCCCTGAGTGTCTAGTTTTCAAAAATTTATAGGTTTGCTAGGTTTCCCAAGGTGCCCGCAGAGCTAGGGTTCAAAGACTACGGCTAGGCACTTTGCCAAAAAAGGGTAATTTTTCACTGCAAAATTGAGATGTGACCACGTTGCGTTTTGTGCCATTTTCTGTTGCGGGCACTAAGCCGACCCGCACAAGTGAGGTACCATTTTTTTTGTAAGACCTTGGGGAACGCGGGGTGGGTGGAAAATTGTGGATCCACGCAGATTCCAGAACTTTCCACCACAGAAATGTGGGGAAAATGTATTTTTTTTGGACAATTCTTTAGGTTTGCAAGGGATTCTGGGTAACAGACCCTGGTGGGAGGCAGTCAAGTCTCCCCATCCTGGATTCCCCTGGGTGTCTACTTTTCAAAAATGTATAGGTTTGGTAGGTTTTCCATGGTGCCCGCAGAGCTAGGGTTCAAAAACTACAGCTAGGCACTTTGCCAAAAAAGGGTCATTTTTCACTGCGAAATTGAGGTGTGACTGGTGCAGTTCAGAACACAAAATCTCCTCCTGCTTCCACGGACGGAATGATTCCACAGTCACACGCACATACACACATCACACGCTGGTGGGGCCCATAACACCAACATTCATTCCCATCAATCTATCCGTGCCTACAGGGGAGATTGGGTTTCAAATTCCCCTTCCGAACTACAGCTTTATTTCCCTTGGATGGAGGAGACCACATTTATTTATTTATCCTGACAATTCCTCCATCCGGAGGCCAACTGGATCATTTAGTTGTACTAGTGACTTTGATGATAAACACTTCAATTCTTATGCTAAGAAAATACACATTTCAAGAAATAACCACCCGACACAGTTCTTCAAATAATCAATTTCTTTATCTAATTAAATTGCAAGTCAAAATCCTAACAAGTGCAATAGAATCTTGAGTCATAATTACCTATTCTGGCTAATTGTCGTTCTCTAAGTCAGAATCAGGTCCTCAGGAAATCATCAAAGAGTCTAGCGTCCCGTCCTCTGCTGTCAGCGTCGTGAATAGCATCGATCAGGGTGCGTCTCAAGATCGTAGGGTGGTATCCTAATTTCCCTCTCTGGACTACTAATATTTATACTGAAATTTTACATATAAAGGAAACATTTCATAATTTCTAGTCATTTCATTGGCTGAATTCAGCCCCGTCCCAAGATTTTAAGCAACAATTTAAATGTTCACATACGGATGATGTATTAAACTAGGCGTATGGGAAAATCGTTCCCAGGTCAGGAAAGTATCAGTCTATTGTGGAAAAGGTGGCTTTTGGTTCCCAAATGGCAACATTTCTTCCATGTTCAGGGACATTGGCATCTCGCCCAGAGTAGTCTTCATGGACCTGTTTCAGGGGTTCAAGGAGAGGTTGCTACGTAGTCAGTGCAGACGCCTTCCTCTGCTGTCAACTGCATGAAGTCATGTACTTTAGCATGGATTCAGTTGATGGCCATCTTTTAGCAGCCCAACATAGTCAACTTAAGGTAAAGAAACACAAAACGTAATTAATACATGGAAATGAATAAAACAATGTTATTCCCTTGCTAATACCCTTATGTGTATGCATTTATCTAGCCATATGGGACAATTAAAGCCGTTAATGCGGGTTTATTTAAGCACAAATCACATAAACATTGCTTAAACTACACATATAATTTTTAGTATGCGTACAATCTTAGTTCACCTAATATTTTAGCCATGCAAATACATTCCCACGTATGTACTCTTGATTAATGAGGTTGATTAGTTCGTCACAGCACACTGTTTAATCATTAAAATTTATCGTTTAGTCTTTTTAATATAAACATATATAAATGGATTGGGTATACCAAAATATTTTATTTTACCCGCTCCAGCAATCCCCCCTTTGGTGATTTTATCACCACCAAACAACCCACAAATTTCAATTTGGTTTCCCCTTTTGCAGAAATTTGAAATGTCTTTTTGCTTAATTAAAATTCTGTTTCTCTTTCATCTTCTCTCTGGGTTCTATCATACATGCTCTCCTTCCACTCTTCCATTTCTATTTCATTGAGATCTTTTTCTGGTTTCTTTTCTCTCTTTTTGTAAATTTCTCTTTTAACCTTCTTTTTATTTCTTCTATATCTACAACACATACATCCTAATCTAAGTAATAATAATACAAAAATCACACAGGTTAATGGAAATAATATTTTCCCTATTATAGTACTACCTAATTTACCTAAGAAAGCTTTTATAGCAGCCATCTTATTACTAATTCTAGTCCAGATACTTTCAACCTCCAGTGGTTTTATATTTCGTCATGCAATTCTGTAATATTTTTGATATAGACTTTTAGATCTCTGCTTTTGTCAGGAATGTAAGTGCAACAATGTTGAACTTTCAGCATTCCACAGACTCCACCCTCTTTTGCCAATAAATATCAAGGGCAAGTCGATTTTGCATGATCATAGCACGCATGGCAACCAATTCAGTGTTTACCAATAGAAATCCTCCAGCTGTGCTTGTTGACAAACGATCCACTATGGTGGACAGCTTCCGAATATTATTTGCATTCAAAGATATTCCCACTGCTGGTATCAAGGCTCCAAAAATATCACCTACAATTTCTAACCAAGTTTCTCTTCTGCTACGCATTAGTAGGTTATTTGGTCCACTATTTTCTACTCTATCCATGTGAAAGATCTTTGGAAAGACCAGGCCTACATAACATGTGCCATACCAATGGTCAGGCAACCTGTAATAAGCCTTGTTCCCACAAATATAATACAATCCACGGAAAACTGGGTCTTCTCCACCTCTGAATCCCTATCCAGATGCAATGAAGTATGTATCATGACACTCACTTGTCCCTATATATATGTAATCATACTGGGATCTTTCTCTCATGATGCATAATTTGCCTTTCTGTGGTGAATCTATAGCTATTGTTGGTCTAACATCACCTTGTGCTTCCTTGTTCCCATCTATTGCCCAAATGTTTTCCCCTTCTTTATGTCCTTCTGCATTCTTGTGTATTTTCAATCTTCTCTCCTCAACCATATCCAAGAATGTTTTCTCTTCTGGTTTCAAACTGCAAGTTCAATTGTTCTTAAAAATATATTCTAGGGTTAGTTCCTTAGTTTCTATAAAAAATTCTCCTAATGTATTAGCATCTTTAGCTGGATTTAATTCTTTATTCATGGGCAATCGTCCAAGAATATTATCTATGTTAGACAAATTATATTCAAATTTTCCTACTTGATAAAATATACTAGTCAAGACGCCACATGTTATTCCATAAGTTGCTGGGAGGTGATGATAAGTCACCCCTTCTGAAACAGATGCAGGTAATTGCATGCAGACGTAGCAATACCTTACTTCCATTGTTTTAACATATCCATACAACAGTTTTGAAAACACATTACTAGAGAAATCATTCATTGACCTATCTTGATGCACGTGCTCTGTGCTTGTTCTAACCGGTATTACTTTTTGTGAGTTTTTCACTATATTAGTCATATTCTCAGTATGTCCTGCTAATGTATCTAGAGTTACTTTGAAAGAGATCAAAAGAGCGAGTACGCTCCAAAGAAGCATTAATAGTCCTGTACAACAGCAACATGTCTTGCACCATCTTCTCATGAAGGTACATCTACTCTTGTTATCATCTATGTTAGCCATCTTGTTAGATCTAACCGTGTCTTTAGCCTCTTCTACTCCGCCTCCTTTAGCTTTTTAAAGCTAAACTTATCAGGTTGTCCAAATATTGCAATTTTCTTATTCAATCCTATGTATTCCTACAAGGATCGCCTAAATTACTCAGCTTGGCCTTTCGTCGTTTTTCACTTCTTTCTCGTCATGCACATGCAGGATTTCCTGATCTTCCGCTTCTTCTCCGATGTCGGATAAGATAACTCTCAGGATTTCCCCAGTCTCTTCTTCTTTTATCAGTTTCAGCCAAGTCTCCTCTGGATTTCCTTGACTATCTGCCTCTTCTCCTTGTTCAGGCAGTGCCACGTACGTCCATTCAGGTGACTTATATTTCTGATTTGGCTTCCTTGCTCGTTTGTTTGCTTCTGACACTTCTGTTTCTCCCTCTTTCTCTGGATGCTGACTAGTTACTTCATTCACTTGTTCAGCCTCTGAGGGTTTAGCTCGTGTCAATCTGTATCTTAATTTCTTAATTTTATTTGGCCAAATATCTCCTTTGGCGTTCCTTCTTGTTTTGCTGTCTTTGCCGTTTCTCTCCTCGATCCAAGTTCTCTTTCTCAGAACCCGACCTTCTGGTATCTCTGTTTCGCTGTCCTCAGATTCTGTTTCATTTGATTCTTCCTTTTCAGAAGTCTCCTTTTCCACCTCTTTGGTTGGCCCTACTTCTGTCCCTCCTCGGGTCTCCGGCACGCAATCTTCTTGCTGACTTATTGTCCCTTCACCTGTCTGGATGTTGCAGTTCCCTACACCTCCTCGGGGATTTTCCGCAATCTGTTCCTCTCTTTCTACAACTGTCCCTTCCTCTTCTTCTTCCAGTATTTTCTCAGGTGGAATTTCTTCTACTCTACTTCTGACTGAATGTTCTTTTCTTTTTTCTGTGTTCACCACTTGCGTTTTGCTCATCTCCAGAATCTGAAGTGTCTGAAATCTGCAATCTTTTCCTCAGAATTTCCTCTCTGGGGGTCTGAACTAGTCTTGGCTCATTTTCCCCCCTTTCAGGGTTTTCTTTTGTTTTTGCGTTTTCACTGCTTGACTCATCACTTGATTCTGATTCGTCAAAGTATTCTTTTCCAATGCCGTCTGCTGGATTTGGAACTCTCAGAGTGTGGCTAGCATGTATCCAGTTCTTCAGTCCTGCACAGTTCACAGCAGTTGTTGTAGTCAGGATGACCTGTCTTGGCCTTCCCAACCTTGGAACCAGGCAGTTTCTTCTTCTGTGTAGTTTTATCCTTACCCAGTCCCCTGGGCTCAAATCATGGTCTGGTTTCCTTTCAAGGGTGGTGGCATCTGCTCCAACCTGGTGAAACACAGAATGAACTGCGTCAGCCAGCCCTTTACAGTAATCCAAAATCATGTCATCAGTTATAGTCATCAGCTTGTTGACTAGCACAAACACATGTCTCATGGCACGGCCCATGATGATCTCGTGTGGACTCAAACCTGTGGTTCTATCGGCAGTAGACCTAATGGTCATCAAAACCAAAGGCAAGACATCAGGCCATTTCAACCCTGTGGCCAAACACATTTTTCCAATTCTATTTTTGATGGTACCATTCATTTGCTCGACCACACCAGAAGCCTCTGGTCGGTAGGCACAATGCAGTTTCTGTTGTACACCCAATGCTTCACAAATCAGTTTCATGATCTCATTGTAGAAATGTCCTCCTCTGTCTGATTCAATGGTTATCGGGAACCCGTACCTTGGGATGAATTCCCTCAACAACAGCTTAGCCACTGTGATTCCATCATTTCTTCTGGTCGGGTATGCCTCCATCCACCTAGAGAACAGACAAACTACCACCAAAACATACCTCAGTTTGTTGTAAGGGGGCATTTCAATGAAATCTACTTGCATTCTAGTGAAAGGTCCTCCTTCCCTACCTTTGGTACCCAGACTCACCACTGTTTTTCTTCCTGGATTGTACTGTTGAGATGTCAAACATCTCTGACAGAGACTCTCTGCAATCAGCCTGAATTTTGGATTATACATCATGCTATCAGGCATTACTGGTCTTCCAGCTCGATATACCCACACATGGTCTTTTTCTCTGGGGGCACATCCTGCTTTTACCCACTGTCTCATTTCCTCATCCCCTGCTTCATCCTGCAGTTGCCTCACTTCTTCCCATGTTCCCACAACGTTAGTAAACATTATGGAGCAAAAAGACATTTCCTTTTCCTTAGACCGATTGATCGAATATTTGTTTCGGGCACAATACTGAGCCATGTCATTAGCAAACCGGTTTCCAGTAGTGATGTAATCACTACCTTGTCCATGAGCAGCACATTTCACCACAGCCAATTCTTTGGGCATTTGTATTGCCTCAAGCAATTTTCCAACCACTTCTGCATTCCTTATGGGAGTTCCACTTGAGGTCATGAAACCTCTTTGCAGCCATAGTTGGCCAAAATCGTGGACAACTCTGAAGCCATACTGGTTGTCAGTCATCACAGTCACTCTTGCATTTCTTCCAATTTTGCATGCCTTGGTTAATGCCACTATTTTGGCTACTTGAGTGGATCTAACTCCTTTCAAGGGTGATGCCTCTATAACTGCTGGAACGGTACACACTGCATAGGCTGCACTCAACACTCCTTCTTCCGTTCTCAAACAGGATCCATCCACAAAAAACACATGATCACTTTCTGGCAGTGGTAGGTCTTTTATATCAGGACGAGGTTTCGTACAATAATCAAGCACATCCAGACAATCATGATCAGCTTCTTCTCTTATCTCCACTCTCTCTGTATCAGACAAAAGTCTAGCTGGATTCACATTCACACATCTTTCCAGACTCACATTGTTCGCACCTAGAATGACCTTTTCATACTTAGTCAGCTGACTATGTGACATGAACTGTGTTCAAAAGGATTGCCACACTATGGGGTACAAACACTTTTACTGGATACCCCATCACAATTCCCTCACTCTGCTATAGGCTTCGGCATGTGGCCGCTACCGCTTTCAGACATCCTGGCAGACCTATTGCCACTGGATGTAGCATTGATGAGAAATAGGCTATTGGCCTTCTTTGTCTTCCATGTTTCTGTATCAACACTGAAAGTGCACACCCATTTCGCTCACTACAGTATAGCTCAAACTCCTTTTCATAGTCTGGCATACCTAGTGCGGGGGCTTCACAAAGACTGTTTTTCAGCTGTTTGAATGCCGCCAATTCTTCTTTATTCAGTTCAAGGGGGTCTTTCACCTCACTTTTTGTCAATTTCACCAATGGTTTGGCAATCAGGGAGAAGTTACTTATCCACTGACGACAGTACCCAACCATTCCTAGGAACATTCTTACTTCTCTTTGGGTCATTGGAGCTCTCATTCCTCTAATGATTCGGATTCTGTCTATGGTTACTTTCCTCAGGCCTTTCTCAATATTATGACCCAAGTATGTCACTTCCTTCTTACAGTACTGCAGTTTTGCTGGAGATACCCTAAGTCCTCCATCTGCCAGATGATTTAGCAAAGCTATGGTATCTGTTTCATAAGCTTCACGTGTCTTTGACGCCACCAATAGGTCGTCAATATACTGGACCAAAACTTAATTTTCAGGCATGGTAAAGCTTTCCAGAGATTTCTTTAACAGCTGATTGAAAATGGAAGGGCTTTCTGTGTACCCCTGTGAGATTCGGCACCATGCCAAAATACGGTTTCCAAACCTGAATGCAAAAAGTGGCTGGCTGTCATGATGCAAAGGTATGGAAAAGAAAGCATGACACAAATCAATTACTGTATACCATTCTGCATCATGTGGGATCTGATACAAAATTACTGAGGGATTTGGAACAATTGGACAACATGAAACGACAATCTTGTTAACCTTTCTCAAATCTTGTACAATCCTGAATTTCCCACTTGGCTTTTTCAGTCCCATGATAGGCGAATTACATGGACTGCTCATTATTTCCCTCAGCACTCCTTGCTGGATCATCTTCTCAATTAAAGGGGTTACCCCTGCTATTATTTGTGGGGTCAGTCTGTACTGTGGAATGTTGGGGTAAACAGCTCCCTCTTTTACAGCAATTCTCACTGGGTCTACATTTCTCATCAGGCCTACATCTTCCCCAGTGAAGTCCAAGTCCGCTGCTTTCACTGTCTGCTTCAATTCTGGGGGCAATTCATCTGGATTGAATACAGCATAGGTTCCAGCAACCTCACACTCTCGATTAGCTATGGTCATTTTATACAGGACATCCTCATCTGGTGTTTCAAAAGCTATTCCGTCTGGTGTACAGAATATGGTGCAATTCATTTTGCACCACAAATCCCTTCCTAATAGATTCACAGGACTGGTGTCACACACCACAAATCTATGCATGTCTGAGAATTTCCCTATTCTGACCTTTACAGGATCAGTAAGGTATGTTTTTATCTGGGTGTTTGACACACCAACTACTTGGATTGCTTCATCCGAAAGAGGAAGATTTTTCACATCTGCTGATCTGACAGTGGATCGTGTAGCTCCAGTGTCTACTAAGAAAGTAATGTTTTCATCATTAACTTTCCCATCTACAAATGGTCCTGTCTGATCTATTTCTAGAGATGCGCCAAGTACGCACTCTGCTTCCTCTTTTCGGCACCGTCAATAGATTTCTTCTGGCTCACTTTCATCATTGTGCATCCAATATTGTGACAGCGCACGCGCGTTGCGTTTTTTTTACCTCTTCTTCATTGTAGAATCCCGTTTCCTTGCTATATCTTTGTGTACTTCGGCTCTGTGGTAAGGGCGGTTTTGGCACTTGATTCTGTAGACCGACAGCCTTCTGCTGTTGCGGCGATGGGCCACTCCCCTCACACTGCACCTGTGGATTTAATGACGGATTTTCATCATTAGCAAGAGGTGGATTTTTACACTCGGATTTCCAATGCCCTAACCTGCCACAGTTGTGACAAGGGAACTTCTTCTTGGCTTCCTCAATGTTACCCTTTCCCTTTCCTGGACCAAACTTTGATTTTATGCCTGGATTATTGGCTTGGTCTATTAGCTGAGCTTCCTGCCTCTTTGCAGCTTTTACTTGAGCCCACATTGCCTTCTCTTTTAGTTTCCGCTGTTTTGCCTCAATTTCATCACTAAAGTATTTAGCATGTCTCAGGATCTCATCTATTTTCTTACTCTGCCAGTCCACGGTGTGCTGCTTGATCATGTCCCCAATCTCAGGACGCAGTCCATACACAAATCTGTACACAAAATTACTCAGGTCCTTTTCTCCCAGGCTGTCATCCCCACTAAACTGTTTAAACGCCAGAATTAACCTCTCATAATATGCATGGACTGACTCTTTCGCTTCTTGATGTGTTCGATCTATTTTAACCCAATCTGTTTCTTTCGGGGGCACTTTATTCTTCAAGAAGACCATGACCTGTTCATACTTCTTCATAACCTCTGGGGCTCCTGTTTTGGGATCCCTCGGGTATTCTTTGGTGGGCCAATCTATGACTATCTTACATTCTGCCCAAAAATCTGCTGGCACTATTATATCAAACAGGCTATTTAGATCAATCCACAACACTTTTGACAATTTCACAAATCTGTCTACCTGTCTGTACCACTCGACCGGCTTTTCCCGTAAACGAGGGAAGTCATTGGAAAATGACAAAATGTCTTGTCTGGTCCATGGGACATGCACATATCCTCCTCCTGGAATCTCTCTCATAGGTAACTCCATTACCACTTTTTCCTTTTCTCTCACAGGAAACGCTGGGAATGTTCTGTCTGAGATGTCATCTCGCTTTCTATACCATCTGCTCTTCCATTTATCCACATCTCCCCATTTCCTTAATATTGTGATTATGTCCCTAATCTGCCCTATTCGTCCTGTAGTGTTCAGATTCTCAATGTCTTTTTCTGTAAAATCCACTCGGTAGGGCTTTTGTAATGCCTTTACCTTGTCCATGTCAATTCCCATTTCACTCGCTATTTCTGCTAGTCTATCATGTAAATTCTTCGCTCTCCAGGTGATGCTCTTGCATAGGAACAGTAGTTCCTTATCTTGGTAGTTTTTCAGCTTTTCTGTGGGAATTGTCCCTACTATCAGTTCTTCTAACACCATCCTCAACTTTGCAACATCAATGGTATGTGATTCTTTTTCTTTATCCTGCAAACCTTTTAGCCAGTCATGCAAATCTTCAGTAGTTATGCCTACTGATTTTTCTGCATTTCCTGGTTCTGTCAGTCTCTGTGGTTCTAACATTGATCCTTCTACCCTTCGGTTTCTCTCTACAGTATCAGAACAATAAAATGAATTCTTTGACACAGGTAATTCCCCTTTACCCATAGCATGTTCCCAGGAATTTCCTTTCGTTTTCATCAGGGGCTGTTCTGTCTGTCTCTGGTTCACATACGGAATGGTTAGTCCCTGCTCACTGTTTTTCTGCTTCTCAAAAATAGGCATAACAGGACCTATGGTCACAGGGACTGTAACTGCTTCTAGATTTTTCGTTAGTTCCCTTATTTTCTCAGTCAATTCTAAGGTGGTTTCTGCTAGAATTTTCATTCTCCACCTTAGTCCCCTTCTCTTTAAGTGAATTTCTCCGTTTTACTTTCGGGGTCATAACTTCTGTTTTAATGATTCTCAGAGTCTCCCTTACTGGTGTTCCTGTGGTTGGCGTTTCTGGTTCCTGTCTGTATGGAGGCGGGCTTTTGTAAAACATATCATCTAGAACATCATCGTCAGTATCACTAGCCCCATACCTCCGGGTTTCTACATGATTTCTTTTTTCTAGACATTGTCTTCCTCCACTTTCTCCTTCCGTTCTAAGAGGAAATAATTCTTCTGTCATACTGGCATCTCGCCACCTCCTCATTCTATCCCTATGAGTTTCTCGATCATTCGGCCGCCCAAACATGTACCGGTACCTAGATCCATTTCTCTGCTTTTCTCGGTCATGCATCTCATCTTCCCACTCCGTCAATGCCTCAAACTGGGTAGGCCTAGGTCGCGGATCTAAACTCATCATCCTTTCCCGTAAGTTCCTTAATATGGCCAAATTAAAAGACCCATCCTCAGCTAGAACTCCGTCTTCCTTTGTATACTTCGCCCAATTGTCTAACCAGATACAGGTATGATACCCATATTTCGCAACCATAAAGGATGCTGGGGTCTTTGCCGGAGGGAGTAACTGTCCTTCCTTAGTCACAATTTTCTTGTCTTTTACAAATACATTTTTCAATTTACTGAACACAGACTTTTTCTTTCTCTCGGGTGAATGATAATACATTTTCCCGTCTTTCGTGAACTCTTTTAGTCTTCTATACCTCGGTTTGATCTGTAATCCAATGGTAGCGCGACTCTTACTCACGCACCAATCCTGGCGCGACTATGTCACTGTCACAACTTCCAATCCCTGCGCGACTCACACTAAAGCACCAATCCTGGAGCGTCTACGTCGTTGTCACAACTTCCAATCCCTGCGCGACTCACACTAACGCACCAATCCTGGAGCGTCTACGTCACTGACTAGCTGTCCAATCCCAGCGCAGTCCTTCTGACGTCTACAGTCGCTGCAGCGGCTTCTACTCCTGACTCCTGTCCTCAGTCTACCCCTCCTTTACAAAACTACTCGGTAGACTTTGTTTCAAATTTACAATACTGGTTAGTTACAACGTACAAACATCTCCATTGTCTGCTCCGCTAACCACAGAATAGCAAAAGACCTTTCCCACGAGAATCCTGTTTTCCCGAGAGCAGCGCTTACCTCTGCCCTACTACAGAATTATTACGTCCGTTGGCAAAGTAGCACATCCCTCTACTTCACCCTTCTACCACGCATTAATTAACTGTTCTCTCCGGAATTAAAACACATAGTTGGAAACGTAATGCTCCTGAGAAGTAACACCAGAGTTCCGCAATTAATTCAAATGCTATTTCATTCACGCACTTTCACACAAAGAAGTACTGTTCATTCACACAGAATCCTGCTTTCCCGAGAACAGCGTACAGTCTGTCCCACTACAGAATTATAACATTCGTTAACAAAGCAGCGCTTACCTCTACTCTGTCCTACTAACAAGCTCAGAGAACACCTGCTACCTTTTCAATAAAAAGCGTTATCGGCAAACCTATTGGTTTCCTGGTACTTTAGACTGAAATTTCACAAATAACTCTTTGCTATCATATACACTTCTCTCACACAGAAATTATCTCTAATGGCGACACTCAGCGATGCCACCGAATCGAACCCAGACAATGCGGCGCGCAACTTCAATTTCCCCGTATACCTACAGGCAACCACAATCCCGTCTTTCCCGAGAACAGCGCTTACCTCTGTCCTACTACGGAATTGTCACCGACTTCTTACATCCCAGAAGCCGTACAGACCACATAGAACTCAATATGACTTCAACATATAGTGTTAATACATATATCAACATCAATTGATAATCAATAAGCTATATATACATGCCAAAATCATCAACTAAAACAATAAAACTCATCTCTAGCTACCCAGAATACTGGTAATTTATATATACACAACTCATCAAACCTAGACAATAAAAACCATCATCTTGCTACCAAGAAAACTGGTGCAGTTCAGAACACAAAATCTCCTCCTGCTTCCATGGACGGAATGATTCCACAGTCACACGCACATACACACATCACACGCTGGTGGGGCCCATAACACCAACATTCATTCCCATCAATCTATCCGTGCCTACAGGGGAGATTGGGTTTCAAATTCCCCTTCCGAACTACAGCTTTATTTCCCTTGGATGGAGGAGACCGCATTTATTTATTTATCCTGACAATTCCTCCATCCGGAGGCCAACTGGATCATTTAGTTGTACTAGTGATTTTGATGATTAACACTTCAATTCTTATGCTAATAAAATACACATTTCAAGAAATAACCACCCGACACAGTTCTTCAAATAATCAATTTCTTTATCTAATTAAATTGCAAGTCAAAATCCTAACAAGTGCAATAGAATTTTGAGTCATAATTACCTATTCTGGCTAATTGTCGTTCTCTAAGTCAGAATCGGGTCCTCAGGAAATCATCAAAGAGTCTAGCGTCCCGTCCTCTGCTGTCAGTGTCGTGAATAGCATCGATCAAGGTGCGTCTCAAGATCGTAGGGTGGTAACCTAATTTCCCTCTCTGGACTACTAATATTTATACTGAAATTTTACATATAAAGGAAACATTTCATAATTTCTAGTCATTTCATTGGCTGAATTCAGCCCCGTCCCAAGATTTTAAGCAACAATTTAAATGTTCACATACGGATGATGTATTAAACTAGGCGTATGGGAAAATCGTTCCCAGGTCAGGAAAGTATCAGTCTATTGTGGAAAAGGTGGCTTTTGGTTCCCAAATGGCCACATTTCTTCCATGTTCAGGGACATTGGCATCTCGCCCAGAGTAGTCTTCATGGACCTGGTTTAGGGGTTCAAGGAGAGGTTGCTACGTAGTCAGTGCAGACGCCTTCCTCTGCTGTCAACTGCATGAAGTCATGTACTTTAGCATGGATTCAGTTGGCGGCCATCTTTTAGCAGGCCAACATAGTCAACTTAAGGTAAAGAAACACAAAACGTAATTAATACATGGAAATGAATAAAACAATGTTATTCCCTTGCTAATACCCTTATGTGTATGCATTTATCTAGCCATTTGCAACAATTAAAGAGATTAATGCGGGTTTATTTAAGCGCAAATCACATAAACATTGCTTAAACTCCACATATAATTTTTAGTATGCGTACAATCTTAGTTCACCTATTATTTTAGCCATGCAAATGCATTTCCACGTATGTTTTCTTGATTAATGAGGTTGATTAGTTCGTCACAGCACACTGTTTAATCATTAAAATTTATCGTTTAGTCTTTTTAATATAAACATATATAAATGGATTGGGTATACCAAAATATTTTATTTTACCCGCTCCAGCATGACCACGTTGCGTTTTGCGCCGTTTCCTGCCGCGGACACTAGGCGACCCACACAAGTGAGGTAACATTTTTTTGTAAGACTTCGGGGAACGCGGGTGGGTGGAAAATTGTGGATCCACGCAGATTCCAGAACTTTCCACCACAGAAATGTGGGGAACATTTTTTTTTTTTGACAATTTTTTAGGTTTGCAAGGGATTCTGGGTAACAGACCCTGGTGGGAGACAGTCAAGTCACCCCATCCTGGATTCCCCTGGGTGTCTAGTTTTCAAAAATGTACAGGTTTGGTAGGTTTCCAAAGGTGCCCGCAGAGCTAGGGTTTAAAAACTACAGCTAGGCACTTTGCCAAAAAAAGGGCCATTTTTCACTGCGAAATTGAGGTGTGACCACGTTGCGTTTTGCGCCGTTTCCTGTCACGGCCACTAGGCTGACCCGCACAAGTGAGGTACCATTTTTCTCATAAGACTTTGGGGAATGCGGGGTGGGTGGAAAATTGTGGATCCACGCAGATTCCAGAACTTTCCACCACAGAAATGTGGGGAAAATGTGTTTTTTTAACAGTTTTTTAGGTTTGCAAGGGATTCTGGGTAATAGAACCTGGTGGGAGGCAGCTAAGTCACCCCATCCTGGATTCCACTAGGTGTCTAGTTTTCAAAAATGTATAGGTTTGCTATGTTTCCCGAGGTGCCGGCAGAGCTAGTTTTAAAAAAATACAGCTAGACACTTCGCAAAAAAAGGGTAACTTTTCATTGTGAAAAAGTGGTGTGTTCACGTTGGGTTTTGAGCCATTTCCTGTCGTGGGCACTATGCCTAGCCACACAAGTGAGGTACCATTATAATCAGGAGACTTAGGGTAATTTATATTTGTAAAGCAACTGTTATTACCTATTGATTTTTGATGCATTTCTGCCTTCCAAATGAAAGACATTGTGTAAAAAATAAGTCATTTTGAAAAATGACCGATAATTCTCATGCTAGTATGAGTATTCCCAAATTCGAAAATGTGCAAATATGTACTTTTTCTAAACTCTATAATTTGTTCCCATTTCAGAAATACATAGGTGTCTTTCATACCTATTTTTCCATGTATACATTTTCCCACAATAATTACTATATACCCGGAACATCATAAAAAACCATTGCAAATTGCTGCTCAGTTTTTGACTCTGAATTCGTCGGGTTCTTGGTGAACCTACAAGTACTATATATCCCCACAACCAGGAAGTTCCAGCAAATGTAACGGTATATTGCTTTCAAAGAGCTGTCATAATTAGAAGAAGTTACAGGTAAAAACGTTGACACAAAAGGCTGTTTTTTCCAACTAATTTTCAATTCTTACTATATTTAACTGTTAGTTTCTATAAAGAAACCTTGATGGATATACACAAATTACCCCTTGCTGAATTCAGAATTGTATCTACTTTTCTAAAATGTATAGCTTTCCAGGATCCATTATTGTTTTCACACCCATTTCTACCATTAACTGGAAGGAGGTTGAAAGCACAAAAAATAGAAAAAAAAGGCTATGTCCCAGAAAAATGCCAAAACTGTATAAAGAATGTTGGTTTTCTGACAAAAGTCTGTCATTCCCTGAAACCTGGGAAAACGGTGTTTTCAGCCCCACAAACCCTATTTTGATTCCATTTGCAGAGAAAAACCCAGACGCTTTCATTTGCAGCCCGTTTTCCCCCGAAAAAACAACAAATTGCTGTATTTTGGCTAATTTCTGGGACCCCAACAGGGGAATCCACAAACCCTGGGTACCTTTAGAATCCCCATAATGTTGGAAGAAAAGGACGCAAATTTGGCATTGATACCTTGTGTGGTCAAAAAGTTACCGGGGCCTAAGCGCGCACTACCGCAAATAGCCCAAAAAAGGCTTAGCACAGGGGGGGAAAAGGCCTAGCAGCGAAGGGGTTAATCAATTACAATTGATTCTCTTCCCACCATATACCCTTACAAAACCCACAACCTACACCTCAAATTTAATGTGAAAAAATGTATTGCTCAATTAACATGATTAATTGTCAATTAAAAAATGTATAATAAAAAAATATTGATTAATTATAATTGATTTACTTCCCACCCTATACCCTTACAAACCCAAAACCCACAACTAAAATTTAAAGTAAAAAAAATCATTACACTATCAACATAGTTAATGATCAATTAAATAATTTTTATTAATTAAAACTAATTTTAAATTTTAATTATAATATTCCCAACCTCTACCCCTACAAAACCCACACCCTGCACATGAAATGTAACGTAAAAAAAATTAATTGCACAATTAACATAATTAATTATCAATTCCATAATTAATATTGATAAAAAATGAATTATTAATTATTACAATTACATTACTCCCCACCCTGTACCCCTATAAACCCCACAACCCGCTAAGGTACTAAAAATCTCAAAAATGTATTCAACTAAATGTAATATTATCTAAAAATGTAACAACTATATTAATTGACATAAACTATAATTATTCAAAACATTTATTACATATACATTTAAAATATAAACTAAAATACATAGCAAATAATTTTAAAAAGCTGTATTTTTGAAAATGATATTAATGATTTCGATATTTTCAAAATTCATATTACTTATCTTAAAACCGATATTGTTGACAACGATATTCTTACATATAATATTTTTATATCACAATATTTTAGACATGATATTTTGGTATGACAATATTTTGGTTTCGATAAGACATTTCTCAGGCACTACATGGCATATTGGGCATATTTGGGCACATTGGGAATCACCAGGCTAACTAGACAACTAGAAGGGAGTTGACGCTAGTTGCAGAGTTGCAGGAGAATGGGAAGGAGTTGAAGAACAGGCATCTGGGGCACCTGAAGCATCTGAGGTAGGGTACTTTTACAAGATGACATCTAGGTGTTTGTGCTCAGGTCTTTTAATCTCTACTTCTGGTCCATCCGCTATTAGTTCCCCCACAATTTTAAAAACTAAAAACATTATTATGCGAAAGAAGCCTCAGTCCCATTTGTCTCTCCTGAGATGTTAGGCACAAATAAAGATGACGATGTAAGTTTAGTTACTGTTTTGTTCCAGGGAACTGCCTTACATAAGGCCAGTCGATTTGTTCACAGCCCAGTTCTGGCTGATCTTCTGTGTCAGCCCAATACATGTTGTTGTCGAGACGAAATAGTGGAAGAAATGGACAGAGAGGCCGCTCTTAAGATGAATACTGTTGGCAACAAATTAGAGTCCGAGTCCAGTCCTACGAGTTCCATGGCTGCATTTGGTGGTCAAGATGCTGCCTCTGAGACGTAAATGTTGCCCTCTAAAGAGACTTCCCGAGAGGCTCATGGTGGACTCGTTGATTCATGTAATGGTGACCCTGGTGTAGTGGAGGACTATTCCCCGGCAGATATTGCTGCTCTACCAGAGAAGAATCAGACTAGGAAGGCTAACGTAAAATCAGTCATTGACCCGGACCTGGTTGTGAACCTGCCTCTGGATTGCTTACTTAGTCGTCCATCATTACAGGTGTTATATAGTAGTTCACCATCTTTGAGGGTTTCTTTATTGGCTCAATGGACTCTTTGAATTGTGATTTATCTGTGTCCACAATTGCTCAAGTACTTGCACAGCTATTTAATCTGGAAGGGGAGTGGTCTAGTGGGGAAAGGACCCACTCTAATATTTTATTATGTGTGATGAAGGCCCTATCCTCGATTTTGGCTTTGCTGATAGTTCAGTTGCAAATTCTGATCTTGTGCTGGATGTGTTGTCCCCAATTCTAATGGGCGTTCAGCACCTCACCGCCTCAGGCTTGTGGTCAAGGAATTAGGATAGGGGTACTGAAAGGAAATCTCAGGCCTCCCAGACTAACTTAGAGACAGGAAATGGGGTGGCAAAAATTGGAATTCAGTTAAGAGGCTATTGTGAACTTGGGTCCACTGTTCATGGACAGTCTAATGGTAATCCTGAGGCCACTAAGGAGACTGATAACATGTCCTGTTCTTCCTTTTTAAATCATTTATCTGAAGAACGATGTTATGTAGCCCATAGTGCAAATGTGACTGTAATTGAGAAACCTCTTCCTGTTTTGCCTGTTATATTTCACATCAGTACCCTAATATAGGTCCAGGGAACATCATACACTTTCCCTACATCAGCTCCCGTTATTTCATATGAACAAGCCTTATAAGGACATAATGCCAACTAAGGACAGAATGCCTTATATGGACATCACGTCTTAAAAGGACTGCAGCCTTTTATGGACTAAACCTTTCACCTAGTTCCATGCCGAGGGTGGGTTTTTCCCAATCGATATTGCTAAAGCATCATCCTTAGCACATATGAATAATTGATGAGTACACTCTCCAGGGGGTATACTTCACCTCTCCAATCGACGAACAAGATTTAATCCCCAATGTCATCCTCATATTGAACAATGGGAAACACATGTACAAAGACTATATAAATACAGCACCTTTTGCTATCAAAACGCAGGAGGGACCCGAGATATCATGGCCGACACACTGACCAGAAACGCTGTAGCTCCGTCATGCCATCGCTCCAGCTGACAGTGGTCTGACGATCCCTTGTGGGTTGTCCAGCTCAAGTCCAGAACAAACTCCCACACTCTCACTATTCAGGTATGGGGGTTTGACTAAAGCCTAGTTGGATTCTTGGCTCATAGGCTCTTAGGCTTAGGCTATATAGCACTTACTTACATGCTAGGTACACTTAGGTACATCTAGTCAGACATCTTAGGAGTACACACTTCATTTTATAAATGCATATTCTTATTCATGTATATGTTCATGACTATTGAAAAATTGTAGAACAATATTATTTCTTTTTATTCCCTGTACTGCTGGTTCTGTATCTTTGCTACTGTGTTACAGTTGTAACAGCACACATATTCTACATGAGAAGAAATACTTTACAATAAATTCTTATTGTAAGCACGTTCAACTGTTTCTTCTCTGTATCTCTCTGAGAGCAAAAACAAGCAAGCACGAGTGACTAGGTGAAAAGTAATATAATGTTTCCACGAGTCTGAGATTATTGTGTTCTAAGGTTGCCAAAAACGAGTCTCTCTGAGAGCAGGAGATTCTAGTGGCACTGTGAGCTAGCTAATGGAAACCATAGGCTAATATATGCAGCGGGGGTGTACAGAGTCAGTCTGCCACCAGACCCACAGTATATGTTATCCGTAAACGTCTTAGGTCCTGCATGACAGGTTACTTTTGCTACTACCCTACATGGCTCCCAATGTGATATATTGAAGGCGCACTTACTCAACAGTAGAATCTGAGTAGCCCGGTCGTGCTTCTTCTTATTCTCAGAGACCCTACCTACAAAACCCAGAGACGTCTGAAACAAGTGGGAAAAACTCTGTCACAGCTGAGTAGGCGAGATATCCTATGTATTGACTGTAGGTTAAATCAAGCTTGAAAGGAAAATGTCCCAAAATTGTGCATAAAACCTTTGTGTAGAACCTTTTCCATAGCTTCCTTAGATAATTCGCCTGTGTTCAAAACA
The DNA here is from genome assembly GCF_964204655.1 of Triturus cristatus. NCBI lineage: Eukaryota > Metazoa > Chordata > Amphibia > Caudata > Salamandridae > Triturus > Triturus cristatus. Next base: position 1,793,520,876 of record NC_140589.1, on the reverse strand, counting down.
CAATGGTTGAAGAGAGAGATTTCTAGCCCAAGGACTCAATCAGTCTGGTGAGGAAGATGCAAATGCAATATAAATTGCACCCAAAGTAAGACAAACCTTAACAGTTAAACTACTCAAACATGGGTTACCACCCAGAGGAGGTGCAGTAATATTCGTGATAGAGGCACACCAAGATTTCAATACCAAAAGGAAAGGAGAGTGCCTGCCATAGGTTGATAGGGGGAACAAGGCCCTAAATAGGGTCCGAGCAATTAATACCCACCGCCAATAGGCAAACCCAGACAAACAGGTAATGATAAAGATAGATTTATAGATCTTTTGATCATTTTTTTATTTTGATCCTTTTTATTTATGCAAATACCGTGATTTTTTGCGTGTGTTGGTTAGCATCAAGAACCAGAAATGGATATCTAAACATTACAAAAATCCTATACATGAAATTGTTAACAGTCCCAAGCAAAGCTCCTTCAAAACAACACAATCATACTATCACTCATTCAACAGCATCATCATTCACCACATAACAAAAATACACAAAAATGGAGACATATACGTAATTCCACAGTTCAAATTCAATGAAAAATAGTTTAAAAAGCACAAATGAGCACAATTTAAGCAGCCAAGATAGGCTTAAGAGCGCCAACGCGCGTTTCGGTGTAGAAGCCCCGACAGGGGTTGCACCTTCATCAGGGCAAAGGAGGACACGTAGGGTGGGACTGGCACACCTATGGATATGAACAAAATTAAATAGATCATATAAAAAATAAATATACAGATGTATGAATATACAGATTCAGTTGCCGAAGTACAGTTAGAGGTCAAAATTTAAATGAATAAATCATACACTGTAGGACTCTAATTTACAATCTGTCAATAAGGTATGCCAAAAAGATCAATAAAGTCTATAAGGGATAGATCATTTGTCAAAAAAGGTTTGCCATAGGTCAGTAGGGTATGTCTGCCCCACTGGTCCCACATTGGCTTGAAAAGAACCACACTGAACAGGATCTCAAGTGGTCTATCCTGGAGAGAATTGTTACCCACCCCGGAAAAGATCCCACACAGACCCATAAAAAAAGAGAGGTATTCTGGATATACCTCCTTAACGCAGTGAACAAAGGCCTTAATGAACATTGCCCATGGGAAAATGCTATTCCATGACCCCACTGGCTAATGTCCATATTCGCCCTTTCCCCTTTTACATCCTGGGATCCCCCTAATTGGTTTGAATCTCTGTATCTCCTGAGTGCTCTCTGTGTTTGCTGACCTCTCCTTTTTGTGACTGAGGTTTATTGGCATTTCCTCAGCTTCTGATTTTAACTGATCTCACCCATGTTTGATGGACCCTGTGCCTTCTGCCTAGTTTTCCTTCATTCTACATTTTTTATATTCCTTTTTTTGCCCTTCTTATTCCTGTTATCCTCTACTTCCCTTCCTTATAATTGGGAAAGGCTGGAAACTTTCTGTTTGAACCGGGTATATTCTACTCTTTTAACATGGCCGCCGTGTTTGTTCCTTATTATCTTCCCTTTTTATGCCTTGTTTATTTTTACTACTTATCTTCGCGTTAATCACTTCGGGCTGCCGATTGGCTATCTCACTTCCTGTGTTGACTTATGAGGAGACGAGGCCCGCCCTCCCTGATATTCCCTTGCACGGAGACGTTACATCCGCGCTGCTTCAGAGAGATTTATGCTCCGTGTCATATTGTTGTTTCTGCTGGCGAATACAGGTAAGCGGCCGGCTATCTATCCGGACTCCCTCTCTCTCCCTCTCTCTTTCCTCCCCCACCTGTGGCCATTCGTGCGCTGACAGTACGTTTGAAATGTATCCCTCTTGCCCCCGCAGGCTACAACGCATGCTTTACCCCCCTCTTCATTTCAATATCGCGCTCTACCTCTGGGGAGACTGTTGGATCTCGAGTTTTTTCGCTTGACGAGAGAAACCCTCCTCTGCCCTTACCTATTGGTGACGAATCATCCTTCGCCCCCGTCACAACTAGGACTGATCTTTAAACAACTGACGGGTAGGTACCTGATAGTGCTCCTCGCCCATTTTCGCTTATTATAACCTCCCTTTGATGTATGTCGGGTTGAGCCCGTAAACATTGTTTTTGTAATTTTTTCAGATCTATTACCTCCCCAGGCCTTCATCCTTTCCCAGAAACCTGCTCTCCAGTTGTGAACCACCTCATTTACCTATTTTGTGGAAAATCCTTCAACTGTTAGGTACTTGTTGGCCCCCCCTTCCTGAGAGCATTCAGTAATCCTTGTATACTGATTATGCTATATTCCTCCCTCACTGATGGGTTATAAGGTTGCACCAGTAACGGTTAATCTCTGTGGTTCTTTTCCAGGCTTTGACCAGTTCTTCTATTTGGGTTCATTCAGTTTCCTGCGCCCTCTGTTTTTTGCCCTGTATTTATGAAAAAGTTTTTCTTATTCCTACTTATTAGTTGCACGCTGACTCTTATTGTTTTTTCACTTATTGCCTTTTTAAAAAAAATACACACATATGTGTTCTTCTCCTCTCTGCACTTTATTTCAATTTTTAATGTAAACCTCTATCCTTCTTATTTAACCCTACTGACCGATGGCAAACCTTTTTTGACAAATGATCTATCCCTTATAGACGTTATTGATCTTTTTGGCATACCTTATTGACAAATTGTAAATTAGAGTCCTACAGTGTATGATTTATTCATTTAAATTTTGACCTCTAACTGTACTTGGGCAACTGAATCTGTATATTCATACATCTGTATATTTATTTTTTATGTGATCTATTTAATTTTGTTCATATCCATAGGTGTGCCAGTCCCACCCTACGTGTCCTCCTTTGCCCTGATGAAGGTGCAGCCCCTGCTGGGGCTTGTACACCGAAACGCGCGTTGGCGCTCTTAAGCCTATCTTGGCTGCTTAAATTGTGCTCATTTGTGCTTTTTAAACTATTTTCCATTGAATTTGAACTGTGGAATTACGTATATGTCTCCATTTTTGTGTATTTTTGTTATGTGGTGAATGATGATGCTGTTGAATGAGTGATAGTATGATTGTGTTGTTTTGAAGGAGCTTTGCTTTGGGACTGTTAGCAATTTCATGTATAGGATTTTTGTAATGTTTAGATATCCATTTCTGGTTCTTGATGCTAACCAACACACGCAAAAAATCACGGTATTTGCATAAATAAAAAGGATAAAAATAAAAAAATGATCAAAAGATCTATAAATCTATCTTTATCATTACCTGTTTGTCTGGGTTTGCCTATTGGCGGTGGGTATTAATTGCTCGGACACTATTTAGGGCCTTGTTCCCCCTATCAACCTGTGGCAGGCACTCTCCTTTCCTTTTGGTATTCTGAGTTCCCCTGTTCTGCCTGCCCTTATCCGTTTTCAGGGGTCCCCCTTCTTAGTGGATATTTAGTCACAGCCCTGTGCTGTGGGGGCTAATTGGTCCTTTTCATTGGAATAATTGTGCTTTAATTGTTTCTCACCCTTTTGTTTTGTTCCCTGTATCTGATCACTTTTATGCATTTATATTTTGATTTTTGATTAACAACTTACCTAGGACCTCATTACCGGGGGGTTTCCCCTGCCCTCTTTCACCATGGAAAGTATCAAAACTTTCGGATTTTCAGACGAAGACTTTGCTAAAATGATAGGTTTAGCTGCTGGCAGTGACCAACAATTTACTTTTAATAAAGGGTTGGAGGGGGAATGGACCAAACTCCTGAATCTGAAGAAAAAGAGTAAACGCACTGAATTCCATGCCAAATTCATGCTGGAATATCTAAAAGCGGGAACAATCCCTATTGGACTAAGAGTCAGAAATATACCTGGCCTCTTTATAGAGATCAGACAATTCTTAGAAAGATGGGCCCTAATATCCAACAGATGTTCCAGAGATTGGATGATGTTGATTGTGGAAACCGCCAGAGAGGTCATAGCTATCCTCAATAGAGAGATAGAAGAACTGGAAGAAAAACTGAAAAAAGACAATTCTGTTGAAACGGGGAATAAGAAGCAAGAGGAAATCTGTTTAGAACTTGATTCCTTCACAGATTACATCTTAAAGAGAAAAACAGATAAGCTCAGAAAAGACATCCGCGCATTCACCCAAGAACGCGCATATCCTTATCTAACTACCAACTTCTATAACACCCCAGAAGATTCCACCTCTGGCAGCAATACCCCCAGATGGGGCAACAGACGGGTGACCACATTCTCAGACACCACTGACTCTGAAGGTGAGGGCCCCAGTAATTATGATCCTAGTTATCAACATAAGCAAGACACCTTTGAAAGACCAACCATGCCTAATCGTTTTTTAGGCAATCGCAGGGGGAACTCCCGCCCCAGAACGCGGAACCCACATCAAAGGAACTACCATCAGGATCAACCCCAGCCACAAATGTACATCCAAACACGCCAACAACAATACTGGAAAACGTAAAAAGTATTCCTGTGTTTAATCTGTCGAATACCTGTGTGGGTCCTGAAGCTCTGACTCTCTTATCCAGGGGTCTTTCCTTTGTTCCCACGAACAACTTCAGTAAATTTGATCTTCTGAAAGATCTTTATCTTTTTTTCCGTAAAATTAGATTAAAAAAATATTTTTTTAACAGACCTTCCCTTGAAACTGAAGAAAATCCATCAGGCCTTAAACCCCCGTCGAACTTCACTCCCTCGTTGGAAGTAGTGGGCCCGGAGGTTGGCATCTTCCAGAAGATCGTCACTAAAAAGATATGCAAAATCATCAAATATGTACCCACACCCCCCAGCAACCTCTCGAGTGAGGAAACCAACACGTTGCTAACCCTGAAATCCAACAAAAACCTTACCATCAAACCTTGCGACAAAGGCGGGGGTATTGTGATCTTTGATACCCCGACATATATCGACAAGATGAATACTCTTCTGGCTGATGACAGATACTATAAACCTATTGGCAATAACCCTGAATCTACCCTGAAAAAATGCATCCTCACATTGGTGGAGGAGGCCGTTGACAAAGGACACATATGTTCCAAAGAAGCGGAGTTTTTGACACCCAGCTATACCCGTATGCCCATTATCTATGGGGTCCCTAAGACCCACAAAAACACCTTGAATCCACCCCTGAGACCGATAGTATCTACTATCGGTTCAGCCACAGAACCCCTATCCAAATATATTGACCGTTTTCTCCAACCTTTGGTCAATAAATTGGAATCCTTTGTCAAAGATACTGGCCACTTCATTTCCAGAATCGAGGGAGCGTCCTTTTCTTTTGATAGTGAACTGTTGGTTACCTTGGATCTTGAATCCCTATATACCAACATCCCCCAGGAGGGAGCCCTATTGGTTATACAAGAGATCCTGGCATCTGAGCCCGAGATTACCAATGCTCCTTTCATTATCCAATGTCTCAAAATAGTTCTCTATGAAAACTATTTTGAATTTAACCATTGCTTCTTTCAACAGACACAGGGAGTCAGTATGGGGGCTTCCTGTGCTCCTAGCATTGCATGTCTCTATATGGGACATTTCGAACATAGGAACATCTACAATGAAATGGCCCCCTTTCATGAAAATATTCGCTCTTGGGTCCGATTAATTGATGATGTCTTTTTCATCTGGGAGGTGGATCAAACCTCTCTTGATGTCTTCTTATCGTGGATTAATGCGGCTGACATTAACCTCAAGTTCACGGGCCACTCTAGCAACATCCAATTGGAGTTCCTTGATGTTTGGATCAAACACAATGAAAACAAACTCTACGTATCTTTATTTACCAAACCTACTGCAAGGAACACCCTTTTGCAGTATGGCAGTTATCACCCCCGCTCCCAAAGGGACAGCATTCCATTCAGTCAGTTTCTTCGAATTCGAAGAAACTGTTCCAACATCAAAGACTTCCTCGACCAAGCTGATGTACTTAGGAGTAAACTCATCCATCGGGGTTATCCCCATAAACTTATAAAGGACTCCCTCAAGAGGGCTAGATACTTCAACCGTGACTCCATGTTTCTCCCCAAGGAAAAGCAACTTGCTGACAAATTAGTCTGTGTGACAAAACACTCCAACATTGATCACAAATTGGGACAGACGATAAATTCTTGCTGGTATCTCCTCAACATGGGCAATGAGGATTATACACTCCCTAAACCTAGTTTTGCATTCAAAAGGAATAAAAATTTGAAGAACCATCTGGTCAGAGGTAAACTTCAGGAACCTCCCTCTCTTCACCAAAAAGCTATCACTGGCCTTGGACCCATTTTGGGCAACCATCGGTGCGGCAACTGTCAGGCCTGTCCCAATGCTATTACAGGAGATACCATTGATACTCCAGAACGCCAGATCAAACTATCTAAAATGACTAATTGCCGTACCTCCAACATTGTGTATGTGATTTTTTGTCCATGTCGCTTGATTTATGTTGGAGAGACCGGACGGGAATGTAGGACCAGAATTGGGGAACACAAATCCAACATTCGAACGAAGAAACTGTCTGCCCCACTGGTCCCACATTGGCTTGAAAAGAACCACACTGAACAGGATCTCAAGTGGTCTATCCTGGAGAGAATTGTTACCCACCCCGGAAAAGATCCCACACAGACCCGTAAAAAAAGAGAGGTATTCTGGATATACCTCCTTAACGCAGTGAACAAAGGCCTTAATGAACATTGCCCCTGGGAAAATGCTATTACATGACCCCACTGGCTAATGTCCATATTCGCCCTTTCCCCTTTTACATCCTGGGATCCCCCTAATTGGTTTGAATCTCTGTATCTCCTGAGTGCTCTCTGTCTTTGCTGACCTCTCCTTTTTGTGACTGAGGTTTATTGGCCTTTCCTCAGCTTCTGATTTTAACTGATCTCATCCATGTTTGATGGACCCTGTGCCTTCTGCCTAGTTTTCCCTCATTCTACATTTTTTATATTCATTTTTTCGTCCTTCTTATTCCTGTTATCCTCTACTTCCCTTCCTTATAATTGGGAAAGGCTGGAAACTTTCAGCTTGAACCGGGTATATTCTACTCTTTTAACATGGCCGCCGTGTTTGTTCCTTATTATCTTCCCTTTTTGTCCCTTGTTTATTTTTACTACTTATCTTCGCGTTAATCACTTCGGGCTGCCGATTGGTTATCTCACTTCCTGTGTTGACTTATGAGGAGACGAGGCCCGCCCTCCCTGATATTCCCTTGCACGGAGACGTTACATCCGCGCTGCATCTGAGAGATTTATGCTCCGTGTCACATTGTTGTTTCTGCTGGCGAATACAGGTAGGCAGCCGGCTATCTATCCGGACTCCCTCTCTCTCCCTCTCTCTTTCCTCCCCCACCTGTGGCCATTCGTGCGCTGACAGTACGTTTGAAATTTATCCCTCTTGCCCCCGCAGGCTACAACGCATGCTTTACCCCCCTCTTCATTTCAATATTGCGCTCTACCTCTGGGGAGACTGTTGGATCTCGAGTTTTTTCGCTTGACGAGAGAAACCCTCCTCTGCCCTTACCTATTGGTGACGAATCATCCTTCGCCCCCGTCACAACTAGGACTGATCTTTAAACAACTGACGGGTAGGTACCTGATAGTGCTCCTCGCCCATTTTCGCTTATTATAACCTCCCTTTGATGTATGTCGGGTTGAGCCCGTAAACATTGTTTTTGTAATGTTTTTAGATCTATTACCTCCCCAGGCCTTCATCCTTTCCCAGAAACCTGCTCTCCAGTTGTGAACCACCTCATTTACCTATTTTGTGGAAAATCCTTAAAACCGTTGGGTACTTGTTGGCCCCCCCTTCCTGAGAGCATTCAGTAATCCTTGTATACTGATTATGCTATATTCCTCCCTCACTGATGGGTTATAAGGTTGCACCAGTAACGGTTAATCTCTGTGGTTCTTTTCCAGGCTTTGACCAGTTCTTCTATTTGGGTTCATTCAGTTTCCTGCGCCCTCTGTTTTTTGCCCTGTATTTATGAAAAAGTTTTTCTTATTCCTACTTATTAGTTGCACGCTGACTCTTATTGTTTTTTCACTTATTACCTTTTTTAAAAAAATACACACATATGTGTTCTTCTCCTCTCTGCACTTTCTTCCAATTTTTAATGTAAACCTCTATCCTTCTTATTTAACCCTACTGACCGATGGCAAACCTTTTTTGACAAATGATCTATCCCTTATAGACTTTATTGATCTTTTTGGCATACCTTATTGACAGATTGTAAATTAGAGTCCTACAGTGTATGATTTATTCATTTAAATTTTGACCTCTAACTGTACTTGGGCAACTGAATCTGTATATTCATACATCTGTATATTTATTTTTTATGTGATCTATTTAATTTTGTTCATATCCATAGGTGTGCCAGTCCCACCCTACGTGTCCTCCTTTGCCCTGATGAAGGTGCAGCCCCTGCTGGGGCTTGTACACCGAAACGCGCGTTGGCGCTCTTAAGCCTATCTTGGCTGCTTAAATTGTGCTCATTTGTGCTTTTTAAACTATTTTTCATTGAATTTGAACTGTGGAATTACGTATATGTCTCCATTTTTGTGTATTTTTGTTATGTGGTGAATGATGATGCTGTTGAATGAGTGATAGTATGATTGTGTTGTTTTGAAGGAGCTTTGCTTTGGACTGTTAGCAATTTCATGTATAGGATTTTTGTAATGTTTAGATATCCATTTCTGGTTCTTGATGCTAACCAACACACGCAAAAAATCACGGTATTTGCATAAATAAAAAGGATCAAAATAAAAAAATGATCAAAAGATCTATAAATCTATCTTTATCATTACCTGTTTGTCTGGGTTTGCCTATTGGCGGTGGGTATTAATTGCTCGGACCCTATTTAGGGCCTTGTTCCCCCTATCAACCTGTGGCAGGCACTCTCCTTTCCTTTTGGTATTCTGAGTTCCCCTGTTCTGCCTGCCCTTCTCCGTTTTCAGGGGTCCCCCTTCTTAGTGGACACAAAGATTTCAAAACAGAGGTATTCTACTTATGGGTTATATTTCAAGCAGCAAATGCTATAACAAAAACTTTTCATTATTACTTACATGATGACATTCCAGCGGTCTACACTCCATTTGAGGAGACTGAGATTCCGCTTACTTTCCAGGAGCATATTTTCTGGTTTAATGGCGTCCTACCCCAAAGAAGAACAAGAGAAAGGCTTGGTGCTGTAGGGATTCCAGGAGCGACATGGCCGATATTTGCGACCTAATCACCACATCCAGACATTTACACAATGCCACACGATGAACTACTTGTTCAACACAAAGGTGTATTTTCTTCACAAATTTGATGAAGAAGCGTTGTCATATGTGGATGATATTTATCTGACTGATGACGACTTGATGAGGCACTTGACCAGGGCAAGTACCATAATTATGGGATTTGCCGCAGAGGTCTTTATGTTCACCTTTAAAAAGTCGAAAATAGCCTAACTCAATGTCCTATTTTTGGGATATGAGCTGTCAAATGAAGGCAAAAGTCTGGCAGCTAACTTTTTAGAAAAGTGTGCACTGCTCCAGCCTCCAAAATCAATTATTAACATATTAATATTCTTCGTTTAATCCAGGAAGACATGATTACTTCAAAACACTTACAAACACGCGTAAACGTACACCATTTAGTGATCCAAATAATTGCGGGTCAATGTGGGTACACATATTTGACCTTTAATGAGGGAGAAACTGTACCAATCGCTTACAAATCACACCTGTACACAAATGCAGAAATGAGCTTTACTTAAAATACTGAGTGCCGTTCAGACTGCCGTAGCAAGAGAAAAAGCACTGGCTCAGGGGAAACGCATTATTGTCGTAACTCCAGTACCAGCTTTAGAAGGTGTTACAAAGGCCAATGTCCCAAATGTGAAAGCGTTACATCCCAGGATACAATGGGCAAATTCTCTAACTGCAAAAGACGTTGAATACAGATTTGATCCCAGTTTAAAAACTCAGGCATTCCTGCAATATGAACAAGAATATCCTCTACCAAATGAAATCTTGCCTCTTGAGCAATATGAATATATTATATACACTGACGGATCTGCGCAACTGGCCATAGGGAGTAAGCAACAATATTTTTCAGCGTGTGCAATCGCAAAAGGTCGCATGCATGATGGCAAGTTCCATCCTAGTTGCACAAAAACGCAATCTCTAAGAGACTGCCCGGCTCAGTTGACAGAATTAAAAGCACTGACACTTGCACTAAAAAATACGGATCACGAATTCTCCACATTAATCGTGTGTGATTCTTTTTATTGCGTACAGTCGTACAATGAGTACCTACAACATTGGGAGTATCTTACTAAATGTTTGGTGCCTGTTCCCAATTTGAAGTACTGAGGATGGATTTAAGTGATCACAGTATTCTCTTGGTGGCAACTGATTTAGAGTTCAAGGCGCTTGAGTCCTGGAACTCCAGAAATGACACCATTGTTTACAATAAAACAAATGAACATACTTTTTGGTCAAATAATAACATGATGAATTTGGCCACTCATTTGTAACCAGCGAGTTTACGCTCTTCTGCTACAGCACTAGAGAACCCTATTGCCTGGTTTCAAAAGCAGCTGTCTCTGTTTTAATCATGTGAGAGTTAAAATAGAATAACTAGTGTTAAATCATTCGTGGTTATTTATTGGGAGGTAAAAATGGGAAACTGCGATTTATTCCCTAGATAAGAAACAATTGAAAGACCTGTTGTATTTTAGGCACAGGGATATCAATCGGCTGAAGCAGGTGCAAACTATACTGAAGGTGTCTGAACGAAGCGAAAGAGTGAGAAGGAACAGAAATGGATTAAATTGGATTAAGTTGACAGAAGTCACTCTTTTTGGTGACTCGTGAAAATATTGGACTTTAATAGCCGAATACTGTGATTCCAGAATTTAGGCTGAGGCCATTCCAATATCCGAAACAGAGTGGGCCCTACCTATATCAAAGGTATATACCACCAATTCCAGCTGTAGGATTCTATTGGAGTTGAATGATGAGATAGAGAGTTTTATTAAGGGTGTAAGGTACTCTGGGGCGCTGGGCCCGGGTAAACCCCCGATATCTATCAAACAAGGTATTTCTGCATGGGCTCTCTTTTTTGTGTCCGGTGTTTCAACACTGTTGTCTGTATGGGGTCATACCTTCATCCTGGAAAGGAAGTGTTGTTGTGACTCTTTATAAAAAGGGTCATACAACCTCTCCTGCTAGTTTCAGGCAGATTGCTTTTTTTATGCGATTGGGAAATTGTTTGCCAAGAGCATTCTTCTTCACCTGCAGGGTTGGGCATTTTGTAATAACTTTATTCCTGTTCAGCAGGCTGGTTTCCGTAAGAACTGTGCAACCTTAGATAATATACCTGCCTTTCAAACACTGATTGAGAAGTATGCTGTGGGTAAGGGCATGGCTTTATATTCTGCCTTTATTGATTTCTCAACAGCGTTCGATGGGGTTGACCGTGGGACCTTGTGGGGGAAATTGGTTGCACTGAGGATACCTGCTCACCTGCTAAGATTGATCATTGCTCTGCACTGTGTAACTTGAACTCAGGTTCTGATGGGAGGGAACCAGGGTCTATCCAGCAAAGTGGAAACACATAATGGTTTCAATTAAAGGTGCTTACTTGCGCCCCTTCTTTTCTCCCTTTACATCCATGATTGAACATGCAGAGTCAGATGGGCTAAGGGGGACCCACCTAAACTAGGATCAATGAGAGTTGGTTTTTTACTCTTTGCAGATGATGCTGTTCTGTTGGATTGGACTACAGAGGTGCCTTTCTGAGCTTGTAAACTATGTTGATGAACACCTTTTAGAAATAAACATTTCCAAGAGTAAAGGTATGGTTTTTAGATTTTAAAGGTGCAGAGTTAGGAACAATTTGCACTGGTTCCTGAAGAATGATAAGTTGGAAGTGGTGAAGTTGTACCCATATCTTGGTAGAATCTTCTCTAGTAAATGCTTATATGAGGATCAGTCAGTGTAGAACTAAGTCATTATCTTAAGCTTCAGTCATTTGCAGACTATACAAGTGCTGCGGTCAAAGGCATTTTGCCCATGTTTTGCTGATTTATAAGTTATAATTGCGCTTTCACTGAGCAATGCCTGTGAAGTAATGGAAGGGCGGTATTGGTCCTTTTTCGAGAAGGTTGAGTGGTGTATTTGGCACCAGATCTGTAATTTGAATTGCTCAGCTATACCTTTGGCCTTCAGACTTGAGTTTGGGCTCCTCTCTATAAATGTGTTTGCCTTGGCAGCTGTCCTAAGGTGGGAGAATAACATACTGAATAGTGACTAGCATTCTATTCGGGCTGCATTAAAATCTGAAATTTGTTATAGCTTAAAGTGCTGTCTTTTCAAATTATGTGAAAGCTCTGGATATATTTGAAATTGGTCTGAGTGCGGTGACACCCCTTCACAAAAGTTTATTCTGAAAAATGTGATAAAAAATCAATCTATGAAGTGAGTTGGAAAAAGGACATTGTACTTTGTGTTCAGTACTCTTAGAATGAAATAGAAGTGGAGAGTAGCATTTGTAAAAAAAGCACAACTGTATGTTCTATGGAATCTACCCCATGGTGTGCGTAGAACTATTTTGTATTAAGGTTGAACTTGCTTCTGTTGGGAATTATCACTGGATCCAGGGAAGGATGAGCTAGGGAAGTGAGGCATTGTGATCTTTGTTGGAATTATGTTCAAGATTTAAATCATGTGCTATTTGTTTGTCTTCTCCTGCACTAATTGCAACATCAATTGTTTAGACCACTGTTCATAAAGTACAACATAACTTTGGTAGCGGAGGCCCGATAATTCTTCTTTGCACCTCATCAGAAATAGTTTGCTCAAACGTTTTTACATTTTTCAATTGTCTTTGTTTTTTTTTAGATATGCTTGTACGTTGTATTGCCATATTTATTGTATATGGCTTCGCCTTGTGGTATTCGGCATTCTAGGCCTTAAAGATTCTGTACAGCATAATTTTGCACCATTTATGTGTTGTATTATATAAAGCATGTATAGTTTCCCACATTCTCTAGGAATTGTATTATAATGCTTAAATGATTTGATTGCACATTTGCACTTTTTTGTTTGAGGGGTCTTTCATCTAAAATTGAGTATGGCTGTACGCTGAATTGCTTCTGGCTTTTTATAGTTCTGTATATTTTGTTGTATGAATTGTATTTTTAAAATCTTTTTTATATTTAAGTGGACTGCTTTGAGTTTCAAATCATAATAATAATAACTTGAAACTTGAAATAACACCCCATGTTGTAAAAATGGCATCTAACCTCTCAATGAGTCTATCTTGAGTAATTGATGAGAGATCTTCTACTAATGGAAAATGGGAGTATTCATTGATAACCACCAACAGGAGTCAAGAGGACCAAAGAAATCAACAGCGATTCTCTCCCATACATGTTTTGATAAATCTGACATGTTCGAGGTACGTTGAGTGATTTTGGATAAGCCATTGCATTAATAACGGCTTTCCACTCTCTTTCAGCTCTGTCATCACGATGAGGAAACCAAGCTCGGTCTAGAAGAGCTTGTTTAGTAACAGACAGTTCATCTTTCATATTTTTAAACTTCGGATATTCGCTGCCACGTGTGAGAGGTCGAACATGCAGTTTCCAGGATTGATGTGCAATAATGTCTTTTGCAGTAGTTATTTGTTTCAATGAATAAGTGGCATATGTACTGGACATTCCGATGAAGAGAATGTACGCTTTTGCCATTTTGGAAGGGGTATCATGTCACTGTACTGGCACTCGTGCAAATGTAGTTAACCGGGCTTTGATCTTTCCCTTTTTCCCACTATAGTGTAGTCATATTCCTGTAGTTTCAAACCCCAACGTTCAATTCTAGGAGGCGTCTTGGCTTTTGGATTGCCAAAGATAGTAATCAATGCTTGATGATCGGTTACAATAGTGAAAGGTTTTCCATATAAGAATCCATGGAAATGTTCACAAGCCTACACCACTGCTTAACTTTCTTTCTCAGGTTGTAAACAGGCACGTTCACATTGTGACAAACGTCTCCTTGAATATGCCACAATATGCCATCAAGCATTTGGGTGTCCACTGTGTTGGGCAAGGATTGCACCCATCTCGACCGGGCATGAGTCAACAACAACCTCTGTATGAAGCTTTTGATAAAAGTAGGCCATTTGAGTGGCGTTTTCAGTTACATGCTTGATTTTCTTAAAACTTTGCTCATATTCGTGTGACCAGTAGGATGAAGCATTTCTTTTTGTTAAGTCTCTGAAGGAAGCAGTTACAGTGGCAAAGTCACATATGTATCTGGAATGTGACTCGTTACGATGCGAGTCACTACATCGCGTGGCATTACAATGCGGTTGTTACAACGACCACGTTGTTACCATGCAATGCCATTACTACGCAAGTCATTACATCGACTTGCAGAAGAAGGCGCGCTGACATTAGAAATGTATAATTTACTGTTCCAACTCCAGCCTACGCAACAGTAGGGAAGGTGTTGGAATAGTAAACTATACTATTCCTAATGTTAGAGAGCCATCTACTGCAAGTCGATGTAATGACTTACGTAGTAATGGCATTGCATGGTTACAACGCGGTCTTTGTGACAACTGCATTGTAATGGCATCGCGGTGTGATGACTGCGAAATAAAGGTCACTACCCATTTATCTGGAACAGTAACTGTCCATGCCAAGGAATGAACGCCGCATGGTAACATCTTGTGGGGGATCGGTGGCTAACAAAACTTGCACTTTACCTGGATCCGGCGCCATGCCCTGTCAGAAAAGATATCGCCAAAGAATTTGAGTTTTGTTTTGTGAAAATCACATTTCCCAGCATTCAAAGTTAAACATGCATCAGCGTTGAAATGACACACTTGTGTAAGAGCTTTATCGTGTTCCTTTTGGGAAGCTCCGAAAACGAATATCTCATCAATGTAATTGAAAGCATTCACGACAGGTTGTATTGTGTGTCAAATGTCATCTTGAAAAGGTTCTGCAACTGATGACACAAAGACACCCAATCATTTATATCTGAACAAACCAATATGTGTAAAAAAGGTGGCAATGTACCTGCAATTTTCTTTGAATTCCAATTGATGATATTCTTTGTTCAGATCAAGGCGATAGAAGACTTTAGGGCCATTTAAGTGTGTGATCATGTCGGCAATGTACGAAGCAGGATGTTGTTCTCTTTCAACTGCCTTGTTAACTTGACACATATTAACACAGATGGTACCTCACTGTCCTTTTGGGGCACTACCACTATGGGCGAAACCCATGGAGTTGGACCAGTAGATTGCTCAATGATATCATGCTTTTGTAATGTCTTAATCTCTTTCTTAACAGCTTCTTGTAGATGACATGCTAAACGTCTATCTCTTTGAGCAACAGGACGAGCTTCCTCATCGATATATTGTTGTACTTTCATGGTCTTGAGTTTTACTAATCCATGAAACGACAGGAACTGAATCACTATTTCTTGATGAGCCTTTATATTTAGTTCTCAGATTTCAGGCCCATATCCACAGCACTATTGAAACAGAGCAAACAGGCACATAACGCAGTACCTTGAAGTAAGTGAATGGATGCTTGTTCTTTTGTATTTTTATGTCTCATGGTTGCTACAAATGAACCTTGCACTTTTAATAGCGTTGATGCAGCCCATGCATACACTTTAGTGGAGTGAGACGAGGCAATGGAGACAAATTCATTGTATTTCTCCTCAGGCATATTGTTTATCGACGCCCCACTGTCAATAATAAAAGGTATGGAGCAACCATCTACTTTTAGTGTAATTTTCGGACAGTGTTTAAAAAATGTCTGTGATTCTCCATGTCGCCTTTTATTTGACTCATATTCTTCTTTGCATGAGGTCAGTCTGGCATACACACATTTTTCTGAGGTAGACATCATTCATCCGTCTTCCTCACAGTCACTTGACAATGAAACTGAAGAACTCTTGGACAAAGATTTAGATGATGATCAATTTCTTTTAGTGTCGGTTTGCCTCAACTGATGTTGCCTCTTGGCCTTGTGGGCATGCATAGAACGTCGCTTCAGGAACATTTGGGTATCCATTTTGTTTTCTCGTTGTGGCGCACTTAGGTTTTGCTTCACCTTGCAAACCGAAATGGGTCTCTTTCCTATACCCTTTGCATACTTGTCCAAAAGCAGGGCATTTACCTTCTTGTGGAAACAAAAGTTCACATCTAAAGTGCTGCTTCTTTTTTCTCAAAGACATCACTTTGTATCCTTTATACTTGTATTTCTGCTTACTCACTCAGGGCACCTCTGGCTTCCATGTCAGTGGCTTGTCGAGCAGCACGTTCCTCAGCTCTGGCAGCCATGAGAACTCACTCCAGACTAAGGGTTTCTCTCAGCATTCGTCATCTCAATTAACTTGACACACATTTGTCAAAACCCTTAAGACCTATAGCTTCTTCATCATTGAATTAATTGAACTTACAGTGTTTAATGAGCATATCAAGTCTCTCAATACATTTGTCAATTGTTTCACCAGCTTTCTGTTATTCCTGACTGAAAATGTATCCTTTGTAATCAACATTCAGTATTGGATTGAACTTGAAATGTAATGCTTCTTTTTTTTTTATTTCAAAAGTATTTTATTTTTAAAGGAGCAAATAAGGACATAAGATATAAGCAAAAGTGATACAATTGATATCAGACCAAGATAAAAAATATGGTAAACTGAAATTAAATAAGAAGAAATACACCATTAACAATCATTAATCTGCAGATATCCTATAAATAAATTAATTAAGGAAGAAAAAATTGATAACCTGCAGAAGAAATTAACAAAAGTATCACCATCAGATAGCAAAATAGAGATGAGAGGAAGAAAGAAAAGGAGGAAGAAAAGACGGAGAGAGTAGAAAAGAGATGAAGAAAGAGAAAGAAAGACAGGGAGGAGTGAAAGAAGAGGAGAGGATTTCCAAAGGATTCATCCGACACACAAGACAACATTAACCAGACAACATTAACCAGACACATCAAAAGGATATTGAACCACCAACCCCTCTGAGACCAGGTCCATATACGTATCTAAGGCTGTCCAAACACCAGCAGATATAGAAGGAGAGAGATGAGCATGATCAACTGACGTGTGAGCACTTCGTAAAAAGGAAACCCAAGCCCACCAAGTATGGTAAGAAACAGAAGAGAAAGACTTCCACTCCATGAGGATTACTTTGACTGCAACAGTCAATAAAAGATCCAACAATTGTAATTCCATGGAATCTAAAGGCAGAGGGACCGGGGCCGCCAACGGACCTAATAGAATTAATGGAAAAGAGAGTTGAAACTCAATATTAAAGATAATCATGAGGTGTTTGTGAATTAAATTCCAAAAGGGTTGGAGAAGGGAACAATCAAAGAACATATGCTGAAAATCACCTGGTAAAAGCCCACAACTCCAACACAGATTATCTTCTTTGAGATTTAACGAATGCAAACGAATGGGAGTCCAATGAAGAAGATTAATAGAGAAAAACTTGGACTGCATTAATGAGGGGGCGATTTTACTACGAAGAGAAAGATTACCAATATCTTGCCATGTGTCTGAAGAGATATGATCGGTAACACTATGATCAAAATGATGAAGCCATTTTTGCTGTGCGACCGTGTGGGAAGGAAGTGTAGAGGACGATAAGAATTTGTAAATCCTAGACGCTACATGGCCAGTCCTGATCCATAATTGAAAAAGCGTAATCGTAGGGGAAGAGGGATGAAGGTGCACTTTAGCAAGTGCTACCTTAATCTTAAGAAAGGTATAAAAGTCTAAGTTAGATAAAGAAAATTGTTGCGCTAGGGAGGAGAAAGGGAAAGGATCATTATTGGAGTCATAGAGATGTTTAACAAGTGAGATACCTTTCCCAGCCCAATAAGACATCAACTCTGGCTCAATATTAATTTTGATTCTAGAATTCCGCCAAATAGACGACCATCTAGTTTTATGCAGTGGAATTGCCACTTTCTTATCAACCTTGCGAACCGCAGCAATAGTGTCTAAAATAATAGATCGAGAGAATGGAATAGAAAGGGTATTCGTGGTTAAAAAAGAGGCAGTCAGCAGAGGGGAGGCTAAGTCTTGTTCTATTAGCAACCAAGATGGAACATGAGTATGGTATGATATGGGAGGCTGTAATCTTCCTGATTGGGGGAAATATCAAACTGCTTTCCTGGCGTCTCAGGGTGCTCTCTGGTTTTCTTCTCCCTCTACTCATGTTCCATCTTGGTTGCTAATAGAAATGTAATGCTTCTTTAACTTGACAGAATGTGACTACATCAGTTTGCAGCAGTTTCTTTATTACCTCTTTTACTCCTTCACCGGCCAAATTTGAGAGGTATTTGACAACGTTTTTGTTATCTGTTTCTTCCAGTGCATCAATGAAATCATTGAATGTTTCTATCCAGGCAGTCCATCTTTCACCAATCTTGGCCGTATATAATGGAAGAGGTGATTTCATGATGGCAACAGTGTTATAACCAACTGTGTTACTTAATGATGAGAGTGGAGCCCACTCCAGCATTGTTGGCTACCCACTTGGATCTGCACCTTTATTGAGCACTAGCCGCGTGCTAACATTTGGGTCATTTCGCCTGCTCTCTGTTTGTGTGGCACTGTCTTTCCCTTTGGCTGTGAGTGGCGGCTTTGTTTCTTGCACAGGGTCTTCACCACTCTCACCTTTTAGTACTGTACCTGTTTTTTTGCATTTTTCTGCTTCTAACCACAGCATTCTCTTGCACCTGGCTGTCGCCACTCGTTGCACTTTCCGTACTTGCTTGTCGCTGCCTTTAGGGTTACCCTGTACCTGATTGTTTTCACCTTTAGGGTTATCATGTTGTATGACTTATAGCTCAGTGTTGAATTGTGGCGCAGTACTTTCTTCACGGCCTTACGAGCAAGTATCTGGCCAGCAATGAGCGAACCTCTCAGTGAGGCTTTCAATATCTTCAAAAGCTTCAAGCTGGTTAGAGTGGCACTTTGACTCCATGTACGCCAAAAGTCAATCTTCATTACGACTGAGATATGTGTGGCACGCATGATCAGTTTGCTGAACCACGGCAAACTCTCTGGAAGAGCACTGTCGATCTTCGGGTTAAAGTCACCTGTTGTAGCATCCTAGCCAGTCAGGGTTCTCATAAATGAATATGCCACAAATGGAGCTTAGTTGTGCAAATCTTTATTTCTTTGTGTGTAACTGTGAACCCAACATTCTAAACATTAACTCTATTCACCAAACAAGAACACAGTTTCACGGAGTCCATCAGGGACCAAAAGGGTCCCGTCAGCGCTAACTCACTAGACACTAGACGCGGCAGCTTAGAAAATTAAACAATATTAAGAGATTGATAAAGTGCATATAAATGAAAAAACAAAATGTAGAAAATACATTTTTTAAATGTTCTGTAAGGTGAAAGAATTTTAAATTGAAGGAAAACAAATCTGTATCTTCAGATTGATTTATGGGAGCAGTGCAAGTACATCAAACAGATTATAGTAGGGACAATGAGTGGATTAAATTGAATTTGGAAACATTCCATTGTTGCATTATAATTAATATGTTGTGTGACAAATGCTTGTTTCTGTATTTTTTGTGTGTTGATTTGTGGTTCAAATCAGAGAAAATGTTTGGACTGGAGTCCCTGGCTTCCAGTAATAACTTAGTGGGGGTTCCCGGATTCCTATAATGATACAGTTGGTGTGTATGAGTATCAGTAATGATTAAGTGGGGGTCCTCAGAAGTCAAAAGTTAAAGAGCCACTGTATTAGATGACACACATTCATTTTGGAGATAAAACATCAAGCAAATTTAGGACACCATCTTGTGGCAATGAGAAGTTACTCCAAATTAACAGAAAAATATTATTTTAGGTGTAAGCAGTATGAATGCTCCAACAGGAAGCTTCTATTTTGAATGAAAAGCTGAAAACCCTGTTCCTACGTATTCTTTTAGAATCACTGAGATGGAAATATCTGAATCCACCCTAGGCTGCCACATCTTTTAGGAATGAACAGGTGCTCTCAGAATGGTGCCAAAATATTGTTTTGAGAGCCCTCCAGTCTGTTAACATAATTCATGCAAAAACAACACTTCTTCTAAGAACTGGATTTCATGAATATTTTCCATGGCATCCTGTGATCTATCCCTGGGGCAAACAGGCACTTGACGCAGTACCTTGAAGTAAGTGAAAGGGAGTTGTACTTTTGTCTTTTTGTGTCTCATGGTTGCTACAAATGAACCTTGAATCTTTAATGGCGTTGATGCAGCCCATGCACATACTTTAGTGGAGTGAGACGAGGAAATGGAGACAAATTCATTGTATTTCTCCTCCGCCATAATGTTTATCGATGCACCACTGTCAATAATAAAAGGTATAGAGCAACCATTTACTTTTAGTGTAATTTTCAGACAGTGTTTGAAAAATGTTTGCGATTTTACTTGTCAGCTTTTCATTGACTCGTATTCTCCTTTGCATGAGGTGAGTCCGGCATGCACACATTTTTCTGAGGTAGACATCATTCATCTGTGTTCCTCACTGTCTCTTGACAATGAAACTGAAGAACTCTTGGACAAAGATTTAGATGACGATAAACTTCTGTTAGTGTCGATTTGCCTCAACTGATGTTGCCTCTTGGCCTTGTGGGCATGCACAGAACATCACTTCTGGAACGTTTGGGTGTCCATTTTGTTTTCTCGTTATGGCACACTTAGCTTTTCCTTCACCTTGCAAACCGAAATGGTTCTCTTTCCCACAGCTTTTGCATACTTGTCCAAATGCAGGGCAGGTACCCTCTTGTGGAAACGAAAATTCACATCTAAAGCGCAGCTTCTTTATCCTCAGAGACGTCACTTTGTATCCTATAGATTTGTATTTCTGCTTACTCACTCAGTGCACCTCTGGCCTCCAAGTCAGCGGCTTGTTGAGCAGCACGTTCCTCAGCTTTGGCAGCCATGAGAGCTCACTCCAAACTAAGGGTTTCTCTCAGCATTCGTCATTTCAATTAACTTGACAGACATCTGTCGATAACTCAGAGATGTATAGCTTCTTTATTATTGAATTCATTTATCACACAGTGTTTGATGAGCTATCAAGTCTCTCAATAAATGTGTAAATTTTTTCACAAGCTTTCTGTTATTCCTGACTGAAAATATAGTGTTTGTGATCGACATTCAGTATTGGATTGAACTTGAAATCGAATGCTGCTTGAACTTGACAGTATGTGACTTCATCAGTTTGCAGCAGTTTCTTTATTACCTCTTTTACTCCTTCACTGGCAAGAATTTTGAGGTATTTGACAAATATTTTGTTTTCTGTTTCTTCCAGTGCATCAATGAATCATTGAATGTTTCTATCCAGGCAATCCATCTGTCACCAATCTTGGCAGTATAGAATGGAAGTGGTGGTTTCATGATGGCAGCAGTGTTATAACCAGCTGTGTTACTTAATGACAAGAGTGGAGCCTACTCCAGCATTGTTGGCTACCAACTTGGATCTGCACCTTCGTTGAGCACTAACAAGGTGCTAACATTTGGGTCATTTCGCCCGCTCTCTGTTTGTGTGGCACTTTATTTCTCTTTGGCAGTGTGTGGTGGCTTTGTTTCTTGCACAGAGTCTTCACCACTCTCACGTTTTAGTACTGGACCTGTTTTTTTGCGTTTTTCTCCTTCTAACCACAACGTTCTCTTGCACTTGGCTATCGCCACTCGTTGCACTTACCGTAATTGGTTGTTGTTGCCTTTAGGGATTCCCTGTACCTGATTGTTGTCGCCTTTAGTGTTATCGTTTTGTATGACTTATAGCTCAGTGTTGAATTGTAGCGCAGTACTTTCTTCATGGCCTTACGAGCAGGTATCTGGCCAGCAATGAGTAAACTTCTCAGTGAGGCTTTCAATATCTTCAAAAGCTAGAAGCTGGTTGGAGTGGCGCTTTGACTCCACATATGCCAAAGTCAATCTTCATTAAGACCGAGGTATGTGTGGCACGCATGATCAGTTTGCTGCACCATGGCAAATTCTCTGGAAAAGCACTGTCTATCCTCAGGTTAAAGTCACCAGTTGTAGCATCCTAGCCATCCTGGGTACTGATAAAGGAATATGCCACAAATGGAGCTTAGTTGTGCACGTCTTTATTGCTTTGTGTGTAACTGTGAACCCAACATTCTAAACATTAACTCTTTTCACCAAACAGGAACACAGTTCCACGGAGTCCATCAGGAACCAAAAGGGTCCCCTCATTGCTAACTCACAAGACTCTACACGCGGCTGCTTAGCAAATTAAATAATATTAACCCTTGCTCCTGTGCTCCTGTGCTCATGATGAAACCATTCCGTCAAGAGCACATGCTAAAAAAATCCCTCTGTTGCAGAGAGCAGAGGGATTTCCCTTTTTGTTAGGGAGGTGGGGAAGAGCTTTCCCAAACTCCCCAGGCCTATTTTGTAATTTTCTTGCAATGACGATCGCGCACATGGTGTGCTATCATCATTGCAACAAAAACAAACCTGAAACTTAGTTTGAGTTTCACTGTTTCGGTGCTTGTGGGGCTATCTCAGCCTCCCGATTACCAAAACAGATGGGCGAGGTATCGTTGGAAAGGGAAGAATCTCCCCTTTCCAATGGGTTTCTTCCATAGTGGATCCTGCTTGGCGATCTTCCCAGGATGGCGATTTCCAAGCAGAGATCCACCCGCTAGCACCAGGGAGGGGTGAGCGGCATCTTGGGTGAGGCCTTTGCTCCCCACATACATTTTGGACACAAACAGTCTTTCTTTTCCCCCGGGGAGCAGATGGGGGCAGTAGCCGTGGATATTTGGTGCTTTTTCTGGTGACACCGACGGCCTACAACAGCAGATGGATATCCCACGCAACCCCCCACCAGGACCCGGACAGCCAAGCTACTCAGAGGAGAACACCCAGTCTGCAACAGACCAAACAGCAGGAAGCACCCGCAAGCACAGCTGGCTCACGACACTTCACCCACCCACACATCGCACCCCAATGCCATGTTCCTGCATGCCAAAAGGAGGAGGCCCAACAGGTGTGGGTGGGGGCCGAACCCATGCAATATGAACCAGAACACATACGTAGGTGTCCATCACCCTTCAGGGGCCACCAACAACCCACTAAGGAGACCCACACTGCCATAGAGAAACATGCATTTGCACATTCACAGTACAGAACCACGGGCAGCGGCACTCAAATTCTAGTCACACACCCATTTTGGCTCTGCGTACGACGGCCATGGCCACTCCCATTACAAATTGAGTGGGTGACGACAAAGCTACATGTCCAAGCTCCAACCCGCTGCCTGCGGTGACACGTTTGCATCCGATGTACACAGCACAATGTAATGGCGTCGGGCCCAGGGCCCTCAGGCATACAACAAGACCAAAGGAACACATGCAGATACCATGTTGAACTGGCTACGGGCACATGCACCCAGCCCCTTTATTGGCAGGACCACATGTACAGTGACGCCTGTGCTGGATGTGTGTGGGGTAGGTGGTGCTGTCAACCACTTGAACATTAGACACCAGTGCAGCGGAAACAGAAAACACATGCATAAAAGAGTCAACTGCTGAGCAACATGGTGGAAGACGGAGAAAGTACAGAGGACAGCCAACATGCAAACAGAAGTGTCCAAGAGTTGCAGTGCACTGGGGATGGGACACTAGAGATGAGCACACCCATGTGAAGAAAACGTTTCGGATCGTGTCCCCCAGACAGACACCTGATGCAGATGCAGTGGGGTGTGTCATACCTGCATCGTCTTCCCCATCAACATCTCAGGGCCCTCACACTGTTTGAGGTGACATAGCTGCACAACCTCTCCACAGCTCATTACTCAATCAGTAACGGACAATGGCTTGCGGTACACTGAGTCACTGGCACCTGGAGTGCTGCTGAACCGGGTATCAGGCCGATGACGGCCTCCACGACAGGTGTGAGCAACTCCGCAAGTCTGTCAGGACCACCGTTTCGACTCTGGCAGATGGCTGTTGGAGGTGGTCCTTGCGGTGGTGGCATGTGCCTCCTGCGGTGATGCCACGTCCGGGTCGGTCAGGACTCGATTTGGTGTGTGAGCCCTGGTGGGACGTTGCTGGGCCCGGAGGCTGTGTACAGCACAGGGCCACAGAGACATGGTGTTGATTACCACAAGGCTAACGCTTCAGGGACCATCCAATATCTCAGAACAAAGGGTCCCGGACCTGACTAGCACAGAGTTAGTGGCCCCGGATGAACAGCGGCCGGCACAGGTACCCAGCCACAGGACGGTGACTTGCGGTGCAGTCAGATGGGCCATACGACCTGAGCGGGTCACCATCAATGTCCGTGGTGTATGTTGCGGAGGGTATCGGGGGACAGTGGAAGGTGTCCTCCAGGGCATGACGCCGAAAGGTTTGATTTTATCCAGAAGCAGCAAATGGAGGAGTGGAATACGACAGCCTTGTTGCCACCACCAATTAGGTATCAGCTACATGAGGATGAAAACTGCCCCCTAGTCCATAGGCTCAGACGCCACCAAAGTTCGACCAGAGAGTGTCCATGATTGTCGGGGAACAGACTTAGTGGCACCGGGGCTGAGAGGGGATGCTGTCTGCGATGATGCCAGTATGCTGATACAAACTCAGCCATTGCAATATGAAGCCTCTGCGACCTACTGAACGGCAGTGTAGGCCCGAGGCGGCGGTCAGCAGTGGCACACAGCCATATGTCGTTGCCTGGCATGGCACAGAGTTAGTGACACAAGGGCAGTTGTCGGTAGTGTTCGAACACCTCCGTAACGATGATCTTGTTCCCTCCGCACTGCAATGACTCATCCTATTACGCCTCTTTGTGCGTGTGATGACATGTATTCTGCCTTTTAAGTGACTGATGTTCAGTTTAAGTGTGTGACCTGCCTGACCATGGTGTAGGCCTGAGGCAGCGGTCAGCACGGCCCATTCACCGAGTGTCGCCAGCATAGGTTGGATGGCCCCACCGGACTGCGTAGTTCAGGTTCAGTGACACCACGTATCGCTGACTGGCGTTGAACAGGGTTAATGGCACCACGTGTCGCTGGCTGGCGTTGAATAGGGTTAGTGGCACCACGTGTCACAAGAAGCCAATATGGAACTATGCCTCACTGATCGAAGGGAGACTGGTGTCCCGGATTTGGGGTCACTGCCATGCATGACTCAGGACACAGTTTCACACATGGGACCTATTGGGCCAAGTAGGCCTGAGGCGGCAGTAGTGTACGTCAATGAAAAAGTACTCAAGCGGGCCCGTGTCATGGAGGCCGTGATGGTCTGAGGAGGTTGCGAAGGTCGCGGGACTCGGGCCTGGAGTTTGAGCCGTATGAAATGTGAGACAAATGTGGGTTTTTTTACAGATTTTGAGGTTTGCAAGGGATTCTGGGTAACAGAACCTGGTGAGAGCCAGACAAGTCACTCCATCTTGGATTTCCCTTGGTGTCTAGTTTTTAAAAATGTATAGGCTTGCTATGTTTCCCTGGGTGCCGGCAGAGCTAGTGTTCAAAATCTACAGCTAGGCACTTTGCAAAAAAGGGCCCATTTTCAATGTGAAAATGTGGTGTGTCCACATTGCGTTAAGGCCATTTCCTGTCGCGGGCACTAGGCCTACCCACACAAGTGAGGTACTATTTTTCTTGAAATGCTATGGGGAATGCGAGGTTGGTGGAATTTTGTGGATCCACACAGATTCCGGAACTTTCCACCACAGAAATGTGAGGAAAATGTGCTTTTTTGACCAATTTTGAGGTTTGCAAGATATTCTGGGTAACAGAAGCTGGTGAGAGGCAGACAAGACACCCTATCCTGGATTCCCCAGGGTGTGTAGTTTTGACAAATGTATAGGTTTGCTAGGTTTGCCTAGGTGGCGGCAGAGCTAGGGTTCACAAGCTACAGCTAGCACTTTGCTAAAAAGGGGTCAGTTTTCACTGTGAAAATGTGGTGTATCGACGTTGTGTTTTGGGCCGTTTCCTGGCGCGTGCACTAGGCCTATCCACACAAGTGAGGTACCATTTTTCTCGAAAGACTTTGGGGAATGCGGGGTGGGTGGAATGTTGTGGATCCACGCAGATTCCAGAACTTTCCACCATAGAAATGTGAGGAAAATGTGTGCTTTTTTCTTACAAATGTGGAGGTTTGCAAGGGATTCTGGGTAACAGAACCTGATGAGAGCCAGACAAGTCACCCCATCCTAGATTTCCCTGGTTGTCTAGTTTTAAAAAATGTATAGGTTTGCTAGGTTTCCCTAGGTGCCAATAGAGCTAGGGTTCAAAATCTAAAGCTAGCCACTTTGCAAAAAAAATGGTCCGTTTTCACTGTGGAAATGTGGTGTGTCCACGTTACGTTTTGGGCTGTTTCCGTTCCGCAGGCACTAGGCCTACCCACACAAGTGAGCTCCATTTCTCTTGGAAGACTTTCCACCACAGAAATGTGAGGAAAATGTGTTTTTTGGACAAAGTTTGAGGTTTGCAAGGGATTCTGGATAACAGAATATGGTGAGTCACCCCATCCTGGATTCCCCTGTGTCTAGTTTTCAAAAATGTATAGGTTTGCTAGGTTTCCCAAGGTGTCGGCAGAGCTAGGGTTCAAAATCAACAGCTAGGCACTTTGCAAAAATAGGGTCCGTTTTCACTGTGAAAATGTGGTGTGTCCTCTTTGCGTGTTGGGCCTTTTCCTGTGGCGGCCACTACACCTACCCACACAAGTGAGGTATCATTTTTATCAGGAGGCTTAGGGGAACACAAAATTGTGGAGCAGCTGTTATTACCTGTTGACTTTCAATGCATGTCTGCCTTCAAAATGGTAGACAATGTGTAAAAAAGAAGTCCCTTTGAAAAATGACCTATAATTCACATGCTGGTATGGGTACCCACAAATTTGTAGATGTGCAAATTGCTACTGTTTCTAAACTTTATATTTTGTTCTCACTTCAGAAATACATAGGTGACTTTCATACCAATTTTTCTTTGTTTATATGTTTCCAAATCAATTGCTATATACCCGGTACACAATAAAAAAACATTGCAAGACGCTGCTCAGTTATTGGCTCTGGGTTCCTAGGGTTCTTGGTGAACCTACAAGTCCAATATATCCCCACAACCAGAAGGGCCCAACAAATGTAACAGTGTATTATTTTTAAACATCTATCATACTTAGTAGAAGTGACAGGTGAAAACGTTGGCACAAATGGCTGTTTTTTGTAACTAATTTTCAATTTTTTTCTATTGTCAACTGTTAGTTTCTATACAAAAACCTTGAAGGATCTTCTCAAATGACCCCTTGCTGAATTCAAAATGTTGTCTACTTTCCAGAAATGTATAGCTTTCCAGGATCCATCATTGCTTTCATACCCGTTTTTACCACTAACTAGAAGGAGGTTAAAAAATTGAAAAAAATAGGCTATGTCCCAGAAAAATTGCAAAACTGTGTAACAAATGTTGGTTTTCTGAAAAATGTCTGCTTGTCCCTGAAAGCTAGGATGATTGTGATCTCAGCACCACTACCCCTTTGTTGATACCATTTGCAGGGAAAAAACAGACGCTTTCATCTGTAGCACTTTTTTTGCTGTATTGCTGGGTCCCCTCCACAAACCCTGGGTACCTTCCAAATCCCTGTGATGTTGGAAGAAAAGGACGCACATTTGGCGTGGATACCTTATCTGGTCAAAAAGTTACAGGGGCCTAAGCGTGAACTACCCCAAATAGCAAAAAAAGGCTTAGCACGGGGGGGGGATGTCCTAGCAGCGAAGGGGTTAAGAGATTGATAAAGTGCATATAAAGAAAGAAGCAAAATGTTAAAAATACATTTTTTAAATGTTCTGTAAGGTGAAAGAATTTTAAAATGAAGGATTGATTTTTTGGAGCAGTGCGAGTATATCAAACAGAATATAGTGGGGACAATGAGTGGCTTTAATTGAATTTAAGAAACATTCCATCATAGCATTATAATTAATATGTTGTGTGACAAAAGCTTATTTCTGTATTTTTTGTGCGTTGTTCTGTGGTTCAAATCAGAGAAAATGCATAGACTGGAGTCCCTGGCTTCCAGTAATAACTTAGTGGGGTTTCCCGGATTCCTATAATGATACAGTGGGGTGCCTGAGTATCAGTATTGATTACGTGGGGGTCCTCTGAAGTCAAAATGTTAAGAACCACTGTATTCGATGACACAAATTCATTTTGCAGATAAGATATCAAGCAAATTTAACACCACCTGGTTGCAATGAGAAGTTACTCCAAAATTACCGAAAAATATTATTTTAAGTGTAAGCGGAATAAATGCTCCAACAGGAAACTTCTATTTTGATTGAAAAGCTGGAAACCTTGTTCCTACGTATTCTTTTAGAATCACTGAGATGGAAATATCTGAATCCAACCTTAGCTAACACATCCTTTAGGAATGAACAGGTGCTCTCAGAATGGTGACAAAATATTGTTTTGAGAGCCCTCCAGTCTGTTAACATAATTCATGCAAAAACAACACTCCTTCTAAGAACTGGATTTCATGAATATTTTCCATGGCATCCTGTGATCTATCGCTGGGGCAAGTTTTAAAGGTTTCTTTGCACAATCAGGAAATTGCCAAACAGGATCTATGGTAACTATATAACCTTCAGTAACCCAACAGCACCAAACCATCAGAACAGAATCTTTCTGAAGGAACAAGACATCTCACCACTAACCCGGCTATCAAACGGTGAGTAGTAACGTGTAAAACGTTATTTGTGAAATACTGGTGTGTGGATTGTTGAGGATTATATATTTATTGGATTTTTGGTAGAATTTGTTTAATGCTGCTCAGTACTCAGAACATTTGAGAAAGTGGATGGTCTCAATGTTTTTTTAAATAAAAGATGTATAGCCCAAATAGGAAATTTCTTAGATTGTGTTAAAACTTTTAACAATACTCAGATTTAATATGAAGTATACATAAAAGTGATGAATAGAATGCTTGAATTAATCTCAGCCCCTGGTAATTACTCAGCCGTATCCCAGTCCATCGTTATTTTGCACACCCTTTGCCAGGTCCTGCCTGTCAGGTCCTCCCTGAAATGCAACACAAGCAACCCAATTAGTACCAGTAATCAATAGTCGCTAAGATTAATTCAAGAATTTCATCACTTATTTGTATTATTTAGTTTGTTAATCTAAGTGGGACGGCTATACTCAGACGTGGTTCCTGTGCACACTGTATAACTGGAACCAAGCTATACCTAGATAATGATTCCTAATCAGAGCAAAACCGGTCCTGGGCTGCTTGTGTTCCATTTCAAGAAGGAGTGCCCTGGCTTTTCAGGCTTGACTGTTCCCACTGGAGCAGAGTCAATACTGATTTGCATATTACCAAGTCCAAACTGAGGTGGCATGGTGTGCAGAAAAATGATGGATTGGCATATTGCCCAAAGTAACAAATTAATTCAAGCATTCCATCCATCATTTAAAATGAGGCAGTTTAATTGCTCTTTATTTTTTAAATTGCCTTTAATTAACGCATCATTTGGTGCACATACTTTTTTACTCCATTTCCCATGTTTGAGCCTGGGGACATACAGTACATGCAATTATTACTCAATGTAAGCTTTTATCAACACTCTCATGATTAAATAAATCAGTTCCATGAACGTAGGGCCTGATTTAGATCTTGGCGTGCGGGTTACTTCGTCACAACGGTGACGGATATCCCGTCCTCCGAAATATAAATCCCATTATATCCTGTGGTATTTTTATTTTGTCTGATGGGATATCCGTCACGGTTGTGACAGAGTAACCCATCCCCCAGGATCAAAATCAGGCCCATAGACATGTTCTGGATGGTTGCACTCTATCTAATTCAAAAACATAAATCAACACTTAAGCATAAATGTAAGAACCTATAGGTTATTACGTTTCAAGGGATACGTATATGTAATGCTTAACTTAGTCACTTAGAGAAGCTAGATATTTCCTGCAAAGCTTAGGTCGAATGTACCACATTAGCCAAATGCAGCAGCCAAATGCAGGAGCATTTGTTCAAAGAATCATCTATTTACAAATGTAGTTGTACGCTTCACAAAGTCCTTTTCTCCGTGAAAGAAAACAATTGATGGCATAACATTAGCACAGCCAAGCGTTAATTTATCAAGGACTGTAGTCCTCAGAGTGAGCACTCAAAGTGCTAATGTAAGACATAGTCTCCCCAACAGTTTGAGGGTTTCTGATGTCTTAAATATTTTAGGAGCTCGAACAGAGCTATTTTACCAATTTGGACGGTGGTAAAGTACAAAAACCTACACTACACATAACCACCACACCAAAATACCACACAACAAATATGCACCCACATTCTTATCACACACAGTCACCTCTGGAAATCTGCTTCCATAATACAGTGGTAAAAGGTGCTTACACCAAGCATTGCCTTACCAAAAGGGATGTCAAATAGTGAAAGTGAAGCAGGCACAGCAGTATTATTTAAGAAATGTTTCTGCCACCGTTTTGGTATGATTGGTATCTTTAATAGCTGGAGACCTGGAACAGTGGTATTTTACCAACTCAGACAGTGGTAAATGGTTGCTTGTCACTGGAACTTTAAGAAATGTCCTACTTGTGGCTTGAAGTGTAGCAGTATTTAATGAGATCTGTAAAGTGATTACAGACCACATAGAACCAAGTCATACATAAAATATAAATAATAACAATAATAGTAAAAGTAATTCCAATGTCTATAATGCTAATAATATTGATCCTAATGCTATTACTACTACTGCTACTTTTACTAATTATAATAATAACAACAATAATAAAGAGACTTTTGAAAAACAACATTTTATAACAGGAGCAGAACTCAAGGCAAATCCATGAAAGGCACTGAAGTCCTTAAGCTTTTATAGATACTTCAGTGATACTATCTAAACTAAAAAGAATTGTGAATTTTACAGCAATGTATGAAAATAACTTTTGGGAAACATTTTCGAGAGGGTGCTAACTTGTTTATGAAATATTGTGATTTATACCCTAGGGGGTGATTTGAAACAAGTGCATAATTAGTCCAAGGGCACGCATAGGGCCCTATTCACAGGCAAAGATAGAAAAGTATGGACGGAGAGTCAGGTCTTTGTTTGAGTGTATTTTTCAATGTTTTACCTTTTTATAAATATTCACAGAAGTAGTCCTCAAAAGCTGATCCATGTGCATGTTTCTAGGTGTATTCCAGGAATGTCAAGTGACTGCTACCCCTATGTAGAATTCTCCATTGAAGTGGAGTATGCAAATAGTGAATGCAGCCATGTGGGACAACTCACACATGTCCTCTGCAGGGAAAAAGTTCCCCTTTGGAGAACGCTCTTTCCCGTCACTTCCACTAAATTTGGATGTAATCTGTGCTCCATACCTTCCTGGAAGGGGAATCATGTCAAACCTTTTCTGGAGTAAATCTTTGATCATAAACACACTTAGGATTAGAGGGGATCTGAGGAAGCCAGAGGGTACTAATCCCTCAAAAAGAACAATTCTTATCACACAAAGTACTCCCGGCTATACGTGAAAAAGAGAAGAAGAAAATAGAGGTAGTGTAATGTTTATGTGATCTAGGGATTTATCGGTTTAATCCCTAGCACTCTTCCTTTTTATCGTGTCCTTGTGACCACCCAATAAAATTCTGTTGATCCAGAGAGGCACTTTTAAATCACTCACTAATTTTTCTTTGCACTCTGCCCCTCGTTCACCTATACTTTTATATGCTCAACTTTGAGAAAACACCTCAGCTCCTACCCTCGGGGAGCCGTAGCCCACACCACGCTGTGAGGAGGGAATCCATATGATGAAGAATGTCACCCAACGGTGTGTGAGGGTTCCTGTGCTGAAGGAAATTTCTCCTTCCATCTTTTCCATAAACAATACACTACCTCTATCTTCTTCTTCACTTTTTCACGCATAGCCCGGCGTACTTTGTGTGATAAGAGGAGTAACTCTTTAACCATTACTGAGATGGAAAGGAGTCCGTTTGGGGTTTGAGAATGAACATAAATGTAAATATTTATGTGCATCCTACACTTTCAAGGTAAACTGGATTCTCCCAGATAAAATATAGGTAAAATGGGCTGCTTAGTGGATTGGAAACCTAGTCCTTTTTAAAGTGCCCATAATTCGAGACCTGGTATTGCATGGCTCAGTGACAGCAAAGAGTTCTATAAATACTTTGCTCATGTAGTAAGAGAAATGCAAGCCTGAAATAAGTTGTAAAAGTTCCTGAAAGTCTCTTACAACACATGACATTGTGGGCCCTATTACATACTGTCTAGTACCCAGAATGTGGCATCACAACAGAAGTATTGCAGGACTGTCATTTGAACTTTACACTTTGACGTTACAAAAGTATCTTTGCATTTGCTGTAACACTGCTCACCGCTGGGGATCCTATGGGGGTTCACTCACTGAAGGGAGTTTCCTGTTTTACATGATGGTAAGCTTCATGCAAAACATGCACTTCCTCGGGCACAAACCTCACCATGTGACATTTATCCAGAAAAGAGAAAATTATTTTGGGTTGGACATAATTTGTCTCCCTACCAGTGGCTTTAGAATGGGTCTGTGAGGGGAAACTTAAGATTTCACCTCCTGCCACTGAGCCCTAAGGATACTGTCGCTCTGATATATGAAACTCTGTTTATAAACCAGAAGATTTAAATTGCAAACAGGGCTGTGTTTTGCGATGCTGCTGATATAGTAATCAGGAGCACCAAAGTGTATATGGGTAGACGTTTGCAAAACCTTAAGCCTTGTGAAAATGTAATCGACAAGATGCATCTTGTGTCCTCTCTGAATGGCTGCAAATGCAGAACTGTTGTTTTGCAAGGGACAGCATACCTCTGTCCCTAACTTCACATTCTCTGTCTGGAAACACATTGTTTTGTCTGAAAATTATCCTTTGCTCTTTCAAGGAACATGAGTTGCTTTCAATAAAACAATTACTTCAGACAGGAAAGATATCTGGGGCCTAAGTGACTCTCAAATATGAGGTAGATGTCTCGTTGATACTATTTGCAATTCTGAAAGAGTTGCAAAATTCGTTTTATTAGTTGGAAACACTGGCCCTTAAATAAGCAGGCTTAGAGCCTCCAGCACAGATTCAGATTGTAATGTCCCTAGGTGTTTCACCTTGATCTGCATGGCAATATAACAGTCACTCAAGGGGCAAGAAGGACCTCACCAGTTTGAATGCAGTCAACGAATAAACCCACTCAAGTCAAGTCAAGTCAAAATACACTTTATTCGATTTTTAAAATCATAAAAGCCATACAACAACAATATATACATTTTAAAAATAAATAGCTCATGATTTAACAGGTCAAGACACAATCATCATATACAAAAATATACAGAGATACGAGTGCAGAGTGCAAGGCAAGGCAAAAATTATATGGTCGCACTTCCCAGTTTTCCCAGTTCATGCCACCTCGATAGCGGGCAAAACCCTATTTTTTTTAATTCTCTGCGCTGCTACCAAAAAACTAGCCACAGAAAATATAGTGCGAGTACTACCAAGAAACTGCAGAAAAACTAGCGCTGGCCTAACTTGAACAAACCCAGCTTCTTTTAAAATAGGTTACAGGTACTTGTTCAACTACAAAACATCATAAAGTGCATAGTGTCCTGAGTGGAAAAATCGTCACATTTACATGGCGGACCCCTTTCCGGTTTGCTCCACGTCTGATAACAGCCTAGGATATAGGGGATTAAATTGAATCTAAATTTAATTAACAGATGTCTATTGAAGGGCTTTGTTACGAGAGTGAGATAAGGCTCCAAGGACGGAGAAGATAACAACATATAGTGTGATCTGACTGTTGTTTTTGTCAGTTCATGTTCCTTGCGAGCCAATCTCGCCTTATCCATAAAGTGTTTTATAATCCAATTAATATCCTCTTTCCTGAGAGAAGACGGCAAATTGAATAGATTGGGGCGACCTAATTTGGCAAAAGTAATTCTCACATACTCCAACCACGGGATTTTATTCATGTGATCCAGGGACATGGCATCCTGCAGGATAGCGTGGTTAAGAGATAGTTCGTGGTTTAGCCATCTCTTCAACCAACATATTGGGGTGCCAGACCAAGATTATCTGTTACGTAGTCTAAACCCACCTCCCTATGAATCGAGAAGGTAGGAGTAGACTGGGGAACAGAAAGAAGATGTCTTAAAAACTTATTTTCCACTCGTTGTAGAGTTTCCTGAGTAACATACCCCCATAGTGATGAACCATATATGGCTATGGAGATGCACTTAGCATTATATATTTTTAAAAGAGCCTGTTTGTAAACCCCAGAAGGGCCGATGTAGCTCTCGCCATTGAGAGATTCTTTACCTTAATCTGGGATCCCCAGGTACCCCTCTCATCGAATGTTACCCCCAGATAGGGAAAAGATGCAACCCTGGACACTGCCTCGCCCTTACAAAAAAGGAAATGTTTTTGCCCTTCTCACTGTGGCGAGTCGCCACCATGGTATGGGACTTATTGGCATTAATTTTCAGATCTAACTGGTCCATGAATGCCCCAAAAGAGTCCAACAAACGCTGGAGGGCCACCCCGGTACGTGCTAACAGGACTGCATCGTCCGCGTATAGGAGAGCAGGTATTCTTATCTCTCCTACACGCGGCACGTCCCCCCTCAATGGCCTCGAGATGTTTGCCAAGGCCGTTTATATAGACGGTAAAAAGGAGGGGGGCCAAGATGCAGCCCTGCCGCACCCCTCTATCCGATTTGAAATGGCTGGTGCATCTTCCCTCTTTTGTAACCCTTACTTTTGCAAAGAGTTCCTGGTGGAGTGATGCCATAAAATTCACAAGTGGCTTTTCAACCCCTAGTTCTAATAAGGCAGCCCACAATTTCGACCTATTCACTAAGTCGAAAGCCGAGGAGAGGTCCATGAACGCCAGGAACAAGGACCCCTCCTTGGCAACTGTGTATTTCGATATTAACATGTGAAGGTTTAAGCACTGGTCCACAGTGCCCCTCTTTTCCCTGAAGCCATATTGCATATTTGAGAGACCTCCCCTCCTCTCGATGTTTTCTCTAAGTTGATAGAGTAAGACTCTGCCTAAGATCTTAATGGCAGAGTCTAGGAGGGAAATAGGCCTATAGCACCCCGGGTCATCGCGCTGGCCCTTCTTAAAAATTGGCACAATGACTGATGTGGCCCAACTGCTAGGAAAGATGTTACTGTTAGCAACTGTGAAAACATGGCTCAAAACCCCTGCCCAGAGTTTTGGCAAATGCATATAAAAGTCACCCGGGACCCCATCCGGCCCAGGGGCTTTATTTTTGGATGTCTCCACAATTGCCCTCTCCACCTCAGCTGGAGTAAAAACTAACGGGGCACACTCTGAGAGCTCCCACCCATTGTTAAAGGAGCCCAGGTCAATTGCGCCATAAACTTTACTAAAATGGTTAAGCCATTTTTCATCCGGGATAACACAATCCATTGCTTTATTATCTACATTGGAGAAAAAGGATTGATTCACAGTGGCCCAAAACTGAGAGCTATTGTGCAAAACCTCGCTTGATATTAATTTCTCCCACGCCATCTGTTTTATGGCTGACTTTCTCCCCATAATAGTGGCCTTATATTCCATTCTTGCCTTAGCGATCTCGGTCCTAACTCTCGGGTTTATTTTCAGAGCCGTCATTAATGCCTTATGGGCTTTGGAGCACTTAGCATCAAACCACCTATGCTGTTTTTCCACCCCTCGGTTGCATTTAACTGTTAGAGCAACGGACACTTTCAAACGCCCCCATAACTTCATGTGCTGGGGCACCCTCCTTCTGACATATCCCAATAAGCCCCTGTATTTTAGGCATTAAATCCTGCATGAAATTTCCAGGCATCACATTCGCCCATCTAAGCCTTCTCCCTTGGTCTATAGGGCATAGGGCTGGTCCCGGATTGCAAGGACGAGACTCGGCGCCCAGCCATTCATCCCATATTACCACAAGCAAAACAGGGTTGTGGTTACCATGGGTTGATACTATTGCCCCATAAGACACCACTCTGGGTAAAAAGCCTACGCTCAAATAAATGTAATCAAGTATAGTACCAGGGATTGATCCTTTATAGGTGACAGTTCTTTCACCCTATCGGGTTCATACAAGTTATGATTAGCGAGCAACTCCTCAAGGGCTTCTCCCCCCTTGGAGTGCTCGAAGTGGGATATCTGAAAGGCCATCATGTCCTCCTGCTCTCTTACCATACACAGATCGCTACATGGATGGACGTTAAAATCACCTAATAAAACCAGGTCATGATTCGGGTAATTATTTTGACTAAATGTAGAGAGGAAAATCTCCAGGCAATCTAAATGGCCTGTTTCCGTATCTCTATCCCAAGAATTATAAAAATTGATTATAAAAAAATTGTAGTCCGGTGAAACGGCCCATTCTACAATTAAAAGGTTTAATGAACCACTTTGAACCTGCCTAAGTATACCTTTCAGATTCAAGGAAAAAAGGGACATAAGGCCACCCTTAGCCCTACCAGACTTACTAGGGACAGCCGGGATAGCAAAGGTAGTAAAGCCATCTACCCAGAAATTAGAGGAGGTGTCCCAAGTTTCCTGGCACGGTATGATGTCATGTGCACTG
The DNA here is from genome assembly GCF_964204655.1 of Triturus cristatus. Lineage (NCBI taxonomy): Eukaryota > Metazoa > Chordata > Amphibia > Caudata > Salamandridae > Triturus > Triturus cristatus. Next base: position 1,793,484,248 of record NC_140589.1, on the reverse strand, counting down.
ATAAAATCGATCCAGTCTACATCTCCCCTCTTAGATCTTGCCCCTGCGATATTCCAACTGATCAATTTACATACACTCTTGCTTGGTTCTCCCGGACACAATACACAGCCGGAATGTAGGGAAGAGCTCCATCACACTGTCAGGGTCTGGCATTTGAACCACAATTTCCTATGGGCATTCTCAGGAGCACCCATGCTCACTTAAATAGTGTGTTTATATGGCCACAACTAGGATGTGTTTTATGTCACAGTCAGGAGTTTGCACCTTGGGGAGGTCTATGGTGTTGCTAGTTATTCCAGTTCAAAGAATGGTGAAACCATGCACATTAATGGCCCAACAGAAGAAACATAAAAAAATGTAACTTGATGATTTTCAAATAGTAAACAAACTGTTGATCTCCTTTTCAGAAATGAATATGCTACTGCTAGCAGTGATTCTGGCTTTGGGACTGCATTGCTCTACTGCACAGGTAAGAAAAATAAATATTATTTAAGGTGTGATCAAAGAAAAGGAAACACTTCAGAGCACATAAACTCACTGAACTAATCACAAAGCTACAACTAAGCAGAGTTCTGCGTTGTTTAGGGATATATCTGGTGTTTCTAGTTTTCAGACCTGGTATTTCAGATAAAACAACCCCAAAGGATTGTTTTAGCTTTTTAGGAACAACTGAAAAGCACTGACATTCACTGTATTTGTAATCTTTGGTACTATCTGTTCTCAAAACAGTATCAGTGCAGGCCTTTTTCTAAGCATCTTTCTGTGATGGATGCTGCTCCAATGATCTACTTTGGCCATTGCAAATCACTTAGAATGCGATTGTGACCATCCACAAGGTGCCTGGACCTCCATGCCCTACTTCCTTTCCAAATTGTAAGTCGTGGTCACCTCATATGGCTTTAGTTCGCTGTTCACTTCATGTTTCAGGATAGTTGTTCACAGCTGAACTCAGAGCAAACCCTCAATCTAAGTCAAGGGGCACTATCATTATCATAGAGTTTTACTTTCTGAAACTCAGATATCAGGATTGTGGAAAACAAACATCATTGTGCTTATTGATGCCTTCAGAATCAATGTCCTTCAATATAGAGCTACACCAAAGACACCTGTTCTTAGTTTGACACTGTTTTATTGTTAAACACATGCCAATGCTTTGATTCATACTGGAGGGTCAAGCACCTTATCACAAATATCTCCTGTGTCCCATGCGGATGCCAGTTAACTGAAATGTATGCACTGCCTTTGGTGAATACATTTACTCAGAAAATCCACAAGTTAGAGTACAAGAAAATCGGCATTTCATAGTACATGCTGCTGACCCCATAATTTCAACCAGAGCAATGGCACAGGCACCTTCTGAGCGTATGCAGCGCCATGAAGTTTCCATCTTGACTGCTTTTGTATACACCAGAACTGCTTGTAATAATGAAATAGGGTGAATTCGGCAGGAATAGTACATTTATTACCACTGTAATTTCTTGGTGTCTCAAGATAAAAAACAAGGCAGGGTGACACTGACCTGCAATAACAAAATACTAAGCACCCACAATATATATTTAAAATAGAAACTTTGCCTTTTGCTGAAAAATAGATCATCAGGAAGATGGTTAAATATCCACCAATAACATTTTATCTGCAGCAATAACATGTTAATGAGGTGCAAATACTTCTCAATCCATGCACATCCTTGACATTGGGTTGGAGCTGGGAAAATGAGCTTGAATAAAAGAGAAATGAGACAGGCAGGGAGGTGAAATAAATAATGAAAGGTTACCAGCGTTAGAAGCTGAAAGGAAGTGACAAAAGGAATAAATGAGGGAAGAAATTAAATAGAGGCAAAATCCTTTATAAACACTGAAAAAATATAACTCTGATTGTGTACAGAGCAAAAAGAACATACACTGATAACCACTGTTTTTTGCAGCTTTGAAAACATTGGAAAACACTGATAAAATTCAGGGAAATTCACAACAGAAACTAAAAAGTGGAAAGCCTAAATATATTTGTCAATTTTTGTTATAGAAATATTATAAATATATAGTATTAAGTAATTCCATAACAAAAAAAATATATATAGAGATATTACCTACTGGCGGTCGCCAGTAGGTAGTTATAGTTAGGACGTATAATCCATAGGAAAATCATAACATTCTATTCCCAATAACTTTGGCGCCGGTTGATGAATCTTCGCAAAATTTTCAAAACTAATGGCCCATTCCGGTCCGCTCCTATTCAGAAAGTTTGGGGGTGATTCATCAAGCGGGGCCGAGAAAAAAGGGGGTCCCAAAACACATTTTCCCCATGTTATTTCCCATAGGAAATTTTAGACACGGCTACAGCCCGAACTGCTGAACGGAATTACACCAAATTTTGCAAAAAGGTAGCCCTTGGTTCAGAAAGCGCCCTTTTTGTAAATGGTGTAAATCTGTTCAGTAGTTCCTGAGAAATTCAAAAAAGAGTGGTGAAAAATCATTTTCCCATAGTAAACTTTAGACACTGTTATAGCAAAAACTGCTGAACGGAATTACACCAAATTTGGCAAAAAGGTACTGCTTGTCTCAGAAAGCGACCTTCTTAAAAATGGTATAAATCCGTTCAGCAGTTTTTGAGAAATTAAGAAATAAAAATAGTGATATCTAGAGACACAGAGGATCCTGCACCCTCCCGATCACGATCTTAATGCTAATTGGCTATCAACAGTCCAAACCAGAAAGTGTTGGCAGCCATCTTGTGCCTCGGTAGAACTGAGGTACAAGAAAAGAGAAAAACAAACGCTCAAAACACGAAAAGGGTACAGGGTAGAAACACCCTGACCCCCTAGGCCTGCTCAGGGGGTCCCACAAGGACCCCAGCCCCAAAAAAAGCATTTTTTTTTATTTCGGGGAAATACGTGGAGCATCATTTAATTGAGGCCCCCGGGTGGGCCAGGTCCCGGGGGCATTTGCTAAAAATGTATGCAGGGGCTAGCGGGGGCCCCCGCAGTCCTAGGGACCGTGACCCCCCCGGGGCTTGATTACAGAGTTGCGGGGGCCAACTAGCCCACCAGGTACTCCCAGTAAGCGCCATGGAGCTGCGTTGCGGAGTGTTGTAAAAAGGGGCGTTACCTCTGAACACTTCTCTGCAACGCAGTTCCCTGGCACATAGTGGAGGTACCTGGTGGGCTAGTTGGCTCCCAGGGAGCCTCAGGATTGAAGAGGAATTAATTCCCCAACTTAAAACGGGCCACAGGGCGTGTTTGCAGACATGTCACCTCAGGCCCCACCCCCTTCCTTCACAATTGTGCAAACCCACCCCCTGGCGAGTTGTAAGTTGGAGAATTAATTCCACTTCAGTCCTGAGGGCCCCTGGGGGCCAACTAGCCCACCATGTGCTTCCAGTAAGCACCACTGCGCTGCGTTGCAAAGAGGTGGTCCAGGCAGTGCCCCTTTTGACACCTCTCTGCAATGCATCTCTGTGGCGCTTACTGGAGGTACCTAGTGGGCTAGTTGGACCCTAGGGACCCTCAGGATTCAAGGGGACTTAATCTCCCAACTTAAAACGGCCACAGGGCGTGTTTACACAGTGGTGAAGGGAGGGGACTGGGCCTGAGGTGACATGTGCAAACACACCCTGTGGCGCCTTTTAAGTTGGGGAATTAAGTCCCCTCTGATCCCAAGAGTCCCTGGGTCCAACTAGCCCAAAAGGTATCTCCAGTAAGCGCCACAGACCTGCGTTGCAGAGAGGTGGTCCAGGCAAAGCCCCTTTTTACACCTCTCTGCAACGCAGCTCTGTGGCGCTTACTGGAGGTACCTGGTGGGCTAGTTGGACCCCAGGGACCCTCAGGATTCGAGGGGACTTAATCCTCTAACTTAAAACATGCCATGGGGCGTGTTTACACAGTGGTGAAGGGAGGGGGTGGGGCCTGAGGTAACGTGTGCAAACACACCTTGTGGGGCATTTTCAGTTGGGGAATTCATTCTCCTTCAATCCTGAGGGCCCCTAGGGGCCAACTAGCCCACCAGGTACCTCCAGTAAGCGTCACAGACCTGCGTTGCAGAGAGGTGTTCCAGACAAAGCCCCTTTATCCACCTCTCTGCAACGCAGCTCTGTGGCGCTTACTGGAGGTACCTGGTGGGCTAGTTGGACCCCACAGACACTCAGGATTCGTGGGGACTTAATCCCCCAACTTAAAATGTGCCATGGGGTGTGTTTACACAGTGGTGAAGCGAAGGGGCGGGGCCTGAGTTGACGTGTGTAATACACCCTGTGGCACATTTTAAGATGGGAAATTATTTCCTCTTCAACCCTCAGTGCCCCTGATGGCCAACTAGCCCACCAGGTGCTTCCAGTAGGTGCCACTGCGCTGCGCTGCAGAGAGGTGGTCCAGGCCAAGCACTTTTTACACCTCTCTGCAACGCAGCTCTGTGGCGCTTACTGGAGGTACCTGGTGGGCTAGTTGGACCCCAGGGACCCTCAGGATTCAAGGGGACTTTATCCCCCAACTTAAAACCACACAAGGCTTGTTTACACACATGTCACCTCAGGCCCCCCCTTCACGACTGTGCAAACCCGCCTTGTGGCACATTTTAATAGGTCGTTTCAATCCCCCTGCCCTATTGTGTACTAGGGTCTTACAGAGGAGGTCATGCTAATCACAGGGGTACCCCAACGCATAGTGTTCCCTAGAGTATGTAGGTGTTTTCACTGTATTCTAAGTGTCATAGCCCTGGCTCTAGGCCTGGTTAGTCAGTCAGTTACCACCAGTACCCGTTTGAAAAAGTTGTGGGCACAGGATGATTTTGCAACAAGGCCTCTCTCTGCTCCTCTGTTGGTTCTTTCTGCACGTCTTGCTTCTTCCTGCAATTTTCTTTGTCTTTGTGGACTTCTGTTGCCTCTTTCTGCATTTCTTTTGCTTCTTTCTGTGCGTTTTTTCTTCTTTCTTCACATGTCCTACCTCTGTAGGCATAGTTAGAAACTAGCATTTAGAAAACCTATGAAATTCACTGAAAAAAACCATAGGTTTCAGGCATGTTATAGTTAGAAATTAGCATTTAAAAAAACGTAGAAATTCACAAAAAAAACATAGGTTTTAGGGAAAGTTATAGTTAGTTGGACATTTCACTTGTACAAAACTATAGAAATTCGCGCCTTATAGTTATAGTTAGTTCAGCTAACTATAACTCGCGCCCCCGCAATGCACTGCTGATGACATCACATATTGCTTCACTGATGACATCACAGATGACATCTCAAATGACTTCACTGACAACAGCACTGATGACATCATCCATGTGATAAATTGATGCATCATCTCACACCCTAATATAACCTTTGATACACTCACTCTAAATTACAGACTGCCATTCTCAAAACCATAGACACTCCAACACCAATAACTACATACCCACTCACTGATTCTTAGGTTTACACACACATCCACTCACTCACCCGTACAATCCCTCATACTTATGGTCACTCAGTACACGACTATCATATGCACTCATACACCTATATAGAAACTCAAACACCACCACTCATCCATGGAGGTACTCACACACCTGGTCAGTCATGCAAATAATTAATCACACTGCCATTTACTCACGTATACAGTATACACACACCAGCTCACTTACTCATACAAATACTAGCACATACTTACGCTCTTATACAATCACTGGTACAAGGACAGACTCATCCATACAGCCACTCTCACAATCACACACTCTCACTTATAGCCATTTATATACTCCAACACACATATATACTGACTTTCACATATGTAGTTACTAACACATATACAATTGAGATATACATTCACTCAGTAACACACCCATACACACACTCACCCACCCATACAGTCCATCACTGATAAACTCTTGAAACCATGCACCCAGTGAATCACCCACTCACACACCTATGTACAGAGTCACACACACCCCACCCACACAAACACTCAGGCACCCATAGAGATACTCAGACAACCAATCAATAACCCATATAGACACTCAAATAGCTATTCGCAAAGCCATGCAGTCGCTTACACACCAACAGACAGATGGATACAGACATTCACACAGTTTACTCACTAACCAATGCATTCAGTAAGATAAGTTTAATCACTCACTTATAGAGTCAGTCACGCACCTACTAAATCATCCATTCAGACACTTATACACCCACTCATTCTTCAATACGCATTTCCCTATATATATTAAACATATCTAAATTTTACAGAAAGACACAATCACTGGATGATGTCATCAGTGATGTCATTTGAGATGTCATCAGTGATGTCACTGACCATGTCATGAGTGATGTAATATGTGACGTCATCAGCAGTGCATTGCGGGGGCACGAGTTATAGTTAGCTGAACTAACTATAACGGGGGAATTTCTATGGTTTTGTACGAGTGAAATATGCAACTAACTATAACTTTCCCTAAAACCTATTGTTTTTTCAGTGAATTTCTAAGGTTTTTTAAACGCTAATTTCTAACTATAACATGCCTGAAACCCATGGTTTTTCAATGAATATATATAGTATTTCTTTACCAGAAACTAGGCTAAAAGCCAACGAAGCACTGTACAGGATCAAAGAGAAATATAAAGTAATCGAGTTACAGGAGAAGTATCTGGCATGTGGATGGTTAATGCATTGTGATTAAGGGCCTGATTACGAGTTTGGCAGACTGGTTACTCCATCACAAACATCACAGATATCCCATCCGCCGTATTACGAGTTCCAATATATTTCATTGGATATAATGGAACTCGTAATACGGAGGACAGAATATCTGTCACATTTGTGATGGAGCAACCCGTACTCCAAAATCGTAATCAGGCCCTTAGTGTTCTTTAAAGAATTGAGCTTTCAAATCTTTCAAAAATTGGAGTAGCTTAGGGGCAGTCCAGGTGGATATGGGGATGTTGTTACTGATCCTGGGTACATAGATGGAAAAGGCCTCTTGGATTGTTTTTTCTCTTTTTACACTTCATAATTTGCAATCTCATGGTGTCTTGGATGTGGGTGTGCCTGTGCCTAGAGTCACTAAAGATGGTGAGCGTGACTGCAAGATAAGCAGTGGTGCCAGTTGTGATGGCCTTTTAAATGATGTAGCTAGTTTTAAAGATGGTGCAGGCCAACAAAGGAAGCAGTTGGAGCTCCATCAGGATGGGGATGGACGTGATTATATTTGTCCAGGCCTTGGATGAGACATTCTGTGCCCTGTAGAATGTCTTTAAGGGTTGCTATTATGGTGTCAGCGAGGGCATGATGATGATATACATATAAAAAAAGATCAGGCACGGATTACATATTCAGAGCACTGTCTCTGTATGCACTGGATTGCCTCTCTAACTCAATGCACTTGGAGCAGACCAGAACAGCTTGCTCTGTTGAGCTAAAAAATAAATTGTTCTCAGGGCTAGTGCAAACATTGACAGTTCGTGCCTGTGCTAAGGTGAGCTTGTTCTTGGGAGGCAGAGTCTGGTTTGAAACCAGAACTCTGACTTTCAGTGGAGACAGATGAGCTCCTGTTTGAAGAGGGGGTTGGTATCCACCCATCTAGAAGGGTATTTGAAAATCTCTCTTGTGGCAGCCCATCCCTTCCTTAGGATGTCCATCGGGTACACACTGATCGTGTGCCAACCCTAAGTGCCGCTCAGTCAGCACACCTTCCAACACCTTCTTTGCCTCTGGTTCCGTGTCTGAATTGTGGTGCAAAAAGAAAAATGGAGGAACACCCCATTGTAGTAAGTCTTTTTCAATATGTGTGCCAGTGTGATTCATATTATAGAAGGGGCAAAACAAGTGTCTGTGGAACCTCCTATAATGCAAAAGTATCCGAGGCACAAAATGAGGGTGCCAATGGGAGTTGTAGCCCTCAGCACTTTCTCTGTTTTATGGATTTGTGCAGATGAATAGATCTTAGGTTTGTCTTTTTTATGTTCATTGAGTCGCTTTTCCCAAAGGTGCAATAACCGTAGGTCTTAGCCTGCCTCATACATGCTAGCTGCACAGTTTTACAGCTTCTGCAAGTGGGCTCTATGTATCCTGCTGGACTGTAATACTTTTTTGGGCCTCTCTGTCTCTGCCTTGTTGTTTTCTTTCTTGCTCTTGGCATTCTCTGAGCCTCTGTAAAATGTATCAAGCCTAGCTCAAATTAGGAGTCGCATACACAGAAACAGGCATGCTTGTGTCAGGGTTACTATTGTTATGCAGACTTTAACCTCATTAAGTGGTCACAGTCAGAATCTATTTAAGGAATGTTCAAACTGATCATGGCAAAGTAAACAAACATCTCTACACCCAAGGATTCCTTGCAACAATATTTTAAATATCACAGTACCAGAGTTTCTTTTTAAGGATCCTGGTCAATAGCCATTAGGGTATGGTCCCTCCGAGGTATCAGCTATTCAATTGCTAGAACCATAAACGCTAGCCCTGTGCTAGACTTCGGTAGTAGCATGAAGTTCAACCCTGGAGTATCCTGCAGGCAGTACTTAATTTCATTGCTGCAGCATTAATCCCCTGTCCCTCTTTATAGTAAACCTGTTAAAGATATAGCCTGCCCCTTCCTGAATATTGTGCGTCCATCTCACTTTTTAGGCCACTTGATGATGTAGCAGACGAGAGACCTCTTCCTCACAGGCACAATCAGGACTCAGCGGCTTGCGTCTATTTAAAAACAACCTGCAATAAATGAGCAAAAACATATTATAACCTTAAAGCTGATGTAGCAGTCTCTACCTGCCATTGAAGGAGTGCTCTAGCATTATCAAGGGAGTGGGCATTTAATGGCCGATAGAGCCCGCTACGGAGGCCTCCAAAATTATGAGAACATTCTGCCCTTAGAGGGCAGAATGTTTTAATTTGTAAAAAAAGGCCTCATAGAGACCTTGGGGGTTGAAATCCCCTCAGGCTCCATGAGGCCTTTGTTCGCAGCAACAGTGGAATGTTGATGCTCCGGGCTTCTATGAGCCATTAGAAGCCCAGAGCACTCCATTGTCTTCGAAGAAGCGATCAACATTCCAATGTTCTAATGTAGGTAGGAACCTAGATGAATGGACAAACAGGACGAATAGAGAAAAGGAAATAGATGGGCAAGGCAAGCATACTGTGAAGACCCCGGGAGTAACTTAGACAAACCAATACCTACTCACTCTCTGCGAAGCACTCAAAAATGAAAGTAATACACACCTCTCTGTCCTTGGCGTAAACACAATATTTACAGCATCAGTACAATAAATTGCAAATGAGAACACCGCCTTAAAATACTCCTGTTACCATAAACTGCACAGTCAAGAACGGCTTGACAGTTGCACTCGTGCTTCTCAATACAGCTAGTCATGTTTCATTTGGAAACCCACAGAACATTGCCAGATAAAGAAATAAACGTACAAATAGCCAAATATATACATCGATAGACATCTTTCACATGAGGGAGTATGGCCAATTATAAACTGGCTTGCAAACCACTGTTCATATTATGTGGTACGTAAGGCTTTGTAAAAAATACTGCCCATGATAAGGGATTTGTAGCACTGACAGAGTGGATGCCCACAAAGCCACCATTGTCTTGTTTTGATTGGACCAGATTTTGAGCCTTATGTCTTCACTACCTGTGAGTGAACGTTAAAGGGGCCAACCTGTGAAAGATGTTAAAGCCCAAACATACATCATCAAACAAAGGAACATTCTGCAATGCCTATTGTTGGTGATATCCAGAAATGCAGGACTGGATAAGGGGAACTGTATTTCTTCTGTACACTTTATGTGGTCTACAAAACCTCATCTCAGCATACTAAACTGTATGCATGCTGTTCTCACTGCATGTTTCAACAGTGCATGCTATTTGGAAGCATAAAGTCAATTATTTACATTGATTATATTTTCAGAGCTTTGTTCCTGGACTGGAAATTGATAATGCTGACATTCAAAAGGCGATTTGTGACAAACACAATGAATTGAGGGGAAGCGTCGTCCCACCTGCCAGCGACATGCGAAAAATGGTGAGATACATTTTACAATCATATTTAAATTAACAAATCGGGATGAAATGTAAATTTCATGGATGTAAAGGAAAATATATTCACCTTCAGTATTTCTAGCCTTATATCAAATTAAATTCTTAATGTCCCTAATACATATCTCTAAAGGAGGCTGTTATATATATTTATTGTAAGCGTTAAACACTTATACAATCCCACATTGAACGTGGATACCCATGCATGCCTGTTCATCTAATATTCTGAGAACACCAAAACCTGTTCTAGCTATACCACAACCAGTAGAGAAATATTTCTGGTTGGGTAATGGAAAATCCTTTAATTTGGTGGAAGTGACAAATTCTATGTCTGAAGATTCTCCTTGAGTGAAAAATCCACCACATGGAATTAATTATTCCAAACTTTTGCTCTAGCATATTGTCTATCAAATGAAAATCTTCTCTTATTCAGGCCCTTCTCATCCAATTAAAGTTGTTCCCAGGGGTTAAACATATGTCGGTAGATAAGCCAAACTTCAACTTACCCCTGTGTCGTCAGACCCCATGCCAGTCACTGAATGCCCCAAAATACTCCTCATCTTTATTTGACCTAAAAAGTCATGAGTACAGATTCAAAATGAAATACATTCATCATTAAAAAATGTATCATTTGACAGATTGTAAGCAAAAAAGTAAAAAATTCACAAACCTTTTCAAGTAGAAACTTTGTCACCATATATTAGAATTGGAAAAAAAACTTAAGGTTTCAATATAGTTCATCCTGTTGTTAGTGGTCTGCTTTGCCATGAAGCTTCCTTGTCTCCAAAGCACTTTGAATAACACTAATTGCAGCTAGACGGCACTTTTCTGTTAGAAGTTGCTTTAGTGCCTTCAGCTCTGGCCTGCATTTTTTAATGTTAAATGATCTTCAGAAATACATAATGTTTCCAAGCAGCAGAAAATAATGTGCAAAATAAAAAACAGTGCAATGTCCTTTGCTTTGAAGAGTCATTGAATTGCCATAGAGTGTGATTTCTAGAGGTGTAGACACTACAAGGAATCAAAACAAGATTGAGTATGTTGTTCAGTGTGAGACGTCTCAAATTAAACCTATGCTGAGGATTTTTTACAAAAAGGAGATAGGGTTCTCGTCCCTTAAATGTCAATAAATCTCTGTGAGAGAGCACAGATGTTTTTCACAACCCCAGGCTAACATTTTCACTATGATTGAGATACAGCTGTTTAACCTTCTCTTTGGTTTAGGCCCCATAGATTCCGGGTCTGAAAAGAGCACTGGAAAAAATTATTTTATGCAACCCAACAACCGGGGCAAATATTCCATTAGCATAGCTTGTGAAAAGTTTCTCCCCTGAATAGCACATATTGAGATCCCCAATAAAAGCGATTGGATTTAAGCTGAGCCCAAGGGATGAGGAAGCCCCTGCTCACTGTAGCAGACAAAGGTGGACCACCCACCAGGAACTGAGAGCAACCATTTCCAAAAATTGTTTTCCGCTCTCTGCAGGAGCTCAAACCCTGAGTGCCCCAGAACCCTGCTCCTTACAATACCATGGACTCAGATTTACAAATATGAGTGGGAAGCTTTTCTTTTATAGGCTTGTTCCTCACTTTGAAAGCAAATCTAAAAAGGGCCGCAATCGATCTACAAAACTGCTGATGCCATATGGTGTACAAGTTACCCCATTCAAGAGAAGAATGGAATGGGACTACCAGATTAGTGAAGGTTTGCACCTGCCCAACATGAGTCTTGTCAATATAATAGGCACGCTTTCTTGCATTGTTTGGTCCACATATCATTGTGTATGACTTAGTTAGATTAGTGGTTAAATCCTGGTCCCTCGTAAAACCAGTAAAACCATCCAGAAAGCTCTGGAGACCATTGGCAGTCCTAGTCAACAGGCCTGAAGCATCCACATATTTTAGGACAAGAATTGGGAGACTGGAGTACATCTTTCCCAGTGCTCACCAGGTATATCTCAAGCTGGTTAATTCACAGTGTGAATAGAAATTCTGCCAGCACACAGCCTTAGCGCACCCCTTTTTCAGACTTAACAGGTCCTGTCTATTTACCATTAAGGCTGTAACACCCATGCTGTGACACCAGTGTGCATGGCTCAAAGTTGGAAAATGTCATACTCCTTCACCTCCATGATGAATCGGAGCTTTGATCTACTGACTGTATCAAAGGTGCAGTTCAGACCTATAAATGCCAAGTATACACCACCTCCCTCTGCTTTTGTGTGGTCTGCTTTGCCATGAAACTTCCTTGTCTCCAAAGCACTTTGAATAACACTAATTGCAGCTAGACAGCACTTTTCTGTTAGAAGTTGCTTTAGTGCCTTCAGATCTAGCTTGCATTGTTTAATGTTAAATGATCTTTAAAGTCAGAAATAGATCATGTTTCCAAGCAGCAGAAAATAATGTGCAAAATAAAAAACAGTGGAATGTCCTTTGCTTTGAAGGGTCATTGAATTGCCATAGAGTGCGGTTTCTAGAGGTGTAGACACTACAAGGAAACAAAACAAGATTGTGTATGTTGTTTAATCTGAGACGTGTCATATAAAACCTTTGCTGAGAATTTTTTACAAAAAGGAGATAGGGTTCTCGTCCCTTAAATGTCCGTAAATCACTGTGAGAGAGCACAGATGGTTTTCACAACCCCGGGCTAACATGTTCACTATGATTGAGATATAGCTGTTTAAACTTCTCTTTGGTTTAGGCCCCATAGATTCCGGGTCTGTAAAGGGAACTGGAACTCCCAAAATCTAAAAAATGTATTTTATGCAACCCAACAACAGAGACAAACATTCCATTAGCATAGCTGGTGAAAAGTTTGTCCCCTGAATAGCACATATAGAGATCTCCAATAAAAGCGATTGGATTTTAATTTAATCCATGGGATGAGGAAGACCCTTCTCACTGTGGCAGACAAAGGTGGACCACCCACCAGGAACCGAGAGCAACCATTTCCAAAAATTGTTTTCCGCTCGCTGCAGGAGCTCAATCCCTGTGTATGACTTAGTTAGATTAGTGGTTAAATCCTGGTCCCTCGTAAAACCAGTAAAACCATCCTGAAAGCTCTGGAGACCATTGGCAGTCCTAGTCAACAGGACTGAAGCATCCACATATTTTAGGACAGGAATTCGGAGATTGGGGCACATCTTTCCCAATGCTCACCAGGTATTTCTCAAGCTGATTAATTCACAGTGTGAATAGAAATTCTGCCAGCACACAACCTTAGCGCACCCCTTTTTCAGACTTAACAGGTCCTGTCTATTCACTGTTTAAGCTGTAACACCCATGCTGTAACACCAGTGTGCATGGCTCAAAGTTGGAAAATGTCATACTCCTTCACCTCCATGATGGACCAGAGCTTTGATCTACTGACTGCATCAAAGGTGCAGCTCAGACCTAGAAATGCCAAGTGTACCCCACCTCCCTCTGTGTTTGTGTATTTGCTAATCAGAGTATAATTATAAATTGAAACAATATTCAAAAGTCTGCATCCCCCGGCAAAAGTCAAGCTGGACCTCTGAAGGAATTAAATTATCTGTGGACCAAGATTCCAGTCTCGCTAAGAATACTCTCTCTGTAATCATTATGGTCCATTTAAGCTAGCAGATTGACAAATAGTAGGTGCGAGAACCCCTGTCCCCTTTTTTATTTGCAAATTGGGATAATCGTGGCCTTAAACTAGGATGGGGCGATTCTATTTGCCATGGCAGCCCTAACAAAATGTATTAACATCTGGGCTCACAAAGGAATGATATGTTGGGAAGGCATTTGTTCCAGGAGCTATTCCAATGGGTTTTTTATTACTGTATAATCAATCACAGAAACCTCAATGAGAGGTTTTAAAATGGTTGTTAAGATGTAACATCCAGGGCACCCCTAAACTTATCTTAATTGGATGCAGCGTAGACCTTGATAACATGGTCCATCCAGTTAACTTTTCAGCTTGGATTAAGAATCTACATTTAACGACTGCAGTCCTTTAAAAGGACGGGGTTTGAAAATCAGACTCAGTGGCGATGAACTGGTAACTAAGGCTCAGGGGAGTGATACTAGGTCCAACTAGGTTCAACAGAAAGTGTAGGAATCCTTAATTAATTTGGCACTGGCTATAGTATAGTCCGCAGAGCTCCTTTCCTCCTGCAGGCTAAACAGAGACCGTGCTACTAGAAGTAATAGGATAGGAGGCTCCGCGAGCACTGAAATTACCCTCTGCGACATCCGGCCCATGAACCCATGAGCTCGAGGCTTACGACGCAACAAGGAACAAAAGGTCAAAACGCCACATCCTGTGCTCCGAGGCTGCCCTGGTGTTGGGGAATTGAGTAATCCAACTTGAGAGAATCAAACGGTGTCAGATGCTGGAAATGATATGAGAAGCTCTGCATGTTAAAATGTCTGCAGAAGGAGATATCTCTTTCCCTGTACCCAAGTGTTTTGAGCAGCAAGGTTTAAATCCATCTATGTTGTTATGCACCTGAATTTGTTTTATGACTCATTGAGGTACTGTAGCAATGACCCAATGAATTCATTATGGCTGGACAAGAAGGAGACATCTGAGAACCCATGCTTCAATCTTTCCAATCTTTGATCAGTAATGTTGGTAGGCCCAGGTAAACATTGAACTCCATTTACCGAAAACGGGAAGTTCAGGACTACGCCATTGAATCTGCAACAGACAGACACTGATTCACAGTAGCTGTTCTGAAATAATTTTGTGTATTCTATGTAGGCCGAGGTAAAAGCAAATAGTTTACATGTACTGATACGTAAATGCAACACTGTAGTTCAATTAAACTTTACAACTTTGTCTTTTTTCTTCATGTTGAAAATATATTTCCATATGGAGTAACCTCTTTCCGTACTCCCAGCCCATTTCTGGGTGTGTTCTTTTAAATTTGTAAATCAAGGAACTTGTGCCCCTAAGTTAAAAATAGGTGACCAAATGAGTTTTTGACATAGCCCCACAGTTGGAATTGTCCAAGTGTGACAACAGGAAATGTAGCCAGCAAGACAAGGACTCTATAGACAACAAGTAGCTGTTTGAAAGCAGAGACTTCCATGCATCATAGATGTATATGAGTCGACTGTTTATCATTGGCCATGACTGGCAACACAAACAATAAAATATCACTCTGTGGCTTTTGTTAAGTCTTTTTCTTGCAAGCTTTGTTAAGCTTTGTCAAGTTCTACTGGAAACATTTCAACTCTGAGAAGTTATCTGATTTACCAAGAATTGTATGAAAAACAAACTTTTTCTACAACTGATGTTGCAGAAGACGAAGAAGCAGCACAGACAATTTCTGTATTCATTTGCCATTGTGTATAAGAAACTCTGCAAAAGTAAGCCTACAGATAAGAATTATGCATACCTTCTCCATAGCGACTATCATGAAAATTACCTAGCAAGGAACAGACAATATTGGCACAGGCAAGCTTAAAATAGGAATGCTTGCAACACTTCTAAATTGGGAAAATGGAAGGTCTCAAAGCTTTGCAAAGAAAAAAATATTAGCAAAGCCAGTTATAAGCCACATATTTTGGCTCTGCCAATCCAATGCTTGTTAGAAATGCATTTGTCAAATTAGCAAAGGATATATGTGCTATAATTCTATTGCAATTTTATGGCCAAAATTACACCTGCACAATAAACAACCACGTTGCCACTAATATATGTAAGGATTTGGTGTTTCCGTAGTGTTTGTTGCTGCCAGTCATTTTAACGCCATTATCACACACTCATTGACTCACTGTCACATTAACTACTTTCTCACAATAGCTCACTCAGGCCCTGCATTCATGCTAATTCATACATTCACTCTCTGTCTCACACCAGCTCACTCAATATGCTCACCTGCAGCAAGACACTCATGCACTCACTCGCTCTCAATTACCTCCCACTCACAGAGGCTCACCCTAGAACCTTACTCATGCACTCACTCACATCAACACATTCGCAAGATTCCAATTTGAAATGTATTTATTCATGCACAAATAATTAAAATATTTGCATGACAGTCCATACTAATTCTAAAAAAAATGATATGTAAACACATTTTCACTCAATCAATAAAACGAACTCACAAGGTTTATAAATCGTGGAGTGCTAAGTATGACATATTTTAGTCTGTGATTTAAATATCTGAATACACAGGGCCTTCGGTGAGTGCGTTCAGTCTTTTTTCTGCATGTGTCAAAATTGTGCAAGTATTCAAAATAGGATCATTGGGAAAACGAATAATAGCCTGCCTGCATGCCCTGATATTCCATTGATTAAAGGGCTACTGCAGCAGTGTTATTTCATTAGAGAGGACAGGACAAATGCATGATCAAATGAGCATGCTCACTATAGCTGAGCTTAAACCAGCTCACATATGGCCTGCCCTGAAATTACACCCGGTTGGCAAGTTTTCAGAGTTCTCCTTGTTTGCAGAGTGCTTAAGTTGGACGCTTCCTTGCCTTTTTTATATGACGTCTTGAGTGGCACAAAATTGCCCCCAGTAATTGAATTGCCTTCTGTATAAAAACCAAATGCCCCATCAGTATAATCAATAAATCCGCAAAAAATAAGAAACAAGCTTATGTAGCCTTTCAATGCACAGCAGAACTGACCCCAAAAACACATGGAGTTGCCTCAGCGGATAACCTGCCTAGTAGGCACTGTGCCAGTAGCAACCACCCACAGTCAGTGATGTTACAAAGCATGATGGGGCTCCCCTGCAGAAAGTGGTGAGGGCACCCTGAGACTCCCATATCTTACGGTTATACATGACATTTGGTTGAAACAAGTTCCTCTAAAGGGTTGGGGTCCCCTTCACTGCTGAGGGTGCAGGAACCAGCATTACGCCCCTGGCCACAGTACAGCCTTTCTCATTGCCAAGATAGTGCTGAAACCCCTGTTCTTGTGGTGGAGGAGGTGTTCTTTTGCTCCAAGCTCATGTAAGACTTTCCTCCTTTTTCCTCCCTTCAGCCTTTTGATGAAACACCACCCTAGGCTTTTATTAAGTTCTACTTACTTGATTCAGGTGCTTGCAGTATTCAGTGTCATTAGGATCATCCCTCACTCCTGGTCCTAGCTCATATATGGCCCTATCCCGACTGACATCACCCTGTTGTTTGCTCCTGTATTAGTCTCTGCCTACTACCTGGCTCAATAAAGTGCCCTTCTCCACTTTTTTGTGAGGCACTCCACCCTGCAGCCCTGTAATGCTTTCTATCTCTAGGCTCCATGCTCTCTCCTTTACTCTAGCCTCAACCATTCTCCTCTCATCCCTCTGGCTTGGATTATTTACTATATGATGCTGCATTGCCTGCCAGCCACACCCATTAATTAAGTAGGTAAAAAGAACCCCCACACATATCCTGTTTCTTTGTATCTGCCTAGGCATGTTGTGAATGTGGGCCAAGGCATTTGAGATACCAGTCTCGCACTAGTCCTGCAAGGCTGTCTGCGGCAAAGGTCTAAACCATAATTGAAGAGGCGGTAGCTAAGGTTTTGACTACAAGTCTAATAAGCAGGAGAAATCCTATAAACACAAAGACAAGTGAGTATCCTCAGACTTTTCTAGTGAATCTGCAACAGACATGATGAGTACTTCTGGGAAGTATATTGTGAGGGAGGATTTGTACCAACATCTTCTTCATATTGGGGAGTACTTGAGTTTTGATCACCCTCCAGCAAATGAGGATGAAGATGGGTTGTTTCACCAATATTCCAGACCTCCTTTGTCAGCTTTTCTTATGCATTGAACCCAGCTGATTGATCTTCAGCAGAGGCGGTGGATCACAAAGTTGACAATAGTTAGAAAACATTTTAAGAAGCAAGTAATTTGTCACGTAGAGCACCTAATTATGCGCTATACACTTCCCCGTCATTGGTTCAGGTCTTTGAAATTATGGCACAGGCCATTCAGGAGGGAACAGATTGTTTAGAACTACTCCTAAAAATGGAACAAAAATTCTCATTTGTGGCAGACATGTCATCTGACATCAGTAAATCTACTGCAATTGAATCAGGATCCATGATTTTGGCCAGACAAAAGTTGTGACTTCATTGTTGGAAGGCTTATTTTGTTGGGAAGTCCTCTTTTTCGAAGATTCAATTTTTTTGGGCAAGACATTTTTGGGGGATCATCTTAATGTGATAATAACAAAGTCTTTCAAGAGAAAAGGCACACTCAGTCATACACGAGTATTTCTTTGAAGTCTTTAGGACTGGAACGGAACTTTTTATGCCTTTCCTGTGGTGACAGAACTTAGCCATAACAACAAGGCTTTGTATAGCCACCCTGTGTGGCTTTTCATGACCCTGTAGATATGGAATGAGGCAACAGAGCACATGTCGCTGCATTGCCTCACACTGCAATGGGGAGGCGTGCCATGGGCTTTATGGTGGGTGTTTCCATGTAAAACCCATGGCATTTGACACATTACCAGATTCACAACAAGCTGCAAACCTGGCAATGCATCAAACATCTACGCCTCCCTAGGGGAGGTGTAGAGGAGGTGCAACGAGGAGAAAAACCATTATCATTTAGCATTGAACAGCTCACATATATAGAGGAAATCACCTCCATTGATTGTTTTTGTGCAGGAAGGTGTCCCTTTCTGCACAAAAATAATCATCCCTACAATGGGGACACTCTTGCACCACCGTGCCTGCTTAGGCGCACGGCAGTCATTTGAGCACCAGCGCAGTAAGAAAGGACAGGAATGCTGCATGTCTTATGTATACAATGCATTTCGGCCATTTTCTTGTGACGTAGAGCAGCGCAACAGGAAGGCTTGCGGCGCTGCCCTATGCCAAAAGTTTGTAAATGAGGCACAAAATTATCTAGAATAAAGAGATTTCAGCCAAAGACTTCTGAAAAACACAGGGATCTGCAATGTCTGCAGATCTAACCATTGGCCCCGACAATTGGCCTTTTCCATCCATATCCGATCAGATGGGGGAAGAATTGTCGATTACCAATCTTGTGGCTCAACCCAATCACTGTGCTGAATTTAATCAGGAGGGGCTATTTTATAGAGTTCAAATCATTGCCTCCAAACACTGAAGCCATCCATACTCCTCTCCCCAAATCTCCAGTAAAAAGGAGGCCTTGTAGTTGGTTGGGAATTTCTGCATTGGTAGTAGAGAGAGCTGTTATTCAAGTCCTTTGGGAGGAAAGGTATTGAGGTGTATATCCCAATCTCTTTCTTGTATAAAAACCCTCTGGGAAGTTCCGACACTTCCTCCATCTCAAGAAAGTCAGGTCATGGGTAAGGACAATTTATTGAAAGAGTGTCACCTTACAGCAAGTCATTCTACGTGTGTCAAAGAAGGACTTGCAGGCAACCATAGATCTACTGGACGTATATCTGCATATTCCTATTCACCTGCCTCACTAAGTTTCTGCGTTTGGCAATGGAAGATTCTCGTTTCCAGTTCAGAGTCATTCTTTTTGAGCATAAAGTCCGCCCCTCAGGTTTCCTCAAAAGTGTTGACATCTTTAATAGTTGTACTGCTTCAAGAAAGGATATGTGTCCAGCCTACTTGGGTGAATGCCTGATTCTATTGTCATCTATGCAGCTGATAGTCTCATCTGATGAGAGTTCTCATAGTTCGGGAGGGACTCCGATTTGTAATAAATATAATGAACTCTCAATTGATCCCCTTCTGGGATCAGATATTCATTGGAGCAAGATTTCTGACAGGTCATGGAATAGTGACAGCTTGGGTACAAGTTCATAGGGACTTAGCTACAAGAGAGATTATTATTGTGGGCAAGATTCCATCTAAACAATTGGATCAGACCCATCCTTCAGCACTGGTCTCCTATTTCCCAGGACTTGTCAATCGGCAGCTTCTGTGGTGGATGGATTCCAAGAACACATATTGAAAAATATTTCTTTATGTCCACAGATTCCAGTGAAAGAGGCTGTGCTGCATGGACACACTCTCATCTGATTAATGTTTTATATGCCTATGCCCAGTAAGGCCAGTGATCCAACTGGAAGGTGCTAGAGGTGATCTGGCTGCCTCACGTGGCATTTGGTCTTCTGCTGTGGGAAAAACTGGTGGTAATCAGAACAGACAATATGAAGATGCAATCATATATCAACCATAAGTAGGAAATGCCTGGGCCAAGGGCAAGATCAGCTCTCAAGCAACAGGTTACATCAATATAGTGACATACATATTGAGGATGGAGATTCCGTCATCTTGGAAGTTCTGTCTCTTTCCCCAAATAAGTGTTCTGATTCATCAGATATGAGGTCTCCCAGCAATAGATTTGTTTGCATCAGTTTGAAACTCTCCTCTTCATCGATTTTGTTCAAAAGCAAAAGAGACCAAGTCTTTGACCATTGATGCCCCCTTAAATCCATGGCCATTCTCCTCTATGCCTTCCCTCTGTTTCCTTTGATCCTCCAATATCTTGTCAGAATGATGAGAGAGAGTGCTCAGGTGATCTTGATTGCTTCAGTTTGACTTGCTCTTCTTGGTTTCATCTACCATTAGCGATTAAAACAGAACAATGACTGCTTTTAATGATTGTGCTGTCCCCTTTAGTTCTCCCTCTTCTCCAGACCGAAGTATTAAAAAGGCTCAGGCTGATTAGCTAAGAGAATAAAATGGCAGGGCCTAGCATAAAGAGGATGTCTGATTAAGTAGATAGTTCTGTTCGGGCTTTGAGGAGACCTTCAACTTTGTGCTTTTATTCTAAGTACTGGTCAACTTTTAGGAAGCGGTGCTCTGCTAGGCAGCTACTTCCACAGTCCATGGGTGTAGCACAGACTCTGAACATTCTTCAGGGTGGCGTCTCACTTGGTAAAAGAGTTTCAATCTTAAAAATACAGTTGGAAGCAGTAATGGCCTTCAGAGCTTCCCAGGGTAATCTGGAGGATGACCAGGGGCTGATTTAGAGGCTATTCAAAGTTTTTTTAAACATCGGTCTCTGAGTACCCCTTCCCTTTCCAACTTCGCAAGCTCTCAATTATTCTGCACCCCTGAGAGGCCCTTCTGTTGTGCCCCTTCAGTCTACCAACATCAGAATCCCAACCCTAAAGGTGCTCTTTTGAATAGTCATCATATCAGCAAAGAGATTAGGTGAGCTAGGCTAACTCTCTTATAAACCTTCTCCTTTAGTATATTCGAGAACAATATTTTG
Organism: Triturus cristatus; assembly: GCF_964204655.1. Taxonomy (NCBI): domain Eukaryota; kingdom Metazoa; phylum Chordata; class Amphibia; order Caudata; family Salamandridae; genus Triturus; species Triturus cristatus. The sequence goes on along the minus strand of NC_140589.1, from coordinate 1,793,463,100 downwards.
ATTTGTCCCGGACAGTCATTGATTCCTAAAATTAACTCTCCTTTCCATCTTTAGCAGGAGTTTATTCTCCTGGTGTTTTATCCCATTCCAGAACCACTGAAGGAAATTAGCCTTCACTCCTTGGACATATAAAGAGCAGTTCTTGCCTATCTCAAAAGTGTAGGAAGGTTTAGACTATCTTCATCATTTGTTTATCAATTTTGGCGCAGCCAAAAGGCAGCTGAAGCCTTCTGTTCAAACTTTGAGCTGGTGTATTCGTCCTTTAATTTCCTTAGCTTACAAGCAATCAAGTGTTTCATTACCACTAGGAGACCAGGATATATCAACCTGGGTATGTCAGCATATCTGGCGGGTGGTGAGGGGACATCCTTGACTGAAGTTTTCAGAGCAGCCACTTGGGCTCTTTCCGCAACTTTTATTGGACATTAGAGGATAATGGACTCAGCAGAGGCAGAGGGGGAATGTGTTTGAAAGTTCTTTTTTCTTTGACATGAACATGAAAATTATTATCTGAATAAAGGTTGGTTTCTTTTAACAGAGTTGTACGTTTGTCCTGGTATGAATTAGCATAGGTATGTCTCACATAGTCATTAATCTAAGCAAGGGGGATGAGGAGTAATGCCTCGATTACTTACTAGCAATTGCAATACTCCTAGTCCATCTTTTGTTTTGATTAATTATTCCCTGCCTCCTACCCTGTTGAGCCAGTTCAGTCCAATTGCAATTTCTTTGGCTTGTTACAGTGACATTTTAACTCTGCATGCTGAATGCGTTTAATCTATATGTCTGCTTGTAAAAGGTTTTTATTAACCGTACAATAAATATTCTTCTTCTATTATCCAATGTGTATATGCTCTCTCAGAAGGAAGTAGCCATACTGGCCTATAGCAGCCTTATATTAGTGCATCAACATAGTGAGGGCCAATATATGCTTCCCTTTCCTACTTTTGATCTCACAACTTCCCTAGATGACTCATACCCTAGTCAGAGAATCACAAGGGGATTCTCCTGGCTGTAGAAGAACAGTGATCAGTATTTTGTAGCCCACATTGATGAATCTTTTGTGAGAATGCCTAGTCTTCCCTAGATAATGTTTTAGACTAAGACACATTTGATAGGCTAGCGTGACTTTTTCTCTGCAACTATTACCACTATGGCTGTGCCTGGAAAAAGGGTCTAATGATGCATCTATGAATGCAAAAAAAGGTAGGGGACTGTCCAGGTTACCACACACACTCATAGCATTGACATTTCTGCTTGATGACCCAGAGGTCTTGCCCTCATCCTGTCCCATTCTAGCATCCTGATATTAGGTCACACCAGGTGACCATCTTCCAGCAGCTCATGATGGACCTTTTGTTCTACTAGGTTTATCCAAGCCCTTCTAAGCAGGGAGCATTCCCAGAGTAAAGTTTCCCTTGGTGGCTAAATCAGCAGCCTGCCTGGAAACCTTGTATCTCTCAGGCATACTGCACCAGACTAACTAGTCTAATTTTCAATCCACCCGCCCAATCCCATGCTGTTCTGGTCACTTCAAATATGTCAGAAGTCGATCAATTTCTTTATCTGCGATTGTATGTTTTGGTGAGAAAAAGAACGATTGATTGGAATATTTCCCTAGCAATTGCCAGTGGTTAGACAATTTGCCAGCATTCCTCCCTTCCCCTTTTGTATGTTTGATGTCTTTTGAACAGGGACATCTTAAGGATTTTTGGGGGCTCTGGGCCAAACGTATTTTGGGGGGCCCTGTTCGGAACAACTTTCAATTTATGATCCAGTTTCAGCTCTTTCATACCCTTTTTGGCCAGGTCACTGACAGTGCACAGGAACACTCGTCCAAATTTTAAATGTGTCTACACCTAATTTTCAGGAATAGTTAAATGTGTTTTCAATATTGTAACACAGCAGCAGCTCACTAATGTTACTGCAAATAATCTTTGTAACACCCTTCAATGTCCCATATGTGAAGTCCTATTTTGATCAAAAAGATTTTCTTTATGGATGCTGCATGAAACATAACACAACATTTCTATACAAAATGTCTGTAATAGACTCCAATACATCACCCACATTAAAAAATAAATAAATGAAAATGTATTTAAAACAGTCTGTTTAAGAAATATTCAATGTCATCAGGGCAAGACTCTACAGAACATAGCTGGCTCTATGTGGGGTCCCCCTGAAAAGCTGGGGGCCTCAGCCAGAGCCCACTTTGCCCATGCCTTAAAAAGTCTCCACCTTTGAATAGAACATGAATAAATTATGATGGAATTAAAGCTTTTGAAAACACATTTATGTTATATGTTATGATTAGAGTATACACTGCACATTTATAGCATACTCCCCAATTGTATTCCTTCTTTCATGACAATTTTAATTTGGCAACCAAAGTATAGCCCCTTTTCCGTGTCTGTCTGTCCCGGATGGACCTTGGCTTTGGAAATCTCGTCACCCTTATTCTGTGCTGCTTTTTGTGGTGACATGAGGTCAGCCGGATAGTTCAGCTGTCTTTAGTCAGAGCTAAAAATATGCACTGATGTTGAATAACAATTGTACTAAAATTAAAATTCCTGCCATATCAGGACTTGCCCTTTCGTTCTTCAGCTTCTTGTGGTTTGTACAGAAGGTGTTAGATATAACCAACTTTCAAAATCCATCAGTACCATTGTAATCTATATTTGAGATTCCAAGTATTTGTTTACTAATGTTCTATAAACTATGGTGCATTTAGTTTCAATACCCCAACTGCATAAAATACAATGTGTATTATCTTTCACTGCAGGTGTGGAGCAAAGAAGCTGCAGCGAATGCTAAAAAGTTTGCTGTGAAATGCAGTGTCAATCACAGTACTGAGGCGGAACGTACAATTGGCAGTAAGTCCAAAATTATTGCTCCATACAGCATATTCTTATTTTTATTGCACTTGACATTTTAACAGGACTCTACACGCCATAGTAGCTTCTTCTAAGCGTTTCGCAAAGTTACCGCAATAAGTTGTTCAAATGGGTCCGGAGAGAAGAGAAAACAAAGGGAATCATTTTTGTTAAATATTTTCCTATGTGGTGATGTTTCTCTATTAAGGTTTTTCTCCAATGTTGACCTTCCCAGCAGGTTTCTTAGGCTATGATTGGGGTTGATTTGTTCCTTCACATGTTCTGTTTCTTAATGTGTGGGGTGACTCAATGGAGATGGTTCTCTCACAGCCGGAGGCTTGATTGGACTTTGTGCCTACTGAAACCTTACAAGAACTTGGTGTTTGTTTCCCAGATTACTTTCTGGTGACGATGAGAAACCAATGAATTTCTTTCAATATTTAGATCACCTCCCCGAATTTCTATGACTGCTTCTTGTGCAGAACATATGGTTCCAATAGGGAGGTTGGGCACAACTATTTTTTCTGGGCAGGTGTGCATTTCTCCTTTCTTATATGTGATGTGTATATATATATATATATATATACCTGTTCCTATGCTGCATCAATGTTCTATGATTAAGGCTATTCCAGCTGAAACGCGTCAGAGCAATCAATCAACGTTGCCGCCCAAAGGTACAATAAATGCCTGTCACATGCTACCAGTGCCTCGACTTTTCTTTGTTATATTGCTGGATGTAACTGAGCGGGATGCTTCGTTTCTGTGGTTGTCAGAGACTGCCCTGTAGGGTCATGGGCTCCCTCGTACGAAGACTCTTGTGTGGATGTTGATGCTGGGAGACTGACCCGGTCCGATTTCAGGTTTTTCCACAAGTCACTCGACATAAAAATAAGGAGCAAGGAATGCAGGTGGGGGGTATTTCATCACCCCTTGTAATACATGTTACGAGACATTCACTACGGTATAGCGGCAACATAGTGCAGCAGCAATTTATTTTTAATATTATGAGCACTTTGCCTGAACTGGTACTTACCAAAATGATACATTGTGGGACTATGAGACCTGTTGGCAAGCTGCATCAATGTTCTATGATTAAGGCTATTCCAGCTGAAACGCGTCAGAGCAATAAATCAACGTTGCCGCTCAAAGGTACAATAAATACCTGTCACATGCTACCAGTGCCTCGACTTTTCTTCGTTATATTGCTGGATGCTACTGAGCGAGATACTTCATTTCTGTGGTTGTCAGAGGCTGCCCTGTAGGGTCATCGGCTCCCGCGAATGAAGACTCGTGTGTGGATGTTGATGCTGGGAGACTGACACGCTCCGATTTCAGGATTTTCCACAAGTCACTCGACATAAAGATAAGGAGCAAGGGATGCAGGGGGTGTATTTCATCAACCCTTGTAATACATGTTACAAGACATTCACTATGGTATAGAGGCAACATAATGCAGCAGCAATTTATTTTTAATATTAAGAGCACTTTGCCTGAACTGGTACTTACCAAAATGATGCATTGTGGGACTATGAGACCTGTTGGTAAGATGCATCAATGTTCTATGATTAAGGCTATTCCAGCTGAAACGCGTCAGAGCAATCAATCAACGGTGCCGCCCAAAGGTACAATAAATGCCTGTCACATGCTACCAGTGCCTCGACTTTTCTTCGTTATATTCCTGGATGCAACTGAGCGGGATGCTTCGTTTCCGAGATTGTCAGAGGCTGCCCTGTAGGGTCATGGGCTCCCGCGTATGAAGACTCGTGTGTGGATGTTGATACTGGGAGACTGACCCGCTCCGATTTCAGGATTTTCCACAAGTCACTCGACATAAAGATAAGGAGCAAGGGATACAGGGGGGGTATTTCATCACCCCTTGTAATACATGTTACGAGACATTCACTACGGTATAGCGGCAACATAGTGCAGCAGCAATTTATTTTTAATATTATGAGCACTTTGCCTGAACTGGTAGTTACCAAAATGATGCATTGTGGGACTATGAGACCTGTTGGTAAGCTGCATCACTGTTCTATGATTAAGGCTATTCCAGCTGAAACGCGTCAGAGCAATCAATCAACATAGCCGCCCAAAGGAACAATAAATGCCTGTCACATGCTACCAGTGCCTCGACTTTTCTTCGTTATATTGCTGGATGCAACTGAGCGGGATGCTTTGTTTCCGTGGTTGTCAGAGGTTGCCCTGTAGGGTCATGGGCCCCCGCGTATGAAGACTTGTGTGTGGATATATATATATATATATATATATATTCACTTAAAAAACCATAGGTTTCACACATGTTATAGTTAGCTGGACATTTCACTCATGAAAAACCATTGAAATTCCCCCGTTATAGTTAGTGCAGGCAACTATAACTCACGCGACCGCAATCCTCTGCTGATGACGTCAGATATTACATCGCTGTATTTAGACACTTATTTACCCGTCTTCTTCCATTAATTTTTAGCTATACATATATTACAAATATTTATTTTTCAGAAAGACACATATGTCATCAGTGATGTAATATCTGACGTCATCAGCAGAGGATTGCGGTCGCGTGAGTTATAGTTGCCTGCACTAACTATAACGGGGGAATTTCAATGGTTTTTCACGAGTGAAATGTCCAGCTAACTATAACATGTGTGAAACCTATGGTTTTTTAAGTGAATTTGCAAGGTTTTTTAAATGCTAATTCCTAACTATAACGTGTGTGAAACCTATGGTTTTTTCAGTGAATTTGTACGGTTTTTTAAAAGATAAGTTATGTATTTTTTTTTATTTTTTTTAAGGTTTTTCACCGTGTGCGTACCGTACCAGATGGTTGGATTAGAACTTGGGTAGGTAAAAACGCGCTCTGCCCCAGTTTGGAAACGTAGCTGTGTAATAATGCAATTGCAAATACAGCTAGGATCATTATGATCGGAGCTTAGCCCACTGGGGCAGAGCGCGTATTTACGTATGGTGTTTTTACCTACCCAAGTTCTAATCCAACCATCTTCCCCTTTTTTTATTGTAAAACGGATTACGCCTCAATATTGTTAATAATCTTAGAATCAGCTATTGCTCGAAGATTTGTTGGTGATTTTAATGTAAAGGGCAGATCAATTGTATCAATGCGAGATGACTCTATGTAATTTTGTCCATGAATTCCCTATGAGCCTTGTTTAGTTTGAACTACGAGTCTGTTGTCACTTTTTATTGTTTAGTAGTTTTGCACGTATCACGTATGCACCAAGTGGTTAAAATGGCGGAAAAACTTTATAGCAATTGTTAGTGAACAAGCCTGCAGGACAGGCGAAACGCGTCTAACGTTTTAGCTGACTAATAAAGAAAACTCTGCGCACAAGACACGGCGTCGGCTTTCCTGCTTTGGGAGGAAGTTTCTGTGAATTTTATCGGACCGTGCTTGGGAGGTCCGTTCGCCGACCTGCCCTCTCTTCTGGAGGTGGTGGGCATTCCGAAGCAAACGGAGGAGAAATATATATATATATATATATATATATATATATATATATATATATATATATATATATATATATATATATATATATATATATTCAATTAAATATATATTGATATTTTCATAGAGAAATGCACTGTTATACCAACAATAAGTAGTAGATCAATAAGAACCATAATAGCTCAGTGTCCACTTATTTAGCAAACCAATCCTTCGGACCACTGCCACTTTCCAGTCTTTCAAAACCGATCTCAAAACACTTCTCTTCCAAAGACACTTCCAGGAATAATTCAACCCAGATCATGACCCTCATGGCTGCATGGCATTACATGAGCTCAATTTTGTAAATATGTCTTCTAAACTTGTTTCACCCTAATTATGCCACCTTCCATTTGTATAATTATGGGTGTATGTGTAGCATGTTAATATGTAAACATCATCACGAACACCTTATGTAACTTGCTTCATTCTATTGTAAAGCGCTCTGACACCTTTGGGTAATGTTCGCACTATATAAAATTGCATTCAATAAATACATTTGCATTAAATAAATCATCAGTGCCGGGTTAGGGTCCTCCTCCCAAAGGTGTACCACATTCTTCATTATTTCCCTATATTCATGAATATAGCAGGGTACTCCTTGCCAGAGCCACGTGCTCCACCAGTCGACTCCGCAATCCCCACCCAGTTCACCTGGTCACTCTACCCATCCTCTACCCCCTCCTTATGGTGTAGCCTAAGTGTGCTACCAGGGGATCTAAGCAATTGTGTGTGTGCACTTTGCGGGCACCCCTCCTCATTTGTATCTTGAAATACCATCAGTAGCTTTGCCCATGCTTCAAGATTGTCCTGCAGCTTGTCATCCCGCCTGCTGTCTCTCATGTTTATCGCCTCTGCAAACATCCACTCTGTCATGTCCTTATACCACAATGTAACCGAGGGGGCCCTGTTGCCCAACCACCCTATTGCCACTAGCCTTTTAGCCAGTAGCAGGGCCAATTGCAAAGATTTCCAATGCATTTTTCTCCCTCTAGGCTGTTTTATGACCCACAGGAGGCATTGTAACAGCCCCCGTCTATGGTAATACCGGTTACTGCAGTCAGAGGTTGGGCCACCTCTGTACAATAAGCGCTCACCCTGGAACATGTCCAGGCCAGATGCAAGAATGCACATTTGCCGGCACCACTGACAATCCGTACTCCTGCCCCTGAAAATCCTGTCGATGTGAATTACATCTGAATATCAAGCCCTGATTCACGCATCTTTTCATATGAGTAGTTTACAGAAGTAAGGCCTGATGTTTCACGGAATTCATAAGTAAGCAAATTGTTCTGATAAAAATTCATGAGCAATTTGCCTCTAAGGCCCTCATTACAAGTTGGATGAAGTAGTGTAGTGCATTACCACAATTGGTAAATATAATTACTCGGGGAAGGTATTTACAAAATGTGGTAAATACCTTCTACTCCAGGCCTCAAATTGAAAAGGATGCATAACATACAGAAAAAGTGTTTAACACACCGAATTCTGCATGTTTTGTGTTTTTTACGGAACTGATACATTTCAAAAGGTTTGACTTCCCAGACTCTAACAGGGGAAAACTGAGGGATCCAATAATTATGTCTCATAATTCTGATTGTACATTGGTCAGAATGTAGCTATAAGCTCTAGAGCTAATTCAGGTCCTGAACATGTTCTTGTTATTTAGAGGAAGAGGTGTGGCGACTGACTCGGGGATCATGGTTCGATCCCCGGCGCCGGCTGCAGATTAGCCCAGCACCATGTGACTCTGGGCAATAGCTTGCTTAATCTTCCCGACGGCTCCCAGCGCCTAGAGACCCTTACGGGTGATTGTTTGCGCTTTACAAATGTGGATTATTATTTACATGGATTTGTTTTATATATTTACATACTTTTTAGCTTGTGAAAATCAATTTAAATTGTGCCATTATCACAGTTTCCTGTGTCTTGAAATATTTGCCTCATTGCTTAAAAAGGTTATAGGTAAGAAGTGAACCCCAGTGTTGTCTGGAACCTTGAGGAAGCTTATGCATAAAGAACAGTTGTGCCAAAATCATAGATATCACAATCAATGTACAAATACATCAAATGATCAATTTATTCAACTGTATATAAAAAAACATTAAAAACAATGTGAAGGCGTAGTAGGTGTGTGATGAGAAATGTACTTGATGTTCTCATACAGGTGATAAACATGTGTGACAATACATGATCAAGAGTGTGTATCATGTAAGAACAACACAGCCTTTATATTCTTATATACAATCATATTGGGTTAATGGAACTGGTCGGCGATGTTTTGATTCTTTAGACAGATAGAGGGATCTTCATCAGGACTCTGGGAATATATGAGCCCGAGAAAAATAGAGGACTAAAAGAGAGCACAGAAAATATAGTAGAGAGTAGAGAAGGTCATTGTATCGGATTCCAATGTATACAATGAGCAGATATGAAATGGGCCTAATCAAGCATTGATGGAGGCACCATTGGGCTCAATTCAGCCACACCTATAGATTTAAAATACACAAGACATCAGCCAAAGATTGTATAGACTCTCAAAGTCCTCAGAAATTGCCAGTGTAGTTTGGATAGTACATGAAATAAGTATTTCCAGTTGTAAAAATTAAAGAAAAGTCATTGATAAAGAAGCTTTGTTTTGATGGAGTACCTGGAGGTCGAGACTCAAAATATCCCTCAATGAGACAAAGGAAAAGTTTATTCTGAACCCACTTTCCGCTCTATAGCTGATATTTTTCATCCACCACTCCTAGAACAAGTAAAGAATGTAAATGGAGACTCCCAACGCTTACCAAAAAAGAAGAAACAATATAAAATCTGTGAAATTGAAAAATGGTAACAGCAAACTCAAGAGGATGAATTTGAGTTCCAATGGATGAGCTACTTCCAGGAAATGTTTCTCTTTCACTAATGTTATATATTAAGTGCCAAAAAATGGGAACAGTTCGATAATTGCTGTTTGGATGACCTCAAAAGGGGTTCTCCCACTGTATTACTGTTTTCAGCTACACAATAAAATAGCAAAGGCAAATTTTCCCTTAGTAGACGTAATCTATTGTAGATTATTCACAAAATTCATTGTCTAATTAATAGATATAGGTTTGTTTTCTATAAAGGCATCTGCTAACGCCCCAACTACAAAGGTACATTTTAAGTTAGAACTGACTCTGACTTTTATCATGAGCTTGTGATCCTCTAATAAATTTGGGCTTGGTGATGTATCTGCCTTCTGAGACTGAGTTGATTTTAATTAATCTCATATTATAGAAAGGCATTGTCCTGTCCCCTGACTGTAATAGCCCTTAAGAACAATCCAATCACTACTTTTTTCCTCCAAATCAGGTGAAAACTGGTCTGGGGTTTCTTGTGTCACATTCAGAGGGGTACCTGGTCAGGAACTTCAGCTGGACTGCTGATTTGCATTGTCTGAGTGCTCGCTGAGGTAACATGGTTGGGAAAAGATGGCCTGTATGGCAGCCCAGCATAAATACTAGTGGTGGAGATTAATTCAAGCAATCCATTCATCACTTTATTGTTCTCTTTACAGTGAGATGGTCTATCTTATACGAAAGCAAGTGCATTTGAACACAACATTTTAGTATCAATCATAGACTGCAGGAGAATAAATGAGAACACAGTGACATTAGAATTAGATGCACACACCAATAACTTTATAACAAGTGCTTATTATCTGCATCTAATAGGAATATTAGGCATTAAACATGACATCATTTAATGAATCCTCATAATAATGAACAGTAAAAGAATAGAGGCAAGCATTAGAGCAGTAATAGAAAACACAGAAAAGAGGACATTATTCTGTTCATCAATAGTTTACAATTCTTTCAATGATGGGTTTTGTCCCCAGACACTAAATCCTAATCCAACTAGACCCTACACTAGTTATCATAATCAATGTTTCATAAATCTGCTAAACCAAGGCAGGATACATACACACACACACACACATAACTATCAGCAACAGATGGAGAAAAACAAATATGCCCTGTAGAGGCCTTTACTCCAATTTTCCATATTCCGCAAGAGAGCTAGTATACACACAGCTTTGTGGTCTTAAGTTGGACCACCAGACTGTGTGTAAGTTGCAGGCATCATTCTCTCAACATTTGTTGCTTCAATAAAGAAGCATTCCATTGACTTCCAGACTTTTGCATCCTAATTCTCTAAGACAGAGTTTTATATAATCTATTTATCTACTCTCTCCAGTTATGGACGGACACCGCTCAGGAACTCTCATTGGTTCAGATCAATTACAATGGTAACATCTGATGATCATAGTGATCATGTGTACTGATATGCAGGTCTAAAAAGTACCAAGTACCTTATATGACAGATGAAGACCTCAGCATGACACATTGCAGTTCAAATGACAGAAAAGGGACAGACATGACACTTTAGTCCTGGTGTTTACCCTCAACCCGTAGTCACACCTATGTTGTATAAACCGTTACAACATATCTGAGGCTGCTGGGATGTTTTCATACTTAGGATGCCTCAGGCACAAGTCCTTGTTCATGCAGATTGGCAGGCAGCCACGCTTCTTGAGTAGGAGCCAAAGCAACTTGAACAGTAGCCAAGGCACCAGTGTAAAACCTCAGAAAGAGGCACATGCATGCTGACTATTAATCTGACTTCTGTAAGTGTGAGGAGCAATGAAGTGTGGTATAGTTTCTGAACTACTTCCTGTTCTAAGTATTCTCTTCCATTAATATTTTAACCACGCTCCTTCGTAGGTTAGTAGAACACATTTCCCACACACACATTATAACAAGATTAAAACTTAGATTGTATCAGTATCGTGATAGGGCAAGATTTGACATAACGTGAAAAATATAATTGGTGTTGCAAATACATTTTTACCACATAATGAACTAGAATATGAACAGTGTTAGATTCATAAGACAAATAGGGTTAAATTCATAGAGTGACATTAGATCTTCAAGTATAGGTTGCAGTTTATATGCAGCTCTTCATAGCCCTATCACAAATGTCTCTCTACATTATAATCAAGATATTGCAAATAAAATACAAACAGCAAATGGGACATTACACTGGGGGAGATCCATTGATGGAGACATTACACCTGGAATATTGACAGTTCAATCAGCATTCTAAACCAACGAACTTTGAGAATTAAGTATGATATTCGTCTTTAACAGGGAATGTGTCTCCAAATGCTCTCCAAACTCACTGGTTTCTACCTCCTCTGCTACCTGTGCTCATAAAGATCAAAATCAATGTCACACTGGTGTGGCAGCAATCTAGAAAAATACTTGTTTTATTATGGCAATCAATCAGACTGAGATTGGCTATCTGGTTGCCAGACATAAAGTGGCCAGGCTGCCTCATGGCACAAGAGAAGAAAGAAATTATTAAAGTGATTCACTGGATTTTCAACATGCGTAAATGTACAACAGTATTTTGCTGGAGGTCCACTCGATGTTCAGTGTCTGGAGATATGTATCACTATGTTTAAATGTGATTACTATCTTAAGATCTGGTAGAGGAGTTGATAGTATTGGATATTTGGTCATCACATTTGTTAGAAGTACAATCCACCATTGATAAGGGACACAAGTCTAACAATTGACAAGATTAATCACCAAGAACTTCTAGAAAAATCTCACCCAGTAGTGGAGAGAGTGGACTTACTTAGTATGCTGGAAATTCAGTGTCATTACCTATTGCTCCTGACCAAAATGCTCAAAAAGGGGAATACACTTTCATGGAACATAGCTTGTCTCAAAATTAACAGATCCCCGTTGAGGGCTATTTTATTGATTCTTTTGGCATCTGTTTATGTTAGGACACCTGGTGGGTGGACCCGGTTGATAGATCTGCCTTTACTAACTTTTAAATTGAAGCTGTTTCACAGGGAAACAGGATACCAGCTGGAGGTAGTGATCTGGGTAAAGATTTTATTAGCTTGCAGAATATAAAGGTTTCCAATAAGTTTTCTTGACATACCTGGTTTAATGCTTAGCTCACTTGAAGATAATGAATTCCCTATTTTTTAATGTTCATAATAGGAATGATTGACGAACATGGAGTCAGAAACATTCACTTGTCTCAAGTCCTACATAAAACGTGGCGCAAAAATGGAGACATTGATATTTACAATGTCACAAATGTCACTTTTGAGCCCCTTAATCATTCACAATTGGCTATCACAGAGGAAGAAGATGCTAAGGGGAGAATTCTGCAATTAGACCTCCCTCAGTGAAAAGATGGTCGGCCCTTTCGACCCAATGTCTGGGGATGACAATAAATTTAGGACTTAGAGCATTTAGGGCCATTCCCCTTCTGATACAGTAGGTGGACACTTTTACGCGGTTAAATCAACCAAGTAGAATAGATTATATCATGCTAGATCTTTATCTGTGGCCACATATGATAGACATGATGGTCCCTAACAGAGATTGTGACCATAATGCCCTATACATTACAATGAAATAGTATTTGTCAATTCATTGCACTGAACCTAGCCCTAGTCATTTTTGTGAGTTGAGCCTTTCGAATAACAAGCAGGTATTAAAATGGTCCAACCACACCTAATGTCTCAAATCTACAGCAAAGTCGGAGATGCGCTTGAGCAAATGGGAACAAGGGGAGAAACAGGTGAGGTTACTCACATGCTGAAGGCCCATGAAGCCATGTTTGATTACTTAAGAGAAACATTTATTCGGGACAGTTAGATACTATCACAAAAGGGACCGAAACATCTATGGTATAGCAAGTAGTGTAGAATAGCTAAGGTGACCTTAATAATGACCTCAAAGCTAAAGATAGGGAGCAATTAAAACTTGGCAGGAGAAATTATACGCATTCACTAATTAACCCCTTCAGCGCGGCGGGAATTCCCCCGCGGTGCTGAAGGGTTCGAGCGCGGGCGGGGCCATGACGGAACGGTTCCGTCATGAGCACAGCGCAACCGATGCTCATGACGGAACCGTTCCGTCATGGGCATGGAAGGGGTTAAAGCAATGGCCAAATGAGAGACTGAATTTTGCGATGATTTGGCGGCTGCAGCCAGAGGAGGGGCAATAAAATATTTTGAAACATAGTATTCCCTGGAAGTCGTCATTTAATGATCAAAGTTGACTTTGAGGTCCATCCCTAGGCTTGGGTAGAGCACTTTGAAGTCTTATGTCTGGAAGCCGACAAGGTGTTTAGTGGGACTCCGGGTATTGACCTATTTGTGCCAAATGAAATGCTAAGTCCATCAGTTATTACACTCAATGAGCCTTACAACACTCTCAAAGGGATGGTCTTTGGGAAGGCCCTGTGGCCTCATTGTATACTGGGAGATCTATATGACTCTGAACTCCTTGTTTGGGGCATGTACCTCAATAAGCTAATGAACTGTATTCTGGGGGTAGTGAATTGCCAAAATCTTGGCATGAAGTTAAGATTGTACCCATTTGCAAGAAGGGCAGCTGCGAAGACCCCCATAATTATAGGCCTATTTGTATGATTGATGGCCTGCAGCTTTTCTGCTTTCAAATACTGTGGAAACTCACAGAGTGGGCTAATGATAACAGGATATTATCAGACTTGCAAGCAGGGTTCTGCCTGAAAATGAGCACAAACTACCAGATATTTTGATTGTGTGTAATACACTGGAAAACTGTGACATTGGGGAACAGCCACCTATATGTGGTATTCATTGATCTTAAGTCAGCTTTTGATCTAATTCCACGCCACAAGCTTTGGAGTGTATTGGGTGCTATAGGATTTTCTGGCAATATTCTTTTGGGCTGCAGGCTCTGATTGATTGTTTATTGATATTTTGTACAAAACTGGGGTTGGAGATAATACTAAAAAAGCAAAGACATCTCTTTTAACCACTATAAATCAATGAAGGTTCATGTAAAAGTGCATACTAAAATACTACAGTAGTCGGATTTCAATAACCTAGAGTTCAATTAACAAGCAACATGTCTTGGATCCTGCAGATTGATAAGAACCACAGCAGGAATTCATGGCCATTTAAAAACTATATAAGTAAACAAAAACAATATTTCTTTCACCACCCTTAAAAATATATATAATGTTAGGGCTAAGTGAACGGCCATATATGGACCTGAGTTATGGAGACACGTTAAGGATGTGACTCTGGCAGTAGTCAAAAATATATTAATGGGATCTTTATTAAATCTTCCACATAGCGCCCCATATTTACCTGAATGATTTGACTTAGGTTTGTACCCAATCACCAAAACAGTTAAGACTTTTTTTGTATTGGCGTGGACTTTGAGGAAATATTGTGCTCAAAAGTCACATGAGAATTCTATGGCTAGTGTACGTCAAAGACATGCTTCAAAGTTTAGGGCCGGCGGCTCTTTGGGAGACTCCTGCTGACAACCATTGGGTGTCTAAGCCTGTAATCAAAGAAAAACTTAAAGTTTTCTATGGGAAGAGGAGCTGCATAAATGTAAATCAGTCAGTCTGACAGATAAATCAATTCCATTATTTGAACCATTTCTCTATATTTATACAGGCCCTATGGCAAAGCAGTTATATATTAAATTCAGAATTCAGACATGAGATTTTGCCTGCCAATATTTTTTGCAGAAAGTGGGGTGAGAACTACTGCTTTAGGTGCCTGGCATGAAGAATCGAGACTGAACCAGTACATCACCTGCTTTTCTTTTGTAACGCTTATGAATTTCCATGCAAGTAATGAATTATGCCATTTGCTGTCTTTTAGGGGTCAGACTATGTGAAAAAGCACAGAGAATTTAAAAAACTAGTATGGATGGAGTAATCACCTCTAGCGTTGTAAACTGATGAACTTCTGAGTTGGTAATAAGGAAGAAATTGTTGCCCCACAACATAGTGCAAACTTGATGGTGCTTAATTCATTGATTGTATGTATTTTAGAACATCTTTTATGAGCAATATTTTAGATGGAAATCAGTATTTGAAGGGAATAATAATGAAGTTATGGTTTTAACATTTTTCCTATTCTGTTTTTAGTGGGTTTTTTGATTTCATGATGATTGTTTGTAATTAATTCCAATGTTTTAAATACGTGTTTTCAAGGAAATTTTGTCCAAACTAAACATTTGATTGGTTAGTATCCCTAATCTGGATTCCTGTCCTTCTGCCTGCAGCCTTTCCTGACAACTGGAACTCCCTTACGCGATCAATCAGGAAAAGAGTCTTAATTAAAACAACCCTAAAATAATAATCTCCTGGTACATAAAGCAAAGAGCGATTTACACATCAAATAACCCTCAAAGATCTAATATTTTTACAGTTTTTTTTTTGTTGTACTTTTTATTAGCTGGGGTTTTGCCGATAGATAGATAGATAGATAGATAGATAGATAGATAGATAGATAGATAGATAGATAGATAGATAGATAGATAGATAGATAGATAGATAGATAGATAGATAGATAGATAGATAGATAGATTAATATATATAAAAGAAGCTTTAGGTACGTAAAGGAATGCTGACACTGCCTTGTTCACATATCGCTGCGTTTTATCAAACGTAGCAGGATTTACAGTAGACCACTTCTACTTTTGTCTATTTGAGAACACACGTGTGTTCAGAAACATAGACATTAAGATGGAAAATGTCTCATTCATCTCAATTTCCATTTTAACACCAGTTAAGTGTCCTGTATCATTGCAACCAAGGTGAACAACCACAAAGTGGGGATTGTCAACTTTACGAAGACCAAACTAGATGGCTAACTGATTCCATTTCGAACCTCTTTCACCAATCCATGTTAGCTCAACTCTTTTCAAACTTAAATCATTTTCAAACCTTGCTATCTTAGCATAATTTCCGGCCCAAAAACTTAAACTGTGCTCAACAAACGAAACCCTAACCATCTTGTACATACACTGACATACACGAATAAGGAACACAGAGGCAGACAAACAAATATATAAAGAGTTAGACGATTGGCCATTAGGAAACTTCATCATACCAACAACTAAATTTGGAAAGGAAGACAATTATTGGCTTCAAAACAATATGGGCTACTAATAGAAATACAAAATGCGGTAATGAAAAATACATTATTCTGCAGCAATGACACTGAACAGGTATTAGAATGGCATTTGACACCCAGTTTTGTGGTAACATTACAATGAAAGTGAATACAAACCTAGAAAGAAAGAAAATTGAGAAGTATTGTCATCATCACGTTGATGAGTTCTAAAAACCCTATTCGAATTCAAATACCTTCCACATTTTGATCCCAAAAATAATAATAATAAAGGGAGTTTGTTCCATTGCTGTGCAGCCAAAAAACGAAAAGAGTGCCCACCCATCCTTGCTCTCTTAATAGCGGGAACGCACACCAGGCCCGTCCCTCATGATCTAAGTTGGCGTGTTGGGACATAAGGAGTGAGTAGATCAGACAAAAAAGGATGGAGCCGTCCCCTGAATAATACGGTGGCAGACGCACAGTGCCTTGAACAAGACTCTCTCTCTTATCGGCAGCCAATGGAGGGAAGCCAGCGCCACCTTCAAGGAGGCCTTCCTCGGGCGCATAAGAACCAGACGAGCTGCTGCGTTCTGCACACCCTGGAGTCTTTGCATACATTTAGCCGTTGCACCCAGGTTCAGAATATGGCCATAATCAGGGTGCGATGTCACCAGGGCATGAACCATGGTCTTCCTGGATGCAGTAGGCAGCATATCCAGGTTTTACGAAGGCCCCTCAGGACTCCAAAACAGGCGCCTGCCACTCACCTGGTATGGTACTCAAAGGAGAGCTTTGTGTCCAGCCACACCCCTAGGTTCTTCACCTGAGCACAGGGCATAGGGGTGGATCCCAAGCTCTGGGGCCACCAAGCAGATGACCACACTGACAGGGCTCTCCCAACCACAAGCACCTCTGTCTTATTGCCATTCAATTTCAGACAGATGTTAGCCATCCATGATGCCAGCTCTTGCAAGCATGCCACGAAATTGGAGGCTGCCGTATCCTGTGCCTGTGTCAGGAGAGACCACCAATTGAGTGTCATCGGCATAGGACACGACTCTGATCCCAAATCCGTCAGCAATCTCCGCTAATGGAGCCACATAAAGATTGAACAGGGTCGGGCTCAGGGTCGATCCCTGCGGCACCCCCTGTTTCAGTTTGATGACTTTAGAATAGTGGGAGCCCTGCCTCACCTGAAAACTGCACTCCGACAAAAATGATTTCATCCAGCTCAATGCACTGCCAGAGAGATTGGATGCAGATTGTCAAGTTGGTCTGGGCCTATGTGCGATTTCTTGGGTAGCGGAAGGACCACTGCTTCCTTCCATTTTCCTGGCACTGTGCATGCCCTAAATGAAACCTCCACGAGATGTCTAATGTATGACTCCAATGTTTCTATGCTCCCTCTAAGCACTTTAGGGTAGGCCGGGTCTCTAGGAGAGCCTGACTTAACACTAATACAGATTTTAGTTAGCAGCTCTGGAGGGGGAACGGTGAAGCTATCCAACCCTTCACCTTCCTGGGCATGCCCTGCCTCCTCCAAGGTCTTGTAGCCTACTTGGACAGAGTCAGGGAAGGTGGAATAGATTTTCTCCACCATGTCTGAAAAGAAATCTGCCACGTGGTTACATAGCTCTTCTGAGCCTTTGCAGGTACTGCCGCTGTAGCTAGGGAAGATATCTCCTTGTAAACCCTAAACAGTTCCCTTGTTGAATTCTCCGCCGAACCAATTCTTTCCAGGTAGTATGATGCCTTAGCCCTTCTAATGAGCCCATGATAGCTCTTCAATGGATCTTTATACTCCCTCCTCCCCTGTTCCGAAAAGTCTTTTCTCCACCGCCTCTCCAGGCGTTTATAGTCTGCTTTCGCCATTCTCAAGGTGGCGTTATACCAAGGAGCAGATTTTTGTGCTCTTCCCGGTATTTTCTGTGACCAGGGGGCAGTGCTATCCATTCCTCCGCAATCCGACTGTCCAAGTTTACGCATGCACTTTCAGCATCTATGCCCCCTGGTAACCCACCCTGAGAACAGGCACTATTAAACGTTTCCTGCGAGAAGCCAGCCGACTTCCGGCATGCTATTCCCCTCTTAGATTCCTCCTGTACCTTTGGCCCAGGCAGCATCATAACAAAAGGAACCAGGAAATGGTCTGTCCATACAATAGGGAGAGGTGGATTAACAACTATGTCCTCCCAGTTCGTGAACATGTGAGTCAAGCAAATGGCCCAGCTGATGGGCAGGGGAGTCAGATTTTAGCCTGAGTTGTAAAGTAGCCATTTCCTGACATAACTCACCCGCCATCACACTCTTAGCATCCTCAAAATGCAGATTGAAGTCCCCAAGCACTAAGAGTTTATCATAACGCTGTGCTGGTTGAGTGAGACAATCTATCAGGATAGGAGAGAAGCGAGTGGGGGGTCCAGGAGGTCTGTAGACTAGGAGCCCTTTCACGATGTAGTTCATAGCCACTTTAATCGTAAAGAGACCAGCCTCGCTATCAGCAATGGTGACCGGCTTGAGGAAGCATTGGATAGAATGTTTAAATATGATTGCCACTCCACCTCCTCTGCCGGAATCCCTGTCTATCCTAGTGATCGCATAACCACTAGGTTGTGCCTCTAGGATCTATGGCGCAGAGTCCTCGTCCAGCCAAGTCTGAGAGAGAAACATCACATCTATCTGACCATCTAACAGCAGGTCGTAGATTTCTAATCTATGACTCCTGAGTGATCGACAGTTCAGCAGGCAACTGTTCAAAGGTGTGCTTGCCTCCTTCACCTCCCTCCCCGCACTAGACTTAAATGGGCAATACCTACAGTCCCATCTCATACCTCCTCCTTCCATGCTGTGTCTGCACAGATCTGCCATTGCGGGGCAAAGGGCATGCAGTTCTTGGGAGCTATACTGAAACTTTACTCCAGAACAACCAGGGATTGTAGCCCCGGGCCCCGTTCGGCCACGGACGGATGCAGACGGGCTTACCTTTGGTGTGCCCTCGGCGTGCAGGTGGCGCGCCCGCTGCGCGGCTGCTGAGGTATGTGGCTTTATTGCTACCTGCTCCCCGCAACTAGACCACTAACCGGTCGACCAGAAGTGCCTGGCTCTCACCTTCCCTGCCCTCCGCGCAATGGTACTGGTTACCGCGTCGGACCGGGGCAGGAAGGAGTCAAGACTGAGCCCAGGCCTCCGTGAGCCTCCTGTGAAGGTAAGCCGCTAAAATGCCCCCAACACTCCCCTCAGAGGAATTTGCACAGTATTTAAAAAAATACACGTTAATGTCATCAAATTTGAAAATTATAAAACAGGTTGCAGCACCAAGCAGTTAGAGGACCCTGCCACTGCCCCACTCACCGGTGCACGGCCACTGAACCATGCGCCTTTATTGCTACCTGCAACTAGACCGCTAACCGGTCGACCGGAAGTGCCTGGCTCTCACCTTCCCCACCCTCTGCGCAACGGTACTGGTTACCGCGTCTGACCGGGGCGGGAAGAATTTTGAAAAAAAACATGTTGGTCACATACTAACATAAACATTTTTTTTTATTATTTAGCGCTTCAACTGTTTAACCATGGCACAGAAGAAGATATTATAGGTTCCTTTCAATGCTATGAAGATGCATGCAACATTTATAATAAAAACTTTGCATTGCCTGAAATTCAGATATACTTACAAATGCTCAATCAAGATTTAGAGGAAGAAAACAATAATAATGCAGGCATTTAACACAATACTCCTTCTACTAATAATACATATACTTCCAGGACTGCTTACCCAACTGGACAACCAATTATTGATACTGAGGTAGTGGTTGCCATAGATGCGTATATATGTTTATAGGTGTATGTATATATATATATATATGTACACGTGTGTGTGACACACACACATACATGTCTCATCGTTGTTGATGCTCACATAACTGTTTACCTTTGTTATGAACCCTCAAACTGATATGTGTTAACTATCCAGCAGTATTCAGTTCATATATGCAGTTGCTATTCATTTGTTCAAAATCTTATGACTGTCCAATAAACTGAGTAAAACAAAATTATAATAAAAGTAAACATCTACAAAATAATCCTCAGTAGCTCATTATTGAGCAAACAGTGACTCTTAATGTGTGTTCAGTACTCTACCAGAGCCAAGGACACTTAAACCTGACTCAGTCATTAAATGTGATCAATCAACATGAGAAAACATCCCATTGAAACTCCCTTCCACCCAGGGTATGAGGTGGCTTCCCCATCGCAAATAAGAATCAACTCTTGCATGATGGGCCCGGACACTAGTATAATGTTCTGCATTTTTAGCACAGTGTGGGCATAGTTGGCATGGTTGTACTCATACTTGGAATATTGTGAACATCTTTGATCGTATATGGTCTATGACTGGTATAATGCTAGCTCTGGCATGTTAGTGATCCTTATCGGGCTATGTGCACACTTGCCAAAGTGGAAATGCTTGTTATCTTTAACTTCCTGAGGACTCCCTGTAACATTCATGTGTCAAATACATCTAGAGATTTTAGGAAGGGGTACCCTGTCTTGAATACTGGCTCTACGATTGGGTGAGCGACAGAGACCAGCCATCCTCCAGAAACCAAGCTTAACCCCTTCATTTTACATCTGCTGTTTTCATTCATGCACTGTTAGAAAGTAAATTAAATCAGGGAAATCAGGCAATCGGAAAGAATACATGATCTGATATTAACACCGTCCCTTAGGAAACTCCCCTGGTTTTATGTGCCGGAGCCTTCATGCTTGCAGTGATGCTGGGGACAGCCAAGAAAAATAGGGGGAACTTTTACATTTTGATGTCAAATGAGAGATCCCAAAAAAGCAGAGAAACATCAACGTCAAAGTAGCAAGAGACATAAGTCCTAGAAGGTTTGATCTCATAAAGAGGAGTTGTTTTATTAGGCAACTTGGGACCCACAAAATCAGAGAAGCCCACTGGTCCATAATTACTTCACTGGCCGAGGAGGCTCATTGGAAAGAGACAGCGCCACATTTGAGGAGGAAATACAAACATGAGGTACAAGGCTATTTCTGTATTATTGAGCCAGATGGCGCAATGTCAGCTTTAACATAAGATGCAATAATATATTCTATTGCTCACGGAGCTGACTTTTAAAACTACTTTGCTCTTTCCTATTTACTCCATCAAATTCTGCTTCTGTACCTAACTCAGTAGTTTCAACAAACAGAGATGGTCGCAGAAGCCGCCTTTGCGCAGCTGATTCTCATGGGTGATCAAGTGTAACAAGTCCCCTAAGAGCCACACCCACCAAAGAGGCCAATGGCTGATGAAGCAGCCTGCATATAGGCACTGGAGCATTTTAATACCTAAGATGAGAAAATGTGCAATTCAATTGACTCCATTAATTGCAGGTTTGTCAGATGTCTCCCTGGAGCCTGGGTCAAAAATGTCGTTCTGTGCTCACAAGCCAGTGTCTGGCGCCAACCAAGGCTTTAAGACATGTTTGATGCTAGGAACAGGCACGCGTGCTGCAGAATCTATAAATAGACTTTGCAGCAGTAAAGCAGGGCCATGAAAAAGCGAAGTGTCCCTGTACACCCCCATGCCGGCCTGACTTATTAACTGTAAACTGTTATTAGAGACCCCATCGAGTGCCCTTCGAAAGGGATAGAAATGGCATGATCCACTCAGGGCCGATCTAGAAATACAACCCAAGCTTTCCGGTGATTGCAAGAAGGCACCGGCTGTGACGTATGAATGCCATTCCTGTTTCAGCCCGTTGTGGCCGTCCGTCCCCATTTCTATTTTTCTTCCTATATTGAGCAATGCATTGTTTACATTAAATCACATCACATTTTGAATGTAAAATGTACATTGGTGGTGGTAGTAGAGGTAAAACCTGTGTGTTTATTAACACTGTCATGTTTCAGCTATCGTATGTGGGGAGAACATATATAGGTCAACAGCACCGGCGCCGTGGGAAAAGTTTATTCAAGGCTGGTTCAACGAGTACAAGAATTTCACGTACGGCATTGGTGCAAAAATACCAGGGGCGATGGTTGGACATTACACCCAGGTATGCACACCTTGTGCTCTTTATTTATTTCTCTTATGGACTAACTTTGACCTGTTCTTTCCTCTGAAATAAATGTAAGCCAAATTGACTACGAACACATGGTTAGTATTTCCATGTGTTTAGCAGTTAGTAATAGCACTATATTCTGTATTTATTCAAAAGCACCCATTAATAATAAGGTATAAAAATACATATGGCCAGTGCTTAATTTGTAAAAATAATAAGGCCCAGGGGCACTCATTAGGATGCCACTGCAGCTTGCACCACTCACTGTCCCCGCCGGTGCCGCCAGTGCCTGTAACTACACAACTATGAACCGTCACACTCCAACAGGTTTGCTAATTCAGATTTCCAGGCCTCCAAAGCTAAAATAAGAGTTTGAGCGGCATGTATAGGTCGTTTTTTATTGTATATTGAATTAATAAACTACTGGTATTGTTCTCATCTTCAAATTACACAAACAGCACCACCGTGTGTCAGGCTGTGTGGTTATGTTGACAATTAAGTGCCAGTGCTGAGCACCGGAAACCACCAGCTCAAATTAGGCACTGCATATAATAGTGTTTATGGCACACAGTTTCAGAACACAGGTAGAACTGTGCGTACGTCAGTGCAAATTATTATGGAATAACACACCATTTATCATTGGTGTTTCTGATTCATTAAATGCTTAACAGAAAACCACTCCAAGCTTGTCTGTGGAAGAGGTGTATGTTTAACCAGACTAATAAAAAGTGTGATCCACAAGATTGGGGATCCCAGAATGGGACCCTGGATGGATAGAGAGATACTCACTGAGGAAGTTGGAAGGGATACGTCGTCCCTATTGAATACACAACCAAATGTGTATCCCTTCTGGAACCAGGCTGGTTCCTGCAGGAAAAATGTAGGGGGAAAGAACACCAAGGGTTTTCAAACCAGTCATTCGCTGACCCACATTTGTGGGTGGGAAGGGAAAGAGAACTATAACCCTCACTCCCTCTAGTAGTGACATGCTTCATCATCGGGTTCAACACAACTCCTAAAGGTCGGGGTGGGCTCAACCATATTCCAGGGAGCACTTGTGAAAAATTGGTGTAAGGGGTCATAACTTTACAAATACAATTCCTCCCCCACTCCTAAAGTATCCCCTATTCTTGGAGTGGGTCCTAGTGGCCTACAAAAGGTCCTGGGCTTAGGTCAGGGTGGGATGAAATGATGTCCCTACCCCCAAAGAGTGAAAGTGAGCATGCATCTTGCATGTGTAATAGTAAAAGGGAATATTTTTTGGAACAAGTCTAATACTTGCCGCTGTTTTCAAGAGGAATTACTCCACAATAACAGGGCATCTGCTCCCAATGGGGGCATGAGGGGGAGGCCTTGTAGTCACACATAAATCAAAGGGCAGTCCCCGTCTGTGACCTACTGTGTGCTCTGCTACCCCGCTTGTCCTGGTGTGCACAAGATTTAGCTTGACAGAGCCAGTGCTTAATTGGAGTAGGTTGATGGGGTGGGGACCACCTTCACTTATTTTTCTGTGTCAAGCATTTACTGAACGCAGTAGATGGAAAAACACGCAAATCAGAAAGACGCAGGAATAGAAAGATGGTAAAAATTTCGCAAAGGTAGAAAGCAGGAACCTGCAAGAGTGAGATAAAAGAACAGAGAGTGTCTGGTGGTGAATTAAAGAGGCATGAAGTGGATTGAAATCTAGCAGACTTGGTATTAGGTTTGTCAATGTTTCATTGCACCGGCAGCGGGCCTATGAGCAGAGCGGAGCTCCGGCAGTGGCACTCTTTCTTTTTCAAACTAAGCACTGGACAGAGCTAATATTCATTCTGAACAGAAACTCACGTGTTGGAGCAGAGATGAATTATTTTAATTTAAACTGTAATCACCTGTAAAAAGCAGTCTTGTTGACTCACTGCATAATAAATTCCAATCTGAGTTTGGGGAAGACAATTGCATTTGCTAATACACATCTATTCAATTGATACATATTTATTATAGAGATTCTGATGTGGAAGAGAGGCGGGAGGGGTCATTATTCTCTCGGCCTGCCCTTTCGGGCTGTAGGGAATTGGGTTACTGGTTGAGGGGGAGACAACATTTCTCTTCAAGCTCTTCAAACACAAGCAAACTATGCCTGGGCCGAATTGCGGAGTTCTGCTATGCAGAACTCTGTCAAATCACCCCAAAACTCCGCCACGCTACGCTTAGTTCTGCGTGCGTGCGGAGTAAGAGTAGCTCAAGCTTCAGGTGTGTGACAGAATATAGAGAGGCTGTTGGATCAGGTGATCAACTCGGCGGAGGAGCAAAGCAATGCGCTGTGATGCCATTCTCCTGTTATAATTGCAGTTAGGAAAATGTATAACTCAAAGCTGGTTATTAAAAGTGCACTTACTTACTGTTGTTCATCCTGTGGCGGAGGGCTGCCCCTCAGGCACTGTTGGTGCTGGCAGTTCTGGTTGTGAAGGTTCTCCTTCTGATTCTGGATGGCCCACAGAGAAGCCAAAAGCATTGTTGGCCAAGAGCAGCTGCAGCTCCCTGCATAGAGCTGCAGCAGTGTGTGGGGCTAAGCCGGCTCGGGCACTGCCTGGCTGCAGTGGGGAAGCCAAAGAAGCTAAGGCTGGATTGGGTTGGTCAGGTTGCCCAGCTCATGGTGACTTGCCAAGAAGCCGAAGGCATTGTTGGCCGAGAGTAGCTGCAGCAACTTTGCATAGAGCTGCAATAGCAGGGGCAGTCACATTTGGGGCAGGGCCAGATCGGGCCCAGCCCATGACGTGGTGGGGAAGCAGTAGGAGCTGAGGCTGGAGGCGCAGTCGGTAGCCATAGCCTTTCTGCTGGGTGCTGCTGAAGTCTCCGCCAGAGGGAGAGGCCGGCTCAGCCTGGTGCTGTTCCTCGGCATAGTGGATGAAGTGGCAGCGTGGCCTGTAGGGGCCTAAGCCACTGTGTGGAAGGACCGGCACAGCTCCACCATTTGTACGTGGGGTGGCCTGTGAGGCAGCATAGCTCATGGTAGCGCCACAGCTCCAGGCCTGCAGCCGTGTGTGTCTTGCTTTTCTGAACAGGAGGACTTCTGGTGTCTGCCTCGGTGTGAAGGGTGAGTGCCAGCCTGCGCCGATAAACTCCGCTATGCGGCGGTGTCAGAGTTTTTGGCAAACTTCGCACTCCAAACGGAGTGCAGAGTAACAAAAACTCTGTGAACTCCGCCAGCGGAGACGAGTTTACTGCTCACACCTAAGTCAAACCCCAAATTCTTCTGTGTTAATTCTCTTGTAGCTTGGCACAAAAGCAGTCAGGATAACTTACAGGCAATGTGTAAAGTATTTATGCAGCACACAAACAGTAATAAAGTAAAAACACAACACACAAAAAATACCACACTATTATACAAAAATAGAATAAATGTAATAAAGAATATGACTGCAACATAACAAAAATCCAATCAGTAGAACCAGAGTAATGCAACTTTAAAGGTTTAGGGAAAAATAGTGCTTAACAGCACAAAGCGCCAACCGTGGTCATCTGGTCATGTTGGAATGGGACAAATTCAGGCCGCCCATGATGGAGCGAAGGCCAAATACAGGGACCAAGTTAGTCCAGCTGGGAAATTACCCTTAAATACTGGTAATGGAGCGTTGTGCAGCAGCAATCCAGAGGAGCAATCCAAGGTCTGTGTTCAAACAGGAATGGCATGGTGAGCAAAAAAACGATGGATTTAGGCCCAGATCTCTGTACTGGGGTGAATGTATGACATTGTTCTGCGTTCTGTCCAACAATTGTTGTTTTTGCATTTGTCACCCCGAGTGGGACGGGTATGCTCAGACGTGAGTCCCGTGCTCTCCATGCCACTGGAATCAAGCTATCCTGGCTGAAGAGGGGTGAAACCCCGAAACCGGTCCTAGGATGCTTGTTTCCAGTCCAGGGAGGACCTGGCTTGGCAGTTCGGGCTGGACTGTTCCCATGAGGCACAGGGTCAAGACTGATTTGCATATGGCTGGGTTCAAACTGGAATGGCATGGTGAGCAAAAAAACGATGGATTTAGGCCCAGATCTCTGTACTGGGGTGAATGTATGACATTGTTCTGCATTCTGTCCATCAATTGTTGTTTTTGCATCTGTGTTGAGGATGCCCCATGCAGCGGCAGTTCCCATGAGCTGCGAGAGCTGCAGTGCAGGCTTGCATCATGGCTGCATCAACCTGCATCAGTACCAATGAGGTGCTGGGAAGAGCTTCATCGGGTTTGCTTTACACTGCATCAATTCTGGTAGAAACCAGAGCTGGGCTGGGAGAGCACCTTTAGCCCCAATTCCAAGGGTCCAGGACTGGAGGGGTTCCACTTGGGGGGGGTTAGTACTCAGAGCAGGTAGAGTCCAGGTGCAGGGGTCAGGATGGTTGGAGGCTTTTCTGTACCAGAGGCTCTTATCAGGAGGCCAGCCAACTAGCTCTTGTAGTCATGCTGGTGTTCCTGGGCTCAAGATGCTGGTCCAGTTCTTCTAACTTAGACAGCAGGGCCGCAGAGTAGCAGCACAGTCCTTTTTGCAGCAGAGAAGCAGAGCAGCACAGCTATACTGCTCCTGAGTCTTCCACAGGGCCAGAAGTGTACTGAAGAATTGAGTCTGTGGGTCAACTACTTGTACCTGGTGCCCACTTTGAAGTGGGAGATGCTTCTAGAGTCCTCCCCTACAGAGGTGTCAGCATTTTCTTTCCTCCCTGCCCTCGACCCAGCTTGTCTGGAGGCACAGAAGACTAGCGTGAAACCCCTTGTGGCTGCAGGCATCAAATGGTTGGGACATGAAAATGCCAGATTTTTTAAAAGTGGAATTTTTAGAATTGCAACTTAAAATCCAACTTTACATTTAAAAAGAGTTTTAAATTACAATTTTTAAAGACCAAATTGAACTCCCCTACCTGCTCCAAATTGAAAGTTATCACTTATTAAATGTAATACCTTTGACCCACCTGTTTGTTTACCCACAGTGTCTTAGGTAAGGGCACAGACTGCATACACTTAGATTTAAACACTTGGTCTGCTCGCTCCAAGTTCTCTTGTAAGGACTGTAAGCTTCAGATAGATAAGGAGGGGAGTGGGAGGAAGAGCTACCTTCAGGACAATTATTCGTTTGGCACTACTCAGACCTCTCATAATAATAAATGTCACTGGGCCTTAATTGATGCTAGATCCCTGATCAAACATAAGCTCCAAGTTGCTGACTTGATTGAGTCCCAAGCCCAACACATCTTGATCCCTGATCAAACATAAGCTCAAAGTTGCTGACTTGATTGAGTCCCAAGCGCTACACATCTTGTTCATAACAGCAACCTGGGCCAACCAGTCTCTGGCCCAGATTTTGTCACCGCTACACCCCCAGGCTTTATGACATATGGGGTGGACAGACTATTTAAAAAAGAAGGCGGGTTAACAATCATTTATTGATCCCACATTAAAGCTGCTTTTCTTCCTGGTCAACTCACAAATTTTGAGGCTCTCTCCTTCAGTATTGAGCTATCTAACACTAATTACTTCAACACGTCACTTATCTATCGCCCACCCGGCCCTAGGCACATCTTCTTCCAGGATCTCAGCATTATCTTGGTGAGCCAGGTAATCAAATGCATGTCCCACTCGACCACTTTGCATAAATAAATCACAGTGCACGGGAGGGAAGGGAGTTTCTCCGAGGCGAAAAAAAGATCCCTCCTGCTCATCTGCAGCTCGCCCTCCGGAGAGGGGGCTTGCAGAAGAGAAGCGTGGGACATGTGGTTTCCCGGGAGATCTAAGGGTGTGGGAGGGTCCCAGGTTACAGAAACATAAAAAAAAAAATACTAAACAGGGCGCCGTGCTATGCAGCGCGGCGCTCAAGCATATTACTTAAAAAAAGAATTATGAAAGCGGGTGTCACAATTATAAATAAAAATAAACATGAAACCGGGCGCCATGCTGGGCACCATGGTGACACAAAAAATAAGCAGTCCCTAGACATAACACATGAACTCTTAGAGTGTAATTAGACTGTAGTTGGTTGGTGCTGCTTACGATAAAACAGAAGTGATGCATCGGGAGCAACAACCATTAAGGAGCCAGGCAGTAGCTCAGGAGCTAACCAACAGGCAAGCAGCAGGCGGGATTACACTCGCTATACTGCTTACTTCAGGTCTTCATGGCATGCGCTGCCATGGCTCGACCTAAAAATGAAAGCAACATTTTTTCCTCTTTGTCACAGACCCTTATGAAACCCACAGAATGTGTCGGTCAGGGTGTGTCAGAGTGCTGAACCTTAGGAAAGGAAACGTCGAAATCTATATTATTCAACTGTGTATTGCTATTTGGTATAGCGCCTACAACTTGTTTCCTCTTGCATACTCCTGGACAAAGTTGGTCCACAATTGCAAGCAATCAAATGCTAAAGCGTTTTGGAAAACAATAAACGGTTTAAATAAGACTTCCAAAGTAACAGTATCATTGAATGTTACAGAACAAGATTGGGTAGTGTATCTGAAAAAACTTTTTATTGGCGAAGAACAGCTGCAAGTAAATAAAACTTTAAGCAATCCATTGAAACAGGAATAATAACCAGGATTAAATCATTGCCATATCACGAGTTTGGACCCACTTTAGATAATACATGGTGTGCGCTTAAAAGAGTAGAAAATGTGATAGAATCAGGAAGAACTGACAGTGGCCCAGGACCAAATGGCATTCAACAGGCCATATTTAAACGTTCTATAGCTGCTCTGTGGCTGAGTTTTGTAAGCCA
This sequence comes from Triturus cristatus, assembly GCF_964204655.1. NCBI lineage: Eukaryota > Metazoa > Chordata > Amphibia > Caudata > Salamandridae > Triturus > Triturus cristatus. Next base: position 1,793,433,958 of record NC_140589.1, on the reverse strand, counting down.
CACAGTGCTGGACATTGAGAAAGCATTTGACACTTTAAATTGGGAATATCTTTGGCCAGTTCTAAGAAGATTGGGTTTTAGGCCACAGTTGTTAGTATGGTTAAGACTACTGTAAACTAAACCTGTGGCCAGAGTTCGCACTGGTGGACTAGTATCAGAGAAATGGGATATATGAAAAGGCACAAGACAGGGATGCCCCTATGCTCTTTGCCTTGATAATGGAGTCACTGGCAATATATTTGCAGAGTCAGCTAACAGAATGGGAAATACAGATTGAAAATAATAAACACATTGTTTCAATGTATGCCAATGACACCCTAGTTTATTAGAAGCATCCACATGGATCAGTGCCTCTGGTACTGCAGGCACTGGACACATTTTCTGCTGCCTCAGATCTCCATGGCAATAAAAACAAAATAGTGCACTTCCCACTGGCCAGTTTGGCGGGCAGGGATCTCCTGCACTTCTTGGTGTAGGCTTATCCTGAGAGATAAGGGTGTTTGATACTTGGACATTAAGGTAGCGCACACCCCAGAAAATCAGTATGCATACAATATGGGTAGGGTAATTCAGGGACTGGGAGAATCCCTAAAATTTGGTAATATTTTACTGTTGTCGGCTGTGGGCAGCATAGCCCTCAGTAAAATGGCACTCCTGCCTCGATGTTCACAAGTCATGCAAAACTCCCTCTGTATGTTGCCATAGTCAACTATTATGGAGCTTAACTACCTCCTTATCTCTATGTTGTGGGCTGGCACAGGGTCTGTGTGTAGACCATGCAAATGGATGGAGAGCAGGGAGGCTTTGGGCTACCAGACCTGCAACTGTATTATATTGCTGGTTTACGGAAGTACACAGACAATGATGTGCTGAGGGATTAAAAGTAGGGGTGGGCGGAATTTGCGAAATCCACTTTCGCAAATTATCGTGAAAATGTTTAAAATTATCGCAAACAAGCGGAAATATCGCGAAGATGCGGAATTTTTTTTCCCGCATGTTCGCGAGATTTTCTGCATGGTTGCGGGTCGACAACTTACCCATGTGGTTGCTCGCGGGCGCGGCCATCTTGTTTTGAGTTGTCTCGCGGTGCATGATCGTGAGAAGAAAGACGTGATCGCGCGACGCATGACGTCACTGCGGGCGCGAACTGTCGCGAGACAGTGCAAATGGCTAAAAACAATCCAACATCTCATGGAGAACGCGACCGGATCAAGAAAACTTGTCGGCGAACGCAGGGATTCAGGTAAGGCGATCGCGCACGCGCGAGAATGTATTATTTTACAGCGCGAGCAAGAAACAAATTATCGCCAAGCTGCGGAAAGCGGAAATTTTGACATTTTCGCGCTCTCCGCGGAACGCGAAAATGTCAAATTATCGCAATTTCCGCGAACGGAACAAAATTTTTGCCCAGGCCTAATTAAAAGTTACTTGAGGGAATGATAGAAGGGAGTTTACTGCCTAGGTATCCTATGTGTGGATCCTATATAAAGAAAGACTGTTCATTTGTGGTGTGACGGGTCTTGTGAGCCTTGGAAGTGGCTATTAAGCAGTTCTGTGGCACTCTACCTATGCCAGATTGTTAAACATCTCATGGCTATGGCCAATCACGCGCATGAAGAATGTGATGAGTATCAGACAATGGACTGGGGCGGAAAGCCTGACACATTTATTACTTTTGATGATGTGAGACAAATTTTAGGGCTGAGACACTTTCACCAGCTTGCAAATCTCTCTAGTATAAATAATCTGAGAGATCTGGACTGACTTTGGAGCCACCAGAGTCACATCCTTTGGAAATGACACATGATGCGTGGTCGAGCGGAGCTATAAATACGCATCTATGTGCAGGTTTAAAAAAGGCACTGATTGATAGAGAATGGGTAAATGTGCGTACTTTGTTGCAGACGTGGCTAGTAATACCAAACTTAGACTGACTGATTTTTACATCACACATACTTTACATCCTGGAGACAACAGAGAATATCTCCTACATTATATAGTTCATGATTATATGTGAGCTGTAATAGCAGTATTAGCGGCTCACCTCACCCCAAGTTGGCAGCTTGTTTAAAGTGCAGTGCAGGTTAAAGTCTTTTCCTCATTTGACCTGTAAATGCAAGGGATATTGGATGACAGTGGTATAGCACATTAGGGGGGTGATAACCGTACAGGTGGGGGAGACGATTAAACATTGCCATTTGGGATTAATACCTATAGCAACAAGTGGAATTGAAATAGCATTAGATTTGCTCACCTGGGGTTATTGTTAGCCAACAGGCAGATAGCCATGCACAGGTTCTTGGCACTCCCACAGAGACTCAAATCCTGGTGTGCAGACTAGGCCTGGGCAAAGCACTACGCTACGCTCGCGAAGTTTGCGAAGTTCGCGCTACTTCGCACTACGCGAATTGCACGTAGCACAGTGCGAACACGCGTAGCGTAGTCTTGCGTAGTGCTGCGGTCATTTTTTGCTTGCTCGCGGTCCTCAACGTCAAGTTGGCGACCGCGAGCAAGCAAAATGACATCCCGGCGAGACTTTTTCCTGGTTCGCGATCAGCAACATCAAGTTGGCGATCGCGAACAAGGAAAATAAACCTCCCAGCGAGATTCCCAACGCGAGGAGGTCAGGTTTCTCATTGCGAGGGGTCGCGTATGCTCGCGACCGCTCGCGATGAGAAACTACCAGTTTGCGTTGAGAAATCTGCCGCTCGAGTAAAAATCTCCTCGAGCAGCAGAAAACTACAGCTCGCACTGTGCAAGATGCCATTTTCAATGATTGCACAGTGCCGGTTGCTTGTCCGCACTGTGCAATCATTGAAAACAACATCTTGCACAGTGCGAACATGTTACTACGCAGTTCGCGAAGTGCTACGCGAAGCTCGCGTAGTGCGAACTGCACTTTGCGGAGCTTCGCGAAGTACTACTTCGCGAACTACGCCCACCCTTAGTGCAGACACATACAAATGGGCGGTTACAGAGGAGCATTATTTAGGTTTGGTGAGAGCGGGTACGCATGCAGAGCGGGATTTGGGGTTTGGGAGAAAATTATTCCCCAGCTAGTCCGTGCCTCGCCATACTATGATACAATTGTAGGTACTCAGACTGATAGCTCATCAGGGAGAGAAAAATAAAAGTGAATAAGTGATCACCAAAACACTTATTTTTGCTGTGACCGTAATCTGGTTTAATCCAAAATTCACTCTGGATACTAAAACCCATTGTCTGTCTACTCTGGTTGTTTAAATGAGATAGACAGGTTGGGGTGTTTTAGCAGATGGAGACGGACAACAGACTGGATTTGAGGGATGAGTGACCTGCAAGCATCTCCTAGGCTGAGGAGAGGTGCGTGGCCTGAACCCAGGCACGTGTTGTGTATTCTATTTCTGCACAGACCTCTGATCTAATGGGGAAGACATAATCACCTAATTTTCATATTAAAAAATATATTTTTCAAGGGTGGACTGTAGTTTTAAAAATAAGATTTATTAATTGGTCATATTTATTTTTAAAAGGGTGCCAGATGTTTGAAGCACTAGCTAGTGTGTACTGTACACAGTTCGCAGACACTGAAAGAAGAGGAAAATGATCATAACAGGTTTCAGCCAGGATGAAGCAGTACAGGACCATTATATCCAGATGGGCAACATTTAAGGATTATCATGTAGAACATCATTTCTGTGGGCAAAACTGTGCATCTGGGAAGTCCCAGGATTGGGTACGGTCTATGCACCACCCAAAATCACCATCTAAGATGCCCTGAATTTAATTTTAATTGTAACCACTACCCTTCTACTAATATCCATTACATGTCAAATGAAATATGTGACCTATTAGCACATACAAACTTTTTCTTCACTTAAAAAGTAAGACCTCAAGACTCACAGTACTTGAGACCATTCCTGGCCTAACACATAAGTCAAGCATCCAAGCCTTTTCGAAGCACAGGCCTGTACTATGTTGGCATGCTTCAAGTCCACATGTAACATTATCAGACATGTAGGAAAAGCATGCTCACATGTCCCCCCGTCTTGTCTGAAAATTTGCATCATTCAAATTTATTAGACAATCCATTAGTGCAATCATGCACTTCATGGTCTTTGACAAGTAATATTATAAAACATAGTTGCCCGCACACAACAGGACATCATCTAATCCTTCAATCTCACCAGCTACAACCACACTCACGACACCTAGAGTATCCTCAAACCGGAAAAGAATTTGAATCTGGACTTCTCTGACCTAGGCTCCTGACTCTTAGCAGTGAACCAATGGGTGTTGTGTAATCATCTAAGCTCAACTCTTCAAAAACCAGAAACCCTGGAAGTTGGTCCCACTACCCTCCTGGAACTCGAATCTCCACTGACAAATGACAACAAATTAAGGAACCTGAGGAATGACCATAGATTTTGATCCTCCATTCTTCTCCAGCTGATGTAGGTTACCAAACCCTACTAACTCACCTAAAAGACCTCATGTCATATATTTTTACACACCTTGTTTCCCCCCCTTCAGGGTTAAGGCAGTCTTCGCCTTAGTTCTCTCAGGGTTAGATTAGGTCAACAGGTTATACCTTGGGAAATGTATGTCTGGCCACCACCAACTCAGCACAATCATACATAATGTTAGATAGATTCTACACCCCCAGAAGTATGATCACACCACCATTGCTCATCAAGATAGACTATGTTTCAAGGTAACCTGCAACACCCATTCAGCCACCGTCAGTGCTGGCCCAATCTTCTTGCAACTCAAACTCTGTACGTACCACTGTGGGAGTAGAGTTGACCCTCATGACCTCATAGTTGCTCCTCATGAAAGGCCCACACGTCTTTGCAGTGTTGCCCCACAATGCTGCCATACCATACCAAGAAAGGACCAGAGATGCTTGGCCCAAGTCTCACTATTCAGAAGTACTTATTAGGCGGACAGTAGTGTTTTAGAGAGGTTAAACTACTATGTGAGTGATTGTTTGTTTTTGATTCAAGCTGCTCTGGGAGGTTGCTGGGGTCCATCGCCCCTGAAAGTAATTTCTCATTTTCACCGAAGCGGGGACAACCCACATCCATATGTATGTACCTCATTGACGTGGTATGGCAATAAATAAACTCATCAGTATGTATTACAGAGAGTGGGGCTGCACCTGATTTGTAAGTGAGCAAAGTTCCTTGAGGTAATGGTGAATGTTTATTTATTTTGAAAGTTTTATATAGTACTAACATGACCCTTGTGGGTATCAGAGCACTTTACAATAGTTCAGAGACTAATAGAATCAATAATATTAAAGTCGATAACAATACAGGATAAGGCAGCTCCACTGATAAGGGAGTGTACAACACAATGTCAGAATCAATAGATCTAATACAATAACACAATAACATAAAAGGAGATCAATACACTGAACATGTTTATCAATACATTGGAGGGCATCTCCTGTTTTCCTATACAGGTTGTTTGCCACCTTTAGTTCCCACATTGGGTAAGATAACTATGGCCCAGTCTGTAGTATTAATTCAACATGTAAAGAATTTAAGAGTTAAAAGTTTGGATCTAATAATTTAATTAGCATGTTGAATGTTAAAATTAATCAACAAATGAAGCATGAAGTGAAGTGAGCAATTTAAAAACTGTAATAAAGGTTGCTAGTAATCATGAAAAAAATAGAAGGAAATAAATCAAAATGAGGGGGAGGAACAAGAAGAATAAAAAGTGAGGAGCCTGCCATTTAGAGAGGGAATGAAAAGAAAGTGATACGAAAGAAGGTAGCTAGGTAGGAACAGTTGAGGTGAGAAAAGATAGGGGAAGATGGTGGGATAGGGATTGCAGAGGGATTCAGTAATACTAGGAAGTGTTTACATAGTTAGAGTTTAAAGACATATGTTTAATATAGAAGAATTTCTTCTGGATATTTTAGTTCTTCAGATATGCTGCTCTTGCGCAGTACTGGGCTGCAGCCAGACGTATCTTAATAACCTTTGTGTAAAGTCATAATATGCCCTTTGGTGTTTTTAGTTTGTAATTTCTAGGCAGGTCACAGATATCGGGTTGATGATGGAGAACCTAGAACGTGATGCACACTAGTTTCAATTTGGATCCAGCTTCTAATGGATTAGGACTTTTGTGGCTTCCAGGAAATGCTCAGAACGTGTATAGGCAGAAAAGGACGAATTGATGTCCAGCCATGCACATCATGTGATGTGGTGTTACTTTTTACAGTAAAAAATTGGTTGAAGTTAGAGGGGGCATGAGACTGAAAGGGGACCCCTCCTGTTGTTAGTCTTTTTTCATATTGACCTGCTTATTGTAGTTATTGTGCTTCAAACTGTATGCACAGTGTTCTGTAATTTTTTAGGTGCACCATGTGTATTGCTGTATTGTAGAATCCAAAACAAAACCTGCACTCTCTTGGAGCACTGCGACTAAAGTCTGTAAAGACCTGTCTGGCGTGTACATGCATCCTCACCATAAGCCCAGGGCTCTGTGCAGCACTATCTTGAGGACAGGTGTCATGCAGTACATTGAGCAGATCGCAAGGGAGTGGCTGCCAAAAAAGGGATGTGCTTGTAGTGAGCCTGATGTGATAGTGTTCAATTGTGTGAGACCCAAGAGAGGTCTTTTCCCTTTGGGTGCCCCTACTGGTGCAGAGCAGAGCATTTCTAACTTAGTTGCCGTTCAAGTGGTGGGTATATAGGTGGTAGTTTAAAGGATGGATGGTAATCTTCTGGAGTTGCTTGGTTTTCCACCACTCCATAGACTGGAGTGGTATAGGTCAGATGACTAAAAGGTACAATGGATGTCAAAAGCGAACAGGTAGTTAACAAGACGTGAAGGTCACTCCTCTTGTGTGTGTGTAGGGACACCAGGCAGGTTCATGGCTGGGCACTTGCCTGTTACACCCAGCCAAATACTCAGCCTTAGAGCCCAGATTACTAATTCTGGCAGGAGGAAGCTGGGGACTGGACATGGTAGAGAGCCTAGGTAGCTGGACATCAACCCTCCAGGAAATGGCAGATACGTAACCCAAGTAAAACCAAATGTAGTTTATACCTGGCAGTACATATGGGAGCAATGTGATCTTTTTGCACCTCCTCTTGATAGATTTGTTACCTTTCCAAGGACTTGAGTTCCTTGGGAGTTTGGAAACTGGTGAGACTGCGTAGTAGACTTACACTTGGAAACTGCATCTACATCAAAAGATCCATGTGAAACACCAGCTAGATTGTCCCATGCTGAAGGCCATCTGCATGTCACCACAGAGGAGTAAATCATCTTTCAATGGTAGTGCTTGGGCAACCACACATGAGCACAAGCTCTTAATCACAGAGAATGCTTCCGAAATGGATGAAAATAAAGAAGTCCTGTTTACATGCCTCATCTGTGACTGCCACTCTAAAGAGAGCCTTGGCACTCTGACATACTGGCAGCCTCTGAAATTTGATGATTTTGATGCATTCTCGTGGCCTCAGGGTCACTTGCATTCCCACATTAAAAGGTACAGAGTTCCATAAAGTTACGTGTCAGGCCCATCAATACACCACATAGAGCGGAACAAAATTTGAACGACCTAGGAACCTAGAAAAATCCTTTTGAGACTGACGTATATGGTAACTCTTTGATTAGGGTGATGCAACATATACCAGACAGATGACTGTGAGCAAACAGGAGATGGTCACAGGTATACAGACTCAGCCCTGTCTCTGCCAGCAAATGCTGGACAATCAGCATTGACTTGTCAGACCTCCACTGTCCTAATCTGACCCCATACAGAGGCAAAATTACAACCAATCCAAAACAGGAGCCAAGTCCTATGCCCAAAACGCTTCGGAGATTTTTGAAGAAACTACCTGATAAGCCCGTCTGCACTATCATATTGGGAGGAAACTGAAAGCTGCCTTCCAACATCAATGAGGGCTCAAAGACAGTGCCAAAGCATGAAGTGCCCTCTCAGCTGTCAGTGTTACTGATTAGGAGGACAAACTCTTCTGCACACTGCAATCTAACTTGTGTGCAAAGCAAAGTGAATACACGTAGTGACTATACACTTGTGGTTGTCATGCTCAGTCATGACATGAAGAACACAGTGAGCCTCCATAACCTCTAGGTGGCTCAGGGTGCAGAGTGGTCACACATTCTTGGGGGAGATGGAGGTGTATGCAGATAAGCAATGTAGTGAGCCTGGATTTTTTTAATTGTGGTACTAATGGTCAGGCCCTAATGTCACTAATGCAGACCACAAATAAGGGTGGGAGAGGCGCAATCCAGAAATCTGACATTGAAAGATGGAGCTCAGTGTAAAGAAGATTACAGTTAATTAATAAAAGTGTTAAACTTTGTTTGAAATACAGACAAAACTCACTGGTTTTATGGACATCTCATGTGGTTAGGGCAAACTCTGGGTAATACCGGAGTCTATTGGAGTTGATAAGGGGGCTGGTGGGTTTGTTGCGGGCCCTACATTATGACCTCTCGGCCTCATGAGATATGGTGGGAATGGAGAGTGCATTGAATCGTTTGGGCAGGGAGGTCTAACAGTGGTGTGTTCTTGTTTCCATTCTCTTCCTATTATATGTTAATAGAGTAGATAACGTATTGGCAGCTAAGGACTGCGATGTGCCGGTATTTAGGAATAGGCCCATTCCCATCTTAACATATGCAGATGATGCCATTTTGCTTTCTGGAACACCTAATGGGCTAAAAAACCTGAAAAATGGTTATACTTATTACATGACCATTCTCAATTTGGAAGTTAACCCCACTAAAACCTTTGTTATGGCTTGTGGACCTAGGAAGTCCAAAATGCAGCCGTTGTCCATTCTGGATAAGCCTATAGTGAGAACTAATAAAGATTTGTATGTTGGGATCACTTTTGAGTCGCGATCTACGTGGGCCCCATTTAAAGCAAAGGCCAGGTTACGTTTTCCAAACTGTGTTGGGTTTATGACTAACTCGGCGTTGACCATACTTAAAAAGTCCATTGTTTCTTTTTTAGAAATATACAGGAGAAAATACTTACCTGTCCTAACCTATTGATTAGGTTTGTGGGGATATAAACAAGTTAGCTGATTGCAGGCTGAGGGGAACAAAGTATGATGAAGGCTTTTAGACCTTCCTCAAAGTTGTTCTACCTTTGTAATACATAAAGAGTTTGGCCTTGATTATGTGGAAGACCAGACTGGCCCTATTATTACTGTGGTGTTCAATTTGGAAAAACTCTGTGCTTCCTTTAACAGGGAGGTCAATAAAGGCTGTCTGTGCTGTCAAATGGGCCATCTTTTTGTCTGGGTGGATTACATCAAGCGAATCTGCACAAACTTGGGCAGACCAAACATCTTCCTCAAGCCATGCAAGTTATAAAAAATGGATAGGTGCTGGATTAAAATAATCTCTGAGAGATCCATGTGCCTGGGGCGCAGGAAGGATTCCTTGTCTGCCTTACCCAGAACCACAGGCCAATGCTAGCATGCCCACAGCAGCCTCAAGACTTTCCTCTGGCTTCTCCACACATGATCCTGAATACCCGGCTGGAAAGTAAGAAGACCTACCAATATTCAAAATAACTTGTTTCTGCCATTTTGTAGTTTTTTCTTCTAACTAGGACTCTCTTAAGAAGCCACATGGCAGCTTTCAGTGTTCAGCTTAGGGTGCCACCAGGGCTACTGGGAGGAGTTGCCCTTTTCTCTGGCAGTCATGAAGCAAATGAAAGAGATACTCATGGTCTTAATCCTTGACACAGTTGCATGGATACTCATAAAAACAGCTTGTATCACACTTTTACGATGGACACTGCAGTTTTCATTCTCATGTCTTCTCTGAGTGGGTGTGTGATGGGGCCATCCTTCAATAACTAGTCAAAATATTACCTCTTTACTTCTTTTGTTGCTGAAGATCTTACTTTAGGAGAACACACCAAGTGACACAGCTTAATTAGAACCACTATGCAATGCACTCACATACGAAGAGGAAATACCTTGACAAATATAGTCTTACCCATCTCATCAGACAATACAGAAGTGCAAGGGGCTTTTTGCAGAACTAACTGCTTCATAATTTTTTTTAAAAACATGCCATTGTACATTTAAATTAAGATGAAAGATATACAGAAAGCCAAAGCACAAAACCAGATTAATTTCCATACTAACAACCCAGAAAATAGTCAACCACTGGAGAGATATCTAGTCAAGAAGGAAAACCAAATGTAAGAAATTGACAGACCCATACGGAAAACCTGAAGGGATGCAAGGCACACAAATCATTGGAAAGGTAACAAATCTACCGAGAAGAGATGTAAAACAAAATACATCCTGTCAACCGAGGAAAGGGAAAACAAACCAAAGGCATGTCCAGCTGTGTCACCTAAATGTCATGCCATGTCATAACACAACATCTAGAAGGAAGAAAAGGATGATAAGCTGAGTGACAGTGATGGATGTGTACAGCATAGATCCAGTCCTAAATAATCAAACCAATCTGATCAATTGACTTTATTGTCAGAATGGAGTCAAAACTATAATGTCAACAACCGAAGTTTTGACCAATGAAATGTGGAAGAATAGCTGGGTTGCAACAGATCCCGGACCGAAGGGGAAGTAAAAAACTAATAATGCCCCCCTCACAATGAGAGATGGCTCCAATGGTGAAAGGGACACTCCTTTTTTTATTTTCAAAAACAAAAACCCACTTTGGAGGTTTGTTTTTGAAAAAGAAACGTTTTGAAACTTTACCATACGACTTCATGTTTGACCGAGCCATTCAACAAAGTTCCAATACATTCACAGGAACCTCCGTGACAGTGGTTCTTAGGATACTTGTGTCACTGCCACTAGGAAGCATGGTTCAGGGTATAAGCAGAGAATTGAATCTGGTTTTCTGGAACTCGCAGGCGAACTCCTGTGTTTTGAGATTTTTTAATAAGCTACCTGTGGATAGCGAAGTCCCAAAGGTGTCTAAATTGTGCTGGGAAGAAATTTGTGGTAGCCAAAGAACGTGGTCAAGGGATGCAAGAATTAGGATAAAGGATCTCGTAAAAATACATTCCCATTGGGGTACAATTGAAATTTGATCCCCCTTTCCCAGCAAACTAGCTTTGCGAGTCTCTGTAAGAAAGATTGACAACTCTCTGGACCTAGCCTATCTGCAGAAGAAGCCTTCCATCAGCTTCTCCTTAAATACTCTTGGCCAGGACCCGGTTTTTCTCTACTGGGCCCAGATACCTGACCCTAGTCTACGAAACACATTTTTTCAAGGGTAAGGGAAGGGTGAAATCTAATTTTTTCATCCCAGGATTAGGGCAATGTGGTTCAGAATGGTAATGGATTTGGTACATGCTCACTAAATGCAAAATGCTCCTTGTTTCATATACTTATGGATTGTGTCTTTTATATCTCTGCTTGTATTAAGTGTTTAAGACCCTTGTTTTTAAAATACCAAACATTTCAATGGTTGGAGGCGATGGACCTGCTGCCTGAAATGCAATATTTTGACGTGGCAGTATGCACGTCTTATACTCACAGTCAGCCAGAATTTTGAGGATGTATTTGAATAGGGTGTGCTCTTTTGGGGGTGTGTGGGTTTTAGTTGATATTACAATGTACAGTTGTTTTATTGTTTAGAATATTTTATAGCCAATTGTCCTAATAAACTTTATTTTACTAGTAATGCTACTTGACAGTGGTTCCTGTGAATGTTAGAAATGTCCATCGTGCTGCCAGACATTTCTGACTTTGGCAAACTGTTACTCAGTCAGGGTGGTAGAGAAATTTACACTTTGCCCTAACAGAGCACTATCCGTCCGTGAAATATAAATCAGCCCCTATGTGCTGATCTTACTTTATATATCACATATGTATGTATTCTGTGGAACAGCCGTAGGTTGATTCAGTGAAATATCATGATAGTCAACAAACATAAAAATGCATTCTCACAAACAATCTGCCAAAGATTAGCTTAATTTGAGCAATTTGATGACCACAAAATAGTGCCACTTATAATAATTTGAAAGACTAAGGAGTGCTATGATGTGAAAAATGAGAGATTAACTGGAAAATGGACATAACTCTTCAAAAACAAGAAATTATTAACACAATAATGTGATAAATAGAAATAATGTCCATAAAATAGAAAAACCATAAATGTTAAAATGCATGTATTCGGTATTTGTATTTTAAAAACATTTGTAAAAGATATCTGAACCTGCATTTGAGGACATACTGTTGCTCCAATAATAATTATGTATCTTTAACTGTAAAGGTCGTTTGGAGTGACAGTTACCAAATCGGATGCGCAAGTCACCAGTGTCCAGCTTTAGTTCTGTATGTTTGCCAATATGCCCCTGGGTAAGTATTGTGTTCTTTTTTTATTTAAATTGATTTATTTATATAAAATTGCCATTTGAGGATTGTGATAAATGCATCCTAATATTATATCAAATGTTATTATTTTTAAGAATCATCTGAATAGCCCATTTCATTAGCCCGAAAGCTAGAGCTGAATTGTTTATTTTTTGTTTTTATTTATTAATGCATTGTTGTATTGTGCCACCTCTATGTTGAGATACATACCTATCTTCAATACACTTATATATTTTTTTTAATGAATTTGATAATACTTAGCCAAGGCTTTCTGCAGTTCTCACTTTTAACTGTTTTCATTTACATGCATTTGTGTCCGAAGACGTCAAGAAATAAAAGGACATCATGTATCACAAACTGTCTTATAAGAAAAACAAATAGTCCCAAAATGAAATGATACTCATTATAGAGTTCAATGCATAACTTACAACAAACGAATAACAACCCAATCAATTTACCTAATTGTGAGTCTATGGGTAGCTATTGTTTAAATATATTTAAATAAATAAGGATTGCCAATTAAGACACTATCATATAAAGTATAAAATATGGTATATTAATATGAGCTATTTAAACATACAGTGATCTTTCAGCATCAGTCATTGAAGCCATTACATAGGTTGTGCTGGGTACTGGATTCAATTAAACACTTAAGGATTGGTTCACAAACATATATTTTCACCTATGTGAAAATTAGAGCTGGTCACCAGTATATCAAATGAGTTATGTTGCATTACAATAGTGTCATGTTCACTACATCAATCTGACCACTACATCTCAAGTTATGTCTAGTTGTGTCGATGTGGAGCTACTACCCTACTACATAGTACTTAGGTTGATGCAGTGGATGTAATATTATTGTAGATGAATAATACCGATCTTGATGTACTGAGATACAAGTAAAACATGCTGTGCACATGCATCTTTTTGTGGTAAACTCTGTTTCAAGCATTCAGCCATGGTGGAGTTTTGGATGTGGAAATATCGCATTCTCGCAAGGAAATTACAATAATGTGGAGAACTTTTCACAACTAGCTTAAGGAGGCTTGTGTGAAGTTGATTCATGGTGGTCCACCTAGAAAAGCTGGTGAAGATTTTGTAAGTATTTTGCAGATAGTTGTAATTTTTTTTAAAATTATCATAACGTTAATTCTGATAAGGGAAGGAGTACATATTGTTTTAGAATGGGCATGGAAATAGAGCACCTAGCAAAATGTTGGTGATATAAGTGAAGGAATATGGCTAAGGATCAAAAAGCTCCTTGGCTTTGTATTTCTACATGCATAAATGTGGTTGTGAATATTTCTGTGTGCAATTTAGAACACACTCAAGTCCTCCTAAGAATGTGTCACAGTTGTGGATTTCCAAGAGAATTCTTGATACATATCCAAGAAGTAAGATATTTGCGCAAAGGTAGTCAGTAGCCTACACCAGTGAATATATTTGACTTTTCTGACAACAGAGAGGTAATACGAAATCATTGGTGTGAAAAAAGACATTGGAAGCTACATTACAGTTCCTACTCCATTAATAATGAATATATTGAGATTGGCGCTTGACATCAATTATTGGTGTGGAAAAAGACATGGAAGCTACATCACCAGTTTCTACTCCATTAATAATGAATATATTTAGATTTGCGCTTTACAATTTAATCATATTCATTATTACTAAGCAGTACATAAACAAAATATGATTGAACTGCTTGTAATCTTGAAGTATAACATTAACATTGATCTGAAAACAATTTAAACAAATTTCCATTTCCGTAATATTTAACAAATTTAATCAAAAAGGATAAACTTTAGCAAATAATACAGGTGGCAATAATTACTGCGTTGATGCATCTTGATACATAAATAATTCAAAATATCACTTAAAAAACATTACAGAATTTATTGGGCCAATCTAAAACGGACCACATACAAAAGGTGATAACAGGTTGTAGTCACAAAATAATTCATTCATTGGTGGGGTTATACTCATTTTAGGAAGTCTGGGGTGTTGAAAGGTGCTCTTGCCCTGTGAAAAACTGTTTTCTCTCATGGTTTTCTTGTAGACATTATGTGGCCACGATCTGCACCCACTGCTCCACAAGTGGCCGCCCCTCACTTTGCACATCTTTGGATATATGCAGTGTAGGTTGTCTGCAAGGCGTGGTGTCACACTGGACCCTGCATCTAAAATAGAATGGGGGTTGGGCATTGAGCTTTCCTTAGGCCAAACCAAGCCCAACCTTCTGCATGTGTCCAACCCAAACCATTAAAAGGCCCCAGGGCTGGGCACAAAGGGGTTAATGCTGGGGAAATCAGAGCATATCTGCAGAGTTGATGTGCAGATATGCTCTGATTTCCCCATTTAAATTGGGCAGGTAGATCCTGATTGGCTGACTACAAACTGGAGAATATTTTGTGACAACCATTATAGGACTCCTAAAAATATTAATGAACAGGGTAGGAAAACCCAGACCCTAAGGTCATGTGACAGGCAGGAGGTGTGAAAAGACCCCATCCTGTGGCTACAAGGATCAAAAGGGCACAAAGAGTGCCCACACAAAAACTATCCAAAACGGTGGCCTAGGTTTGAAAAGACCCCATCTGGTTGATACAAGGAGTATAAGGACACCAAAAGTTTCCAAAATCGTGGTTGGAAACGTGCGCAAGAAGCTCAATCCCCAAGAGAGTGACTGCCTGGCATGGGTATTCCTCCCACGTGATTTCCTTGTCCCTAGGACACATTAGTCCCCAGGTACTGTAGATGATGGTAACTGAGAAAAACAAAAGAAAAACTATAGGCCTAAACACAATTTACATTACATCGGTGTACTTCTAGTAATTTGGGGGGTATTGCATTATGCTTGTTATGTAAAATTACCAAGATTATGCCATTATGCCACTTCACATAATTATGTGCCACTTTCTGTAAAAATGTACCATAAATGCACAATTCATTTAAAAAAAAAAATGCTACAAACCCACAGGAACAACATGATGCAAGCAGCATTTGTTTTCAGTGCTTTTGCTTTATTTGCATTATTATTTACTGAAACATTGACGTGAGAATACAGTCTGTATTTTTTGTAAATAGCTGTATTTTCATATAGTTTTGTAGGAATTTCACGTAATTATGCAAAAGCAAATAACACAAATTCGCACACCCCTTGAAAACAAGTGAGCACTTATAATAGTTTGTCTTCGGGGCTACCAGTACTCAGCGATGAGCTCCACTAGGTGCCTCTCTTGCTTCCTATGTCCATGCCTGGGCGGTCTGGGACTCTGGGAGCACATGGCCATTGCTGCAGCTCTCATGGAAGGGAGTGGGAACCAAAAAGCTGGCAGCTTCAAGTCGTACAGAGAGAGCTGTGCTGGTCAAGTGGGGAGTGGGGTTCTTGTGTAGCCCCAGACACACGCACATCTAGTGCTCCATTAAAGGGACAGGGGCAAGCGTCCTCAACAAAAGATGTGATGCAAGGTTGCTTTTCTGAAGGAAATAAAATAACATCATTAGTGGCACAAAGCTGCTTACAAAATATGCAAGCTAGATGCTACATGCTAGAAGCAGGAGGTATGGCCTAAATGGCTCGAGCTGCTGACATTGAAACATGGTAACCCAGATTTGAGTTACAGCTTTGGCTCTTGACTACACATAAGTTAAAAACTTGCATCTTAGTTTCTCGTAGTGCCTCAGGTAAGGCAGGGGCACCATCAAGGCTTCAGGAGTACAGCAGCCCCCAGGAGAGCCACCCTGTTTTTCAAAGTCACTCTAAGTCTCCTACAGTGTTACACTGGTGATGCCACAACAGTGTACAACACCCTACAGCGCCGTACACTAAATGACACTTTAGTCCACTCTACACTACGCCACTCAACTCAACTGCACTATACAACAGTTGAGCCCACTGTACTCCACTGTCCAACACTCTAGTGTATGTTTTTCCACTCTACAATACTCTACTATACTCTATACAACTGCACTCTACAACACTCTGCTGCACTCTATGCCACTGTATGACACTGTGCTACACTGTATGCCCCTACACTCTACAATACTCTACTCTACTCTATGCCATTCTATGACTCTGCTCAAATCTATGAATACATTCCACTCCATGATACTTAACTCCACAACACTAGAGTTGACGATACTCCACTGTATGACACTCTACTGTACTATACGACACGCCACTACATTGTACAACATGCCACTACACTCTACAATACTCCACTTGATTATATGGCACATCACACCATTCTACTATATAACAGTTTACTATACGTAGCACCACTCCACTGTCTTCCACTCCATAACTAACCCTGGGCGTGACACTACGCTCCGCCCACGTAGTGTACGTAGCGCTGCCTGCTTCGCAGTTTTCGAAGTAGGCGAAGCAGGCTAGCGCTACGCACACGCCAGGGCGAAGCTTAGCTGCCTGCCGCCGCCACCCGCCTCCCGCCCGCCCTCCTTTTAAATCAAACCCCGCATGTAAAATAAACAAAAAGTAAAGAAACTTACCTGAAGCGCGGCGTCTCCGGGGCTCCCTCTTCCTCATTTC